>NC_138769.1:708399015-708999015 GCF_965119305.1 Pelophylax lessonae | reverse complement strand
TCAGTCTTAGAGCCGGCGGGGGACAGATGCAGTATCGGACCGATGCTACATCTACCTAGTTTAGTAGGATTCTGAAAAAAATAAAAATAAAATCCCCATACTTCTCTTTTAAAACCAAAATAAACACAGCTTAAAAAATCAGATATTGCATACTGTTTAGCCTCTCCGTTTCACAGCTTAGTGCATTGATCACATTAGTATAATATCATACAGGTATAATTCATCCCCAGAATGTGATAATTGCCATAAAATGAGTGCTAAGGAAAGAAGATGCAACATAAGTAACACAGCTCAAAAGACTGTTTAGTTTAAAATAACATTTTTTATTAAACAGGGGTGTCAAATTCAATTTCATTGCGGGGCGCATAAGCAGTATGGTTGCTCTCAAAGGCCCGGTTGTACCTGGGGTGAGCTACAGAGTGCAGGGTTTAGGAGTGCGTTATGTGCAGAGTGCAGGGTTCAGGATTGTGTTATGTACAGAGTGCAGGGTCCAGGAGTGTGTTATGTACAGAGTGCAGGGTTCAGGATTGTGTTATGTACAGAGTGCAGGGTTCAGGAGTGCGTTATGTACAGAGTGCAGGGTTCAGGAGTGCGTTATGTACAGAGTGCAGGGTTCAGGAGTGCGTTATGTACAGAGTGCAGGGTTCAGGAGTGCGTTACGTACAGAGTGCAGGGTTCAGGAGTGCGTTATGTGCAGAGTGCAGGGTTCAGGAGTGCGCTATGTACAGAGTGCAGGGTTCAGGAGTGTGTTATGTGCAGAGTGCAGGGTTCAGGAGTTGCTTTATGTACAGAGTGCAGGGTTCAGGAGTGTGCTATGTACAGAGTGCAGAGTTCAGGAGTGTGTTATGTACAGAGCAAAGGGTTCAGGAGTGCAGTATGTACAGAGTGCAGGGTTCAGGAGTGCAGTATGTATAGAGTGCAGGGTTTAGGAATGTGCTATGTACAGAGTGCTGGGTTCAGGAGATCTTCCTTGCATCTCTCTTTCTCCTACCTGGCGTAGCTCTTGTACATCCCGGTGTAGGCGGCTCAGCCTCTGGCTTCAAAACTGGGTGTGAGGGCCACAGGACAAGGCCTAGTGGGCCATATTCAGCCCTCAGTCCTTATGTTTGACATAGGTGTTGTAAAGTATGGAATGCCCAAAGACGGGTTGTTCATACAGTGGGGGAAGGGGGGTCTGGAGATAAAAGCAAGCGGTTGAGTCATTGTTTTACCAGCCCCTGACTACCCACCTAAACGCAGCCAGTCAGGGCTGTACACATGCCACGGCCGCAATGCTTTGCTTCACAGCATGTCATATTCAGGTGAAAAGGGCTGTGTCACAACCACCCTGCAACGGTTGAATCAGAATCAGAGGGCTAAAGCAGATAGTGAGGGGGTGACATATCTCCTCCTCACTGCCTTTCAACTGCCCTCTGAAAAGTAATCAACTGTGAATTACTTTGAGAGCAGTGGCAGTTTAGGCACACATGGGAATAAGCTCCTAGAGATTTGGGACTGTTTACATTTGCTGTGCAACATCCCTCTCATTCTCTAGAGTGAGTGTGTGTGTGTGTGTGTGGGGGGGTGGCACAAGTGTGAGTCTACAGAAGCCTCAGGGACAGGGCAGAGCTGAAAGCACACTAGATTTCATTTCCAAAGCTTCTGTAGAAGAATGTACATGGCACAGCAGCCAGGTGCACAGGATGTACATCAGGGTGAGAATTACAGCCACTCAGCAGGAAGACCACATTTACTGAATCGCCAGTTTCTCCATTGCAGGGGACTCACTCTCATGACTGAGGTTACGTGGATGACCTGAATTCTGCTTCCTGGCTCCCACTGCTGGAGAAACACCTTCAAGAAAGGCCGTCTTCTCCGGAGCGTCCACTTGACCATCGGACCTGTAGACACCATAGTGTCCATCATTTTAGACACTGAAAGGCGCACAGGCGGGAAGAAGACAGACAGGGCCAGAAGTATTTTGTTCCAAAACATCTTGATCCAGAGACAAAGCAATGGTCCTCTTGATTATATCGAACTGACCCCCCGAGGCACACGAGATTGAGTGGGCTCCAGCTGTCTCTTTTCCAGAATCAGCCACCAGCCGAATTTTGAGGAGCAGCTGCCCTCTGTCTTGGGACAGTAGGAGAAGAACATCCAAGTAACTATGCAGGCATATGCTCCTTGCTTTAATAAAGACCTTAACAACCAATAAGATCCTTAAAACACACAGGGTGATGTTGAAAACCCGAATGGTAGACAAGCAAGCTGGAGATGGTCTATGGCGAACTGAAGGAAATTGCGGAAGTCTTCTACAATAGGCACATTAATATAAGCACCTTTAGGTTTATTGGAAATGAGTCAGTCATCTGGCTGGACCCCTTTGAATCAGGGACAATGTTTCCATCTTGAACTTCTCCTGAAAATTGGTTTAGGTGCACAAGGTCTAAAATCAGGCCTCCGCAGGCCGCTCGTCTTCATGACCATAAAGAGAGATGAGTACATGCCCTGGAAACTCTTGCATCCTTTGACTGACACAGCAGCACTTTGCGAAACCAGTGACTTTACGTAATACAAGAGTATATGCTGTGGATAAGAATTCCAAGATGGACCATGCGTGTCCTGAAAAGACCGCTTTGATGTTCCAATAGTCTGAGGCTCTAATTCAGTAGCTTTCTGGATTTCCGAGATCAAGCTTTTGGAATACTTCTGAGAGGATATCTGGCCTCTTCACCAGCTTTTCCCAAAATCCAGACCTAGTCGATAAAAAAAAAAAAAAAAAGTGCGACCCTCGAATGCTCTGAACTTTGTCCTCTAGACCAGTGGTCCTCAACCCTGGCCTACAGGGCCCACTAACAGGCCAGGTTTTAGGTATTACCTTGGGGAGATGCAGACTAGAGTACTACAATCACTGAGCAGCAAATTATATCACCTGGGATGTATTTCAGTTATCTTGCAAATCTGGCCTGTTAGTTGGCCCTGTAGGCCAGGGTTGAGGACCACTGTTCTAGACTGTGTTGTCTTGCGGCCTAGCAGGCGCCAGTCCCGAGGCAAGACCCAACTTGCCGACTGTGGCCCGGGTTACGGTGCTGACCAGCTTGCCAAACGATGAAGCTCCCTCAAAGGGATCTTGCACTAGGACTGCTAGAGGCTGGATCAGGAAGCCCAGGCCCCAGCCATAGCACTCATATTGCCGTAACTGACGGGAGCAAAACCTATGCCACTATGTGGATGATGTAATTTGGAATCCTCACCATGGAAACCAACACCAGCTCTGGCTCCTGAACTACCGAGTTTCTGAAAATGCTCTTGAATACTGCGTTCGCATTCCCCTTCCAGTCTTTCATCACTAACTTGGCCACAAGAGGCCAGACCGACTTTCAGGCCATTCACTACAACTTCGAAGGAAGAGCGACATGCTTGCCTGCCTCATTAGGGCCTCAACAACTAGAGAGGCAGCTTTTAGATGCTTCACATCCTTATCTCTGATTGGATAGAGATTGGACATCTTGCTCAGAAGGGAGGTATATCTCGCGACCTTGCTTCACTCATCCAAAATTATGTCCCTTATTTCTGTTAGGAATTGGAATATGGAACACTCTCTCTAGAGGTACTTAAAGAAATTCCTCTTGCTTTGCAGGAGACTCTACAGGTTCTTACCCGTCTAAATGCCCCCTTCATTGTCTTGACCAAGGGCGTCACAAAGGCAAAGGGACTCATCTCCCTCTGCCTCACTTTTGGAGGTCTTCATAGATGGTTAGGACGGTTACAGTTCTTCCTGGCCATCCCTAGTGGGAGAACACGCTGCAACGGCTGTTGGACTTTGCGTGTGGCTTGTCCACAACTCTTTAAGGGTTTTCTGTACTACGCGCCTCACCAGAGATTCCATTTGCTGGAAATCACCATCCCCTTTTCCAACTGCCTGGGCTTAGTATGCACACAGAGACTTGCCCTCTGGGACCTAAGTCCTGCATCCGCAGCAGGCTCCTTCCTTGGAGCAACTGACTTGGTGGTGGATGTGGTGCCTAATGGATTCAGAGCTTCTGCTATGAAGGCTGGACCTTGACAGTGACCAATGATGACTAAATCTGGAAGAAGAATGTTGATTTTTTTTACCTAATGAGGTCTTTATCATCTTGTGCTGTGTATTGTTAATCTGACCTAGAAGGACTTAAAAACCTAAAAGGAAAACAAAATAGGGGAGGAAGGAAAGGGTTAAAATTCCAAAAGCAATGCCCAGGCAAGCGAGGAAAGGGTTAAACACAGCCTCTCATCCCCGATACACAAGTGCTGGCCACAAGGGGGGCAGTGATACATCCGTAGTGTGGAAACTGCACAGACAGCCAACCTGCACAGGTGATAGAACCATAAGGATCACACACAAGGGTGTTATTGCAGAGCTTATACCTGTGATGATTGCACACGGCATTTAGGCAAACTGCTGTAAACTGCCCACAGAGAAATCCCATAATGAACAGTACTGGCCGCTTATTGAATTTCTCCACTGTAATGACACCACCGCTGCCCACAGCGTGCTTGCGCTGAGTCCCTGGGCAGGAGTTACCCAGAGATGCCAGGCCAGAAGAGAGAGCAGCAGCTTGGAACACAAATTAGGGTTGCCACCTCATCCATTCTGAGGCTGATATAATGCACATCAGGCACTAAGAGTTTAATCACCACCTTAATCAGCCACAGAACCTGTGTAATTAATGTGTGTCCTGGTTTAAAGGGAACGCAAATTAGGGTTGCCACCTCATCCCTTTAAACCAGGGCACACATTAATTACACAGGTTCTGTGGCTGATTAAGGTGGTAATTAAAGTCGCTTGGTGCATTATGTGCATTATATTAGTCTCAGAACCTGTGTAATTAATATGTGTCTTGGATTAAAGGGTTGAGGTGGCAATCCTAAGGCAAATGGGCTCCAGCCACCATAGGCTGGAAGACACTAGAGCCAGGGAAGAAAAACAGACAGACACACAACTGCTGCCATGGAATATGCAAAATAAAAGTATACATCACCGCACACTGCATCTCTCATGACCATGCCTGGATCCAGAAGATGCTGCTGCACGGGCCCGGGGCGTTTATAGCCACCTGCTAATAGCAAGGCTCTTAGGCCGTACTGCCGCTTTGCCTGCCAATGGTGAAGCTTATGCTCTTCATGGCACCGCACCCATCGACTTCTCCACCCCGCTAAAAGCTGGGGATTGCTGAAGACTCCATCTGGCACGGAATCTATCGCCCTTCTCCACCCCGCTAATAGCTGGGGACTTCTGGGGACTCCACCTGGCACCGAATCCATTGCCCTTCTCTACCCCGCTAATAGCTGGGGACTGCTGGGGACTCCACGTGGCACCGAATCCATCACCCTTCTCCCCCGCTAATAGCTGGGGATTGCTGGAGATTCCACATGACACCAAATCCATTGCCCTTCTCCACCCCGCTAATAGCTGGGGATTGCTGGAGACTCCACATGACACAGAATACATTGCCCTTCTCCACCCCGCTAATAGCTGGGGATTGCAGGAGACTCCACATGACACTGAATCCATTGCCCTTCAACACCCCGCTAATAGCTAGGGAGGGGACTACTGGGTACTCCACATGGCACTGAATCCATTGCCGTTCTCCGCCCTGCTTATAGCTGGGGATTGCTGGAGACTCCACATGACACAGAATCCATTGTCCTTCTCCACCCCGCAAATAGCTGGGGATTGCTGGAGACTCCACGTGACACCGAATCCATTGCCCATCTCTACCCCGCTTATAGCTGGGGATTGCTGGAGACTCCACGTGACACCAAATCCATCGCCATTCTCCACCCCGCTAATAGCTGGGGTTTGCTGGAGACTCCACATGACACCGAATCCATCGCCCTTCTCCACCCCGCTTATAGCTGGGGATTGCTGGAGACTCCACGTGACACCGAATCCATCGCCCTTCTCCACCCCGCTTATAGCTGGGGATTGCTGGAGACTCCACGTGACACCAAATCCATCGCCCTTCTCCACCCCCGCTAATAGCTGGGGATTGCTGGAGACTCCACGTGACACCGAATCCATCGCCCTTCTCCACCCCGCTTATAGCTGGGGATTGCTGGAGACTCCACGTGACACCAAATCCATCACCCTTCTCCACCCCCGCTAATAGCTGGTGACTGCTGGAGACTCCACATGTCTTCCAGGGCACAGCTTGCCGAACAACCAGGCCTCGATCGTGGACACTTCATCCAAGGTAAGACTTCAACCATTCTTGTCCTTTGGACGACAAAAAAAGGAACGCAGCCTTTGGCTCAGAGCAAAGATTTATGGGAGTGGGGTCCTATAGGGGAGGAGCTGAGGCGGGGTTAACCCATACGTATGCTGCCATGGAGTCTGTCAGGAAAGATGTTTTTTTTTTTTTTTACATGTTGACTTCTCTTTTAAAAAATGTTTATTATTTTGGTTTTGGGTTTGAAAGAGTGTATCAATGTGCCTTTATGAAATATTGATGTCCCACTATACCAGAGACATGCATTTCAGCTAGTGCCCAATTCACAATGGAATATGGTTTCTGAAAATTACATTAACAAGTCATACATTGATAAGTACAGACATATTAACACATCTCATTCATACCTTCTGGACACTTAACAGTTAGACTTTGCGTATAGATTACAGAAGACACCTCAATACATTGATAAGTACTTACATATTAACACATCAGACAGCTGAGCATAGACGGGAAGGCCCTTCCACAAAAGCAACTTCAGACACAAGACGTCTCCCATTTACATCAATGTGTTAGGGACAACAAAACCTTTTCATGTATTTTCTTAGTAGATATATTCTATTGTTAAACTGACCCATGGATTGTACACCAGTTTAAACCGGTTTTTCCCGCTGAAATGTCCTATAAATGTGTGAGCTGTGAATAAATAAATTAGATGTATTTCCATCAAGCTTGAGTGCTGTATGCCTGTACATCTCCTGGCCAGAGGGGGAAAATTCACTTCACGAGGGAGTAAGAACTGAAGGGTCTTAGGTCTGGGACCTAAACGAAAATCATCTTGCAACTGCCTTTGACGTGAACGAGTTAACAGGGTTAAAAATGTGGTTTTGTTTTTTTGCTTTATGTGTCCCCTCTGGGAGGATCTACCCTCTCAGTGTCCTAGTGACCACCGTCACCAAACCCAAAAACTATGAGTCGCCGCTGGAACAGAAAAAGATGCAAAACCTTCCAATGGGGACTCTTGCTCTGCTTTTATAGAGAATTTTCTTTTCTTTGAAGAAATATCCTCCAACGTCCTGATGTGTCTTGGGGACATGAAGAAAAATTAGACACAGGAAGCAAAAAGGAAATACAACTGGAGCTTTAACCCCTTCCCTCTCTAATCTAAAAAAGAAATAAAAAAAAAAAATGGCTTTAGATATGCTTGTTTTTTTTTTTTTTCAGTTAGAGTTTCTTAATTGGGGGTGGGAGGTTTCAAAAGAGGTAGACCTTACATTTATATTCCTTTGTAAACACAGCAGACCATTGTTCTCTCAGCTATCAACACAGATCTCCTGTGGTCCTCCTATTTAGGATCACAGATCTCTGTGTTCATTTCATAAGTCCCTCCCCCATACAGTTAGAAAACACTCCCCTAGGCTCACACTTAACCCTATGATCACCCCTTGGGTTAACCCCTTCCCTGCCAGTGTCATTATTACAGTAACAGTGCATATTTTTAGCACTGATTACTGTAGTAATGTCACTGATCCCCCAAAAAGTGTGAGTTACGGGACCGATCTGTCCGCCGCAATGTCGCAGTCCTGCTAAAAATCGCAGATTGCCACCATTACTAGTAAAAAAATAAAATAAAATTACATAAATCTTTCCCCTAGTTTCGGCAATAACTTTTGTGCAAACCAATCAAAACACTCTTATTGGGATTTCTTTTTAACAAAAATATGTAGCAGAATACAAATTGGCCCTAAAAGGATGAAAAAATCAGATTTTTTAATTTTTATTTTTTTGGGGAATGTTATATAGCAGAAAGTGAAAAAAATATATATATATTTTTTTTTTGTAGCATGTAGCAGAATAAAAATTGGCCTAAACTGGTGAAAACATTTGATTTTTAAATTTTTTTTATTGGGGATGATTTATAGCTGAAAGTGAAACATATTGTTTTTTCAGAATTGTCGCTCTTTTTTTGTTTATAGCACAATAAAAAAAAAAATCACAGAGGTGATTAAATACCACCAAACTCTATTTGTGGGAAAAAAGGGACATCAATTTTTTTGGGTACAGCGTCGCACGACCGCACAATTGTCCGTTAAAATAATGCAGTGCCGAATCGCAAAAAAATGGCCTGGTCATTAAGGGGCAAATCCAGAAGTGGTTAAATAAACTCTTGGGGGAAAAAAATTTAATTAAAAAAAATAAAAAACCCTTGTTTGCTTTACTTCCCCCAGAAAATATATACAGCATATGCCTCCTTCTATATCTATGAATTATTAGACCCAGAGCTGAAATGGCGTAGATATTTAAATAGTGCCATACTAAGGCTACAACTGAAGCGGATCCTAATCCATCCTATTCTACCAAAACACATATATACCTCAAACACGCTCTGAACGATAATTGTACTCAGTATTTTAACACTGTCAGCGATCAAGTCAGCTGTAATAAAAGTAAAAAGCATTAGGCCTGTACAGAACCAATGCACTGTTATTATACCACTTGACAGATTGGAACGCGCACACGGACCTTAAATAACCAATAGGCAGACATGCCTGAGCTGACAGCTGACGGAACGCTGCTGGTGGGGGAGGCTTGATATTCAGCAGAAATAGCAAAATTCAATTTTGCTAGAGAGAAACTCACATAAACTCACATTCTTTGATGGAAAAATGACACCTTTATTTAAAGCGACCTTTTTGCTTTGCCCATACAGGGGCACCGAATACCCCCCTTCCCAACATCAACATACTTGCCTTTCCTTCACTCCCCCATCAATCCGTACAGCCACTGGGGGTATCCCCATCAATCCGTACAGCCACTGGGGGTATCCCCCATCAATCCGTACAGCCACTGGGGGAATCCCCCATCAATCCTACAGCCCCTGGGGGTATTCCCCATCAATCCTACAGCCCCTGGTGGTGTCCCCCATCAATCCGTACAGGCACTGGGGGTATCCCCCATCAATCCGTACAGCCACTGGGGGTATCCCACATCAATCCATACAGCCACTGGGGGTATCCCTCATCAATCCGTACAGCCACTGGAGGTATCCCTCATCAATCCGTACAGCCACTGGGGGTATCCCCCATCAATCCGTACAGCCAATGGGGGTATCCCCCATCAATCCGTACAGCCACTGGGGGTATCCCCCATCAATCTGTACAGCCACTGGGGGTATTCCCTATCAATCCGTACAGCCACTGGGGGTATCCCCCATCAATCCATACAGCCACTGGGGGTATCCCCCATCAATCCGTACAGCCACTGGGGGTATCCCCATCAATCCGTACAGCCACTGGGGGTATCCCCCATCAATCCGTACAGCCACTGGGGGTATCCCCCATCAATCCGTACAGCCACGGGGGGTATCCCCCATCAATCCATACAGCCACTGGGGGTATCCCCTATCAATCCGTACAGCCACTGGGGGTATCCCCCATCAATCCGTACAGCCACTGGGGGTATCCCCCATCAATCCATTCAGCCACTGGGGGTATCCCTCATCAATCCGTACAGCCACTGGAGGTATCCCTCATCAATCCGTACAGCCACTGGGGGTATCCCTCATCAATCCGTACAGCCACTGGGGGTATCCCCCATCAATCCGTACAGCCACTGGGGGTATCCCCCATCAATCTGTACAGCCACTGGGGGTATCCCCTATCAATCCGTACAGCCACTGGGGGTATCCCCCATCAATCCGTACAGCCACTGGGGGTATCCCCCATCAATCCGTACAGCCACTGGGGGTAAATAAAAATTCCCGGCATTTCTGGACATAGGATGTATGAAACTTTACTCCCCTTCTTCTATGTGACAATGACGGTGCCTGGTGATTGGCTCAACACCATCCCATTGGGGAGCAGAGAGAGTGCTTAGCCCCCTAAAAGTATCCGGTTGGAACTTACACAGAGATTTCTTTCTTCTCTCCTGTTTGTTGAAAAAAATGGGGCGGGGGGGGGGGCAATCAAAAGTGAGTATGTCCTGATGGGGAGGGGGGAATTTGAAGCAGAAAACTACCAAATGACTATTCTCAGTGATGTCACTGGTCTCTAGTGAATGGATAGGCTGCATTCTCAGTGATGTCACTGGTCTCTAGTGAATTGCTAGGCTGCATTCCCAGTGATGTCATTTGTTTCTAGTGAAGGAATAGGCTGCATTCTCAGTGATGTCACTGGTCTCTGGTGAATGGATAGGCTGCATTCTCAGTGATGTCACTGGTCTCTAGTGAAGGGATAGGTTGCATTCTCAGTGATGTCACTGGTCTCTAGTGAATGGATAGGCTGTATTCTCAGTGATGTCACTAGTCTCTAGTGAATAAATAGGCTGCATTCCCAGTGATGTCACTGGTCTCTAGTGAAGGGATAGGCTGCATTCTCAGTAATGTCACTGGTCTCTAGTGAAGGGATAGGCTGGATTCTCAGTGATTTCACTGGTCTCTAGTGAAAGGATAGGCTGCATTCTCAGTGATGTCACTGGTCTCTAGTGAAAGGATAGGCTGCATTCTCAGTGATTTCACTGGTCTCTAGTGAAGGGATAGGCTGCATTCTCAGTGATGTCACTAGTCTCTAGTGAAGGGATAGGCTGCATTCTCAGTGATGTCACTGGTCTCTAGTGAACGGATAGGCTGCATTCTCAGTGATGTCACTGGTCTCTAGTGAAGGGATAGGTTGCATTCTCAGTGATGTCACTGGTCTCTAGTGAAGGGATAGGCTGTATTCTCAGTGAAGTCACTGGTCTCTAGTGAATAAATAGGCTGCATTCTCAGTGATGTCACTGGTCTCTAGTGAAAGGATAGGCTGCATTCTCAGTGATTTCACTGGTCTCTAGTGAAGGGATAGGCTGCATTCTCAGTGATGTCACTAGTCTCTAGTGAAGGGATAGGCTGCATTCTCAGTGATGTCACTGGTCTCTAGTGAACGGATAGGCTGCATTCTCAGTGATGTCACTGGTCTCTAGTGAAGGGATAGGTTGCATTCTCAGTGATGTCACTGGTCTCTAGTGAAGGGATAGGCTGCATTCTCAGTAATGTCACTGGTCACTAGTGAAGGGATAGGCTGCATTCTCCGTGGTGTCACTGGTCTCTAGTAAATGGATAGGCTGCATTCTCAGTGATGTCACTGGTCTCTAGTGAACGGATAGGCTGCATTCTCAGTGATGTCACTGGTCTCTAGTGAACGGATAGGCTGCATTCTCAGTGATGTCACTGGTCTCTAGTGATGGGATAGGCTGCATTCTCAGTGATGTCACTGGTCTCTAGTGAACGGATAGGCTATATTCCTGAGGTCTCAACTGAATTAAATAGCATTGTTCCTGATATCACATCTGAAAAACTTGCTTATAAAATTCATTTGTGGTTTTATTTTTCACGCATTTTTCATTTGTCGTTTTAAAAACTCAGTTGCTTCAGAAGAGTCAATTGAAGTAAAAAAAAACCTTTTTGTTACTGTCACAACACATATCACTGATTGTACACTCTTTGTGCATTCTCCACCGTTAGCTCTTCATAACAGTAATATGAATAATAGCAGGTTGCAAACACAGTTATTAAATAATGAAATACAGATCATTTGCCTGTTATAGGCTGAGTATCAAACTGTGCTTACCGAAGAGCTTCCTCCTGCTGAATGAGCGAATCGGATCCTACTGCAGCTATAGATCTACAGAGACCGAAGACAGACAGCTCCGCATTCTGTGCATGACAGTAGCTGCAGAATTCCCTTCAGCTTCTTTATGCTGCAATCAGCACTCAGCTGAAAGCACTTGTCACAAATGTGTCCACTGTCAGGACAAATATTTTAACATCCAAAACATTCACTATAAAGTTTAATAAAAAAAAGTGAGCATTATTTAACTTAATTTTTGTTTCTGTAATGCAAAGACCTGGTCATCCAATCAGCTTTCTCAGTTTTAATGATTGTCAGGAACACACCTCAGTATTTATATCTATACCTGTAACTCATCTTAAAGTGCACCCAAACCCAGAACAAGCAAAAAAGCACAAAACAAACCCTCATTCATCACTGTAGCTATAGGTACTGTGGAAAAATTCATCTTCTATAAGGATTGACTATTAACGCTACTGTTTGTCTCTTTTGTGTCAAAACAGTGCCTGGGTGAGCAAGCCAGACAATCCCACGATCAGGAGCTCTGGTGAGGACCAGGCACTCTCTGGTGTTGCCCCCCATGGTGAATCTTTGCCACCCACTTGTTGCACAACTGTTATTCTCTATTAGGTCTGTCTTTGTACATTGTTGTTCTATTTCTCATCGCTCATGCTTTGGCTTTAACCTTTGCTATTGCCGAACTACAGGTGTTAAGTATTAGTCATAGTCTTTTGACTAAAATGCCATTTTAGGCTCCTTTCACAAGGGGCGGACTCCGCTAGCTCAGCGGGGATCACTCTGTTAATCCTTGCTGAGCAGGCAGATGACAGGATGGATGCACAGTGAGCAGAGAGGGACCTGTCAGAGTCCCGCTCTCCTCTATGGTGAGATAATCCGATCATATCCGATCCGACCAGGGGCAGACTGGCAACTTTTGGTCCAGGGGGGAAGGAGAAACCAGAGGCCCATGGTGCAGTGACTTGGCCCCCCCTTACCACTCTCTCTGTTCCTGTCCTCCTCCTGACCCCTATTCCAGGCTAAAGCTCCACTCCAGGTACTCTCTACTCACCGACTGAATCCAGGTTCCCAACCTAGCCAGCAGGGGGAGGTTGGGGGGAGCTGGGACAGCTCGGTTGGGGCTGACCAGGAGATGAGAATCTCCAGTAGGGCATGGAACCGGCCTCTGCTCAGACACAGTTTACACCATCCATGCTGGGGGGGGGGGGGCTGCACTCTGTCTTTGTCTTCATCTTCTGTCCACCAGTAATG
The DNA here is from genome assembly GCF_965119305.1 of Pelophylax lessonae. Classification (NCBI taxonomy): domain Eukaryota; kingdom Metazoa; phylum Chordata; class Amphibia; order Anura; family Ranidae; genus Pelophylax; species Pelophylax lessonae. Next base: position 708,985,952 of record NC_138769.1, on the reverse strand, counting down.
CTTTAGGCATGTCTGTGGCAGAAGCGGTGAAGCCTTTTTACAGGACATCAGAGCAGCCCAGGGGGCAACTTCCCCCCTGCCCCCTGGCCCAGTCCTCCCCTGGATCCGACCTGCTGGATGGATGACGAACGTATCATCATCCTTCTGTTTTAAGCAAATCTTTTCGGGTCGGATGACAGACGGGTGTCAGCGGACACATCTCCGCTGATATCCGCCTCTCCATAGAGGTCCGCCTGAAAAACGGACAGGTGGACCTGATCGGTCCGATCGTCTCAAAGGGGCCTTAGTTTTAGTTGTATTTAAGTCGACTAAAGTCGAAAGGATTTATATAGATTGCATTGCATTTCTCTAGAATTTCCAAACTCATTATATACTTCTGGAGTAAAAAAATTGAATAACTTCTAATGCACAGAAATGAAAAGTTTGATGCCAAAATCAAAACTGAAAATTCAGGATGAACTTGGCTGAAATCGAAATTGACCGATTTAAAAAAAATACTTATATTTATAAATAATTGTATTATATTCGACTTTTTAACAAATATCATGAATTTATATAAATATGAATTTATTGTTGGCCATTATCGGCACCTTTTTGAAGCGGTGCTGCATTTTTGGTGCATATTTGGCAAACAGCATCAAAATTGAAATGCATTGAAAACGCAGCAAAATTGCATCAAAAATGCATCCGTGTTGCACTTTTATTGCATTTTTTAAACCACATGACCTATTAAAACTCACTATAAGCAAGGTAAAATCGCGACAAAATCACATTTCGGCAGCCATTATTGCACTTTTTTTTTTTTTCAGCACAACACTGAAACCCTATTTTCAACGGGCATAATTTCAGTGCATCACTACTAATAACACATTATTATTTATGGTATTAGGCTCCGTTCACACCTAGGTGATTTGCATTGCAGGTGGAATCACCGCTATTCTGCCCGCAATTCCAGAATCGCAGCAAAACCCGGGATGAGTTTGCAATGACATTATTTTTTTGCGATTTTGCCGGGATTGTCCAGAAAAAATAAACGCAACACAATAGCAGTTAAAAATCGCAATGCCAAATGCCCCTGGCTCTGTGCCAAGATTTGGTACATGAGCTTCTTTGCAGCATTTTTGGAGCGGAGGGAGGCCCATGCAAATGAGAGATGCCGCTCCAAAAACGCTCCACTAAAAAACTTAAAAAAGCTATAAAAAAACTGCGCTACACTCAGGTGTGAATGGAGCCTTAAGGTTTGAACATGCACACATGTAGCCGTTGTTATATATCTAGTGTTGATTTTGAATTTTGATGTCAAATTTCAATTTTGTTTTAGTCAGTCTTTTGACTAAAATGCCATTTTAGTTTTAGTCGTACTTTAGCCAACTTAATTGTTTTAGTTGTATTTTAGTCGTCTGAACTATTCGTTTTAGTCGTTTTTAATCATCTGAATTGTTTTAGTTTTAGACGTATTTTACTAAAATAGTGTTAACTTTGTTGCCGAAAATATTTTCCTTGACTAAATTAACACTGCCAACTCCCTCCTCTGGCATTTGACCTTCAGCATAGCTTTTGACTCCACTATTTGATATTTTCACTTGATGCATCACTGGGAGTAAATAAGCCCTAACCCCAGATTAGAGTTCTTTGCTGGCTCTGTGGGCTCATTATATACGTGATTATATAGATTATATATATAACGTCATTAAATATATATACGTGATTCTGCATTTTCAGGTAGGGGGCGCACGCCCCACCCTGGCTGTGCTGTGATTCATCACAGTGCATGTCAATCACCAGGTCCCGGCCATTGATGGCCTGCCGGCACTCGGTGATCGGCTCTGAGCTTCACCGAACACAGCTCTGTGAGTGTAAGCAACACAGTGCTGTGTTCCATGACAGGGGATCCCGTTGTTTGTTCATTCCCTGCTACGCATGTGTAGCAACCTCCTAGGTAGGTGCTAGGTAAAAGCATTGTTTGCTCCATCTGCTTATCAGGGGATCCTGATCAGTTATTTTGCCTGTTACATGTGTCCATGTGTGATTTACTTGGTCTGAGGGAGTGTCCCCAATGTATCCAATAGGGAAGCCTGTTGGACAGCGGAGGAAACCCAGCCAGTGACACACAGGCTTTGTGGCTGTCCCAGTGGGAGGGCACAACAGTGGTGCATCCTGGGATAGGTCATAAAAGCCGAGGGCACATGTGACAGGGTGTCTTTGGGTGGGAAGCCAGGTCGCAGGAGATAGGGTGACGGCTGTCTCTCTTCCTGTCAGCAAGGAAGGTGGTCACAAGCGGTCATTTTTTTTTTTTTCAAAAGTTTTGGTCTTTTTTCATTTATAGTGCAAAAATAAAAAACCCAGAGGTGATCAAATACCACCAAAAAAGCTCTATTTGTGTGCAAGCAAGTGTAAATGAGCCCTTGGAAACCAGTGTTAGTTGTGACCTTTCAGTATCTTTGAGAATAATTACTTCACCTCAGGATCAGCTAGCGAAATTAGGAATGCATTGTTTTATGGCCTATTCCCACTTTTTTTTTTTTTTTTAGCCCGTAGCGTGTGAAACACACTCAAAAGACTTCACCCGGTGCATAAAAAGTGCACACACGCAAACGTGAACACACAAAAACTGCACTAGGTGTGCGAAAATGGTCTGGCCTCCGAAGAGGTTGGACCTATACCTTGATCCCCCGGGGCGCAAGACTCCTGACAGGGACTGAGGTACTTCCTATGGTTTGCCTGGCCGAAACCTGGCAAACCCCGTTCTCCAGGGGGACTGCCGAAACAGCCCACCCCAAGTACTGGGTGGGGCTCCCCCGAAGGGAGACCCCATGAGAGAGGGCCAACTAAGCCAAAAGGCCATGTCCACCCCCTCCCAAGACTTTCAAGGTAGGCCCAGAGACCCACACCGTACTCGTCGTCCAGGAAAAGAAGAGTGAAAGTGAAGTGACACACCACAAAGAAAAATACACACAAACAAAAAGGTGGGGAAGGGGAAGTGGAGAGGTGAATTAGTGCCTTTGTGAAAATACAAAGGCAGGCCTTCCGGCCGGAATAAGAATTCCTCTGGTCAAAGCCAAAAGGCCTTGCCCAAGAGGCAGGTGCTTAAAAAAGTGTGTAGGTGCAGTGACCATGGTGCCGAAAAACTCAAGGCGAGCTGCCCCTCACCAGTGAGAATTAAGGCCCCCCTGGGCTGCCACCCCAGGGGCACATACACTACGGGCTTTTTCTACCCCGGCCCAAAGGCCAGACCGAGTGTAGCCCTATCCTACCAGGAGGCATCAGAACTTTGGACAGCTTAGGGAGAACCTGCCTTCAACTGGGGACAAGCCTTTTGCAAGGCCAGATTCAACCCAGGAGGAGAGGCTCCCCCACCACCACCGCCGTTCCTTACCAATCACATCCGGGAGCAGTACTAACCAGTACTAACCAGTCGCTCCCTTCAAACTGATAGGGGCGGACCCATTCAAATCAGAAGGCAATGGACCCATCCGGCTTTCTCTGATGTGGCTTACTTCCCAGTCCCCCGGTAGTTCCGGAGCGCCCTGGTTCATTTAGGCCCCCACCGATACTAACCATCAGGTTCCATACCAACTGATAAGAACAGATACTACACTTGATCTTAGCCAAAAGGCCGAGAAGCGATGCCTATATGTATTAAAGGGTGCCATGGAGAAGAATAGTGCCCCAAAAATGGTGTCATAGTGAGGAATAGTGCCCCATCAATGGGGTCATTGGGAGGAATAATGCCCAATCAATGGGGTCATTGGGAGGAATGGTGCCCAATCAATAGGGTCATTGGGAGCAATGGTGTGCCATCAATGGGGTCAACGGGAGGAATAGTGCCACATTGATGGTGTCATTGGGAGGGATAGTGCCCCATCAATGGGGTCATTGGGAGGAATAGTGCCAGATCAAGAAGGTTATTGGGAGGAATAGTGCCTTATCAATGGTGTCATAGGGAGGAATAGTGCCTCATAAATAGGGTCATTTGGAGGAATAGTGCCCCATCAATGGGGTCATTGGGAGGAATAGTGCCCCATCAAAGGAGGCATTGGGAGAAATAGTGCCCCATCAATGGGGTCATTGGTAGAACAGTGTCAATCAATGGAGTCATATGGAGGAATAGTGCCCACCAATGGTGTTATTGGGAGGGATAGTGCCCCATCAATGTCGTCATTGTGAGGGATAATGCCCCATCATTGGGATGATTGGGAAAAATAGTGCCCCATCAATGGGGTCATTTAGAGGAATAGTGCCCCATCAATTGGGGTCATTGGGAGGAATAGTGCCACATCAATGGGGTCATTGAGAGGAATAGTGCCCCATCAAAGGAGGCATTGGGAGGAATAGTACCCCATCAATGCAGTCATTGGGAGAACAGTGCCAATCAATGGAGTCATATGCAGGAATAGTGCCCACCAATGGTGTTATTGGGAGGGATAGTGCCCCGTCAATGTCGTCATTGTGAGGGATAATGCCCCATCATTGGGACGATTGGGAAAAATAGTGCCCCATCAATGGGGTCATTTAGAGGAATAGTGCCCCACCAATTGGGGTCATTGGGAGGAATAGTGCCACATCAGTAGTGTCATTGAGAGGAATAGTGTCTTATCAATGGGGTCATTGGGAGAAATAGTGCCCCATGAATGGAGTCATTGAGAGGAATAGCGCCTGATCAATGTTGTCACTGGGAAGGATAGTGCCCCATCAGTGGTGTCATTGAGAGGGATAGTGCCCCATTAATAGGGTCATTGGAAGGAATAGTGCCCCATCAATAATGTCAATAGGAGGAACATTGCACTATCAATGGTGTCAATGGGGAGAATTGTACCCTATCCATGCTGTCAATGGGAGGAATAGTGTTTAGGCAGCAGTGCCGGGACCACTTTTCTGTGGTGCTGTTGGAGAGATTTGCCCTTACTAACTGAACAAAAGTTTGGTAAGTATCACTTTAAATATCCTCCACAGAAAATAACCGATGTTTATCTCTAATTGTTATATGTTAATTTAAATAGATATAGTGCCTAGAATTCAGTAAATAACCTGTTTCTCTATTTTCATCCAAGCTGAACAAGCAATTCGGCAGTGATGGGTTTGGCTTCCAATTTATTACACGGCACATCCTGTACATTTGACCTAACTGTATAGAACTCCACGGTGGAACTCCCAAGCCCTGATAGGTCAGCCCTTAAATCTGTCACTCTTTACTTCTAGGTGAGTTAATTAGTCCTGGGATTATTGATTGATTCCATTGCGTTCCAACAGATCTCTCCATAAATCCTGACCAATTAGGAATTCCACGTGGACAGCTGGAGACAATGAGATTCACTATAGGGTGGAAATATATGAGTCAGGCTAGCTCAGCAATTAATCAAGCTGCAACCTGCAATACATCTTGTGTCATTGTCCAAACATCCCAGGGACATTCTTCCCAGGCCTCAAGGTACATGCCGGTTAATGCCGACAAAGCAGGAAAAATGATGGTGTTATTTCCAACACACGTCCAGCGTGCACTGTTCTGACCCTAATCAAAATACACCGAGACTTGCTTTTGGAAATGTAAGAAACCAAGACCTTTATTAAATATTAAAACTTTAAGTGAATCTGTCATATAATAAGGTTGTTCCAACAATAACTTTATTTGATACATCATGTTCTGAGCTCTGCAGTGCCATATACAACATGTCCCTTGGGACTGTAAATACTGCATTATGACCAGCATGGTATTAATAAGAATATCAACTTGCGCATCATAATAAGATACTTAGATAATTAGAGGCAGCTGAGCGGTCGGCACGGGCACGGGCACACAGAGGACTGTCCCTATGACATCCTCTGCTTTCCTCTCCCTCTCCTACTATGACTAAGGGATTGGTGGTCTACCCAGGAGCATTATCCATATAAACACCTGCCTGGTTAACAGCCTAGGACCCCTAATGAGGATGAAATATATCATCTTATTGATGTGGATATGATAGAATAATTCCGGCATTTGATTTAATGTCACTATTGGAATGGTGTTGGGGCACTATAAATGTATAAAATACAATAGATGTACGCACATGCGCCCCAATACTTGGCATAGACAATAGAAGCATATTTATACTATCCCATTATAACCGCATTTCTAAAAAAGTTTACGCCTGTTATACGATCAGTGCCTGCTTATGGAACTGCCACCCGCCCCATGATTTTATACACGGAGGAACACTAGTTGGTTTCTTGGTCTATTAAGCCCTGAAGAAGCAAAACCAAGCGAAACGCGTTGACTGCGCAGGGGCCATTCTTCTCCATCTTCTCTTATTGAGACCCACCACTTGGTTTTCTGATTATTCGTGTTCTTGTTTTTTATGTTATTGTATGTTATATGTACGTATGTCTTCAGAGAATGCTATTATAGGCCTTTTTATGGAAAATAATTATTTGGTTAATAAATATGCGTTTTTAACAAACTTGCTGTGTCATACTATATTCTGATCATCTCATCCTGGCCTAAAAAAACCCACTTTTTTCTTTCCTTATTTTTTGTGTGATTATTAGATACTACCTGTGTTCCTACCGAGGAAGTCGAAGCTGAGAGAGCGCCGACGTAACGCGTATAGGGGGCGGAGCCTGCATATCGGACGTCACATCCCTTTCTGAGACTATGCGAGATGGTTTTACATGCACGCACTGCTTTTAATGTATGCGCCCATTTGTCAATAAATTAATCTTACAAATTAAAGCAGAGAACACTAGATTTATTCTGTTTACCCCCTATATACACCAAGCCATACGAGATCAGAGGTGGGACCCTGGATTACTCCCCTGTGTGGACTAACATCCTAACCCCCCAGTGAGGGAAAAAGCTGTTTAAGACCCGGGGTGACTCTCGGGTCAAAGAGTAAGGTGAGAAGCCACTTTAGATGGTGAAGGGGACCCTGACACGATCACGGAGGGGTTATCATATCATTTGGATCATGGGATTTGTTTGATGGACTTTTTCCTTGTTACTTTATTTGCACATTATATGATTTGAACTTTATAAGAACAATTTACTTTATTAGAGAGTGTGATTTTTCATTTACTGTATATACCTCTATTTTTTATGTGCACTTGTATATATTTCTTTTTCTGGCGCAACACTTTTATGTTTGATACCAGATTTTGATTGTGAAAAGGGAACACAATTTTTTGTGTGAGCAGCCGGATACCGATCACTAATATATATTTTTTGGCACACACATATATATATAATTTTTGGCACATTTATATGATATTAGTTATTGTGTCACATTTTTTGTGCTGATAGTTTCTTTCAATCTACTCCCTGTGTAATGCCTACTCCCCCAGAGACAACTTTTTTGAAGGCAAGAGAAGGAAAGGCTAAGGGGGGAATGGAAACAAAAAGATTTGGGTTTCACTGAATTGGAACATAGGGAGTGCAAGATTGGTGGCAGAAAGCTGTACACGAGTGCAAGATACACCTAGCTGCAGAAAGATGTAGGGAAGGACTGCACAGACGTAGAGAGGGGTGCAAGGAGTGAGCACCAAGTGGAGAGGGTTGCAGAAATGGCAGGGGTAGGTAGAGAGTGGGTAAAAGGGTTGCAGTGGTAGAAAGCTAAGTCAGCCAGCACCATGAAGTTCTGAGCTGGGGTAACCATCACTCTGGTGAATGGTTAATCTATGAACATGCCCATTCACATACCAACCAAACTTTCATGTTTATTAATTTAGCAGAAACCATTGGCACCAGGTTTATATATATATGGAACAATAGCAATTTTCAGGGAAAAACCTATTGCAAACAATTTATTTTTCCCATGAGGTCAGATACCTATACACAAGGGTGCATGTGCCAGGGTGCCAACACAGTAGTAAAATTGGGAATCAGTTCTAGGTGTACAACAGTGAGTGCCCAATCATGAATCTTTATCAAAAGATCATCAGGTGTTATCCTATATTATACATTTTCCAAAGTTTGTCACTGTGGAAACCTGCCCCTTTACGGTCTGTTGCCTAGTGACATCACAGAACCAGCAAACAGTTTGGTCTTTTCCAAGTAGGATCCCACCTCCAGCACACACAGTTTGGTCTCTTCTCAGTAAGATCCCACCTCCAGCACACACACACTGGACTTTTCCCAGTGAGATCCCTCCTCCAGCACACACACACTGGACTTTTCCCAGTGAGATCCCACCTCCAGCACACACAGACTGGACTTTTCCCAGTGAGATCCCACCACTCCAGCACCAGTGTTGGGATAGTTACTCAAAAAATTTAACTAATTACTAGTTACTAGTTACTTCTGTAAATAGTAATGAAATTACTTTACTAGTTACTGCATTTGAAAAGTAACTTCACTACTTATTACTTTACTTTACTTTTGAAAAAAAATATGAACAAATTCCAATGCGCATATTTATTTGTAGTGCACAAAAAAAACAGTACAATATTTATTGTTTTTATATATATAATATATATATATATAAATAACCACAGCGTGCCTGAGTGACCACAGCGTGCACCCTTTCAATGCAGAGTGTCAACAGCGTGCCCCCTTTCAATGCCAGAGTGTCCACAGCGTGCCCCCTTTCAATGCCAGAGTGACCACAGCGTGCCCCCTTTCAATGCAGAGTGACCACAGCGTGCCCCCTTTCAATGCCAGAGTGACCACAGCGTGCCCCCTTTCAATGCCAGAGTGACCACAGTGTGCCCCCTTTCAATGCCAGAGTGACCACAGCGTGCCCCCAGAGTGACCACAGCGTGCCCCCCAGATTGACCACAGCGTGCCCCCCAGAGTGATCACAGTGTGCCCCCAGAGTGACCACAGCGTGCCCCCAGAGTGACCACAGCGTGCCCCCAGATTGACCACAGCGTGCCCCCAGAGTGACCACAGTGTGCCCCCAGAGTGACCACAGCGTGCCCCCCAGATTGACCACAGTGTGCCCCCAGAGTGACCACAGCGTGCCCCCCAGATTGACCACAGTGTGCCCCCAGAGTGACCACAGTGTGCCCCCAGAGTGACCACAGCGTGCCCCCCAGATTGACCACAGTGTGCCCCCAGAGTGACCACAGCATTTCCCCAGATTGATCACAGTGTGCCCCCAGAGTGACCACAGCGTTTCCCCAGATTGACCACAGTGTGCCCAAAGAGTGACCACAGTGTGCCCCCAGAGTGACCACAGCATGCCCCCAGAGTGACCACAGCGTGCCCCCAGATTGACCACAGCATGCCCCCAGATTGACCACAGCGTGCCCCCAGAGTGACCACAGCGTGCCCCCAGATTTACCACAGCGTGCCCCCAGATTGACCACAGTGTGCCCCCAGAGTGACCACAGCATGCCCCCAGATTGACCACAGTGTGCCCCCAGAGTGACCACAGCGTGCCCCCAGATTGACCACAGTGTGCCCCCAGAGTGACCACAGCATGCCCCCAGATTGACCACAGTGTGCCCCCAGAGTGACCACAGCGTGCCCCCCAGATTGACCACAGCATGCCCCCCAGATTGACCACAGTGTTCCCCTTTCAATGCCAGAGTGACCACGCCAGAGAGACCAGTGCACTTACCTGCAGTGGTGGGCGTCTTCTCATCAGTCCTACCGCCTCCTCCTCGGCCACACGATCCCCCGCGTCTCCTCCTCGAGTCCTCTGAGTTGTCTGAGACTGTCACTGTGCCGCTTGCCTGTGCACCGTCCGCCACCCGCCACTGGGATTGCTGATCTGCGCCCTGTCAGAAACTTCTCCCTCACTCCACAGCACCTGCGGAGTGAGCGGAGTTACAAAGAATCACTCCGCCGAGGAAGGCAGAGGATAGGCAGTGGGCGGCCGGCCGGCCGGAACTATAATGTGCAGCAGTGCACATCATATACCTCCGCCCGAAAATGGAAAAAAAGTTCCTGCTCTGCTACAGCCTCCTGGGACCCTCTTTTGAGCAGATGGGGCCCAGGGAAACAATAAAGATTGCAAGAAGAATAAATAAAGCTGCCTGATTGTAAAGCACGGCTTGGGTAACGCAGGAAAGTGCGTTCCTCAAGCCCTGTAAAGTAATGTAGTTACCGATGTTACGAATGTAACGCGTTACGGTACTACGTTACCCAAAAAAGTAATGTAGTTACTGTAATCCGTTACATTGTAACTCGTTACCCCCAACACTGTCCAGCACACACACATACTGTACACATTGGTCTTCCCCCTTTCTCTAGCAAACACTATATCATTTTTGCTTTGCTTTATTTTATTAAAACTGCATATGTAAAATGACTAAATTCTCCTCCAGCACACACAGATAGGTCTTTTCCAAATGGGATCCCACCTCCAGCACAAATATTGGTCTTTTCCCAGTGAGATCCGGCTTCCAGCACACACTGATTGGACTTTTTTCCATTAAGATCATACTTTCAAACCACACAGATTGGTCTATTCCCAGTGAGATCCCACCTCCACTACACACAGAGTGGTCTATTCCCAGTAAGATCCCACCTCCAGCATGTATAAATTGGTCTATTCCTAGTATGATCCCACCTGCAGCACACACAGCATGGTCTATTCCCTGTGAGATCCAACCTCCAACACACACAGAATGTTCTATTCCCAGTGAGATTCCACCTCCAGCACACTCTACACTCTACCCCTGTATCCCTTCCCCAGCACACACATATACACATTGGTCTTCCCCCTCCTCTAGCAAACACTATATCCTTTTAGCTTTGCTTTATTTTAATAAAACTGCATATGTAAAAATGATGAAATGCTTCTCCAGCACACCCACATCAGTCTTTTCCAAATGAGATCCCACCTCCAGCACACATATTGGTCTTTTCTCAGTGAGATCCCGCCCCCAACACACGCTGATTGATCTTTTTACAGTAAGATCCCACCTCCAGCACACACTGAATGGTCTATTCCCTGTGAGATCCAACCTCCAACACACACACAGAATGGTCTATTCCCAGTCAGATTCTACCTCCAGCACACACATTGGTCTACCCCAGTATCCCTTCCCCAGCACACACAAATACACATTGCTCAAACCCCCCTCCTCTAGAAAACACTATATACTTTTTGCATTGCTTTATTTTTATTAAACTGCATATGTAAAATAATGAAATGCTCCTCCAGCACATCCACATCAGTCTTTTCCAAATGAGATCCCACCTCCAGCACACATATTGGTCTTTTCTCAGTGAGATCCCGCCCCCAACACACGCTGATTGATCTTTTTCCAGTATGATCCTACCTCCAGCACACACTGAATGGTCTATTCCCTGTGAGATCCAACCTCCAACACACACACAGAATGGTCTATTCCCAGTCAGATTCCACCTCCAGCACACACATTGGTCTACCCCAGTATCCCTTCCCCAGCACACACATATACACATTGCTCAACCCCCCCTCCTCTAGCAAACACTATATACTTTTTGCATTGCTTTATTTTTATAAAACTGCATATGTGACGAAATGACGAAATGCTCCTCCAGCACACCCATATCAGTCTTTTCCAAATGAGATCCCACCTCCAGCACACATATTGGTCTTTTCTCAGTGAGATCCCGCCTCCAACACACGCTAATTGATCTTTTTTCAGTAAGATCCCCCCTCCAGAACACACAGATTGCTCTATTCCAAGTGAGATTACACCTCCACTACCCCTAGATTGGTCTATTCCCAGTACGATCCCACCTCCAGCCCGTATAAACTGGTCTATTTCTAGTAAGATCCCACCTCCAGCACACACAGAAGGGTCTATTCCCAGTGGGATTCCAACTCCAGCATACACATTTGTCTTTTCTCAATGAGATCCCACCTCCAACACATGCTGATTGATCTTTTTTCAGTAAGATCCCACCTCCAGACCACACAGATTGGTCTATTCCCAGTGAGATTACACCTCCACTACCCCGCAGATTGTTCTATTCCCAGTACGATCCCACCTCCAGCACGTATAAATTGGTCTATTTCTAGTAAGATCCCACCTCCAGCACACACAGAATGGTCTATTCCCAGTTAGATCCCACCTCCAGCACACACAGAATGGTCTATTCCTAGTAAGTTCCCACCTCCAGCACATACAGAATGGTCTATTACCAGTAAGATCCCACCTCCAGCACACACAGAATGGTCTATTCCCAGCGGGATTCCAACTCCAGCACACAGATTTGTCTTCCCCTGTATCCCTTCCCCAGCACACACACATAAACATTGGTCTCCCCCCCCCCCCCCCTTCTCTAGCAAACATTATATCATTTTTGCTTTGCTTTATTTTAATAAAACTGCATATGTAAAATGATAAAATGCAATCTCTCTGGCAGATGTGTCGGAGGAAGTCTTGAACCAAAGACAGCTTCGGAGACAAGGCACACTTAATTTGCCGCTAAGACAACCTATTTGTTAATCAGACATATCTGTCTTGAATACAAGTTTGCTTTCAGTGTATTATAATTTCCTTAAAACATTAACACCGTATGCCCTGAGACAATCGTTGCACACCTCCATTGCGGGCGCCGAGTGACAGAACGCAGCCCCCATTGGGAGAAGTTTCTATTAAAAACAATTAAATCAACAACATATGTCAAAAAGAGGCAGCAGTATTCAGAAAGGGGGAAATAACGGGGGTTGCCATGGCAACCCCTGTGTTAATTATAAGCGTAAGCTGAAAAACAAGGCTCGGCTGAGAGCGGGCACGCTACATGCGCTCCCTGTTCAGGAAAACATATGGCAGTATGTGCATAGCCAATCGTAACCATAAGGAAAGGCAAGAATCCCGTCTGTGATGGATCTTACCCAGGGCTCTCATCAGGCAAGGTGGCCCCCAGCTGCAATCTTGGTCTATTGGTGTCACAGACTCTACTATGTTAACTATTTCATTAATACTGGGTGCATCCCCCTTCATTAGGGCCCATTTATTTTATTGATTCTGATTTTCTAAATAATTATACCTTGTCTAAACTGAAATGCATGTTATGATAAATCCTACATGCTGCAAGCAAACTCATCTTCTGCAAGACAGGAGACAGAACACTACACAAGTGCTTTGCGTATGCTTAAACACGCACGGCCTGACGCTGGAAGTGAAAGCATGCTTTGCTCCTAAAAATGCTTAAAGAAAAGATAGGTTACACAAGGGCTACACTGGTGATTACATCTCTGCTATTTAACCTGGCACTTTTACTCCCTTCCTGTCCAGGCCAATTTTCATGCATTGATGGACACTGATGAGGCGGCACTGATGAGGCTGCACCAATGGGCACTGATGAGGCTGCACTATTGGGCACTGATAAGACTGCACTGATGGGCATTGATGAGACGGCATTGATGGGCAATGATGAGGCTGCACTGATAAGGCTGCAATGAGGGGCACTGATGAGACGGCAATGATGGGCACTAATGAGGCTGCACTGATGGGCACTAATGAGGCTGCACTGATGGACACTAATGAGGCGGCAATCAATTCTGTTTTTGTTAACGAATGAAAATGAAACGAAAATGTGAGGCAGGGACGTTTACCCCCGTGAACTAATTAATGGTTTTCCCGAATCTCCTCCTGCTTCCGCTCCCAGCAAGCATGCAACTGTGCATCCAACATTACAGGCCTCCAAGTCCATAGATGACCATCCAGAGCAGCACTGTGTATTACATGCCTCCCGAGTCCCGACGAGAGTCCCACTCCCGACTCACGAGTCACAACGACAACCATCCAGAGCACTGCGTGTGCATTACAGGTCTCCTCTGGCAACTGACATGCAGAGCACTGTGCATTACAAGCCATCCCTCAGACCTGAGACCACCATCCAGCACTGGGCAGCGTTACAGGCCCTCCTCAGACCAATGACCAGAGCACTGTGTAGCATTACAGCCACCGTTCAGAGCACTGTGCAGCATTATAGGCCTCCTCAGAGTCAGACCACCATCCAGAGACTTGTGTAGCATTACAGCCACCATCCAGAGCACTGTGAAATGCATTACAGGCCTCCTCTTCAGATTATCCATGTCCAGAGCACTGTGTGCATTACAGGCCTTCTCAGATTGTCCATGTTCAGAGCACTGTGTGCATTACAGGCCTCCTCAGACCACCGTTCAGAGCACTGTGCAGCATTACAGGTCTCCTCAGACCACCGTCCAGAGCACTGTGCAGCATTATAGGCCTCCACAGACCACTGTCCAGAGCACTGTGCAGCATGACAGGCCTCCTCAGACCACCGTTCAGAGCACTGTGCAGCATTACAAGCCTCCTCAGACCACCGTCCAGAGCACTGTGCAGCATTACAAGCCTCCTCAGACCACCGTCCAGAGCACTGTGCAACATTAAAAGCCTCCTCAGACCATTGGGCAGACCCCCAAAAGACCCCCAATCCCTCCACTGCACTTCAAAGTATTCAAACTGCTGAAATCTGCATTTTGAATACTAAGTGCAGATTCACATATATGCGATCCGGGAACCCTGCGAATCTACCTTGGGTTTCCTCATCGCATTCAACCCGCAGGCAGTTCACGCTGCCATATGGGAATTACTGGGGGTGTCAATGCAAAGTTATCGACACCCCCAGATCGCCGTGAGAACTGTCAGTTTGGACATGAATCAGATTGCATGGATGTGAACCACCATGCGTTCAGATTCTGCTGAGGACCCAAAAAAGTCCTGTGCGTGTTGTGTCCGAATGCGATGCAAATTCAGCCATGCAATCTGTATGGCTGAATTCGCATTGCACAGACATCGCGTGCGATTTTCAGAGCAGTGCGCTCTGAATCACATGCGGTGTCTGTCATCGCACTAATGTGAACTAGGACTGACAGTTTTTTAAATTTGATTACGTTTTTGAAATTTTTGAAAGTTAGCAGCCGAGTTAACTGGAAGTGATGTCGCAGGTTACTACATCGAAGACCCGATCAAAGCCGAATCCGGCTCTGTTCAGGACTCTGACCAGCAGGCGGACGTACCGCCTGGTTGCCCGGGTCTCCCGATGGAACAAAAACTTTCTTCGGACTGCTGTGCAAGATCCATGGTGTGCTGGCGAATATGTATGTTTATACTTTAATCATGTAGCACCCTCCTAGGTAGGTACTAGTGAGAAAGTATAGTTTTGAGCTCTGTCTGCTTACCAGAGGGGCTGCAGGTAAATCTATATTGTTCTCTGCCTACCAGAGAGCAGGATGAGGTCTGCTCATTGTGCTCAGTATGCAATTCCTTCTGTCTAGAGAGAGTTTCACGCTGGTCCAATAGGGAGGCATGTTGGACAGTGGGAGGAAACCTGAAGAAAGGGTGCATAGGCTTTTGATACAGTCCTGGTGATTGGCAGAGGGCAGGTTGCCTCTGTGCATTCTGGGATACTGTATTAAAGCCAGGAACACATGTGCTGCGAGGTCTTTGGCTGAAGAGCAGAGTCCCGGAGGGAGGGGGCGGCTGTCTCCTCCTCTGAAGAGGTGCCATGCAGTCGCAGGAGGTCGTCCTGAGGGCCTGAGGAATGGATGAGAGGAGCTGAACCCAGAGGTCCAGGAGAGCTGACTGAGAGGGGAGACACTGGAGACCCTGGGACCACAGTATCGTGAGTACAGGGACTCGTGTCAAGGGGCCTGACCTGAGGGGGGCCACCCCTAAGTGTAGGATAGTCAGTGGACAGGTGTCAGCAGTGGAGAAGAAAGAGGATGCTAGTGAGAGTGTCCTGAAGATAATTATCAGTTCACCAAGTCGTCTTAAGGAAAGAGACTCAATCCAAGTTCATCCATGGTGGCAGGGTGAACCAACAGCCTAGCTGTACTGTAAGATAGGAGTCCTCAAGTATTGTCTATAGTTCAAATTGGAGTACCCCACTTATTCCCTTCTCCGATCCCTATTTAAAATAAAACAAAAACAACAACCAAATACCCCATGGGCTGATTATTGGAGCGAACCAAGGAAGGAGAAAGTAAGAACTTGAAACTGTCATTATTAACCCAGGGGGACCCGTAAAGTGAAATCTGGCAGTCCTTTACAAGGGCAGTGCTACAAACGTGGGAGTTGGTTCTCCTTAGGCATTAGGTCAGCACTGACTTGCATTCTTGATCAATACAAGTGTGCATGTTTATCATTCTTCCTGGCAATTATTCAGCAATCTTCTGCTTGTCATCTCAGGTGAGTGGGCTCCTATACGGTAATCCTCAGTAAAGATCAGAAGGCAGCCCAGCAAATGTAAAGGAGGCACATGGGAGCTGTCCGCGGTGCTGATCCCAGGTATGATTATTACTTTCTAACACTTCAGGCCTAAATGGCACACCTGCTGAGCAGTCGCTCGCCTTGCTAACAGCCCTACACGAGTCTACCAATCATGTGCACAGGAGCAGAACGACAGGGAAATGGACCACCTGTGTTTATTCCATCAAGACCAAAATAATTAGGAACGTGAACCGACATCACATTTGCAGCTTGTGCTCTGAGTTCTTTTACTTTGAGACTGCACAATAATAACCTCAAGTAGATATCAAGCTTGTGAGCAAAACACACATTCAGGTTCAGTGTTGGGACCCTTACTTTTTATTATCTTTATAAAGGATATCGGGTCTGGGATTAAAAGTACCATTTCAGTCTTTGCAGACGACAACAAGCTTTGCAATGGAATAACTTCTTTACAGGATGTCTCCAACTTACAGGCTGAGGATACAACCACTTTAATAATAACATGCAATGCCAAGCTGTGGTTTCCAAAGCAAGCAAAGTACTTTCTTGTATTAAGAGAAGCATGGACTCCATAGAGAGAGATATCATTTTGCCCCTGTACAAATCATTAGTAAGACCTCATCTGGAATATGCAGTTCAGTTTTGGGCACCAGTTCTTAAAAAGGATATCGGGGAACTGGAGAAAGTGCTGAGAAGAGCAACCAAACTGATAAGAGGCACGGAGGAGCTCAGCTATGAGGAAAGAGAGGAACTGAATTTATTCTCTCGAGAAGAGAAGATTAAGGGGGGATATGATCAACATGTATAAATACATAAGGGGTCCATATAGTGAACTTGGTGTTGAGTTATTCACTTTAAGGTCAACACAGAGGACAAGGGGGCACTCTTTACATCTAGAGGAAAAGAGATTTTGTCTCCAATTAGTGAAAGGTTTCTTCACTGTAAGAGCTGTGAAATGTGGAATATCTGATTGCCTCTCGGGGGATCAGGAAGAAATGTTTTCCCCTGCTGTAGCAAATTGGATCATGCTTTGCTGGGGTATTTTCGCCTTCCTCTGGATCAACTGTGGGTATAGGATTGTGCATAAGGGATTGTATGGTTGGGTTTTCTTTACTGTTTTTTGTTTTTTGTTGGTTGAGCCAGATGGACTTGTGTCTTTTTTCAACCTGACTAACTATGTAACTATCTATGGCAGCCTTTCTCATCCTTTTCAACACAGAGGAACCCTTGAAATAAATTCCTGGTCTCGGGGAACCCCTGATAAAAATGCAAAAAAATCTACAAATCATGACACATTAGTGTGACAGTCAGTGGGATGAATGCTCCTTAATCTTGTCATCGTTGGGAAGAATTACCCCCTTACAGATAGCTAAAAGAAACAATGGTGTCATTGGAAACTTATCTGAGAGGCAGAAATTGCCCATTGCTCAAGGAACCTCTAGCAACCTCAGGAGGAACCCTAGTGTTCCACGGAACCCTGGTTGAGAAACCCTGATCTATGGTATACATAAAGTGGGTATAGAAAATAATCTCCCCCTTTAAATTAATCAGATTTTGTTGCTTTGCAGCCTGAATGAAGACAGGCACAGTTTTTGTTTTATCCAGCTGTATTTATTCATCGCACCTTATAACATCCAACTAAAAGATATAACACCAACATGTCGGAAAAAAAAATTCAATAACAGAATCACTGAGTTGGAAAAAGTATCACCCCCTTGTGTCAGTGTTTTGTTGAACCACCTTTTGCTTTAAATCCAGCCTTTAGTCTGTTGGGAGATGTCTCGACTAACGTTGCACATCTAGACTTTGCAATATTTGCCCACTCTTCTTTGCAGAACTTCTCAAGTTCAGTTTTACATTTTAAGGTGACCATTTGTGGACTGCAGTCTTCAAGTCATTCTACAGATTTTCAATGGGGTTTAAGTCTGAGCTCTGACTTAGCCATGCAAGGACATTCATCTTTTTCTCCTTCAGCCACTGTGTGGTCATTTTTGCTGTGTGCTTTGGGTCATTGCCATGTTGGAAGGTAAACCTTCTTCCCATTGACAACTCTCTGGCAGAGGGCAGCAGAATTTCCTCAAGAATTTGATGGGATTTTGCTCCATCAATTTTTCCTTTTATCCTGACAAGTGCTCCAGAGAAACACCCCCATAACAGGATATTACCACCTCCATGCTTTACTGTAGGAATGGTGTTAGTTTCATGGTGAGCTGTATTGGATTTCCGCCAGACATATCGTTTGGCGTTGAGGCCAAATAATTTGATTGAAAGAGGTCACTGCCATCAGGGAATACCGTTTCCATGAAATAGTGTACTTGGTTAGCAATAATATTTAGGTAGGTGGCACGGATCAAGTAACATCCACACAAATGGCAGGACCCAAGGGTTCCCAGCAGAACATTTCCGAAAACATCACACTGCCTCTGCGGCTTGCCCCATCCCAAACTGCATCCTGGTGCCATCTCCTCCTCAAGTAAGCGATGCACACCACCCTGCCATCCCAATGATGTAAATGAAAACTTGACTTATTAGACCAGGCCACATCTTCTTCCATTGCACTGAGATTCAGTTCTGATGCTCATGTGCCCATTGTGAGTACTTTTGGCTGTGTACATGGGTCAACATGGGCACACTGTGCAGTCTGTGGCTGTGCAGCCCCATACACAACAAACTGTGATGCCCATTTTTTTTTTTTCAGCTTTCAACACATCAACTTTAGGGACAACGTGTTTACTTGCTGCTCAATATTTCCCACCAGCTTTCAGATGCCACTGTAGTAAGATAATCAATGTCATTCACTTTGCCAGTGCATGTGTAATCCATGCAGGAGACAGGGACCCCCAGGAACAGTCCAAGCAGGTTTGTTGTGCACTTTTATTTAGCAAGGCAGAATTTTCAGTGCAGGAAGGCTTTTTACAGAAAGTCCATAGCATGTAACAAAACATCTGCTTGTCCAAGCCACTAACTTAACTCAAATCTATTCTTGAAAAACTAAGTGTCCCCAAATGGGTTCCCCAAAACAGGGCAGCATTTGTTCCTTTTTGGTGTTCTGTCATCGTTCAGCCTATTCACCCAGCAGCAGGCTCCCACAGCAGAGAGAGACAGATCAAGGTCGTCTTAATAATATCATAAGCCCCTGGGCAAAGTAATATACTGGGGCCCTTACCAACCTGCCCAAATTTACGCACCTACTCTCAAGAAGTAAAGTATAAATATTTGTTAGCTTTAAAATCTATATTTTTTAGTACTTTCAATAAAATCAATTCCAAACAATAAGAAAACATGGCGTAAATAAAAGACTGATCAACACAAAGGGTACAGTATGGGGCAGGAGCAGAAGGGCAGAAGAACACAGTACAGGTTTCAGGATGCTGCCCAGGACAGTAAAAGGCGTGACCGTAGTGTCAAATCTAGGACATTTGGCAAGTATAATATAATGCAAGATTATCATGATAGATTATCTAGATAGATAGATAGATAGATAGATAGATAGATAGATAGAGACAGAGAGAGCCCTGAGCAATAGTCAGCTCACTTATATAAAGGCCTGTGGACAACAGAGACTAATAATGGGGTCTGACTCAGTGCTGTATCTTGGCCTAGGCCAACAAGGCCCAGGCCTAGGGCAGCACTTTGCAGGGGGGCAGCAAAAAAGCTGATGGGACTGCACTGATAGGCTGCCCTGATGGGCAATGATATGTTGCACTGATGGGCACTAATAGACTGCACTGATGGCCACTGATGAGGAAGGACTGATAAGCTTCACTGATAGGGCTTCACTGATGGGCACTGATATGATGCACTGAGAGGCTGCACTGGTGAGCAGTAATGAGGCTGAACTGATGAGCACTGATAAGGCTGCACTGATGGGCACTGATGAAGTGGAACTTCTGGGAACTGAAGAGGCTGCACTGATGGGCACTGATAGACTGTGGTTGTGGTCTGTGGTTTACAGATGACAGGGCGGGTCATAAACAAGATAGGGTGTGGCCTTTACAGGAAGGGGTGGGTCATATTTAAATTAGGGGTGCCCAAGTATAGTCAGGCCTAGGGCAGCACAAAACCTAAATACACCACTGGTCTGACTACCAGGTCAGATGAGGACCTAGGTATGAAGGCTTTATCCCACCCAAAGCTCCCCCAAAGCCTTTGGGCTCAAGGAAACAGAACATATTATTATTCTGGTGTCTGATGAGAGAAAGGTCTGTTTTGTACTAATAGGAAGAGTCTGCTCTTAGTCAGGGCTCCTGTAGACACAGTTCATTCTCATGGACCATTGAAGAAGACACAATGGGGCACTTGTCCTGATCTATCCTGCCTTATAGACAGACCAACATCAGTGGTAAATGACAGTGGGCCATCGTCTAGTGCAGCAATTCTCAACCATGGTTGCTTTGGAGGCTGCTAGAGGTTCCTTGAGCTGCGACTGACTTACCTCCCATTTGATGGTGTCTCCATAATTCCAAGGTCAACGCAACTTGGCAAAGCCAACAACATCACACCAACTATCTTTTTCACTGTC
Source organism: Pelophylax lessonae (assembly GCF_965119305.1). Lineage (NCBI taxonomy): Eukaryota > Metazoa > Chordata > Amphibia > Anura > Ranidae > Pelophylax > Pelophylax lessonae. Next base: position 708,965,311 of record NC_138769.1, on the reverse strand, counting down.
CATAAGGGTGACATTCTGACCACCAAGTGATGGTTGCACTCCTTCTACTGACCACCAGTGTTTTGAAAGATTTTCCCAAAAACCCCAATGAATTGGTTTTAGTAAGGTTTCCCTAAGACCTGAAAATGGTTTTAGGGGTTCCTCTGTGGTAAAAAGGTTGAGAAAGTCTGATCTAGTGAGTGCGACTGTGCATGAAGAGCCTGAGCACCTGCACAAAGCTAGGAGACCTAAGAGCCAGGAGGATGGACATTATTTTGTTGCTTTATCAGGCGGAAGCAGACCACTATGAGGGTGTAGCCCCGTACACACGCACCGATTGTCGGCCGAACGATCGGCCGTCTTTTGTCCAGTGTTGTTGTGTTGGTTGAAATATGCTCTAGACTGCACACAAATTTTGTCGGCCAACAAAAACCAACTTCAGAAGTGATGTCATGTTCTGGTTTACTTTCCGTGTGTTTTTTCTTCTCTGAGCATGCCCAGTCTTGCTCATCTGATGTTTGTCGGCCGAAATCTGTACTGACTGACGAACAATCGGCCGTTCTGTTGTTGGCCAACAAAAATTTTATAGCATGCACACCAGATTTTGTTCGGCCGAAAAGTCGCAGTCGGTTGTCGGAAGCATCATACTAACAAGCCGACAATCGGCCGATCGGACGTTGGCCGAAAACATTTACGGCCGACAATCGGTACGTGTGTACGGGCCTTAAATCTTTATGTTGTCTCCTCAATGAAGAATAAAAGTGGGCTGGAAGCCTTAAAACATTATCTGGAGTGTTGACTGGCTCATTACAATCTCTCTATTTGACGTTGATCCTTATAATACACAGACACACATTAGGTCACCCTCTGGCTCAGGGAATTGGCTTTGATATAAATTGAACTGATTGGTTTTTCGGGGGTTTGCCTTCCTCCAGATGAATGTTGCCGCTTGTATTTTCTGTGCCGTGTTACTATAATGTCACATGCGTGCTCCCGTTACAGGCATAAAGTAAAAAGAAAAGACCGGAGTGCATTTTTCCCTTTCATAAAATTCTCTTTATAAAACCAGGCCACTCATTTGTCTGATTCGTCTTTCTCCATGATTTCCTGTCTTCCTGAGTCAGTTCCACCACATTTCCTCTGTAAATTAGGAACATGTGTTGGAACTTGATGAGATTTCTCCCACTTCATTTTCAGATATTTAGAAAAAAAATAAAAAATTATATATATATAATTTTTTTTTTTAACAATAAATATTATAACAGGAAAAATAATCACTATTATCATTTACTATAAGGAAGCAAAGCTGTTCTAAAATGCTTTCTACATATACATGCAAAGCACTGCTATGGAATCCATTATTCGACAAAGTTCTGAAATCATAAAAATGGGGAAAATAATCAAATAATCATTATTTATGATATATATATATATATATATATATATATATATATATATATCATAAATAATGATTATTTGATTATTTTCTGATTATATATATATTTATATATATATATACATACCATCACACTGCCACATATATTTGTACACCAGGACACTGTCACATATACACCATATCACCAAAAGTATTGGGACACCTGCCTTTACACGCACATGACCTTTAATAGCATCCCAGTCTCAGTCCGTAGGGTTTAATATTGAGTTGGCCCACCCTTTGCAGCTATAACAGCTTCAACTCTTCTGGGAAGGCCGTCCACAAGGTTTAGGAGTGTGTCTATGGGAATGTTTGACCATTCTTCCAGAAGCACATTTGTGAGGTCAGGCACTGATGTTGGAGAGAAGGCCTGGCTCGCAGTCTCTGCTCTAATTTATCCCAAAGGTGTTCTTACGGGTTGAGGTCAGAACTTTGTACAGGACAGTCAAGTTCCTCCACCCCAAACTTGCTCATCCATGTCTTTATGGACCTTGCTTTGTGCACTGGTGTGCAGTCATGTTGGAACAGGAAGGGGCCATCCCCAAACTGTTCCCACAAAGTTGGGAGCATGAAATTGTCCAAAATGTCTTGGTATGTTGACGTCTTAAGAGTTCCCTCCACTGGAATTAAGGGGCTGAGCCCAACCTCTGAACACACAACCCCACACCATAATCTCCCCTCCACCAAATGATTTGGACCAGTGCAGAAAGCAAGGTCCATAAAGACATGGATGAGTTTGGGGTGGAGGAACTTGACTGGCCTGCAACCTGATAGAACACTTTTGGGATGGATTAGAATGGAGACAGCGAGCCAGGCCTTCTCATCCACATCAGTGACTGAGCTCACAAATGTGCTTCTGGAAGAATGGTAAAACATTCCCATAGACACACTCCTAAACCTTGTGGACAGCCTTCCCAGAAGAGTAGAAGCTGTTATAGCTGCAAAGAATGGGCCAACTTAATATTGAACCCTACAGACGTATGGGCCATACACACTATAAGATTTTCTGAAGACTTTTTCCTTTAGATTTACCAAAACCATATAATATGAGGTCAAACCTAAACACTTTAAATTTGTATGCAATCTGGCAGGACCTTGCACTACATAGAAAAGCTAAATCTGAAGGAAATCTAACCACAAAAGTTGCATAGTGCGTATCCAGCTTAAGACTGGGATGCCATTAAAGTTAATGTGCGTGTAAAGGCATGTGTCCCAATACTTTTGGAATCAGAACATATATTAGGGCACTGCCACATATACTGTAAATATATATAACAGGACACTGCCACACATATATACCAGCACAGTGCAACATAAATATATACCCGGACACTGCAACACATATATATATATATATATATATATATATATATATATATATCAGGACACTGCTACATATACTCTAAATATATAGAACATAGGACACTGCCACATAGAGTATCTCACAAAATTGAGTACACCCCTCACATTTTTGTAAATATTTTATTATATCTTTTCATGTGACAACACTAAAGAAATGACACTTTGATACAATGTAAAGTAGTGAGTGTACAGCTTGTATAACAGTATAAATTTGCTGTACCCTCAAAGTAACTCAACACACAACCATTAATGTCTAAACCGCTGGCAACAAAAGTGAGTATAACCCTAAGTGAAAATGTCCAAATTGGGCCCAATTAGTCATTTTCCCTCACTGCTGTCATGTGACTCGTTAGTGTTACAAGGTCTCAGGTGTGAATGGGGAGCAGGTGTGTTAAATTTAGTGTTATTGCTCTCACTCTCTCATACTGGTCACTGGAAGTTCAACATGGCACCTCATGGCAGAGAACTCTCTGAGGATCTAAAAAAAAGAATTGTTGCTCTACATAAAGATGGCCTAGGTTATAAGAAGATTGCCAAGACCCTGAAACTGAGCTGCAGCATGGTGGCCAAGACCATACAGCGGTTTAACAGGACAGGTTTCACTCAGAACAGGCCTCACCATGGTCAACCAAAGAAGTTGAGGGCACATGCTCAGGGTCACATCCAGAGGTTGTCTTTGGGAATCAGCTTTGCTGCAGAGGTTGAAGGGGTGGGGGGTCAGCCTGTCAGTGCTCAGACCATACGCCGCACACTGCATCAAATTGGTCTGCATGGCTGTCGCCCCAAAAGGAAGCCTCTTCTAAAGATGTTGCACAAGAAAGCCTGCAAACAGTTTGCTGAAGACAAGCAGACTAAGGACATGGATTACTGGAACCATCTCCTGTGGTCTGATGAGACCAAGATAAACATATTTGGCTCAGATGGTGTCAAGCGTGTGTGGCGGCAACCAGGTGAGGAGTAGAAAGACAAGTGTGTCTTGCCTACAGTCAAGCATGGTGGTGGGAGTATCATGGTCTGGGGCTGCATGAGTGCTGCCGGCACTGGGGAGCTACAGTTCATTGAGGGAACCATAAATGCCAACATGTACTGTGACATACTGAAGCAGAGCATGATGCCCTCCCTTCAGAGACTGGGCCGCAGGACAGTATTCCAACAAGATAACGACCCCAAACACACCTCCAAGATGACCACTGCCTTGCTAAAGAAGCTGAGGGTAAAGGTGATGGAGTGGCCAAGCATGTCTCCAGACCTAAACCCTTCTGAACATCTGTGGGGCATCCTCAAACAGAAGATGGAGGAGCGCAAGGTCTCTAACCTCCACCAGCTCTGTGATGTCATCATGTAGGAGTGGAAGAGGACTCCAGTGGCAACCTGTGAAGCTCTGGTGAACTCCATGCCCAAGAGGGTTAAGGCAGTGTTGGAAAATAATGGTGGCCACACAAAATATTGACACTTAGGGCCCAATTTGGAAATTTTTTCACTTAGGGGTGTACTCACTTTTGTTGCCAGTGGTTTAGACATTAATGGCTGTGTTGAGTTATTTTGAGGGGACAGCAAATTTACACTGTTATACAAGCTGTACACTCACTACTTTACATTGTAGCAAAATGTCATTTCTTCAGTGTTGTCACATGAAAAGGTATAATAAAATATTTACAAAAATGTGAGGGGTGTACTTAATTTTGTGAGATACTGTGTACATATATATATATATATATATATATTCAGTGTATATATATATATATATATATATATATATATATATATATATATATATATATAGATTGTAGCAGAGTGTCCCAGAGAGAGCCAGGAAAAGTCCTGTTCGGGGTTTATACATCACCCAGGCATCTCTCCTATACCTTTAGGGATCTCTGAGCCATGATCCAGTTCGGATCTTCGTCCTCTTCACCAGGCCAATTTAATCTCACCTGAGACAAACAGCAGGGCTCTCTCAGCCTGGGAAAACAGACAACTTTTGTCCATGAGAGCGGAAGGTCAGTGAAACTACCTGTTTGTGTGTTTGGAAGCTGACAAGCTGTAGGCTTGCTCAGTCTGGGTCAGTGAGGGACTGCATTGTGTGTAGTAAGTGCCGGGACACGGCTAGGCTTTTGTTTATTATTATTATTTCTGCTTGTTTTCCTTAAAGCACTGTACAGCACCTGTATATAGACTTGTATATAGCACCAATAAACACCGCACTGTTTGTCACTAGCACACTGGATGTGGTATCTGTGCCTGAAAAACTGCTCATCCCAGGGAGCTTTTCACCTGCTACCTGTTCCCCAGCTTACAATATATATATATATATATATACACACACACCAGGACACTGCCACACACAGACACACACAACGACCAGGGCATCCCAATATAAATATATACAGTATATCAGGGTATAATACATTATGCCAAGGAGATGCCATCACATCTGGAAAATGTTCCTCAGACATGAGAGAAGAAATCTTTACTACCAGTACAGTGGGAAGTTTTCTATACTAAGAATAGAGAAGCATTGGAAGGCCGTACTGCATGAATAATAGAGGAAATCCATCCCAGAGCTCCGAGATAGAGGAATTCTTTTCTTACAACTCATGGTGAGAAGTGTTATTATAATGAAGGCATGGCAAGGTAATATTTGCTTGTGGAAAACATTTTGATGTAATGCTGACTAGAATCCATTCTGCCACTGGCTCTGTCGGGTTGTCATTGTCGGTTTGTTGCAGCTGTTTTACTGACATAATTCTGACGCGTCTGATTCCCCCCAGACAGTACATTTATCTGGTACTTGCTGCTTCCTTGAGTCAAATCAAATTTTTGCAGATATCACTGAGCCCTGATGAAGGGAGAGCGCGAATCGTGTTGGTGGTTGTATGATCATTTATGAACACTTTTGCACTTATAGTTACATATAGTTACATAGTTGGTAAGGTTGAATAATGTGGGTGTATGTGTAAGTATTATGTCCCTACCATTTCCCACCATTGGTGTCTGTACACACCAATGGTCTGTTCATTGTTGAAGAGATTTTCTGCCATGCGTTGTCTGTGTCTGTGCAGAGGAGAGGAGATTTCTCTTCACTTCCTGTTCTGTCTGGTGCCTGAACAGGAAGTAAGGAGGACTCTCCTTCACGTGGACCCTGACAGCAATAAATCCCTAACCGGTTTCTAAACTGAAACCAATGATGTGGCATTATCCCTCTTCCTTATACCAATAATGTGGCACTTTTCCTCCCACTGACACCAACAGTGGGGCATATTTACTCCCTCTAACACCAATGGGGCACTATTCCTCCCACTAACACCAATGATGGGGTACTATTCCTCCAACTGACAACAAGGATGAGGGCCTACTTCTCCCACTGACAATGAACTATTCCTCCCACTGGCATCAACAGTGGGGCAAATTTCTCCCTCTAACACCAATGATGGGGCACTATTCCCCCCACTGACACCAATGATGGGGCACTATTCCCCCCAATGACACCAATAATGGAGCAATATTCCTCTTACTGACACCAATAATGGAGCACTATTCCTCTTACTGACACCAATAACGGGGCACTATTCATCCCACTGACACCAACAATGGGGCACCATTCCTCTTACTGACACCAATAATGGAGCACTATTCCTCCCACTGACACCAATAATGGGGCACTATTCCTCCCACTGATACCAATGATGGGGCACTATTTATTTCACTGACAATGAACTATTACCTCCACTGACACCAACAGTAAGGCCTATTCCTTCCGTCTAACACCAACGATGGGGCACTATTCCTCCCACTGACACCAAGGATGGGGCATTATTTCTCCCACTGACACCAAGGATGGGGCATTATTCCTCCCACTGATACCAAGGATGGGGCATTATTCCTCCCACTGATACCAAGGATTGGGCACTATTCCTCCCACTGATACCAATGATGGGGCACTATTCCTCCCACTGATACCAATGATGGGGCATTATTCCTCCCACTGATACCAATGATGGGGCATTATTCCTCCCACTGATACCAAGGATGGGGCACTATTCCTCCCACTGATACCAATGATGGGGCACTATTCCTCCCACTGATACCAATGATGGGGCACTATTCCTCCCACTGACACCAAGGATGGGGCATTATTCCTCCCACTGATACCAAGGATGGGGCACTATTCCTCCCACTGACACCAACGATGGGACACTATTCCTCCCACTGACACCAACGATGGGCACTATTCCTCCCACTGACACCAACGATGGGCACTATTCCTCCCACTGACACCAACGATGGGACCCTATTCCTCCCACTGACACCAACGATGGTACACTATTCCTCCCACTGACACCAACGATGGGGCACTATTCCTCCCACTGATACCAATGATGGGGCACTATTCCTTGCACTGACACCAATGATGGGACACTATTCCTCCCACTGACACCAACGATGGGGCACTATTCCTCCCACTGGCACCAACGATGGGGCACTATTCCTCCCACTGACACCAACGATGGGGCACTATTCCTCCCACTGACACCAACGATGGGACACTATTCCTCCCACTGACACCAATAAGGGGGCACTATTCCTCCCACTGACACCAATGATGGGGCACTATTCCTGCTACTGAAACCAACAATGGGGCATTATTCACCTTACTGACACCAACAATGGGGCACTATTCCCCTTACTGACACCAATTATGGGGCACTATTCCTCCCACTGACAATGAACTATTACCTCCACTGACACCAACAGTGGGGCATATTTCCTCCCTCTAACACCAATGATGGGGCACTATTCCTCCTACAATAAAGCCTCCTACTGACCACATGGGTGTTACATGTTTTTTTATTTATACTGGTCACAGTCCGGCCCCCCTAAAATCTGAAAGACAGTAAACGGGCCCTTTGTTTAGAAAGTTTGGAGACCCCTGCTCATTCTCATCCTAGAGCTGCACTATTAATTGTTAAAAAAAATCACGATCTCGGTTCACCCCCCCCCCCCCTTAATCTTAAAAACTTTATGTCCTTGATTCTAACAGGGCTGTTCTCTGCTCACTCAGTGTCGGTTCACACTGATCTGACTCGAAGTCGCCCCGACTTCGGGCGACTAATGAAGTCGCCCGTGCAGCGCGACTTCGGCGCGGCTTGCAACGACTTCACATAATGGAAGTCAATGCAAGTCGCTCTGACTTTGCAAAAAAAAGGTGCAGGAACCTTTTTCTAAGTCGGAGCGACTTGAGTCGCTCCTGTTAGAACGGTTCCATTGCACAGCATGGAGCGCTACTTGTCAGGCGACCAAGTCGCCTGACAAGTCGGATCAGTGTGAACCGGCACTCACAGCTGTCAAAAAAAAAAAGAGCCTCCAATGTTTATCAACATTGTTAAGGCTGTGAGATAACTATAAACACAATGTTTTACAATGTATAATTTTGTTCTTTTAGATCAAAGGAATGAACTACCGTCTGTAAGGGCGGGCAATTTAACCTCTTAATGCCGGTGTTCCGTGAGAATTACCTACCCGTGAGAAAAACCTACCCTCGTCACTTCCGGTGCTCGGCAGTGTTTGTAACGCGACCGGTTACATTAAAACAGCTGTGCTGCAATATGAGTCATCTCCGCTCCTGTCCCTGTCACTTCCCTGATCTCGGCTAGTAAATATAAAAGCGGCGGCGGCTGTATGAAAAGATAAATCACAGAGCCTAGAGCCGCTTTTATATTTATTAGCCAAGATCAGGGTAGTGACAGGTACAGGAGCGGAGATGACTCGTATTGTAGCACAGCTGTTTTATGTAACCGCCGCGTGGGTAGGTTTTTTTCACGGACACCATGATCATTTCATACTAGTGCGCATGCGCACTAGTCAGCTTCTCAACTCTTCCATTGCGTATCCGGGGCTGTGAGCATGCGCACTGCTGCGCTGCTCAGCTGTTCCTGGCCGGAAGTGACGAGGGTAGGTTTTTCTCACGGGGTAGGTAATTCTCACGTTACACCGGTTCACACTGAAGCGGCATGACTTCGGGGGCGACCAGTGAAGTCGCGGCGCGACTTGCACGGAATTCATAAAATGAATGTCTATGCAAGTCGCTCCGGGTCGCCCCAAAGTAGTACAGGACCCTTTTTCTAAGTCGGAGCGACTTGTGTCGCTCCTATTAGAACCATTCCTGTACCACACAATGGACCGCGACAGTGCACGACTTGTCAGGCTGACCAAGTCGCCTGACAAGTCGTACTAGTGTAAACCGGCACTTAAAGTCTGAGCCTTTTTCTGACACCTTTTGCTTACAAGTTAAAATCAGTATTTTTTGCTAGATAATTTCTTAGAACCCCCAAACATTATATATATATATATATATATTTTTTTTTTTTATTTTTTTTTTAGCAAAGACCCTAGAGAATGAAATGGCAATCATTGCAATCTTTTATATCATATATAGAAGATGTAAAAAATACTGTAAAAAAATACTCAGACTAGTATAGTTCAGCACTTAGTCACATCCAGCAGCGCCCAATATTTAAAAACATATATAAGATCATATAGTCCTCATAAATGAGTAAAAACACTGTCTTTTAGCTTGATTATTATAGCCAGACAATCCACATTTTAGTGATCCCCGGTGTTTTGATGTATATTCGGTATCGACCTTCACCACACCATACGTGACCCCCTGAAGAGTGGGCACTCACCAGAAACACTATAAAGATACGCCTGTAAGCATTGGTTGCTTGAACCCTTGACACTCCTGGATATCTCTGCCAGTACCAGACGGCCTCCACATACGTGCTCCAATTAAGGATCAGATCGTGTCATGAAAATAAAATAAAATGGGGGCACAATAGTGTGATACCGTTTCAAAAATTTATTGAACAAACCACTCCAAAGTGAACCCCCAAATCCAATATGCTTACATTAAAAACAATTAGTCAAGCACTGATCATAGTAACCCACTGGTTATGGCCAGCTCACCGCTGCTGCATGATAATTTTCCAGCTTCCTCTGTAGGTGAGATCCGGACCCCAGCCACAACTCCGTAGGGTTACCAGGAAAACAGCATGCCTGTGTTCTGACGCGTTTCGTCTGTTTTGACTTCTACTGAGGACTCGTGATTTTAAATTTTATGTGATTTTATATTTTTATATCTATTGTATGGTTTTATCCCTTTTAATAAGAAGCGCTGGGCGAGTGTTTGGAATTTTCTTGTTTCAACCACTTTTTCTACAATCTTTTATATCACACCGTATTTGCGCAGAAGTCTTTCAAACGCAATCTTTTGGGGAAAAAAAAAAACACTTTAATGAATAAAAAATAAACAGTAAAGTTATCCCAATTTTTTTGTGTAATGTAAAAGATGATGTTACGTTGAGAATCGTGATCTTTATTCTAAGCAAAAAAATCACGATTAATTTTATCCAGAATCGTGCAGCTCTACTGCATCCTCTCATTGGAGAATAGAAGGAGGTTACAGAATGGATCCTGTGACTAAAGTCTGCTCTGCCCAGCCACAAAGTATTATAGAAACCCAGATTTAGCCAAGTTCCTGCATTTAGCACAGTTGCAATGTTTGCTGCACATCATTACCATTTTGCAGGTTGGCTCTTACTGGGGTCCTCGTTGCTCCGATACAAAACTTCATTGCCTAGCCTGAGCATGCTCCGGTTTTGTCACATCTCTGGAAAGAGTTTGTGTGCGATAAAGCTCTGAGCCGGCTCCAAACTCCTTTCATCAAAAATTTAGCATCTTGCTCAGAATTGAAGAACATCCCACGTTCACAAAGCCCCGCAGTCACGGCAAGCTGGAGAGCAACCTCTATAATTCAATAACAGCCTCGGTTCCCAGGCTACATCCACGTTGCTTTATATTTGCCACACTCTCCTGACAGTAAATACGACTCAATGGAATCGCTATTTGCATAAAAAAAAAAAAAATGGATTCACGAATATTAGTTTTTTGAAGTTCTGTTTCCTGCATGTATCTAAATCTACATATTGTGGGTCCATTTACACCTTTGCAGTGCCATGTGTGCGCTATGTTGTGAGTTAATGTGGGTTGTGTTAAGGCAGCCTATTCAAAATGAATAATCTGCAAACGAACCCTACTATGGCCCTTTTTTTCAAGCGCAAAGCACCGCTAAAGACTTCCATGTGTTGCCGCGCATCGCAGCATGCTACAACAGGGGTGTGGTGCCTTAAATTGGAGTGTCATTCAAAAAAAATATCACTACAACGCATGTTATGTGTTACAATGCATTGTTTTAAGGCACATAATCTGGCCTCATTCATCTCTCTTAGGCCTATTAAATAAATATTAAACACATTTATTTTACAGCTTACCAGTTCTTAGATGTGATGGCTGCGATCGTTTTCTTTTTTTGGGGTTTCTTTTCTTTATTTTCCAACAAAAAATGCATAAAAAATAAATTGTGCTTCCTGTGCTCAGTGCACTACACGTCCTGCCCCCTGAGGACGTCTACATGGACGAAACGCATTGGAGAGGAGCGATGGTGCTGACGCCATCACGCATGCGTGTTCGGCCAAGCAGCAAGCTGTTTACTTGAACTGTATTCATTTTATTCCTGTGAGCATTTAATAATAAACTGTAGATCTTTAATGGATAATGCACAGCTGTTCCTCCACTCTCTTTCATATGCTTAAGTACATGATATGCTGTAGCCATTGTTTACAAAATGTAATATACTGCAGCTTACCAGTTCTTAGATGTGATAGCTGCATTAGTTTTCTTTTTTGGGGTTTCTTTCCTTTTTTTTCCAACACGTACATAAATATAAATCGTGCTCCCTGTGCTCAGTGTACTAAATGCCCTGCCCTTTAAGGACGTTTATATGGACAAAACACATAGGAGCGGAGCTTTGGTGCTGACATCATTGCGCATGCGTGCTTAGCCAAGCGGCATGCTGTTAATATGAGCTGTATTAATTTTATTCCTGTGAGTATAATTTAATTTAAAGTAGTTGTAAAGGCTCACGGTATTTTACCTTTATGCGTTCTATGCAGAAATGTAAAAAAACAACTTCTGTGTGCAGCCCCCCCTAATACTTACCTGAGCCCCATCTTGATACAGCAATGTTACACTAGAGCCTCAGCTCTCTCGGGTCTCCCCCTCCTCATTGGCTGAGACAGCAGCGGTAGCCATTAGCTCCCACTACTGTCAATCACAGCCAGGGAGCCAATAAGAAGAGAGTGGGGGCGGGATCCAGCCGCACCTTATGTGTTAATGGACACATAGAGCAGCGGCTCGAGAGCGAGCCCACTTAGCAGAAGGGAGGGGCCTGGAGCGCTGGTGCTGCGGGGCTGCTCTGTGCAAAACCAACTGCACAGAGCAGATAAGTCCCAGTTCACACTATTACGATGCGGGAACACTGTGAATATACTGCGTGTTCCCGCATCGCATCCGCAGCACAGGCAGTTCACACTGCCATATACGATATGCCGGGGGTGTCAATTCAAAGTTAACGACTCCCCCAGATCAGATCGCATATCGCAGTGAGGTCTGACAGTTTGCACAGGAATCAGATCGCACAAGTGTGAACCACCATGCGATCCGATTCTGCTGCGGACCAAACAAAAAGGGTCCTGTGTGTGTTTCAGTGCGATTCTGGTGCGAATTCAATCATACAAACTGTATGGCTGAACTCGCACCGTACAGACATCGCATGTGATTTTAGAAGCAGTGCGCTCCGAATCATACGCGATGTCTGTGATCGCAATCGTGTGAGCCGGCACTAACACGTTTGTTATATTTTTATATATAACAAATAATGACCTGGCCATTTTTTTGCGATACGGCACTGCATTACTTTAAGTGACAATTGCGTGGTTGTTGGACGCTGTACCCAAATAAAATGTCCTTTTTTTCCCTACAAATAGAGCTTTCTTTTGGTGGTATTTGATCACCTGTGCGATTTTTATTTTTTGCGCTATAAACAAAAAAAGAACGACAATTCTGAAAAAAAAAACAATATTTTTTACTTTTTGCTATAAAACATCCCAAATAAAAATCATTAAAAATCTAATTTTTTCACCAGTTTAGGCCAATTTTTTTTCTGCTACATGTTTTTGGTAAAAAAAAAAATGCCAATAAGTGTATATTGATAGGTTTGATAGGTGTGCGCAAAAGTTATCATGTCTACAAACTAGGGAATAGATTTATGTCATTTTTTTAAAAAAAATTTTTTAATTGTATTGGTAATAGTGGTGATTAGCGATTTTTTAGCAGGATTGCGACATTGCCGGGGACAGATCGGACCCCCTTACTCATACTTTTGACACTTTTGGGGCGACCAGTGACATTAATACAGTAATCAGTGCTAAAAATATGCACTGTTACTGTACTAATGACACTGGCAGGGAAGGGGTTAACACTAGGGGCAATCCACGGTTAAGTGTGCTCCTAGGGAGTGCTTTCTAACTGTGTGGGGGATGTACTCAATAAGTGAACACAGAGACCTGTATCCCTAAATAGGAGGAACACAGGATCCCTGTGTTCAGCTGTGACAGAATGGACATTTCTGTCTCCATGGGGAGCGATCGCGGGTGGCCGATGGACATCGCGCCCCCCCCCCCCATTACACGAAGCGATGTACAGGCACATTGTTTCGCGTAATAGACCCGGTCAGCAAGTGGTTAATATTAAAGCTTTTTAACTATTTAAGATAGCCTCAAGTATGAGTGTGGCAGCAAAGTGGCTCTCCTATGCCTCCTACTCCTGGGTAGGAGGTGTGCGCATCCACTGCCAGCGCCCTATCGGTGCAGAAGCCGATCACTGGGTGCTGGCCAATGTTTGTCCACCGACACCTGCTGATCGGCTTCTGCTGGAGGAACACAAAACAGAGCTCTGCCTATGTAAACAAGGCAGAGCTCTGTCCTGTCAGAAAAGATGTGGTGGATTTAGCTAAAGAAAATCCAGCACATCCTTTAGTAAAAACAGCACACAGTACACACAAACAGGCACCCATTTAACCCTTTGATTGCCCTAAATGTTTAACCCCTTCCGAGCCAGTGTCATTAGTACAGTGACAGTGCATATTTTTAGCACTGATCACTGTAGTACTGTGCCACTGGTTCCCACAAAGTGTCAAAAGTGTCAGATTGTCAGCCACAATATCCCACTATAAATTGCTGATCGCCGCCATTAGTAGTATAAAAATAAATACATAAAAATGACAGTATATATACACATTAGGGATCGACTGATTATCGGCAAAGCCGATATATCGAGGGCCGATATGCACTTTGCCCGATATATCGGAATCGGCCTTTAGATTTACCAATATTTCGGGAAAGTGCTGTACCTTGGTGATGCCTGCAGCTAGAGGCATCACCCCGGTACCGGTGTCCATAGCAGACGGTCGGCTGTCTTGCAATGACAACCGATGCGGCTGAGAAGCCGCTCGGCTGTCATTCCAAAGAGCGGGAGGGGACTTTTCCCCCCTCCCACCACCTTCCGCGGCTTGCCCAGGTCTCCCGTCCCACCGGGAGACCTGGGCATCCTACCTTCACCGGCGCCGTCTGACCAGGTCTCCATCTGCACCGCCGCCATCTGACCGGGTCTCCATCTTCACCGGCGCCGTCTGACCGGGTCTCCATCTGCACCGCCGCCATCTGACCGGGTCTCCATCTGCACTGCCGCCGTCTGACCGGGTCTCCATCTGCACCGCCGCCATCTGACCGGGTCTCCATCTGCACTGCCGCCGTCTGACCGGGTCTCCATTTCTTTGAATTCGGCGCAGCCTAGTACCCAGAAGTGATGTCATGACATAACATCACTTCCGGGTATTGACGGCGCCGAATTAAAAAAAAAACGTACAGCATTCAAAACAGCCAAACTTGGTGTTTTGAATGCCTTTAAGTACAGAGAAGGGGTTTGGGGTCTTTTAGACCCCCAGATCCCTCCACCACAGTACCTGTAGACATTAAAAAAAAACAAAAAAAAAACTAATGTCCGAAAATATCGACCAATATCAGCCGATACCGATATCCGATGACCAAAAAAACGATATCGGTCTATCAATAATATTAACCATAGTTTGTAACCTTTGCCCAAACCAATGACTATACACTTATTGGGATTTTGTTTTACCAAAAATATGTAGCAGAATACATATTGGCCTAAATAGTTTGAAGACATTTGTTTTTTTACAGTTTTTTCTTGGATAGCAGAAAGTATAAAATGTTGTTTTTTTTTTTTTTTGCAAAATTGTCGGTCTTTTTTTGTTTATTGCGCAAAAAATAAAAACCGCAAAGGTGATCAAATACCACCAAAAGAAAGCTCTTTTTGTGGGCGAAAAAAAAGGGTACGAATTTAACTTAAGTACAGCGTTGCATGACCGTGCAATTGCAATCATTTTTTTCCTTTTTATACCTTATGGGAAAGCAGAGCCTGGGATACATAGCCTGGGGGGGGGTCGCTAGCAGTGTGTGGGGAGCACTTCTGGTTGTGACCTTGCGCCTAGGGTTTGACGAGACCTGGTTCAATAGTTTGTCTCAACACTCTGCTTTTTTTGTTGAAAAATGTCAGTAAAAAAACACATTAAAAGTTATTTTTAGAGGACACAAAAACATAATAAATTACCCAATTTTTGGGTAAAATATAAAAGCCGTGGTTGGACCGAGTAAACAGATACCAAACCTTAAATATGTCAGTACTCCATATTTTCCATAGGCGACGCTTTAAAAGCCCCCTATAGGTCATCTGTTTAGTGTAACGAAGGAGGTCTGGTGCTAGAATTATTGCTCTCATTCCAGGGTGCGCGGCGATATGTACAGTAACATGTGTATCGCAATCAACGTTTTCCGGCGTACACGCCCGGCGCGTTTATATTTTTACTTGCGTATATGTGGGGTTGGGGGGGCCTCAAAAATTTTTTTTTCGGGGGGAGGGGATTTTTATGTGCTTGGGTGTAAGTTTAATTTTTCCAATTAAAAAGTTTTTTTTTTTTTTTTTGTTTGCTTAACTTTTGTTCCCCCATCACAAAGGGAACAAAATGTGGGGATCAAAATCATCACATGGGGACATTTTGTTCCCTTTGTGATGGGGGAAAAAAAGTTAAGCAACAAAAAAAAAAAAAAAAACTTTTTAATTGGAAAAATTAAAGTTTCATCCAAGCACATAAAATCCCCTCCCCCCAAAAAATAAAAAAAATTGAGGCCAACCCCACATATACGCAAGTAAAAACATAAACGCGCGTGGCGCCTACGACTGAAAATGTTGATTGCGATACACATGTTACTGTACATATCGCCGCACAACCTGGAATGAGAGCAATAATTATTTTTGGTGACGGGTTCTCTTTCATGAGACATTTAGGATAAAAAAGACCCTGCGCCTCTCCCCTGTGCTCCTCTGAATGTAATGCAATGCACATCGCACTGCAGTACATTCTTTCCTGGCCTTAATGGCCGGGGAAACTGTCAACGGGGACTTGGAAATAACACGTCACTTCCGTGTCAACAAACAGAAGTGGAGGAGAGTGGACGTGTGTCCGCTCTCCTTCCTCCCCAACCCCTCTACCCAGTGGCACCCGCTATGCCGATGCTGGGCCCGTAGGTGGGCAAGCAGAGCCAGGGGCTGACTGACCACTTTCAGCCCAGGGGGTGAGTGCAAACCAGAGGCCCATGGTGCAGGGACCTGGCCCCCCTCCCACTCTTCCTCTTCTCAGCCTCCTCCTGACCCCTATTCCAGGATGAAGCTCCGCTCCAGGTACTCTCTACCCACTGGCCGAATCTGGGATCCCGACCTGGCCAGCAGGGTTGGAAGGAGCTGGGACAGCTCGTTTGAGGCTGCCCAGGGGAGAAGAGTCTCCAGTGGGGCATGGAACCGGCCTCTGTTCAGACACAGTTTACACCATCCATGCTGGGGGGGGGGCTGCGCTCTGTCCTTGTCTTTAACCCGCACTCAGTAGGATCTGCTGTGGGGACTTTTTACTTCTCTTCATGAGGAATGCTTTGGGCACGTCTGTGGCAGAAGCGGTGAAGCCTTTTTACGGTGCATCAGAGCAGCCCAAGGGGCAATTGCCCCCCTGCCCCCTGGCCCAGTCCTCCCCTGAGCGGAGCATAGGATACATAGCGGGGATGGGGGGCAGTAGAGGGGTGTGGGGAGCACTGGCGCCTGGGGTTTGTAGAGCCCTGGGTTATTGCTTTGTCTCAACACTCTGAACTGATACATTTGCTGGAGAGCTTGTTTTGTTGAAGTTACTGGTTGGATAATTAGGTGAAAATAAAAGAAAGACAATGCAGCCATCACATTTTAGTATTGGTAAGCTGCAATATGATAAATGCTTGCTTTTGGGTTTAAATACCGCTTTAACGCAAATCCACAGAATACAACAAGGAGCTCCGCTCAAAATCCCAAATTAGGCCCATTATCCACAGCATGTTCAGCTCTGCAATTAACCGGCGCTATTCCATCTTCCCATCTCAGCCATTGTAGTATAAGATAACACCGCAGCTTCTTCTTTATGAAAAAGTAAATCCAACTTTATTATGTCATTAAAAGCAGTGAGGAGTACACACAAAGCCTTATGTGCTTTGAGTGGCGCTCTTATTCATGGAATCCCTTGACAACCTTTCTTCAGCAGCCACTAGTTCCTCAGGCAATCTCTAAGGAGAACCAGACAGATTGTCATAAACCTGTAGGGGACATGGTGCCCAGTGTGCCGTGTTCTCAGGCAATGCCTGTTTTGTCTTCTGGGAAGAGGGGCTGTAAAGTATCGGCTAAATCTACGCATATGAAGATGACTTAAGCCCAATGCTGCTTCTGGGATAGTAGATTTATTGGTACTATATTTCGACCTTCACTAAAGTTCCACTCATCCTACTTCTCCCCACTACAGTAAAGAAATTGTTCTTTTTCTGGGAGTGGGAACCTTTTCCTGACAGGTATCCTCTCCCACTTACGCAATTTTTATCTAGGGGAGAATTAGGTAAACCTAGCCAGCCCCCCTTCCCATGCAACCTCTTGGAACACGTCACACATCCCAAGAGGCTCGGGACCTGAAAGTGGCGTGCAATCTAGAGTCTGAAAGTGGCGTGAAATTTAGCACATTCACATGTAAGAGGGGCTTTGAAATTGGCTAGTGAGGGTGCCAAGAGCACAAGTCCCTGCCCCATTCCTACCTTTGCTAGAACACTTGCCCTCCTGCTGAGGCCGAACCCTCCACCATTTTGTGCTCCACTCCATGCCTCCACAGGACATTCCCAGCCATTGACTTTTATAACCCAAGGAAGGAATGTCTACACATGAATAAGGTTGCTGCACTTTATACTCAGGAAATGGCCAAACAGTCACATCACATCGATATACATGTGACAATACACAGCCATTCACATTTAGTAGATGGTCTGCAGTAATCACATGTGAAAGCATATGCAGCACTTTAAGCAGTCATCTCCCTTTAACAGTCTCTCCTTCCACCTGGGGTCACTAGCATTCACAGGACTGGGTTCTCTGTAGACACCTCCTCCATAGGTACACCTCTCCCGGAGCCTACAGGGGATTAGCCTCATTTGGAGAATTCTTGGCCTGACCTTACAGGCCCTTTGCAGCCTGCGTTAGCCCCCACCACCGTAAGCATCAGGAAGTCTACAGCCAGCTCTCTCGGGTGCAGGTCTACTCCCCCCTGCCCTCCTGCCCTGTCCAATGTGCTGGTTACCTCTGTACTGGTGTGGGGTGCTTGGATCCCATGTGCTCTAGGACTCCTCCCAACCCAGATATTAACTGGGCACTGACTCACCCATGAAATCACTACAGAAGGGCTCTAACTAAAAGGGACCTAGCACCTGAGGACACTGCTACTAAACTTGTAATTAAGTGTAAAAAGTGCATTTGTGCAAAAGTGCCAAAATTAACAAACAAATTGAATTATATCCAAATAAATATACATCAAATCAATTAATCAAATGCTTGTAATAAAATCAGTCCAATGTATCACAAGTGTCCATAAATGGGGATAAGGAAAGTGCTTCAGTGCTTCACTTGTGCAGTAAAGTGCCAGTTCTCCCCCTGAGGTTCCCCACTTATCACAAGTCCCTGGACAACTAGCAGGGAGTGTAAATCCTTTGATGTGGTCACAACTTCTTGGGGACACAGCTTGGAATACATCGCTCAGTTGGAGAGCCATCCTTATGTCCAGAGTTCCCTCATGAAAATAGAATGCAATCCATGGTGAAGTAGGTACAAATAAGTTTATTGAAAGTAAAGAAACCTACTTACAATGAGTAAAATCAAGATAAACAGGACAGAGCTACAGATGACGCCCTGACAGGATGGCGAAACGCGTCTAGAGATTGGCTGAGCGTACTCAACTACGAACGACGTCACTTCCGGCCGGTGGAACGCATGCTGCAAGAGCAGTGAACCACCGCGCCGTGTCCTGTTTATCTTGATTTTACTCATTATAAGTAGGTTTCTTAACTTTCAATAAACTTATTTGTACATACTTCACCATGGATTGCATTCTATTTTCATGAGGGAACTCTGGACATAAGGATGGCTATCGCAAAGGATCTCTCCCCAAGAAGTTGTGACCACATCACAGGATTTACACTCTCCGCTAGTTGTCCAGGGACTTGTGATAAGTGGGGAACCTCAGGGGGAGAACTGGCACTTTACTGCACAAGTGAAGCACTGAAGCACTTTCCTTATACACATTTATGGACACTTGTGATACATTGGACTGATTTTATTACAAGCATTTGATTAATTGATTTAATGTATATTTATTTGGATTTAATTCAATTTGTTTGTTAATTTTGGCACTTTTGCACAAATGGACTTTTTACACTTAATTACAAGTTTAGAAGCAGCGCTGGACTACTTGGGATTTGTTCACGTTAAAAGCACTAGCACTTTATATTCTAGCAGCAGCTACGTATACTCTTAGTTTTAATTATATTTCAAACACATATATTTATTTATACCATAAGCCCGAGGATATTTCACCTTTTTCACCTGAGGACACTGTCTTCTGTAACCACACACTATTCTGGAACTGAGCCACATAATGGCAGACTAGATAACTGCATCTGCCTGCACGCAGTAGTGAGTCAGCTGTGAGACATCAGGAAGTCACAGCCGGCTCCCACATCCAAGATGGTGGCACCAGGGACCCGAAGCCCAGCAAAGGATTAGCCTCACTGAAGACAGCGCTGGACTCTTGGGCTGGTAAGTGTCTGCCTGTTAAAAGTCAGTAGGTGCAGTTTTTGTTGCTGCTGACTGATTTTTTACAACAGTACCCAAGTTCTTCAATAAGTTCCACAGCTACAGAAGTTGGACTTTTATGCATGCATGCACTTGGGTCTTTCCAGTCCCTCTACCATCCAGAGCCCAACAGGAAGATGGAAGAGGCTTTACCAGAGTACAAAGGTCATTGGGTCCCTGATTGTCAAAGGTCATTGGGTCCCTGATATTCAATCTAGGGACCGGTTCTTCAAACAAACAAAAAACTGCCACATTTAGCCCATGTAATATACATTTTTTAATTTCTGCAAAAAAACTCTGATCTTTTTCAACCATTTCAACCATTTTAGTATCAAATAGTAGATAACCGAAACAAAAAAAGGGATAAAAAAGGAAAAGATGTGCTGGTTTGATCTGCTCAGTTGGGAAATGAAGAAACATCAAAGTTTCAACCGGCTCGCCTCTGATCTAATGGGCCACAACGCAGCTGGACGCCCTGTGATGGCCCTGAAGTCATGTGCCAGCAAGGACAATTTAAAAAAACAAAACAGCAGGATTCTGGTCTTACCGTACGTAGAGTGAACGCTTCTGGTTTGTTCTGAGGGAGCCAGAGCCGGAACTCATGCTGTGATTCATCATCTGTTCACGCAGGTCATGGATTTTTGCCTCAAATCGAGCGTACTCTGACGAGGGAAGGAAAGCAGGAAGATGTTAAAAATTGTCCGTTGTACAACCTGGTTGATAGATAAAAGATTGTGTACTGTAGGTTCGCTGCGCATAGATTTACATGGCAAGAATGGCCCTGTTAATAGGCTAGAGTAGACCTGTGCAGCTTGGGGCTCTCCAGATGTGGGATGAGGCTTCCCACATTTAATTCTTCCCAACAGTCCTAGATTTTAGGACTGAAAAGGGGCGGATTTATCAAAAGTATTGCAAAAAAAGGCTTAATATGCTATTAAACCTGTCTTGGTGGGGGTGAGCTCTAGCCAAAATATGTAAGTATGAGCAACAAGCATATTATGACACACCTAGCCGTCTACTGTACTGTCCTCCAGCGCTAACACGGCCAGATCCTGTAAGTGTTTAATCCCCCCACTACATCCCATGGCATTCCTTGACGTTGGACAGCATGGTAACAGGAATTACATTGCTGTGGGCACATAACACTATTCTACACATGCCAAACATGAGCCAGGCCATACGGTGCATGGCACATGGTACATGCTGTATCTAGAAAATGGGTAGTATCATAGCTTGCCACTTTTTACTGCCCCCCCACACATTCCTACTGTCTCATCCCTATGATTGGCGGCCTCACAAGACAACAGTATTGAGCAGGAGGAAGAAAGAGGCAGGGAAACTTCAATTGACCCTCTCATGAGAGAAGTACGCAGGTTGTCATTGATGGTCTCCTTCTTAAAATTATTTTTAACTGGGACTAATCCCACCTATAATGTTTGACCATATGACATGAACAAATTTAGAGCTTTTGACTTCCTCATTCATTCATATAACAAAATAAAGCACTGCTTTCAAAGGAGTTCTGAAGGGAAGTTGAGGTATCGGCGATAACGCTGATAGTGTCTTCTACTCACACTTAGATACAGAGGTGAAAGAGATGAACAGCTGGCAACCTGAAATCATACAACTGTAAAGATATGTATTTGCTACAGGGTGAATACAGCATAGATATGCTTACACGTTTTGGCCGTGAGGCCTTAGTCATAACTATGACTAAGGCCTCATGGCCGAAACACGTAAGAGTATCTTTGCTGTATTCACCCTGTAGCAAATAAATATTTTCACAATTGGATGATTTTGGGTTGCCAGCTGTTCATCTCTTTAAAATAAAGCTTTGTTTTAAAAAAATAAAAATAACAAACATGCCAATGGTTTTGCACAGAGCAGCCTCATATCTCTTCTTTTGCAGTCCCCTGCCAGCCCTCCAGGTCCCTCCTCTTCATTGGGTGCACCCAGGGAAAGCAGCTTTCAGTGCGGGCTTGTTACCAAGTCCCACTGCTGCATCCATTGACACAGACAGCTGGACTCAGCCACACCCTCCGCTCCTGTATCACCCGCTTTGATTGGCAGCAGCAGGAACAAATTACTCCTGCTGCTATCAATCTGTCCAATGAGGAGAGAGACAGCGGCGAAAGCTGCTGCGCTCATGCACATTGCTGGATCAGATGGGCTCAGGTAAGACAAAAGGGGGTCTGGGGGGAGCTGCAGCACAGAAGGTTTTTTATCTTAATGCATAGAATGCCTAAAGGTGAAAAACCCTAAGGCTTTAGAACCACTTTAACCTCATAACTCATTTAGGTTGCTTCTTAACCACTTACCGCATACTAACGTACCCGTACGTTGGGTAACTTTGCGGGGTTATACTGGGATGATGCCTCTAGCTAGACTCATCATCCCGGTACCGTGGTTTGAAGCCGACGGTCGGCTTTCCATCGGTAACGACCGATGCGGCTCGGGAGCCGCTCGATCGTTACCCGTGTGAGCGGGAGGGGACGCCCCCCCCCTCCCGCCACCTTCCGTGGCTTTGCTCGGGGCTCCCGTCCCACCGGGAGCCCCAAGCACCCAGCCGGCACGTCCGCCGGCTGGATGGAGTCCCGATGAATGCCAGAAACGGCATCCATCGGGTCTCCGATGACGTAACCCGGAGGCGGCGTCCATGACGTCACTTCCGGGTTACTGTGCTGCAAAAGGCGGCAGATTTGAAAAACGGCTGTATGCAAAAATGCCGTTTTCGGCGTTTTGCATACAGGGAAGTGTAGTGGAGGGGTCTAGGGTCTTTTAGACCCTCGATCCCTCCATAAAGTGTACCTGTCACTACATATTGGTGTCACAAGGGATGTTTACATTGCTTGTGACAGCAATAAAAGTGATCAGATTTTTTTTTTTAAAAACCTGTAATAAAGTTAAAAAAAAAAGAAAAAATAAATAGGAAAAAAAAATAAATTTAGCCGCCCCCGTCACCGTTAGCTCGCGCACGAAAAAAAACGTATACGCAAGTCGAGCCGCGAATTAAATCGCTGTTCAAACCACACATGTGAGGTATCGCCGCGATCGCCAGAGCGTGGGCAATAATTTTAAAAAAAGAGCTACACTCTAACTCTAAACTGGTAACCGTTAAATAAATTTAAAGCGTCGCAGATTGAGATCTCTATTGACCGTAGTTTGTCGCCATCCCACGGGGGGGCGCAATTTTAAACCGTAACATGTTGGGTATCTATTTACTCGGCGTGACATCATCTTTCACAATATAAAAAAAAAAATGGGCTAACTTTACTGTTTAGTATTTTTTAAATGCAGTGAAATGTGATTTTTCAATTTTTTTCCAAAAAAATGGCGTTTTAAAGACCGCTGCGCAAATACCGCGTGACAAAAAATTTTTCAATGACCGACATTTTATTCTCCAGAGTCTTTGCTAAAAAATATATATATATATAATGTTTGGGGGTTCTAAGTAGTTTTCTAGGAAAAAATACTGGTTTTAACTTGTAAACAAAAAGTGTCCGAAATAGGGCTGGGGGTAAAGTGGTTAAGGGAAGAAATTTCTCTTTCCCAATAAAACTATCCTTCTACACCGTCATATCTCTTTTTTAAAGCACCCGCCAGATTGAGGAACCCATACTGTATGACAATCTGTCTTTTTCCTCTAGTAAAGACTCATAACCCTCTCATCCTTGCTACCGCAACCTCATTTAAAAAAGTGGAAGTCGTACTTGTCTATGACATTCAGGTCCAAACATAAAAAAATCTTCCATCGCTAATAAATATCAAGAACAAGGGTACAAGATATTATCCCATTGGTACAGAATACCCACCGCACTCCATAAAATAAATACCAAAATCTCTGAATTATATTGGTGGTGCAAAGAATCCTTTGGCTCCATGTTACATTTATCCTGCTAATGTAGTCTACTTTACACCTTTTGGTTCTTGGTGAAAACCATCACACATGGCATAACTGGGATTTCTACACCAACAGCAAATCTTCAACATTTTCACAACCTTCAAGTTGCCTTTTACAAATCATTTTATTGATTCGTCTCTTAAATGAAGTCAGGCATTTACACACACATATATATATATATATATATATATATATATATATATATATATATATATATATATACACAATATACTGTATACTGTATCTATGTGACTCTCTAAAATACAAAAAATAAGACAAATGAAAGAACTGTCTATCTAAAGGAAAAAAAAAGAGGAGAACCATGGATACCGAGACTTACCCATCTATGAATGCTTATCTCACCTGCCCTACTATATTCAGCTGATTGTAAATTATATAAAAAGTAATAAAAATATCTAAAAAATAGACCTTTTGACTTCCAGACTGACTGGTTTCCAGACCAGACTGACTGCCCAAGAACATAATAAACTGCATTTATATATATATATATCTATATATATACACACAGTGCCTTGAAAAAGTATTTATACCGCTTGACATTTTCCACATTTTGTCATGATACAACCAAAATCCTAAATGTATTTTATTGGGATTTTATGTGATAGACCAACACAAAGTGGCATATAATTGTGAAGTGGAAGGAAAATGATAAATGTCTTTCAATTTTTTTTACAAATAAATATCTGAAAAGTGTGGCGTGCATTTGTATTCAGCCCCCCTGAATCAATACTTTGTAGAACCTCCTTTCACTGCAATTACAGCTGCAAGTTTTTTTGGGGATGTCTCTACCAGCTTTGCACATCTAGAGAGGGACATTTTTGGCCATTCTTCTTTGCAAAATAGCTCAAGCTCTGTCAGATTGGATAGAGAGCGTCTGTGAACAGCAATTTTCAAGTCTTGCCACAGATTCTCAATTGGGTTTAGGTCTGGACTTTGACTGGACCATTCTAACACATAAATATGCTTTGATCTAAACCATTCCATTTTAGCTCTGGCTGTTTAGAGTCATTATCCTGCTAGAAGGTGAGCTTCCACCTTAGTCTCAAGTCTAAAACAGTAAGGGCTCTTTCACACGGCCACTCCTTATGTCCGTATATCACCCTATCCGTTTGTAGGTGATATACGGACATAATGCTTGTCAATGGGATTGCAGATGTCAGCGGATGACCATTCGCTGACATCCGATTTGTGTCCTTTAATTTCTGTTCCGTTTTTTGGAACGGAACAGAACCCTATTTTTTTCTTCCGTTAAAAAAACGGAACGGATGCAAAATCGGATGTCACCCGCTGATCCCCATAGACATACATTATGTCCGTATATGGATGGGATGATATGTGTACATACAGAGCGAATGACACAAGTGTCATCCGTGTCCGTCAAAAAAAAAAAAAAAAAAGTGCCGCAGCGGAGGAAGAAATTGGAGCGGCCGTGTGAAAGAGCCCTAACTCTTAAGTCATAAAACAGTAAATATTCCACATAGCATTTTTGACTGAAGCATGCTAAAATGCAGAGGTGGCTTTTTTTTTTTTTTTTTTATAATGTTTAATAGGTCCTGCAATTCCTTTTTTCACTTTATGTGAAGAAGCAGGAGGGATCCAGTATTTGCAGCACATGTACTGTTTAAGCGGTGACCCTCGGAATGTGTCAGCGGAATTGTGACATTAGTATTCCGGGGAGTGTGTGAAGGAATAGATAGACCCGCGTGTTCTCCGCTCACTGGGACCTGCACTTAGCGATTCCTGCTCTTCACTTATCACTGCACATAAAGACATGATAGCAGCTAGACAAAGCTTGTGTCTGCTTTTCTATGGGGTTTCTGGGATGACAACGAAAAAGTGCACCTTATGTTATACTGCGATGGGGATTGCAGGACTTCCGATCACAAATGTCACCCAAAATTTCATTAAAATAGAACCAAACCCAATCTGGACGACATTTAGTTTGCTAAAACGCTGTGTATCGTGAACAAGTGCCATGTGTTTTAACCACTTAAGGACCGGGCCTATTTCTGACATTTGTTGTTTACAAGTTAAAATCAGGTTTTGTTTTGCTAGAAAATTACTTAGAACCCCAAACATTATATATATATATATATATATATATATATATATATATATATATATATATATATATATTTTTTTATCAGGGACCCAAGAGAATTAAATGGAGATTGTTGCAAAAAATTTTATCACCCCGTATTTGCGCAGCGGTCTTCAAAACAAAATTTTTTGGGAAAAAAATTAACTTTTTTAAAATTAAAAAATAAGAAAACAGTAAAGTTAGCACAATTTTTTTTCTATATTGTGAAAGATAATGTTACACCGAGTAAATAGATACCCAACATGTCATGCTTCAAAATTGCACACACTCGTGGAATGGCAACAAACATTGGTACTTAACCACTTGCTACCCGCCCGCCGTCAAATCAGTGCTATTATTCTGGGACACCATCAGATGACGGCGCACCAGAGCAGCCTCTCTCGCATGCCCCACGGGTGCGCGGAGCAGCCATCGTGGCCGCGCCATGTTGCTAGGACACGGCGCGACCCCGATCTCTGTAAAGAGTCAATGACATGACTCTTTACCCATGTGATCGGCTGTGTCCAATCACAGCCGGTCACATGTAAATGAGGAAGTGCCGTTATTCAGCTCTCCTTGGCTCATACTGTCAGAGTGTGAGGCGAGGAGAGCCGATCAGCGGCTTCTCCTCATAGGGGAGACAAGTACAAGTAATCAGGGCACTGATCATCAGTGCCCTGATTACACAAAATGTAAATAAAGAGCCAATTACTGCCCACCATCAGTGCCCACAGTGTCTGCCATCAGTGCTCACAATCAGTGCCCATAGTGCTGCCAGTCAGTGCCCATCAGTGCCTGCTCAACCAGGCAATGATGGGCACTGACTGGCAGCACTATGGGCACAGATTGATGGCACTGATGGTGCTGCCCATCAGTGTCCATCAGTGCCGCCCATCATTTCTTATCAGTGCCACCTGTCAATGCCCATCAGTGCCACCCGTCAGTGCCCATCAGTGCCGCCCATCAGTGCCCATCAGTGTAGCCTGTCAGTGCCCATCAGTGCCGCCTATCAGTGCTCATCGGTGCCGCCTATCAGTGAGACCTATCAGTACCCATCAGTGCGGCATATTAGTACCTACTCATCAGTGCCCATAAGTGCCACCTCATCAGTGCCCATCAGTGCAGCTTATCAGTGCCCATCAGTGCAGCCCCATCAGCGCACATCAGTGAAGGAGAAAAATTATTTATTTTCAAAATTTACTCACAGAAAATAAGAAAAACTTTTTCTTTTCAAAATTTTCTGTATTTTTCGATGCGATGCGATCCGATGCTGGTGCGGACGCAAAAAAAGATCCTGTGCAAGTTGTGTCCGAGTGCATTTCGAATTTAGCCATACAATCTGTATGGCTGAGTTCGCATCGCACAGACATCACATGTGATTTGCAGAGCAGTGCGCTCCGAATCACATGTGATGTCTGACATCGCATATATGTGAAACGGCGCTTTCTTTTGGAGATATTTAATTACCACTGGGTTTTAACCACTTCAGCTCTGGGAGATGTACCCCCCTTCATGACCAGGCCATTTTTTTGTAATATGGCACTGCGTTACTTTAACTGACAATTTTTTGCGCTATAAACAAAAAAAGACCAACAATTTCGAGAAAAAAAAAAAAAACAATATTTTTTACTTTCTGCTATACAACATACCCAATAAAAAAAATGTAAAAAATCGAATTTCTTCTTCAATTTAGGCCAATATGTATTCTGCTGCTTGACAATTGCAAAGTCATGCGACACTGTACCCAAAAAAAAAAAAATGATGTCCTTTTTTTACCCATAAATAGAGCTTTCTTTTGGTGGTATTTGATCACCTCTGTGATGTTTATTGTTTGCGCTATAAATAAAAACAGACCAACAATTTTGAAAAAAAAAAAAAAAAAACAATATTTTTTACTTTCTGCTATACAACATACCCAATAAAAAAACATTTAAAAATCGAATTTCTTCTTCAATTTAGGAAAATTGTATTCTGCTACATGACAATTGCATGGTTGTGCGACGCTGTACCCCCAAAAAAATTGATTTCCTTTTTTTTGCCCACAAGAAGAGCTTTCTTTTGGAGGTATTTCATCATCTCTGTGGGTTTTACTTTTTGCGCTATAAACAAAAAAAAAAAAAAAACAGACAATTTTAAAAATGTCATTTTGTTTATCAATTTGAGCCAGGACGTATTCGGCTACATAATTTTGGTTAAAAAAAAAAAAAAAAGCCCAAATTATAGCGTGTATTTATTGGTTTGTGCAAAAGTTATGCTGAAACGTCAGTGCAGCACTGGATGAAAAATGCAAGGGTCCAGAAACTCATTGACCTTTTATATACACAAATTAATTACAAGCAAACAGATCACAGGTGAGGATGGTTACCTTTAATAGCCACTCAAACCCTTTTGTGTCAACTTGTGTGCATGTTATCAGGCCAAAATCACCAGGGTGTGTAAACTTTTGATCAGGGTTATTGGGTAGTTTCTGTTGTCATTATGATTTAAAAAGAGTAAACACAGTTGATTGATAATAAATGGCTTCAGCCAAACACTAACCATGAGTGAAAGAAAAGTCTTTGTGTTATCATTCATATTCTCTGAAAAATGGCCAAGAAATCATAAATTCTGCCAGGGTATGTAAACTTATGTAAACAATAAAATGTCAGCGGCAGCGCACTCAAAAATATAATATATTTAATATAAGTATGAAGCTGCTAGCAAAAATAGTGCAAAATATACATACACCCGTATACATAAAGGAAAGAAAATTGCAGCACTCAAAAAAAAAAAAATTAGTCCAGTGTACTAAAAATGGAATAAATGCAATAGTGAAAAGTGAACGTGATCCTCCACCTTATGGACAAAATGCACACTCACCGGAGCTAGTTGCTATATAAATAATATTTTTATGTCCTATAATTTACACAGCAGCTAGCTCCGGTGAGTGTGCATTTTCTCTATAAGGTGGAGGATCATGTTCACGATTGATTCAGAATTTGCACTTTTACACTGGAACTTTTCACTATTGTATTTATTCCATTTTTAGTACACTGGATTAATCATTGTTTTTTGAGCGCTGCAATTTTCTTTTATTTATGTAAACTTATGAGCACAACTGTATCAATAATAATAATAATAATAATAAATATATATATATATATATATATATATATATATATATATATATATATATATATAAAATAAATAATAATAATAAATAAATAATGGTAATATATAATAATAAACTTATTTTATTTATGTAAACTTATGAGCGCTTCAAAAAACATAAGGGCAGACGTTACAATTACAATTCCTGTTTAGACCCCATTCACACTGGGGCGAAGCTACTTGCCGGGGCGACCTCACAGGTCGCGGTGGGCAGCTCGCACCGCGACCTCGGAGCGGCCGGCACGGACTTCATAACATTGAAGTCAATGCAGGTCGCTCCGGGTCGCCCCAAAGAAGCTCCGGACCCTTTTTCTAAGTCGGAGCGACTTGTGTCGCTCCTATTAAAACGGGTTTACAGCTTCTCTATGGCAGGCGACCTACGGCGACCTGTCAGCCGACCAGGTCGCCTGACAGGTCGCCCCAGTGTGAACGGGGTCTTAATACAGTAAGAATGAGAGAGCCCTACTCGTTAGAGCTTATAATCTAAGAGGGATAAAGCATGCAGCAGAAAACATTTTGGCCAACATTTATGAAGAAATTCAAATTTTTTACATTTTTTATGGGATATGTTTCACTGCAGAATGTAACATTGTTTTTTTTTTTTTTACATTTTTTTTCAAACCTTTCAGTCTTTTTTTGTTTATATTGTAAAAAAAAAAAAAAAAAAACCTCAGTGGTTATCAAATACCACCAAAAGAAAGCTCTACTTGTGTAAAAAAAAAAAAAAAAAAATGATATAATGATATAAATTTCATTTGGGAACAGTGTTGCATGACTGCGCAATTACCAGTGCTGAAAAGCAAAAAATGGCCTGGTCATGGAGGAGGTAAAACCTTCCAGTGGATAGGGTTTTTTAGGGTCATTTTAGTTGCTTATATCTAATGATTGTCCCGTCATGCTGTTTTGACATAATCTTACCTCTACCTTTTACATTACAGGGTATTCTATGTGTAGCACTGCCCCCTTGAGGACTGCCAGATTTCACACTTACGGGTCCCCGAGTTACCAATAGCAACCTTGACACGCACAGTCTCTCCCTTTTCCTCTTTGACTCATCCAATAATTAGCCCAGGGGTATGTAGATGTTTTTTGGTTTTATTATAAATTAGGGATGGGAGAAGGGAATAGTGGTACATTCCAAATTAACTATGCACAATACTGGAGGTACAGCCAGGCTGTGTATCCACCTTGCCACTGAGGTGAATTTAGATTTAAGTCTCTTTCCTAAGATGATTTGATGAACTAAGGTTATCTTCAGGACACTCTCCTCAGTATCCTCTTTCTTGACTGCCAACACCCGTCCACTGACTATCCTACTCTTGCGGTGGCCCCCCTCAGGTCAGGCCTCTTGACACGAGCCCCTGTACTCACGATACTGTTTTTTTAGGGTCTCCAGTGTCTCCCCCCCTCTGTCTGCTCTCCTGGACCTTCGGATTCAGCTCCGTTCCTCTGGCCCACAGGACGACCTCCTGAGGCCACGTGCCACTGCTACAGAGGAGGAGGCAGCCATCATCCTCCATCCGGTGACTCTGCTCACCAGCCAAAGACCCTGCAGCACATGTGCTCCTCGCTTTTATACAGTATCCTATAATGCACAGACGCAACCTGCCCTCTGCCAATCATCAGGACTGTATCAAAAGCCAAAAAAAAAAGCTCCAATGTCTCCCCCTCAGTCAGCTCTCCTGGACTTCTAGGTTCAGCTCCGTTCCTCTGGCCCTCTAAACGACCTCCTGAGGCCACGTGCCACTGCTACAGAAGAGGAGGCAGCCGCTACCCTCCCTCCGGGACTCTGCTCACCAGCCAAAGACCCCGCAGCACATGTGCTTCTGGCTTTTATACAGTATCCCAGAATGCACCAAGGCAACCTGCCACTGCCAAACACCAGGACTGTACCAAAGCCTATGAACTCATTTGTCAGATTTCCTCCCACTGTCCAACATGCCTCCCTATTGGACCAGTGTGAAACACTCTCTAGACATAATGAATCACATACTGAGCACAATGAGCAGACCTCACTAACAGACCCTGCTCTCTGATAGGCAGAGGTTAATACAGATTTGCCTGCTGCTCCTCTGATAGGCAGACAGAGCCAACATCTTTACTCTCGCTCTAGCACCTACCTAGGAGGGTGTTACATATGTATAAATTGCTCTAGCTGGTATCACATGTATTAAACATTCTATATACTTTTACCATCTACTAAAAAGGAAGTTCATTATCTCCATAAACATAAACTGGAATAAATTTTACAGTCAAATCTCCCTTCGCGATTCAGCTCTAACCGAACTTTATCATCCTATTTAAAAAACATGACTGCTGATTTTAATTGGCATTTTAGAAATCAGCGCATTTCGAGTGAATTGACATTTATATGATGTTACTTAAATCTTCATGAGAGATACCTGAAATGTTCACTAAATTACCCCGTAGCTTACAATTAGCGTTACATCTTTTTTTTATAACGCATGGTTTGTAGGTTGCTGTATGCGACAAAGTACCTTTATTAATTTATACAGCGACTGCTTAATTGTAACGATGTTCCCTGCAGTATATAGCTGAGGAGTGTGAAAATACCAAAATCTTCTTTATATGGGGTCACTGCTCTGAATTATTTTCTGGCATGGGAGAATTAGTGTAGAAAGCCATGGAACTGTGAAATTAGCCTAAGGGACCATTCACACTATTGCACGCATTACTGCGCGTTTTTGTGCTTTTGCATTAAAGGACAGCACAGAAATATCTGTCTCTTTTTTTTTTTTTTGTTTACTTTTTTTTTTTAATGCAGAGGTTTCATCCTCTGCCCCCCTGCACATCCTTCCATTTAATAAAGGGGGTCAGGCCTAGTGGCACATTGGAGAGAAGGAAGGAAGGAACCCCCAATGCCACACATCCATGCGTGTGATGTGGTAGTGGAAGAGACAACCTCTACCTAGGCTCCAGTGAGGCCATGTTCCATGACTAAGCTCCAGGGGGTGGGGCGAAACCCATTGGGGGTGTGGCCTGGCAGGAGTGCAGGCTGTTGTGGAAATTGCATATTACATATTTCCTTATTAATACAGTGGCTCACTAATGCATTGTAGCCTCCAAGTTCTGGTCAAGAAGCCATACAAGGTCATACCTTTCTGATGTAAAGGCTTGGCTTAAGGAATGCAGTATAACCAAGCCTACCCTTCCCCCTTTAAAGTATTAGTCACTGCCCAAACAGGTTTGATTGGTCATTTAGCCACACAACGGCCTGTATCTACCACAGCCCAAACTGGAATGAGGCAGTCTCACACATAAAATCCATGAAGCAAGTGCTTGATCCTGATTCCCTGTGCCATGTGCATAATAGCAACTAGGACTCCATGGCGAGAAACATCTTTAGTTAATTATTCTTGATATATATATTTCCTTTATCTTTATCTGTATCTGCCAGTCTTGTATTATGTTCCTAATATTGTAATAGTTTTGTATGTACAGATTGCTTTTGTATAGTAAAAGCACATTTATACGCTGCAGAGGTCTGAGCTTCCTTGTTTATACCGCAAAGTAACCTTGCTAGATAGATGCAAGCAAAACACAGGCTGAGGTTGTCTTTTCCACTACCACACCCCATTTATGGATGTGCAGCATCAAGGATTCCTTCCTTCTCTCCAGTGGTCACAGGAGCTGGGACGAGCTCCACTCCCTCACCGGCACTCCTGCAGCAGCAGACCTATGCACCATTTATTATGCTCCCCAAACCATCATACGAGCCTGGGAAGCACACCAATTTTCTGTGAGTCCTAGTGGCCGATTATTAGGAGGTGGGGCCTGAACCTGGAAGAGCTGGCGATGGCATCACAGGAGAAAATGGCGGCACGGAACCCAAGTGGTGGCTGCAGAGAGGTGGACCTCTGCAGAACAAGTTGGACACGTTGGGTGGGTGAGAACCTGAACTGTGCAGAACCCAGCATCAGGTAAGCATGTGACCATCTTTTGCAGAATGACTGTAGTCTTTGAAGCCCCCCTATATCCATTAAGGGCTCATGCACACTGCAACTCAAAGAAGCTCAAAGAAGCAGCTCCTTCAAGTTTTTTGGAGCTCAAAAACACACAAAAAAAATAGGAAAAATAAGCCGAAGGGAGGGTTTGTGACACTTATGCTCAAAGGAGCTCAAAGACGTTCAAAGAAGCTCAATAAAACGTACGAACGAGCCCAAAAAAAGTACAAGCTTCTTCGAGCTAAAATAAAAGCTCAATTGCTCAAATGCCTGTAAAAGTAGCCCTTTTTTGAGCTTCAGTGTACATGAGCCCTAATTTGACCACTATTGCCTTAAACACTAATCCTCACCCCAACTCATAGATCCAACCATTAAGTTTAATGGAAACCCTAGACTATTCCTTAAAGTGAACCTATCACTGTCTTCATTCATGCAAAGTAGCACATTCTCTTTATATTTTACCTCCTCTGCTACTAATACTTACCTTCCGCCAATTCCCCGGCTGCCCTGTGCGCCTGGTGGAGCTCCCAGAAGAGAACACCATGTAAGTTATATGCCATACCTTATACAGGTCTAGGCCTGAGGCCTTCTCCTACCCCATGAGACAGTGCTTAGGGCTGGTGAATGGCTCCTTTGGTACAGTGCACTACATAGTGGTAAAAAGGGAAGAATGTCACCCGTTCCCTCATTCTCATAAGTAATGGATACCTATAAGGGCTTAATGTAGTGAGGAATAATAAGGCTGGCCATACATGTGTCGAATTTCGAAAGAACATTCTTTCGCAAATCAGAAGTTTAGTGCGTTTTGTGATTCGATGGTGCCACCATTGATTTCGAAATTCGACAGACCAAGCCTTCAATTTCACCGTATATTGCTACAGAAAATAATTTTCTTGGTCTGGGAATCTTTTTTCTTGCAATCATGCACATTTCTTTTTTGATTATACTTCTCCCATTATTGATTAGAAAATGGTTCTTTTTTCAAAAAAATTCCAACATGCCTGATTACTTAAACTTGATGACCGCATGAAAATCGCCCGTTGCTGCGGCCCACTAATGGAGCGAAATTCGAACGAAAATACTTAGATAAGATTTTCGAAAGAAAATTATTTCGAAATTCGACCCATGTATGGCCAGCCTAGACTTCAAACAAGAATGCAGTCCTAAAGACTATGCGGACTGAACTTAGAACTTCTTGAACGTGGCATCTCGTAGTTATATAAAGGACAAGACCCAGGAAGGTAGGAATGAGAGGCAGCCCTACCCACACTCTATAACAGGGGTCTTCAAACTACGGCCCTCCAGTTGTTCAGTAACTATAATTCCCATCATGCCTAGTCATGTCTGTGAATATCAGTTTTACAATGCCTCATGGGATGTGTAGTTCCGCAACAGCTGGAGGGCCGTAGTTTGAGGATCCCTGCTCTATAACATAGTAGACTTTAGTGTGAGCAGCACCAACACTGGAAGATCAGGGAATAAAGTGCAGGAAGTAGGATGACCCTAATATCAGATCAAAACCCAGGGAAAATGAAGGCTGCTGGTCAGCATGTGCAGATATGCCTCCTGGCTGACCAGAGTCAGCCGGCTGATCCTTTCCATACATTTTGCTGTACATGGCATCCTCCATACTGCCCATTCTGTTTACTGTGCTTTATATAAATTATGCCCTATACATAGCTTACATAGCTGGTGAGAATGAAAAAAGACACCAAAGCTTCCAGTTCAACCTGTGGTGTGTGTGCTTGTGTCTGTGTCAAGAGTACATTGTATATCCCTGTATGTTGTAAACGTTAAGGTGCCCATCTAATCGTTTTAAACTATCGACACTCCCTGCTGACACCACTGCTTGTGGAAGAGAATTCCACATCCTTACCGCTCTGACAATAAAGAACCCTTTACGCAGTTTAAGGTTAAACTGCTTCTCTTCCAATCTCAGTGAATGGCCGCGTGTCTTTTTAAATTCCCTTTCAATGAAAAGTTTTTTCCCTATGCTTTTTCCCATGTGCTGTACATGGCATACTCCATACTGCCCATTTTGTACACTGTGCTTTATATGAAATACTCTATATCAGGCCGTCCCATTCTATTTACTATGCTGTACACGACATACTCCATGCTGCCTATTGTGTACACAGTGCTGTATATGACATATACCTGACAGCCCAATTCTGTACACTGTGCTGTACACTGCATACTGGCTCATTCTGTTCATTATAATCGACATACTCCATACTGCCCATCCTCTACATTGTGCTCTATGTGACATATATCAGACTTCCCTATTCTGAACACTGTACTCAGGGGAGGACTAGGTCAGGGGGCAGGGGGGCAATTGCCCCCTGGGCCGCTCTGATGGCCCGTAAAAAGGCTGCACCGCTTATGCCTCAGACATGCCTGAGGATTCCTGGTGAAGAAAAGTAAAAAGTCCCTGCCGCTGACCTACTGAGTACGGGTTGAAGACAAGTCATTGAACTACTGAGGCTTGTCTTCAACTGAGTACGGGTTGAAGACAAGCCTCTGACCTACTGAGTACGGGTTAAAGACAAGCCACTGACCTACT
Source organism: Pelophylax lessonae (assembly GCF_965119305.1). Lineage (NCBI taxonomy): Eukaryota > Metazoa > Chordata > Amphibia > Anura > Ranidae > Pelophylax > Pelophylax lessonae. The sequence goes on along the minus strand of NC_138769.1, from coordinate 708,929,644 downwards.
GAGTACAGGCTGAAGACAAGCCACTGACCTACTGAGTAAGGGTTGAAGACAGGTCATTGAACTACTGAGTACAGGTTGAAGGCAAGCCACTGACCTACTAAGTACAGGCTGAAGACAAGCCACTGACCTACTGAGTACGGGTTGAAGACAAGCCACTGACCTACTGAGTATGGGTTGAAGACAAGCCAGTGACCTACTGAGTACGGGTTGAAGACAAGCCACTGACCTACTGAGTACAGGCTGAAGACAAGCCACTGACCTACTGAGTACTGGTTGAAGACAAGCCACTGACCTACTGAGTATGGGTTGAAGACAAGCCACTGACCTTCTGAGTACGGGCTGAAGACAAGCCACTGACCTACTGAGTACGGGTTGAAGACAAGTCACTGACCTACTGAGTACCGGCTGAAGACAAGACACTGACCTACTGAGTATGGGCTGAAGACAAGCTACTGACCTACTGAGTACTGGTTGAAGATAAGCCACTGACCTACTGAGTACTGGTTGAAGACAAGCCACTGACCTACTGAGTATGGGTTGAAGACAAGCCACTGACCTTCTGAGTACGGGCTGAAGACAAGCCACTGACCTACTAAGTACGGGCTGAAGACAAGCCACTGACCTACTAAGTACGGGTTGAAGACAAGCCACTGACCTACTGAGTACGGTCTGAAGACAAGCCACTGACCTACTGAGTACGGGTTGAAGACAAGCCTCTGACCTACTGAGTACGGGTTAAAGACAAGTCACTGACCTACTGAGTACCGGCTGAAGACAAGCCCCTGACCTACTGAGTATGGTTTGAAGACAAGCCACTGACCTTCTGAGTACGGGCTGAAGACAAGCCACTGACCTACTAGGTATGGGTTGAAGACAAGCCACTGACCTACTGAGTACAGGCTGAAGACAAGCCACTGACCTATTGAGTACCGGCTGAAGACAAGACACTGACCTACTGAGTATGGGCTGAAGACAAGCTACTGACCTACTGAGTACTGGTTGAAGATAAGCCACTGACCTACTGAGTACTGGTTGAAGACAAGCCACTGACCTACTGAGTATGGGTTGAAGACAAGCCACTGACCTTCTGAGTACGGGCTGAAGACAAGCCACTGACCTACTAAGTACGGGTTGAAGACAAGCCACTGACCTACTGAGTACGGTCTGAAGACAAGCCACTGACCTACTGAGTACGGGTTGAAGACAAGCCTCTGACCTACTGAGTACGGGTTAAAGACAAGTCACTGACCTACTGAGTACCGGCTGAAGACAAGCCCCTGACCTACTGAGTATGGTTTGAAGACAAGCCACTGACCTTCTGAGTACGGGCTGAAGACAAGCCACTGACCTACTAGGTATGGGTTGAAGACAAGCCACTGACCTACTGAGTACAGGCTGAAGACAAGCCACTGACCTATTGAGTATGGGTTGAAGACAAGCCACTGACCTACTGAGTACGGGCTGAAGACAAGCCACTGACCTACTGAGTACGGGCTGAAGACAAGCCATTGACCTACTGAGTACTGGTTGAAGACAAGCCACTGACCTACTGAGTATGGGTTGAAGACAAGCCACTGACCTTCTGAGTACGGGCTGAAGACAAGCCACTGACCTACTGAGTACGGGTTGAAGACAAGCCACTGACCTACTAAGTACGGGTTGAAGACAAGCCACTGACCTACTGAGTACGGGTTGAAGACAAGCCTCTGACCTACTGAGTACGGGTTAAAGACAAGTCACTGACCTACTGAGTACCGGCTGAAGACAAGCCCCTGACCTACTGAGTATGGTTTGAAGACAAGCCACTGACCTTCTGAGTACGGGCTGAAGACAAGCCACTGACCTACTAGGTATGGGTTGAAGACAAGCCACTGACCTACTGAGTACAGGCTGAAGACAAGCCACTGACCTATTGAGTACCGGCTGAAGACAAGACACTGACCTACTGAGTATGGGCTGAAGACAAGCTACTGACCTACTGAGTACTGGTTGAAGATAAGCCACTGACCTACTGAGTACTGGTTGAAGACAAGCCACTGACCTACTGAGTATGGGTTGAAGACAAGCCACTGACCTTCTGAGTACGGGCTGAAGACAAGCCACTGACCTACTAAGTACGGGTTGAAGACAAGCCACTGACCTACTGAGTACGGTCTGAAGACAAGCCACTGACCTACTGAGTACGGGTTGAAGACAAGCCTCTGACCTACTGAGTACGGGTTAAAGACAAGTCACTGACCTACTGAGTACCGGCTGAAGACAAGCCCCTGACCTACTGAGTATGGTTTGAAGACAAGCCACTGACCTTCTGAGTACGGGCTGAAGACAAGCCACTGACCTACTAGGTATGGGTTGAAGACAAGCCACTGACCTACTGAGTACAGGCTGAAGACAAGCCACTGACCTATTGAGTATGGGTTGAAGACAAGCCACTGACCTACTGAGTACGGGCTGAAGACAAGCCACTGACCTACTGAGTACGGGCTGAAGACAAGCCATTGACCTACTGAGTACTGGTTGAAGACAAGCCACTGACCTACTGAGTATGGGTTGAAGACAAGCCACTGACCTTCTGAGTACGGGCTGAAGACAAGCCACTGACCTACTGAGTACGGGTTGAAGACAAGCCACTGACCTACTAAGTACGGGTTGAAGACAAGCCACTGACCTACTGAGTACGGGCTGAAGACAAGCCACTGACCTACTGAGTACGGGTTGAAGACAAGCCACTGACCTACTGAGTACGGGTTGAAGACAAGTCACTGACCTACTGAGTACCGGCTGAAGACAAGCCACTGACCTACTGAGTACAGGCTGAAGACAAGCCACTGACCTACTGAGTATGGGTTGAAGACAAGCCACTGACCTTCTGAGTATTGGTTAAAGACAAGCCACTGACCTACTGAGTACTGGTTGAAGACAAGCCACTGACCTACTGAGTATGGGTTGAAGACAAGCCATTGACCTTCTGAGTACGGGCTGAAGACAAGCCACTGACCTACTAAGTACTGGTTGAAGACAAGCCACTGACCTACTGAGTACGGTCTGAAGACAAGCCACTGACCCACTGAGTACGGGTTGAAGACAAGCCTCTGACCTACTGAGTACGGGTTGAAGACAAGTCACTGACCTACTGAGTACCGGCTGAAGACAAGCCACTGACCTACTCAGTATGGGTTGAAGACAAGCCACTGACCTTCTGAGTACGGGCTAAAGACAAACCACTGACCTACTGAGTACGGGTTGAAGACAAGCCACTGACCTACTAAGTACGGGTTGAAGACAAGCCACTGACCTACTGAGTACGGGCTGAAGACAAGCCACTGACCTACTGAGTACGGGCTGAAGACAAGCCACTGACCTACTAGGTATGGGTTGAAGACAAGCCACTGACCTACTGAGTACGGGCTGAAGACAAGCCACTGACTTACTGAGTATGGGTTGAAGACAAGCCACTGACCTACTGAGTATGGGTTGAAGACAAGCCACTGACCTACTGAGTACGGGCTGAAGACAAGCCATTGACCTACTGGATACTGGTTGAAGACAAGCCACTGACCTACTGAGTATGGGTTGAAAACAAGCCACTGACCTTCTGAGTACGGGCTGAAGACAAGCCACTGACCTACTGAGTACGGGTTGAAGACAAGCCACTGACCTACTAAGTACGGGTTGAAGACAAGCCACTGACCTACTGAGTACGGGCTGAAGACAAGCCACTGACCTACTGAGTACGGGTTGAAGACAAGCCACTGACCTACTGAGTACGGGTTAAAGACAAGTCACTGACCTACTGAGTACCGGCTGAAGACAAGCCACTGACCTACTGAGTACTGGTTGAAGACAAGCCACTGACCTACTGAGTATGGGCTGAAGACAAGCCACTGACCTACTGAGTACAGGCTGAAGACAAGCCACTGACCTACTAGGTATAGGTTGAAGACAAGCCACTGACCTACTGAGTACGGGCTGAAGACAAGCCACTGACCTACTGAGTACGGGTTGAAGACAAGCCACTGACCTACTGAGTAAGGGTTGAAGACAAGGACAGAGCGCAGGCCTCCCCGCCCCCCAGCCCCCAGCATGGATGGTGTAAAATGTGTCTGAGCAGAGGCCGAGTCCATGCCCCACTGGAGACTCTCCTCTCCCTGCCAGCCCCAACTGAGCTGTCCCAGCTCCCCCCAACTGTCCCCTGGCCGGATCCAGTCATTGAGTAGAGAGTACCTGGAGCAGAGCTTCAGGCTGGAATGGGGGTCAAGGGGAGGCCGGGAAGAGGGAGAGTGGGAGGGGGGCCGAGTCGCTGCACCATGGGCCTCTGGTTTGTACTTGCCCGCTGGGCCGAAAGTTGCCAGTCTGCCCCTGATGGTACTGTACATGACATACTCCAGACTGCCCATTCTGTACACTCTGCTGTATGTGACATATACCAGACTGCCCCAGTCTGTACACTATGATATACTTGACATAGTCCATATTGGCCTTTCTGTGCACTGCAATAAACATGACATACACCAGACTGCCCATTCAGTACATTGCGCTACAAATTACATACATTAGATGACTCTTTCTGTACGTTACTCACTGCTCCTGGCTATATACTACATAGCAGTAGTCATTGCAGTATTTTAATGTTATTAAACATAAGTTATTGATACCGTTCAGACATTCTAAATTCACCCTATTCAATGAACAGGTATGAGAGATGGAGAGATATCAGCCTCACAGTCCTATACAGCTAGCTGCTTTGGAGTGTTCAGTGGACATACCTGTGTAGTGAGTTGGTGCTTTCCATAGCAACTGCTAATTTTACAGGTTCATGCACTGTCAAGCACCGCTCATAATAATGCAAAATTGGATATTTACATCTGCCGGCCAAAAGAACCTAATAGAAAATTATGCACTTAATGAGCTTGTTCTGCTTTGCTTTGCATTTTAAATGCAAAGTTTCTGTGAACAAAAGTACATGATGTTCAGACATAAAACTCTGCTATATAAGACTGCCGGCTAAAAGGCTCCTATTATTACTCTGGCTTTCATCTTCTACATTTGTCTATCTCCAACTAGTTGCTGGCATCCTTTTAATCCAAACCAGCCTTTCCCAATCTTTTCAACATGGAGGAATCCTTAAAATAACTTTTCAATGTCAATGAACCCTGCTAAAAATTACTATATCTGCATCCCAGTGTACATTAGCAAGATGGTCAGAGTCAAGATTAGAATCCTCCTTACGTTGGTGGTCAGTAGGAAGGATGTCCCTTACATTAGTGGTCAGTGGGAAGAATGTCCCTTACATTGGTCGTCAGTAGGAAGGATGTCCCTTACATTGGTGGTCAGTCAAAAAAATCCTCCTTACATTGGTGGTCAGTGGGAAGAATGTCCCTTACATTGGTAATCAGTGGGAAGAATCCTTCTTACAGTGGTGGTCAGTGGGAAGAATCCTCCTTACATTGGTGATCAGTGGGAAGAATGTCCCTTACATTGGTAAACAGTGGGAAGAATGCTCCTTACATTTGTTCTCAGTGGGAAAAATGTCCCTTACATGTATGCTCAGTGGCAAAAATGCTCCTTACATTGATGATCAGTGGAAAGAATGTTTCTTACATTGGTGGTCAATGGGAAGAAACCTCCTTACATTGGTCATCAGTGGGAAGAATGTTCCTCACATTGGTCATCAGTGGGAAGAATGTCCCTTACATTGGTGATCAGTGGTAAGAATGTTTCTTACATTGGTGGTCAGTGGGAAGAAGGAGGAGGACACACCCAAGGAGCTCTCTGTGAGATCCAGCCCTTTTCAAGCCTGGGCCTTGCCTGCTAGCTTGGCCCAGGAACAATGCCTGATCCTGGGGGAGGCCCTGGGAGGGATCCCCCTGATGACACGGGGCCTAGTGAGGAGGAGGTGGAGGACCTGTCTGTGGGTCCAGGCCCTGGTGAGAATGCAGACGTCTTCAGCCAGAAGGTTATCAATCGTTTTAGGGCGATTGGAAGAGCTGAAGAAAAGCTTAAAGTTTTGAAGGCTGAACACAAATCCTTCAGAGCCAAATACTGCCAGGCCTGGAGTAAAAATCGTACAGCCATGAAGCCTGAATTACAGGATCTGGAAGATAAGGTAAAGAAACAATCTTTATTGTTGGAAAAGTTGAAAGATAGAAGTGGAGCATTTAAAGAAAAATTTGACAATGAGAGGAGATTTGCCAGCCAAGCATCAGCAAGTTCTGTGGATCAGCAGCCTCAGTTAATGGATGACCAGGCTCCATCTGCCTCTGCACCTCTCCCCCCATGCCAGAACTGGGAATCGCCAGCGGCAACCAGCCAGGGGGTTGAGAGTGGACATGGATCCCTGACATTCATCCAGGAGATGGAGTCCCCCCTGAGAGCAGATAAGTTTGCATTCACTGATGATCCATCAGAAATCCCTGAGGATGGGCAGAGGAGATACAAACCAGCAAAGCCAGTACTGGTGGAGAAATCCCAGTACACCGTGCTGCCATCCAACATGTCTGCCCCACCTGCTGTAGTGGATGGTGTCCCAGGTGAGAAGGAGCTCTGCCTACAGCTACCTATTGGAGATTCTGCTGTGAACACAACCAGTACAGACATGCAGGGAAAATCCCTGACTGTGGAATCCCCGGACCATCAGATGCATGTGGATGGATCTGCATCTAACACCCCAGGCATGGATTCTGCTGGTCTGGCTGAGACCAGTAGTCCCACAGCAAGCAAAATGGCTGCCAGCTCCAAAGAGCCTGATTCATGTTCACCTGAGCCTCCCAGTCTTCCAGTGCTGATTGACCAGCTGATTTCTGGTGGGGGAGGGGATCAACATAGTGCTGGAAGTGTAGTGGAAGCAGCTATGGAAGTTACCTGCAATGTTTCACCTGTTGCTGTGTTAAAACAGAATGCCATTTCTACAACTGAAAACTCTGTCCCAGTGGAAGAGAAGATGTCAGCTGGAGTTCTTACCAGTGCAGCAGCAGCTATGGATTCTGCTGTGAAGACAACAGCAAAAATAAATATCCCAGCAAGTATAAAAAATGACATTAATGTTAAAGCAATGAATGTGGTGGGTGGTGGTGAAGGGGTTAGTAATGCTGGGAAAGATAAAAATGACATTTCTCCTCCTGCTCAGCAGAGGAAAGATTCGATTGCACAGATCAATCCCGAATCTGTGCAATCGTTATCTGCTAAGTGTGTGTCAGATAATTTAAAAAAAACTGATGGATTTTCTGCTGGGAGGAATGTTGGAAGCTATGCTTCAGCTTTGGGGAGTCACACCAGGGTGGGTGGTGGGAATTCTGTTATTAGTCAAAATTCAGGGAGGTTTGGTGGGTATAGGAGGAGGAATGTGGTACAGTTGAGGTGGGTGGGGGATGGAACTCCACCAGTAAGGGGGAGGGTGGCTGAGTTGATTTTGGAAATGGGGTTTAAAGCTTGTGATATTTTTGCTTTAATTTGCCCGGTGGGGAGTTATGAATTTGATTTGTCGTTTGTAAAACCTGAAAGTTTGGATCTCTTCTGGGAGAGATTTAGGAGGTGCAAGGGCCTTCAGCAGTGAAGTGGTTTGGTGCCAAAGGTGATCTCAAGGCAGCCTCTGATAAAATCAGTGACCATTTTGGTGCGTAACGAATCCATACCAGAGGCTGATTTATTAGTATGGCTACGCCGATATGGTGAGGTCCTCACTCCACTGCGGAAGGTCCTTGATGAGCATGGGATATGGACAGGGGCCTGGACAGTGTCACTAAAATTGGGGGTGCTGGGCGATGTAGTTCAGCACCTTCCCTGCTCAGCCTTTCTGGGTAGGGATAGGCTGACCATTTTCTACCAAGGTCAGCCTAAGGTGTGCAATAAATGTGGTGATAAAGGCCACTTTGCATCGTCCTGCACCCACAAGAAGTGCTCACTGTGCCAGGATTTAGGCCATTTGGCCAGAGAATGCACCCAGATTCGGTGCAATTTGTGCCAGCAGCTGGGTCACTCATATAGCCAGTGCCCAGAGGCACTGCATAACTTGCCAGGATTGGAGACTGAGCTGCAGAGGCTTGATAAAGAAGATGAAGCAGCTGAAGTTAGAGAGGAAATTGTTGTTGCCCCTCCTGTGTCTGTTGTGTCAGATTCTGTTTCCCCTAGTTATGTGGTCCCTGAGTCTGTCCTTCCTGTGTCTGTTGTGTCAGATTCTGTTTCCCCTGGTGATGTGGTCCTTGGGTCTGTCCCTCCTGTGGTTGTTCCTACATCTACTGTGCGTAGATCCTCCAGACTAGCGGAAGCTGCTGGGGGGGCGGGTATAGTGGATCTTCCCCCTCGGCCTACTCCACCTCCAGTCCCTGTCTCTCGACACCGCAAACGCGGCCAAGAGGGTACAGGGGTGCTGGATGGTGGTGGGGTCGATGGGGTTGAGGGAGGGGTGTCCATGTCCCATGTCTCACCCTCTGTTGTGGAGGATTCGGATGAGGAGGGGTGGGAGAGGACAAGGAGGAAGAAAAAGAAGAAGAGGAAGACCAGTAAAGCGGTCGTTTCCTCCTTACAGTTAGAGCCAGGAGGGGTTCCTCTTGGCAACACATTGTCGGTTTTATCAGGGGAGGAGTTAGTATCCGATTTATCCACTTCTTTATCATCTATGGATGAGGGGGAGTCACATAGTGTAAAGAGAGCTGTTTCGGGTGATGAGAGTGTGGTGGAGGTTAAGAAGCGACTACCCCAATCATCCTGATGGCAGTTCCCGCTCTGATAAAGGTGGCGACCATTAATGTCGCCAGCGTGAAATCTGCAAGAGCTCGTGATATTGCCTTATTTTTGCTCAGTGAGTTTTATGCTGAGATTTTATTTTTGCAAGAGACCTGGCTCAATACTTTGGCCGATGTCCATCTAGCAAAAAGGGAGTGGAGATGCGGTCCCTCCTTTTGGTCTCTTGCGGCTGAGCCTTGCAGCGGAGTTGCGGTTCTTTTTAAAACCGATATGGTAACGTGCCGGCGGGTAATTGAGGTAGAAATGGGGAGATGCATGGTCTTAGACGTCTCTGTTAGGGGGCAGGACCTGCGCCTGATCAATATCTATGGACCGCAGTCAAAATGGGACAGGAAATGCCTCTTCACAAAGATCAAGCCCTTCCTTTTCACATCCCAGCAGGTTGTCTTTGGAGGTGACTTTAACACCATAATTAGGCCTGAAGACAGGAGGGTCTCCATAGACAGGCTGGGTTATGATAGCGTTTTTCTTAGAGATATGGTTAGACAAGCAGGCCTGGTAGATGTGCACATTAAGCACTGCCCTGGCAGCACGGGATTCACGTTTCAGAGAGGGAATAGTCAGAGTAGGATAGATAGGTTTTTTTTAAAGGAGAACTCTGCTTTCTCGGCTCCGGAGTTGAGGGCGGTGGAGTTCTCTGACCACTGTATGCTGTCTGTGACTCTGAATGCCTCGGACACTCCACCCAGGGGAAGGGGTACCTGGAAACTGAATTCGGCTCTCCTGGAAGATGTAGAGGTAAGACAATCCTTTGAGGATTTTTTTCAGGCACAGGTTTCTATTCTGGACTTTTGCAGCAGTAAGTCAGAGTGGTGGGAGCTTGTGAAACAAAGGGCGATTGGACTTTTCAAGGCCATAAGTAAGAAGAAGCAGCTTGGTATGTATATTGCCTACCAGCATTTGCGGAGGAAGCTTGATCGTCTTGTCTCGTATGGAGGAGATCCAGGGGAGATCTCGGAGGTAAAGCTTCTTCTTAGGAAGTGTCAATACGACCGGCATGCCTCCTTGGTTCTGGAGAGAGATTATGGGAAATATCACTCGCCTGATCCTTACCAGAACTGTAAGCAAGGCATAGCAGTTAAGACGGTCATAGGTCTGAGGGATAGTACGGGTTCCCTGGTGAAGTCCAGATCAGGGATCCTGGAGATCTTCAGGTCATATTACGCAGACCTTCTGGGAAGAAAGGACCTTAGTCGGGACAGGATGGAAAGCTTTCTGGATTCTACTCCAGGATTGGGAAATGATACATTGCCTTTGATGGATTTGACAGAACCAATTTCAGCGGATGAGGTAGTTCGTGCTATAGAGAAGCTGGCTACCAAAAAGTCGCCTGGGCCAGATGGGTTGACAGCTGAATTTTACAAGTGTTTTAAGTCCGTTCTGGCTCCCTTTTTAGCGGAGGTTTATAACAGCTGTTTAGAAGAGGGTTCTCTCCCTCCCTCCATGAGGCAATCCGCTGTGATTCTTCTGTCAAAAGGTAAAGACCCCTCAATAATTGAGAACTGGCGCCCCATCAGTCTTCTCAATGTTGATAGAAAGATCTTGGCGAAGATTCTTTTTTGGCGCTTGTCGTCAGTAGCAGGTGATTTGTTGTCCAATCATCAGCACTGCTCGGTCCAGGGCAGAAGTACCTTTTCAGCAATTTTAGCTGTCCGGGAGGCTTTGGAGCGATGCAGGGCTGCTGGATGGAGAAAGTACTTGCTGGCATTGGATCAGGCGAAGGCTTTTGATCGAGTCAATCATGAGTACCTGTATTTGCTACTTGGTAGATACGGCCTGCAGGGGAGGTTTATTGATTGGCTGAAAACATTATATAAAGGGGCTGAGAGCTTCCCACTTGTTAATGGTTGGGTTGGACGGCCTTTTGAGGTTGGCTCTGGTGTGCGCCAGGGGTGTCCTTTGAGCCCCCTGCTATATGTATTCGCAATCGACCCCTTCATAAGAAGGTTAGAGAGTGGATCGTTGTGTGGGGTGCCTTTGGGCATTGCTGGTGTGCCGCCTTTGAAGGTCGTGGCCTATGCCGATGATGTGTCTGTTATTATCTCTGGGATGGAGGAGGCGCAGGAGGTGGTCTCTGTGATAGAGCAGTACACTGAGGCTTCTGGCTCTAAAATCAATCATGAAAAGAGTGAAGTTTTCTGGATGGGTGAGGAGGGTGAAAGCTTCGAACTTCCGGATGCCTTCCCAGAGCCCCAGCAGGAAATTAAAGTGTTGGGTATCAAATTTGGTCCTGGTAACTATGGTCATCGAAATTGGGAAAGCAGGTTGTTGAATGCCAATGCCAAGGTGGCAAGCTGGAAGAAATGGAAACTTTCCTTGAGGGAAAGGGTTGACTTGATTAAAACTTACCTGATCCCAATCTTTTTATATGTCAGCTTTGTCTGTATCTTGCCGGAATCTCTCTATGCAAGGGTGTACAGCTGCTTTTTCCAACTGTTATGGGGAAATAGGCTGAACCTGATCAAACGCAATGTAACTTACCTGTCCAGGCGGGAGGGTGGTCTAGGAATGGTCAACCCTATAGTTTTCTTTTCTCTGCTTTTTTTAAAGTATAATCTTGGTAATATGTTAGCAGAGACCCCGCCGGGATGGGTGGGTATTTTTCAATCTTGGTTTAGGCCTTTTCTGCGATGCTGGGAAGATGGCGGGCCAGTGAAAAGTCTGAGAGTCCGACATGGCAAGCTTCCGGCTTATGTTGCCCCGTGTCTGAAAATACTTAGGCAGTGGCAGGTGACAGTGGGGGATATCAAGTCCCTCCCCAGAAAGCTTCTGGAGAAGAGGATTTTGGGCTCTGCTTTCAGTGTGTCGCTGACCTTAAGGGATTGCCCAGGCCCCGTAATGAGGGAGGGGTTGCGTTTAATTAACTTAGGGAGAATCCCTTTGAAGTTTAGGGATCAAGCCTGGCTCGCTTTCCATGGAAGGCTCTATGTGAGAGGGAACCTGAAGCATCGCCCTGTGGATGATCGGGATTGTCCTAGAGCGGAGTGTGTTGGTAAAGTGGAGTCTATGGACCACTTTTTGCTCCAGTGTCCCTTTAACATAGAGGTGTATAAAAGGGTGGGGAGGGCTCTAGGCATCCCCTTTCTCTATCGCATGAGTTATGCGGAGTGGGTGTACGGGGCATTCCTGACTCGCTGGGATTTTGATTTGGATACACTTTTTCTAGTTAGTATAGTTGTCCGTTACTTCACGTGGAATGCACGGTGCCAGATTACCCTGCGGAAGAAAGTCCTCCCTGGGTGAGGTTGGGAAGATTCGGGGTCTTGAGAAGGGCAGGGAGCCTCGAGCGGTCTGGATAAGGGCGTGGAGGAATATCAGACCTGCTTTTGGTGAACTGTCCATCCCTGGGTGAAAAGCTTTTTTCCTATGCTATTTCTTTCACGCCCTTAGCTTTTGTTGGTTAATATCTTCATTTTTGAAGAAGGGCTGCATGCATAATGGGAGTGGTTTTGTTTCTTGACCTCGCAGGTTTGATGTCTGGTGTGGTGGTGTGAGTTTTATTAAGATTATTTTTCCCGGTAATGATGTGTTTCATGATGTGAGTTTTGTTTTTGCTGTAAAGGCAGTCTTTATTTGAGAGCAGAATTTGCTATGTATTTTTTTCCCCTTTTCATGTAAATATGTATATATTTATTTATGTATATTGTTTTTATGCTTATTGATTGCAAGACTTTTAATAAACAAAATTGGGAAGAAACCTCCTTACATTGGTGATCAGTGGGAAGAATGCTCCTTACTGTAAGATTCTGGTACCTTTGGTACCCTTATTGCCCATTTTCCTCTTCATATTGCGTCCCACCTTTTTAGTTAGGTGGAACGCATATACCTTTAAGCCGGATGACATCATCGCTGAGCGCCGCTCTGAGCGGCTATTTCAATCGCCAGCTTTCTCTCTCACATTGTTCGTTCAATGTTACTGCATGCTCACAAGCCTTGTCTTATGCTGCTGGAGCCTCCAGCTATTCTCCTTTACCTGGAACAGACCGGAACCTCGCTACTGATCCCGTATCTCGCTACCGGATCACTCCCTCACTACCGGACCCCTCTACTTACTAACCTTACTAGTGATAAGTACCCCACAGGGGATTCCTCCATAACTAACTTACACTATATACTTCTGCACATTAAGGACTGTTACTATCTATGCATACTAATTCTATCATCTGCACTGTTACATAGATTGCTAGCTCTTGAGTCTACTACCATCTATCCTTGCACTGGGTTAGTCTATCCTGTATATGTCATCTGCTGTCCTCACCACCTGTTACCATCTACTACTCTCCTGAACATTACTATCAAGTGCTTATCATTGCTGTCACTGCTCAGTGCTCACACCTGTCCCTTTAGCACATCACCTCCATACTGTCATATACATCCCATCACTCCAGGAACATCTTATTGAGTGTGTGTATATCTGTATGCTGAAGCAGACAGGCCCACAGTGATGAGTCTGGAGAGTTGGATCTGGTATTTCAACACATCTCTACATGACTACTGAGTGGAGATTCTGCAGCTGCAAATCCAGCTTACTATAAAAACGCAGGAGCGTTACACTTACATTGGTGATCAGTGGGAAGAATGCTTCTTACATTGGTGATCAGTGGGAAGAATGTCCCTTACATTGGTGATCAGTGGGAAGAATGCTCCTTACATTTGTTCTCAGTGGGAAAAATGTCCCTTACATTGGTGATCAGTGGAAAGAATGTTTCTTACATTGGTGGTCAATGGGAAGAAACCTCATTACATTGGTCATCAGTGGGAAGAATGTCCCTTACATTGGTGGTCAGTGGGAAGAATGCTCTTTACATTGGTGGTCAGTGGGAAGAATGCTTCTTACATTGGTAATCAGTAGTGGTGGTGATTGGGAAGAATCTCTCTTACAGATAGCTAAAAGATAATTGATGTCAGTGGCTACTAATCTGAGAGGCAGATATTACTAGTTGCTCAAGGGACCCTTAGCAACCTCTGAAGGAACCCTATGGTTCCAGGGAACCCTTGTTGAGAAAGGCTTTTCTAAATTTAAATTGTAATACAAAAAACATAGATCAGTGTTTCCTTCAGTAAACGCTGCATGCCCTAGTGATCGGTAGATTCAAACATGTATAGCTGGGTAAAGTTATATGGTTTAGACACATTTGGAAGAATACAATAAAAAGAGGACCTCTGTGTGGTCACTCCTTAACAGCATATCCTATAGATATAGACATATGCTAGATATAGCATATCCTATAGATATGCTTTGTATAGACAAAGCATGGCGTCCAGTGCTCAAAAGTGAGCCTGGTCCTGCCAACAAAATCATTTTTGGTTTAGGGAACCAGCTAATTTACAAACAGAACACCCAAGGTACTACAGACATGGAGATGAAATGAACAGGCTATATTTAGAGATCTAAGTGGCTCGGCCACTAAAGTTACTAAATTTACAGTTCAGCTGAATTCATCTTTAATACCAGGTATAAACATTTCTGACAAGGTGGAAAAACCCGCAAATAACTTTACAAGATGCAAAAGGAACATTGCAAACGACCGGAATCTTACAAAAACACAATTTTGAAATGTATTGCAAGGAAATATGGGACACAGGATTCAATGCTAAATCCAGCCTATAGAGCAGGGTTTCTCAACTGGTGTTCCACAAGAAGACCCCAGGGGTTCTGTCACCATTGCAGCAGATTTATGTTCACCAGCTTTATTGTTTCACCTGCAGTTACCACTCATTGACAGACTGATATTTGCCCAATGCTCTGCTTATGGCCTATGATAACCTTTAGTTCCAGCCCCTGATGAGTTCTTGTTCTGTCCCCTTGTGGCCTTTAGTTCTGACCTCTGACAGCTTCTAGTTTCAGCCCCTGACAAACCCTAGTTCTGGACCCTGGCAGCCTTTAGTTCTGATCCCTCATGGCTTCAAGTTCCGACATCTGATGACCGCTAGCTCTGTCCCCTGAAAGCCTTTAGTTCTGGCCCCTGACGACTTTAGGTTCCAGACCCCTGATGATCTCTAATTCTGGTACCTGACAGCCTTTAGTTCTCACCCCTGATGACCTCTAGTTCTGGCCCCTGAAGACCTTTAGTTCTGCCCCCTGGTGTCTTCAGGTTTGGCCTCTGATAACCTCTAGTTCTGGCCCTTGGAGTCCTTTAGTGCTGTTTCCCAAAATACTGCGGAACGTGGGACAAGGAGTGTCACAGTGCCACTGGGAAGGGAGAATATTCCCCGGCTTTAGTGGTGACAATAGGAGAAAAACTGCTTTGGTGTGGAAGTGGAATTAGGCAAAAGGAGGGGGGTTGGGTGGCTGTAAATACAATCTCTTGGTAGCAGTGCTCCTGGCCGTAGGAGATAACAGAAGGTATCTGGAGACACTATTCTGCTGTTGGCTTACACTGGGAGTGCAGGTACACTTTCATAAAGGTTACATTCATGTTTATTCCTGCAGAGCAAGCAGACCAAAGAGCAGCTTGTCTATTCTAGCAGCAGAGGCTGTTTTAGGGTGGGCTTCACTCTGCAGATTTCTCACTCCTTGCATCAAAGCAAAGTCAAGTAAGGCATTAATAATACTGTTTTCTATTTTCAGTCTTACAAATGTAGTATGCTTAAATATGACGGTGATTATAATGCCAGCCTGGACAACATCAAAGCTTACAGAATGTCTGCTTATTTACCCACTTCCAAATCTTCTGCGCAAAAAAGAATGCCACCCGCCCACAGAAACACACACAGACACTTTTCCCATTGTGTCCCATGCCCCATTGATGGTGTCCCATTCCACCATCTTGGTCCTCTTTGACCATCTGCCATATCTGGGTTAAGGCAGCCTTACCACCTACTGCCCCATACAGCTCAGCTCCTGCAGCCCCCTTGGGATATGGGACAGGGGACTGTAGGTGGGGTGCAGCATGGTGCGGTGGCAATAATTCACACAATCAGGTGCAACAGTAAACTTGTATTGAAGTAGTGCAGCGACAGTTCACAACAACCTAGTGGGCATGCCCAACCAGCTACACTCATGGTTTCCAACAATGTGAAGATACCAGGTATCAGCTGGGTTAAAAGCATCTGTTTAGAAAGTGAAATGTGGCCTGGCTGTCTCGTTTCCAAGCAGGATGAGGTCCACCCTACTCTTTCTCGCCTTGTCAGGAACCTTTCATTACCACTAGTAGTGTCCCTAACAGGCAGGTTACCTTTCCCTACACTGCTGACTCGAATAAAGCACCCCAAACCTGAAAACCATGGCCTTAAAATGGCTTTGCCTTACCCAAGATGGCTGCCAGAGTGACAAGGAGCAGCAGCATCCAATTGGGTGCTTCCCGGGTGACCCAGGAAACCATAGAGGAACTGTGTTCCTCTTGACTTCGTCTCCAGCTGCCATGCCGCTGCGGTGGAGCACCACCTGCAGTGAAGAAAGTAGACTGCACCTGCCTACAAGTCTCCAATGGGGATGCAGAAGTAGGACATGTGCTGCTCGCCTAGACAAGAATGGAGCTTGGGGACGGAGCCACTATAGGTAAAATGTAAAAACATAAATAGCCCAAAAAATGCAATTTTGATGGACCCAATGTGTTATTATGGAGCAAAGTTCTGCTTTAAATTTATATATTTCCATAGATGGGAATTTATAAGTATTAACACAGCCCAGAAAGCCCCAAAAAGCCCCCCCAGCCCCATTCCCTTCCTTTATCCCACTGACATGGACACAAAGGAAATTTTCATTCTATTGACACCACAAGGGCAATTGACACTACCATCATTTTATCCTCACACCAATGTCAGGGCATTTTTTTTTCCTTTGCTACTGTTAGCCCCATATTTTGCTGTGTGATAATATTTGCAGTATTTATAAATTCCTCAGTTCTCTGCGTCTCAAAAAATGAGCGGCAAATCTTGTTACTAATTACATTTACTTTTTTATCTACATATTTATTGTCATAGGGTATCTACAACTAACAGATCATACTAACACACCAAGAATTGTGGATGAGAAAATTATATGAGGGGTTCCCTGAGATCTCAACATTTTTTTCAAAAGTTCTTTAGGGGAAAAACAAATGATAAAGGCCGCTAAAGAGGAACAGCAAGGTAAAGATAATAACATCATAGTGGAGTTTCTTGCCAACCTTGTGCGGTACATGATTCATACCGTAGTTTCCTATCGGCTATATTTGTGAGTCATCTTCAAATCTGCAATGTACTGATTGTATTTACATATTGTTCTGTAATTGTGACAACCGGGTGGATTTGATAAATGACACCTCCAAAACTCGGCAGATCAGCAAGAAATAGGTTTGCAGTATTCTTTCTATAATGACTTTACTGTTCCAATCAGTCAAGGAGTAGGTACTGTACATTTTTAGCATCTACTTTCATTTCGTTCAATTAAAGTGGAGCTCCACAGAGGGAAGATTGAAGGTACTTACCCGTTGGTACTTGGTGCCAACTCAACTGGCTAAAATGTACCCCTCTGCAACGCCTATGTGTTTTCAAGGCTGTCAAATGTTGGGGACAATGTGCCATATTTGGTGGGAATGCCCTATGATCCGTGGCTTTTGGAACAGAATCTTTGCCCTGATATGGAGAGTAACTGGACAGTCAGTTCCCAGACTCCACGTCTACCACTCCTTAACTCCCTTGTGCCTGGTCTACCTAAAGCTTATAATGTTTCATTTTCTATATTTTATTAGGGGCTATGTCTCTTGCTAAATCCTAAAAACAACCTACTGTGTCCCTGGTGCAGGCTAGGAAAAAAGTCACCTGGATCATGTTACATGACACTGTTGCTAGCATCCCGGAGCACCCAGTCCAAAAATTTGAAAAGATCTGGGAGCCGTGGGCTACCTATGTGCACGTCTCTCTGGTGCATTAGCCTAGTATTCCCTTTAGGTTTTGGGGATTATATTATTCCTTCTGACTCTTTACTAATTTCTCTTTACTCTATTCTTTTTCTTTTCTTGTTCTTCTTTTTTCCTCTATCTTTTCTCCATTGTATGGTTGACTACCCAGGAGTCTCATGATCTAGCACCCCACATATTCAGCTTATTGATCATGAGGTGGACGTCATTGGGTGCATACTTATCTCACTTGTGCATTAGGTGATTAATCATTGAGCCCTGCATAATCTGATGTTACCTCTTTTGTTTTGAGTCTGGGGAAGTGGGTACAGGGGAGGACTGGGCCAGGCGGCAGGGGGGCAATTGCCCCCTGGGTTGCTCTAAAGCCCCAAAAAAGGTTGCACCGCTTATGCCACAGACATGCCTAAAGGATTCCTGGTGAAGAGAAGTAAAAAGTCCCTGCCGCTGACCTACTGAATGCGAGTTGAATACAAGGACAAAGCTCACGCCTACCCCCCTCAACATGGATGGTGTAAACCGTGTCTGAGCAGAGGCTGGTTCCATGCCCCACTGGAGACTCTTCTGCCCTGGCCAGCCCCAACCAAGCTGTCCCACCTCCCCCTGCTGGCCAGGTCGGGAACCCGGATTCAGCCGGTAAGTAGAGAGTATCTGGAGCAGGGCTTCAGCTTGGCATGGGAGTCAGGAGGAGGATTGCCAGTGGGGGGTGAGGGAAAGTGGGCTGAGTCGCTGCACCATGGGTCTCTGGTTTGTACTTGCCCCCTGGGCCAAAAGTTGCCAGTCTACCCCTGAGTGGGTATTATTGTTTGATGTATTGCATTTGTTTTTTCTATATTTGCTCCGCTGACGGTTCTTTTGTATTGACGCTTGTTTTACGTCTTGTAAAACCTTCAATAAATATTTTGAAAGTAAAGCGGAGCTCCACCCTGTTGTGGAAATTTTATTAGGACTAGCGTGGATTGTCATTATGACTTTATTAGGACTAGTGTGGATTGTAATTATGGCTCCTGTTGTCGGTTTGCTTGCAATACGCTCATTTAAAGCGTGTACAGGCGAACCGGCATTTAGGAAAGACTACTGGCAGGGAAAACCTGCTCTTAGATGTGTAAACACGTTTGCTCTACATAGACAAACTCCATGCGCGGGTCTCTTTGCCAGTAGAGATCTATGTGTATTGCGGTGCGGAGTCATTATCATTTTGATATCTATCTGCCTTTATGAAGGAA
The DNA here is from genome assembly GCF_965119305.1 of Pelophylax lessonae. Classification (NCBI taxonomy): domain Eukaryota; kingdom Metazoa; phylum Chordata; class Amphibia; order Anura; family Ranidae; genus Pelophylax; species Pelophylax lessonae. The sequence continues at coordinate 708,910,836 of NC_138769.1, read as the reverse complement.
TACACGCTCATATCTTTCTACTGTGCCTGATCACCATAGTGGAAACAGCATGGCTCTTTCCCTGCAGAAAGCCTCACGTCTATGGGAAAAGTAGTATAATCCTACTAGGGATTGTCCTCTGAGCTTTGCTGAGTGGGATTCACGACAGTAGTAGAGGCGGGAGTGCATGCACGAGTTTGGGCAGAGCAGCGTTCACGGTTCTACACGCTGGTTTCATCGTGTATTGTTAGACTGGAAGCCGTGCACACCGTTCTGCTCATTCACGATCATGTAATCCCCTTTCTATTGGATATTTGAATGTATACAAGTGTGTCATTGGCTGATTCTATGTGAGTAACTTGTGTCATGTGACTGTACATTTGGAACTGATTGGCTGATGTATAGCCATCACTTCCTGTTGATTGTCCTTTTTGTTGTCTCATAAATAAATGGAGTTCCTTGCCTTAGGCAGGACATTCTTATGAGCATCCAAAGTGATAGCAGCCTGTGTGTCTGTATTACTGAGCGCGCTGCATTACCTTATACAAAAGAGCTGGGAACTGTGCTTTTTAACACAACGGAATTGATTTCGCTTGACGTATATTAATATCCAAAAGTGCACTTATTAGCGCAACAGAGTTATTGTGCATCAAGAGTATATTAATTTCCAAGACAAACCAAAAGGGGAAGCTACACTTGTTTGCACCCTCCACTGCCACATTTGGCACTTTTTGGGGGAGAGGTGGAAGTGGGTACCTGGTTTTGACAGGTACCTACTTCCACTTCCTGCTCAGATCGCCGCAGTGACATAGGCCAGAAGTTCTACAGAAAACTACAGGGCCATTCACAATGGTGCAATGCAACTTGTGCATGCGCAGTAGGGAACAGGCTGTGAAGCCACAAGGCTTTACTTCCTGTTTCCCTTACTAGAGATCCTGTTGCCTGCATCCGAAGCCAATTAAAGAATTGGCCCGAGTGAGGACATTGCTGGATCCCTGGACAGGTAAGTGTCCTTATATTAAAAGCCAGCAACTACAGTATTTGTAGCTGCTGACTACATTTTTTGGAGGGAGTCTGGAGCTCCTCTTTAAGCTTTAAAAACAAAAAAACAACTGGAAGCTGATTGGTTTCTATGCAGGGCTGCACCAGATTTTGCACTCTCCGGCTTTAGTAAATCAACCCCTGTGTATCATAGACAATTGACATTTCTTCATTGCATCTCAGCACTGCTGATCTTCTCTAGACTCACTTTCTGTCTACATGGACTCACTCTAGCTGCAAATCAATGCTCTGGACCCACTTCCTTACAATGGTGACAATCGTGAACCAATCTGCACAATATGTGCTAAAACAGCTCCCTGTAGTTTACAGTGGTAAAGCTTTTACAAGATGGCAACACAGGAGTGCAACTGGGACACGGCTGTTAAGTTATAACAGAGAATTCAGGAATAAGAACCTTCATGGCAATGACATCTACTAACCAAACAGAAATACACGCAGATACACGCAAAGATAGCACCATCTCATAATTCAGGAAAGTCCTTTCTCATCCTGTAAAGACAGATTCCCCTTTAAATAACGAATTCTTCTTTAAAGGGGTCTTTTACAATGCAAGTGAACGTTTGTGCCAAGTGCCCTAACCCTCCCCCTCCCCCTCATAGCCCTGCAAAGCATGGATAAAACCCCCATATCCTGGCCATGGTCTTATAACTTCTCATCCCTGCTGGGCCACTCCTGTGCCATATGTGGCCCATTTCTTAAACAGATACTTTGGAATAGTGGTATTATTACTTTGAATTGCCCAAATGGCCATGGTGGGCTGGATACAGAGGAAGGGTGCGGACACAGAGGAAGGGTGCAGACACAGGAGAAGGGTGCAGGCACAGGAGAAAAGTGCATCTACAGGAGAAGGGTGCAGATAGAGGAGTAGGGTGCAGACACAGGAGAAGGGTGCAAACACAAGAGAAGGGTGCAAATGCAGGGTGCAGATAAAGGAGAAGGGTGCAGATACAGGAGAAGTGTGCAGACATATGAGAAGGATACAGATACAGGAGAAGGGTGCAGAAAACATTGAAGGGTGCAGAAACCGGAGAACGGTGCAGACAAAGGAGATGGGTGCAGATACAGGAGAGGGGTGCAGATATAGGAGAATGGTGCACATACAGGAGAAGGGTGTAGATACAGGAGAAGGGGGGAAGATAAAGAGGAAGGGTACAGACACAGGAGAAGGGTGCAGATACAGAAGAAGTGGGAAGATAAAGAAGAAGGATACAGACAAGACACAGGAGAAGGATGCAGACACAGGAGAAGGGTGTAGATACAAGACAAGGGTGTGGACACAGTAGAAGGATGCAGACGCAGGAGAAGGGTGCAGATACAGGACAAGGATGCAGAAACAAGAGAAGGGTGCAGATATAGGAGAAGGGTGCAGATACAGGATAAGGGGGAAGGTTATGGACACAGGAGAAGGGTGCGGGCACAGGAGAAGGGTAAAGATACATGAGAAGGGGGCAGATAAAGGAGAAGGGTGCAGAAACAGAAGAAGGGTGCAGAAAAGGAGTAGGGTGGAGAAAAAGGAGTAGGGTGCACAAAAAGGAGAAGGGTGCAAAAAAGGAGTAGGCGCAGACACAGGAGAAGTGGGCAGATAAAGGGGAAGGGTGCGGGCACAGGAGAAGGGTGCAGACACAGGAGAAGGGTGCAGATACATTACATGACTAATTTCTTCATCAATTTAGGCTAATATGTATTCTGCTACATATTTTTGGTAAAAAAAAAATCCCAATACATGTATATTGATTGGTTTGCGCAAAAGTTATATCAGTTATAGCGATCAGTGACTTATAGCCCGACTGAGATATTGCAGCGGACAAATCGGACACCTAACTGACACTTTTGACACTTTTTGGGGACCAGTGACACCAATACAGTAATCAGTGCTAAAAAATATGTACTGTTACTGTACTAATGACACTGGCAGGGAAGGGGTTAACATCTAGGGGCAATCAAAAGGTTAAATGTGTTCCCTGGGAGTGATTACTAACTGTGTGGGGGATGTGCTTTGACTGGGGGAATGTAAAGATCCATGTCCTTGCTTAGCAGGATCAGCACATTCCCCTCTCACAGAATGCCCTGTTTACACACTGTAGGTAGACTGCCGTTCTGCCTTTCTCCTGAACAATCGGCGGGTCCTGACACACATTGCATCCACTGGACTCACCGATTGGCTCCCATTATATCCAATTATAGTGGAAGCGGGTCACCAGCAGCGCGCGCGCCCCAGACCCTGAAGTGTCACATCATGTACTAGATAAGTGATCTGGCACAGAGTGACCACCCTGTTGCAGGATATCTATGTGGGGCGGTAGCTAAGCGGTTTAAGAAGGGGACATACCCCGAAAGCTGGTCCTAAAAAATTGTATGTTAGTGCAGACTAAAAATGTATAATGGACAGTACTCAATTGTTTCTGTTGCAAGTGAACTAATACGGCTACAATCACCTCAAACAAGATGTTTGTTTAAGAAAAATATTCCGACGCGCCCTTTTGAATTTTCTTATTACTGCTGTCAAAAAATGAACATCCCTGTATGTATGTGCGACCTCTCCTCCCGCACCTTACTTCCTTTCAGGGCCAGACTGTCCTACCGGGATACCGGGAAATTTCCCGGTAGGCCGGTAAGTCCCCCTGCCCTGGGGCTGCCTGAAGGGCAGCGGCACCCGTAAAAAATGGCTGCGGCCGGCCCGACATGTCAACTGCGCATGCGCCGCCGCTCAGGAAAGCCTGTACACGCTCGGCCATTCTCGGGCAGACGGCGCATGCGCAGTGATGTGATGGCGCCGGGCAACGCCCATTTTAAATGTAGGGCGCCTCACCGATGGGTATGTAGGACGCCTGCGCAGCCCCTGCATCTCCTGTACCATGCCCGCAGCCCCTGCATCTCTTGCACCATGTCCGCAGTCTCTGCATCTCCTGCACAATGCCCACAGTCTCTGCATCTCCTGCACAATGCCCGCAGCCTCTGCATCTCCTGCACCATGCCCACAGCCTCTGCATCTCCTACACCATGCCCTCAGCCTCTGCATCTCCTGTACCATGTCCGTAGCCCCCTGCATCTCCTGTACCATGCCTGCACAGCCTCTGCATTTCCTTTACCATGCCCGGAGCCTCTGACATTTCTTGTACCATGCCCGCAACCTCTGACATCTCCTGTACCATGCCCACAGCCTCTTACATCTCCTGTACCATGTCTGCAGCCTTTGCATCACATCCCCTGCATCTCCTGTACCATGCTTGTAGCCCCTGCATCTCCTGAACAATGTCCAAACCCCTGCATCTCCTGTACCTTGCCCACAGCCTCTGACATCTCCTGTACCATGCCTGCAGCCTCTGACATGTCCTCCTGTACCATGCCCGCAGCCCCTGCATCTCCTGTATCATGCCTGCAGCCTCTGCATCTCCTGTACCATGCCCGCAGCCTCTGACATATCCTGTACCATGCCCTCAACCTCTGACATCTCCTGTACCATGCCCACAGCCTCTTACATCTCCTGTACCATGTCTGCAGTCTTTGTATCGCAGCCCCTGCATCTGCTGTACCATGTCTGCACTTTTACCACTTTTAACCGTAATTTGCTTATATATATATATATATATATATATATATATATATATATATACAACCCCAATTCCAAAAAAGTTGGGACAATGTACAAATTGTGAGTAAAAAAAGAATGGACTAATTTACAAATCTCATAAACGTATATTTTATTCACAATATAATATAGATAACATTTCAAATGTTGAAAGTGAAACATTTTGAAATGTCAAGCCAAATTTTGGCTCATTTTGGATTTCATGAGAGCTACACATTCCAAAAAAGTTGGGACAGGTAGCAATAAGAGGCCGGAAAAGTTAAATGTACATATAAGGAACAGCTGGAGGACCAATTTGCAACTTATTAAGTCAATTGGCAACATGATTGGGTATAAAAAGAGCCTCTCAGAGTGGCAGTGTCTCTCAGAAGTCAAGATGGGCAGAGGCAGTGGCGTACCAATAGGGGGGGCGGGGGGCGGGGGGCGGTCCGCCCCGGGTGCCACACATTAGGGGGGTGTCAGTGTGTCAGGGAAGATCAGGGTGACACCCGGGGCCGGCTGCCAGACTGCTTCCACCGCGGAGGAGGAGGAACTGTTTAAAGCAGAGAGGATGTGAGAGACTCACTGTCACTCCCGAGCCCTGAATACACAGCGATCGGCGCTGCCGCAGTTTACTATGCTGGTTAATGAGAAGGCGATTGGTTGCAAGGACCGCCTATCAACCAATCACCTGCTCATTAACCAGCATAGTAACTTCTGCAGTTCCCGCCGAGGCGCCGATCGCTGTGTATTCAGGGCTCGGGAGTGACAGTGAGTCTCTCACATCCTATCTGCTTTAAACAGTTCCTCCTCCTCCGCTCTCCTCCTAAAAAGGTAGGGGAGGGGGGGGGGCTTTGTATTGTAAAGGGGTTATTTTGAGGGGGGGGGCTTTGTATTGTAAAGGGGTTATTTTGAGGGGGGGGCGGGGGGGGGGGCTTTGTATTGTAAAGGGGTTATTTTGAGGGGGGGGGGGCGGGGGGGCTTTGTATTGTAAAGGGGTTATTTTGAGGGGGGCGGGGGGGCTTTGTATTGTAAAGGGGTTATTTTGAGGGGGGGTGACTTTGTATTGTAAAGGGGTTCTTTTTTTGGGGGGGTGGCTTTGTATTGTATAGGGGTTGTATGGGGGGGGCTTTGTATTGTATAGGGGTTCTATGGGGGGGGGGGGCTTTGTATTGTATAGGGGTTCTATGGGGGGGCTTTGTATTGTATAGGGGTTCTATGGGGGGATTTATTGTAGAGGGGTTCTATTGGTGGGGGCTTTGTATTGTAAAGGGGTTATATTGGGGGGCTGTGTAATGTAAAGGGTTGTATGGGGGATGGGGCTGTGTAATGTAAAGGGTTCCAATGGGGGGCTGTGTAATGTAAAGGGGTCCAGGGGTAAGGGGGCAGTGTAATGTAAAGGGGTCCAGGGGTACAGGGGCTGTATAATGTAAAGGGGTCCAGGGGTAAGGGGGCTGTGTAATGTAAAGGGGTCCAGGGGTAAGGGGGCTGTGTAATGTAAAGGGGTCCAGGGGTACAGGGGCTGTGTAATGTAAAGGGGTCCAGGGGTAAGGGGGCTGTGTAATGTAAAGGGGTCAAGGGTTATGGGGGCTGTGTAATGTAAAGGGGTCCAGAGGTAAGGGGGCTGTGTAATGTAAAGGGGTCCAGAGGTAAGGGGGCTGTGTAATGTAAAGGGGTCCAGAGGTAAGGGGGCTGTGTAATGTAAAGGGGTCCAGGGGTACGGGGGCTGTGTAATGTAAAGGGGTCCAGGGGTAAGGGGGCTGTGTAATGTAAAGGGGTCCAGGGGTACGGGGGCTGTGTAATGTAAAGGGGTCCAGGGGTAAGGGTTCTGTGTAATGTAAAAGGGGGTCTCCATACATTTTACACATGACACGTCAATGTTCGTTGCCTGGGGGGGGGGGGTGCCAGATATAGGATCCGCCCCGGGTGCCAAATGCTCTAGGTACTCCCCTGGGCAGAGGATCACCAATTCCCCCAATGCTGCGGCGAAAAATAGTGGAGCAATATCAGAAAGGAGTTTCTCAGAAAAAATCCCAAAGAGTTTGAAGTTATCTTCATCTACAGTGCATAATATCATCCAAAGATTCAGAGAATCTGGAACAATCTCTGTGTGTAAGGGTCAAGGCCGGAAAACCATACTGGATGGCGGTGATCTTCGGGCCCTTAGACGGCACTGCATCACATACAGGAATGCTACTGTAATGGAAATCACAACATGGGCTCAGGAATACTTCCAGAAAACATTGTCGGTGAACACAATCCACCGTGCCATTCGCCGCTGCCGGCTAAAACTCTATAGGCCAAAAAAGAAGCCATATCTAAACATGATCCAGAAGCGCCGGCGTTTTCTCTGGGCCAAGGCTCATTTAAAATGGACTGTGGAAAACTGTTCTGTGGTCAGACGAATCAAAATTTGAAGTTCTTTTTGGAAAACTGGGACGCCATGTCATCCGGACTAAAGAGGACAAGGACAACCCAAGTTATCAGCGCTCAGTTTAGAAGCCTGCATCTCTGATGGTATGGGGTGGCATGAGTGCGTGTGGCATGGGCAGCTTACACATCTGGAAAGGCACCATCAATGCTGAAAGGTATATCCGAGTTCTAGAAGAACATACGCTCCCATCCAGACGTCGTCTCTTTCAGGGAAGACCTTGCATTTTCCAACATGACAATGCCAGACCACATACTGCATCAATTACAACATTGGGGGACTGAAATGGCCAGCCTGCAGTCCAGATCTTTCACCCATAGAAAACATTTGGCACATCATAAAGAGGAAGATGTGACAAAGAAGACCTAAGACAGTTGAGCAACTAGACAAGAATGGGACAACATTCCTATTCCTAAACTTCAGCAACTTGTCTCCTCAGTCCCCAGATGTTTGCAGACTGTTATAAAAAGAAGAGGGGATGCCACACAGTGGTAAACATGGCCTTGTCCCAACTTTTTTGAGATATGTTGATGCCATGAAATTTAAAATCAACGTATTTTTCCCTTAAAATGATACATTTTCTCAGTTTAAACATTTGCTATGTCATCTATGTTGTATTCTGAATAAAATATTGAAATTTGAAACTTCCACATTATTGCATTCTGTCTTTATTCCCAATTTGTACAGTGTCCCAACTTTTTTGGAATCGGGTTAGTATATATATAAAGCCCTATATGCGTTCATATCTGTCTATATACGCATAATACACTCATCAAATGTGCTTTAAAGTGCATGGTTTTCCCTTTTATGAACAAGAAAATACGGTAAACCCCCCTCTATCGCGGGGGTTACGTTCCGGATCCACCCGCGAAAAGTGAAAATCCACGAAATAGAAAAACCCTGTTAAAATACACCGTAGGCATGTTTTTTTTTTACTGTCACTGTACTTTTAAAAGCATTTTGAGGTCTTTAAACTCACTTTTAAAACAATAAAAACTCATTTAAACACATAAAAGATACTGAGAGACAGAGCAAGAGCTATGGAAAACACAAAAATATGTAATTTTCAATGATTTATATAGTAAAATAACATTACAGAAAAAAAACACAATATACCGGGACCACAAAAACTGAACCGCGATGGAGCGGGGGTTTACTGTAATGCTGTTGGGCCGGTATAATAATGCTATATAAAATAATATTATTATTAATGCTATATATATATATATATATATATATATATATAATAATGCTGGTATATGGTATAAAATTATTTTCAGGACTGAATTTTATTCCCAGTCCGTCTCTGCTTCCTTTATAAGCAGGAAATGAATCATTTTTTTTGAAACTGTAGGTAATATGGATAGATGTCATTTGGTACATTGTTTTTTTTTTTTCCTTTTAATGACAGGTCAACTTTACAGGGAACCTCTCAGGAAATGAAAGATGGCCTAGATGTGCAGCTCACTAATTATACAGAGAAGTATGTTTTTTACCCAGCATGTTGATGGGAAAATGAATGTTACAGAATAAAGCAAAGTTCATCCTATGTTTGGTCGTGTTGAATAATTAATTATCTGCAGTGTCCCTTTTATTGATGCATAAAGGAGTCGCAGAACACAGAAAAAAAGTAACACAGCTGACCCCCAAAGGTATATTTGCATCCAACCCCCCCAATGATTGAGGGGCAGACTCTCAAACTGCATACACTGCAGCAGAAAGAAAAAAAATCAAAGATTACATGGGCCCAGCAAGGGATATCAACTAAAACATCTTGGTCTATTATTGTATGTATTAGATAATTCAGCTCTGGCACCTGTACACCCCTTTGTGGACCAGAGTCATTTTTACGTTTCTGCTCTGGACCTGTTTATTTAGTGATAACCCTGTCTTTGCTTTACTGCTTGCCGACCAGCCTCTTTAGTGCGGCAGGCCGTCCCTTCCGACGGCACGTGCACGCCCATTTGCCACAGAGGAAGCTAATCGGCGGGTCCGGCGGCCCTATTGAGCGTGAAGAGCATGTATCACTATTTTGCACGTGGTGAAGGAAAGATGGTGAAATAGAAGATTGTTTATTCAGAACTTCATTATACAGGGCTTTTATTTGATTTAAATTTATGTTGCAGGAATTTCTTTCTTGCACAAAATTTCTTTTGATGTTTTTATGATTCTATTTTTAATCGCATTCATTCATTTATTTAATGGCAGTGATACATGCTCTTCACACTCAATAGTGGTTCACTTTGCTATGTGCTCCACCACCTATTTATATGAGGGGGGGGGGGGGGCACTCACCAGATAACTTGGAGCCACCAGGACCCTAATCTACATGCGGGGCGCCGGACGCATGGAGTTCAATAGGGATTTTTTTTTTTAACCATGTGATTAGAGCCACAGGCTAAAAAAAGGGTGGGCTCAGGGCGCAGAGCAGTGCGCCCCGAGGCCACCCAGTTGTGTGACAATAGTGAATGAAAATTCACTATTGTCACACGGATCCTCCTCTTGGCCAATCAGGAAGCGGGTTTTGAGACCCGTTTCCCGATTGGCCGAAAGTAGAAGCTATGCCATTGGGCATGGAGGAGGAGGGAGGAGACGAAGAAAATGGGGAAGAAGCCGAAGCTGCCGCCGCCGTCTGCTCCATCCAGGTAGGGTGAGTGAGCGGGGACCCTGTCCTTTCCTCTCCTCTCCTGTCTCGCTGTGGTCTGGGGGGATGGTGTGGTCCGGGGGGGTATGGTGCGGTCGGTCTGCCGCCCCCCCACGGCCCATGGAGCACCAGCCGCCACTGGTTGTGAGCAGAATATCTGTATGTTTGCTCCCAGTAGCAGTGTAGTATCCATTTGCTTATCCTGGTGTGTCAGAGGGGCTGAGGTTGTTCTCAGAAGGACAGAGAACCCAATCTACCAAGCAATGCTACATATTGTTTAAAGGGCCACCTGTGGGAACAATACTGGGGAAGAGTGCCAGCTGTGCACCACCATTCACAGTTCTCCCAGCAAAGCCAGAAGATTACAATATCAAACCTCCAGTAAACTTTGGAGCTTAGTAATCCTTTTTTTATTTAACAACCCTGACTCCCCTGTGCCCTTCCCAAAGCTCTAGGCCTGACCTTTGCTGAATTGGCCTTCACTGGTACCAACAAGAAATTCTGACCATAAATCTTCACTGAATCCAAAAACGACGAGTTTTACATTCTGGTTCATCAAAGGAATTCTCAGCAGCGATGTAATTGCATTCCTGTTAAGACTGCTAGTTTCCTTCACCTGGATCTCTCTGCATTTCCCTCCGTCCTTTGATCTTCTAATCCACTGTATTTGAATAAACCATAATCCAACATTACCAACTAGGTATTAAATTAATCGAGCATCTAAAGGGTATGAGGAGCTGTGCCCTACTACAAGGCAGAAATTAAATTGTTTTTTCCTCTTTCATTTTTTATATATGTCTAGCTCTGGATAGCTACACTTTTTGCTCAGAGATGAGCTCTAAAGGTATTCATGTTAACAAAAGATATGCTTTGGGAGGGGGCAGGTACAGCGGGTAAAATAAGTATTGAACACGTCACCATTTTTCTAGGTAAAAATATTTCTATATACAGTATCTCACAAAAGTGAGTACACCCCTCACATTTTTGTAAATATTTTATTATATCTTTTCATGTGACAACGCTGAAATGACACTACCCGCTACAATGTAAAGTAGTGAGTGTACAGCTTGTATAACAGTGTTAATTTGCTGTCCCCTCAAAATAACTCAACACACAGCCATTAATGCCTAAACCGCTGGCAACAAAAGTGAGTACACCCCTAAGTCTAAATGTCCAAATTGGGCCCAATTAGCCATTTTCCCTCCCCGGTGTCACATTGCTCATTAGTGTTACAAGGTCTCAGGTGTGAATGGGGAGCAGGTGTATTAAATTTGGTTTTATCACTCTCAGTTTCTCATACTGGTCACTGGAAGTTCAACATGGCACCTCATGGCAAAGAACTCTCTGAGGATCTGAAAAAAAAAAAAGAATTGTTGCTCTACATAAAGATGGCCTAGGCTATAAAAAGATTGCCAAGACCCTGAAACTGAGCTGCAGCACGGTGGCCAAGACCATACAGTGGTTTAACAGCACAGGTTCCACTCAGAACAGGCCTCACTATGGTTCACCAAAGAAGTCAAGTGCTCGTGCTCAGCGTCATATCCAGAGGGTGTCTTTGGGAAATAGATGTATGAGTGCTGCCAGCATTGCTGCAGAGGTTGAAGGGGTGGGGGTTCAGCCTGTCAGTGCTCAGACCATTCGCCGTACACTGCATAAAATTGGTCTGCATGGCTGTCGTCCCAGAAGGAAGCCTCTTCTAAAGATGATGCAGAAGAAAGGCTGCAAACAGTTTGCTGAAGACAAGCAGACTATGGACATGGATTACTGGAACCATGTCCTGTGGTCTGATGAGACCAAGATAAACTTATTTGGTTCAGATGGTGTCAAGCATGTGTGATGGCAACCAGGTAATGAGTACAAAGACAAGTGTGTCTTGCCTACAGTCAAGCATGGTGGTGGGAATGTCATGGTCTGGGGCTGCATGAGTGCTGTCAGCACTGGGGAGCTATAGTTAATTGAGGGAACCATGAATGCCAACATGTACTGTGACATACTAAAGCAGAGCATGATTCCCTCCCTTCGGAGACTGTGCCGCAGGGCAGTATTCTAACATGATAACGACCCCAAACACACCTCCAAGACGACCACTGCCTTGCTAAAGAAGCTGAGGGTAAAGGTGATTGGCCAAGCATGTCTCCAGACCTAAATCCTATTAAGCATCTGTGGGGCATCCTCAAACGGGAGGTGGAGGAACACAAGGTCTCTAACTTCCACCAGCTCTGTGATGTCGTCATTGGGGAGTGGAAGGGGACATGGGACTGTGAAGCTCTGGAGAACTCCATGTCCAAGAGGGTTAAGGCAGTGTTGGAAAATAATGGTGGTCACACAAAATATTGACACTTTGAGCCCAATTTGGACATTTTCACTTAGGGGTGTACTCACTTTTGTTGCCACCAGTTTAGACATTAATGGCTGTGTGTTGAGCTATTTTGAGGAGACAGTAAATTTACACTGTTATACAAGCTGTACACTCACTACTTTACATTGTAGCAAAGTTTTCTTCAGTGTTGTCACATAAAAAGGTATAATGAAATAAAAAAAGATAGACTTAGAACTAAACTAGAGAAACTTAACATAAATAAATCACCTGGACCGGATGGCTTGCACCCGAGGGTTCTTAAAGAGCTCAGCCAGGTGATTGCCAGACCATTATTCTTGATCTTTAAGGATAGTTTACAGATGGGTGTGGTGCCAGCTGATTGGAAAAAAAGCCAACGTGGTACCAATATTTAAAAAGGGGCTGAGATATATCCCGGGTAACTATAGGCCGGTCAGCCTAACATCTGTAGTCTGCAAGATTTTGGAGGGGATGTTAAGGGACCACATACAAGACTTTAGTAATGAAAACTGTATTATTAGTAGTAATCAGCATGGATTCATGAAAAATCGTTCTTGCCAAACCAATCTATTAACCTTGTACGATGAAGTGAGCTGCAACCTAGATAAAGGTACTGTATTTTCTGGCGTATAAGACTACTTTTGAACATCAAAAAAATCCCCCAAAAATGGGGGGTTGTCTTATACTCCGAGTATAATATCTCCAAGGTAACCTAAGTATAAGTATTGCCGGTAGATGGAAATTAGGGGGGTCGTCTTATACGCCCTGTCGTCTTATACGCGGGAAAATACGGTAAGCCTGTGGATGTGGTGTATCTGGACTTTGCAAAGTCCTTTGACACCGTTCCCCACAAACGCTTACTGTACAAACTAAGGAAGGTAGGTATGGACCATAAGGTGAGTACCTGGATAGAGAACTGGCTCCAGGGGAGAGTCCAGAGGGTGATGATTAATGGGGAGTACTCAGATTGGGCGGGTGTGGAAAGTGGGGTCCCCCAGGGTTCTGTCCTGGGACCAATCCTGTTTAATTTATTCATAAACGATCTAGAGGGGGGGATATCTAGTAAAATCTCAGTATTTGCAGATGATACTAAACTATGCATGCCAATATCTTCTATGCAGGATGTGGAAACCTTACAAGCGGACCTGAACAAAATAATGGGGTGGGCAAATACATGGCAGATGAGGTTTAATGTTGAAAAATGTAAAGTAATGCACTTGGGTGCCAGAAACCAGAAAGCAAGCTACTCACTAGGGGGGGGGGGACCTCTGGGTGAGTCTAGGATGGAAAGGGACCTGGGGGTACTGGTAGACAACAGGCTTGGCAGTGGCATGCAATGCCAAGCCGCTGCAAGTAAAGCCAACAGAATACTGGGATGTATTAAAAAGGGGATTCACTCCAGAAAAAAAGAGATTATTCTCCCGCTCTACAAGACTCTGGTCCGGCCGCATCTAGAGTATGCTGTCCAGTTCTGGGCACCGGTCCTCAGGAAGGATGTGCTGGAACTGGAGAGAGTCCACAGAAGGGCAACAAAAATAATTAGGGGAATGGAGGACATCAGCTATGAGGAAAGACTACAAGCACTGAACCTATTCTCTCTGGAGAAGAGACGACTGAGGGGGGATATGATATCAATATACAAATACTGTACTGGCGACCCTAGCATAAGGAACAAACTATTCAGAGAAAGGGAATACAATAAGACACGTGGCCACTCACTAAAACTAGAGGAAAAGCGGTTTAACCTTAAAGTGCGTAAGGGGTTCTTCACTGTAAGAGCGCTAAGGATGTGGAATTCTCTTCCACAAGCAGTCATATCAGCAGGGAGCATTGATAGTTTAAAAAAACTATTAGATGGGCACCTTAAAGACCACAACATACAGGGGTATACAATGTACGGTTAACAGCAAACACACTCACACATCATAGGTTGAACTGGATGGACGGATGTCTTTTTTCAACCTCACTATGTAACTATGTAAAATATTTACAAAAATGTGAGGGGTGTACTCACTTTTGTGAGATACTGTGTATATTTATGCTATGGTATTGACATGGCATTTTCACCATGCTTTGGGTAACAACCCATGCAATCCATACATGCAAAATAACCAAAACAAATAAGTTCAGAAATGAAGCTATGTGTAACACAATGGAATGACACAGGGAAAAAGTATTAAACACGCTAACCGAAATATGTATTTAATACTTGATACAAAATCCTTTGTTGGTAATGACAGCTTCAAGACGCCTCCTGTGTGAAGAAACTAGTCTCATGCATTGCTCGGGTGTGATTTTGGCCCATCCTTCCACACAGTCTTTAAATCTTGAGGGTTCTGTGGACCTCTTCTATGAACTCTAATATTTAGTTCTTTCCATAGATTTTCTATTGGATTCAAGTCAGGTGATTGGCTGGGCCATTCTAGCAGCTTTGTCATCTTTCTTTGAAACCAAATGAGAGTTTCCTTGGCTTTGTGTTTGGGATCATTGTCTTGCTGAAATGTCCACCCTTGTTTCATCGTCATCATCCTGGTAGATGGCAGCAGATTTTTATTAACCACTTTACCACTGGAGGATTTTGCTGTCTTACGTTTGGGCCACTTTTTGCGATTCGGCACTGTGCGACTTTAACTGACAATTGCGCGGTCGTGCGACGCCGTACCCAAACAAAATTTACATCCTTTTTTTCCCACAAACAGAGCTTTCTTTTGTTGGTATTTGATCACCTGTGAGATTTTTACTTTTTGCGCTATAAACAAAAAAAGAGCGTAAATTTTGAAAAAATAACAATATTTTTCACATTTTTTTATATGAAATTCCCCCCAAAAAAATTAAAAAATCAAAATTTTTTAAAATTTTTGGCCAATTTGTTTTCTGCTACCTATGTTTGGTAAAAAAAAAAATCACAATAAGCGTATTTTGATTGGTTTTCGCAAAAGTTATTGCGTTTACTAACTAAGGGAAAGATTTTTGTCATTTTTGGTGGGTTTTTTTTTAACGAGTAATGGCGGCGATCTGCGATTTTTTTTGCGGGACTGCGACATTGCGGCGGACAGATCGGACCCTTGACTGACATTTTTGGGGGTACCAGTGACATTACTACAGTAATCAGTGCTATAAATATGCACTGTTACTGTAAAAATGACACTAGCAGGGAAGGGGTTAATTTTATTGGAGAGGGAGGGGTTAATGTATGCCTGGTGCTTACTAACGTCTGTGGGGGGAGGTGACTGAGTGACACAAGGACAGATCGCATGTTCAGCTATGATGAACCCTGCAATCTGACCCTGCCTGTCACTTAGGAGATCCGCCCGCTTTGTTTACACAAGCAGGCGGATCTCCACACTCGATTCCCCGACGATCGGGGAAGAGCAGCGGTGATCGCCGCTGCTCCTCCCCTGGCCCGACTCCCGCTGTGACTGAATACAGCGGGAGCGAGCCTCCGGTGGCGCGCGCTGCCGAGAAAGGGGAGTGTCTGACGATGTAGGTCTACGTCGTCAGACCTACAAGAGCCACTTTGCCGTAGTACAGCTCTAGTGAGCAGTCGGCAAGTGGTTAAGAACGACTCTTGGTACATTTTTCCATTCATCCTTCCTTCAACGGCAGGAAGTTTGCCAGCACTGTATATGAAAAAAACAGCCCCACATGATGTTCCCACCTCCAAACTTCACTGTTGGTATGGGGGTGTTTTTGGGGTGATGTGCAGTGCCATTTGACCTCCAAACACGGTGTGTAATGTGGCATCCAAAGAGTTCAATTTTGGTCTCATCTGACCAGACTATATTCTCCCAGTATTGGACAGGCTTGGGTGGTGAGCATGCATACAGACCATGGCGGTTGAGTGCATTACTTATTGTTTTCTTTGAAACACCTGCTAATTCCAGGTCTTTCTGAAGCTCTCCACAAGTGGCTCTTGGCTCTTGGACAATTCTTCTGATAATTCTTTTCACTTCTCTGTCAGAAATCTTGTGAGGAGCACCTGGTCATGGCCACTCTATAGTGAAATGATGTTCTTTTCACTTCCAGATTATGACCCCAATAGTGCTCACTGGGACATTTTTAGAAACCCTTCTGTAACCAATGCCATCAGTATGTTTTACAACAATAAGGCTGCGAAGGTCTTGAGAGAGCGCTTTGCTTTTACCCATCATGAGATGTTTCTTGCGTGACGCCTTGGTAATGAGACACCTTTTTATAGGGTATCAGTTGAGACAGAACCAGCTGCTATTAATTTGCAATGAATTAAATAAATCAAGCTGCGCTAAAGCAATAAAACAGTGCTGTGACCACACGTGTATGTAAAATTATTATTATGAAAAATTATTGTGAAAAATTATATGAAGAGTCCATATAGTCTCTAATCAAATGAATTCCTCAATGGTAATGACAGGAATCTTCAAGTGTAGTAGGACCTCCACTGGTAGTACAAACTGCTTACTGGAGTGTAGTGAATAGTGAGCCAATTCAGGGGATTTCACTCCCAGAGCCTCCGAAAGATAACTCTTATGGGTTGATTATTCCACTGTGTTTCAAATGTCCTGGACCATGAGTAGCCTCAACTGATATTAGACCATACACATAGGAAAAAAGATATGGAATCCCATAGCGTAATACTGATATAAATTATGTAAAACGTAGGAGGGAAACTAAAATGTGTGCAGGATATATAATGTGACAATGAATCACAAAAAAAAAAAAAAAAAACTGTGAAGGATCCGTAAAGTGATAAATTCAAAGAAAGGGATTCCACCAAAGTATCCACCACCAAGTGTGCAAACTGCTTACCAGATATATAATATATACTGTAATCGTCAAAATGTAATAATAGATGATACAGGCACTATGATCAACTTCAAGAAAAGTAACCACCACCGATAGTGCGAACTGCTTACCAGAGGTAAAATTGAAATTGCAAAGTGAAAAAATGGACAATCAAGGTGTAGACCAGACTCCACCTAATACAGACAGTGACCGCCACCCGAAGCTGCAAACCGCTTACCAGATATTAGTGTATATAATGCCAAATGGAATAGGGTACACCCACGGTCTCATATGCTCCAGCAATCCAGTAATGAAAAGCTCAATAACCTCCAATGGTAGTACATGCAGGTCACGCAGCATGGGCATCAATCGCTAGGTCACATGTATAAAATAGATATACACCCCATAGCGTAAAACTGCATAATTTATTAAAATCAAAATAGAAAAAAACTTACAAACATCAATGAGGGGTGAGCGTGTAGAAGGATATCAAGCCGCCGGCCGGTCGGCTCTTCTGCCCGCCCTTGGTCTCACTCAGATGACGTCAGCACGCCGCGACCGACGTACATTTCATCAAAAATAACGTTTTCTTAATTAATTTGCAATGACCAAGGGCAGGATTGCTTTCTAATTACTGATATATCTCAGCTGGTGTCTTGGCTTCCCATGTCTTTTTTGCACCTCCCTTTCTTCATGTGTTCAATACTTTTTCCCTGTGTCATTACATTTTATTACAAATAACTTAAATTCTGAACTTATTTGTTTGGTTTCTTTGTATGTATGGATTGCATGCTTTGTTACCAACATGTGGTGAACATTTTTTTTTTTTATGTTGATAGTTTGAGGTGCTCAAACTGCAGCATACTGGTCTCGATCCACGGACCTCCTTCAAAGACTGTTATTACATGCACATGGACTTAAAATCCCCCCTGTGCTTCTCCCTGCCCGTGCTAACAGCACTGTATCTTTAATCACGTGTTTTTATCCATTTATGTTGCTATATGGACACCTAAACCCTCAAGCGCCTATATATCTCTGTCTTAAACTGCAGCGTTTAGGGCTTGATTTACTAAAAGCAAATAGGATCTGCAGTTGCTCCAGAGCTTAGTAAATGAGGTAAGGCTTCACTTCGCAAACAATACCCAATAAAAAAAAAAATAAAAATCAAATTTTTTCATCATTTTAGACCAATTTGTATTCTGCTACATATTTTTGGTAAACAAAATCCCAATAAGTGTATTTTGATTGGTTTGCGCAAAAGTTATCACGTCTACAAACTAAGGGAAAGATTTATGTCAATTTTATTTATTTTTTTTTTTTACTAGAAATGTCGGCGTTCAGCGATTTTTAGTGGGACTGCGACATTGCAGCAGACAGATCGGACCCCTAACTGACATTTTTGACACTTTTGGGGGGACCAGTGACATTACTACAGTAACCAGTGCTAAAAATATGCACTGTTACTGTAATAAGGACACTGGCAGGGAAGGGGTTAACCCTGTGGGTGATCAAGGGGTTAAATGTGAGCCTAGGGGAGTGATTCTAACTGTGGGGGGGGGGGGGGGCTTCTGAAATGACCATAGAGACATGGGATCCTATATAGAAGGATCACATGGGCTCTACGACCATTCCTGGCAGAAGAACGGTCGGCTGTGTTTACAACAGCTGACCGTCCTTCTCTCTCAGCAGGGAATGATCGCGGGTGCCAGGCGGCAATCGGTGCCGCCTGACACACGCATTGGCTTTCTTGCTGACGATTGGGGCGATCAAAGGGTTAATTGTGAGCCTAGGGGTGTTAAACGTGCTAAAAGTATGCACTGTTACTGTAATAATGACACTGGCAGGGAAGGGGTTAACTCAGGGACGAGCAAAGGGTTAAATGTGAGCCTAGGGGGTGTTTTCTAACTGTGAGGGGGATGGGCTTGTGAAATCATTATAGGGACCTGTGATCATAAAATAGGAGGAACACAAGAGCTCCGTGTTGATTGCTGAGAAAACAACATTAATAAGAGCAGACCGCCGTTCTCTCTCTCCACGGGGAGCGATCGCGGGTCCCCAGCCCCGCGCCTCAGCTTCCCCCTGGATCGCTCCCGCGAGCCACTGTACAGGTACGGTGATTCGCGGGAACCTCCCGACCTGCCAGCTGGTCGGCAATTGGTTGAAAAAAGGATTTTTTTTCTTCAAGTGGTTAGAGGCCTCTTTTGACCATCAAAAATTGGCCAGGCCTTCCCTGTTCTCAACCTTCGGTCTGGTATGGATTTTGAGGGGAACCCCCATGCCAAAAAAAAAAACCCATACCAGATCCTTATCCGAGCATGCAGCCCGGCAGGTCAGGAAAGGGCAAGGGACAAGCGAGTGCCCCCCCTCCTCCTGGACCATACCAGACCATACGCCTGGTCATCAGTAGAACATTTAATCGGGGATAATAGGGGTGCATTGAATGTTAGTGATTTCCTTTGCGTTGGATTAAGTACACATTGTTCTTGCAGTTAGTTTTTCTTTTTTTTTTTTAAGCAAAATTCAAAGAAATAATGCTAGACAAAGGATGAAGAGGAGATAAAGAGTCCCCGGTGACTCTCACGTAAATCTCCACTGATGAAAATTTAATTTCACATGAACGGGTAAGTCATTCCGGAAACTATGTTCCAGTTTGGCCCGTCCACCTGTTATATTCAGATGTCTATAAGAAATGTATTTTTAATCTGATTCAACCCCCTTTGAAGCTCATCTGTAGTTATAGTTAGGTATTCCCACATCTCCCCCCTCGGTACTCTGTATACCAACACAAGTAAATAATTCACATAACATGTCAAGCAGCAAAGATTAAAGGGCATGTGCCAATCCAAATACTGCCCCAATCTCTTTCATCTCACATCAAAGCTGGCAAGGTTAGTGTGCAAGATGCCTCCTGGATAACAAAGAACTGACATGCCTAGAAGCGACTGATAAATGTTCTAATAAAAGAAAAAGAACAAATATTATCACAGTGGAGATCCATTTCATAAGTCTTTCTGTGATTAATTCCAGTTGAAGTTTGGCCAACAATGATCATTGGCTATTTGCACAGTAAAATGAAGTTAGCTCTAATGATGTACAGAACGTCCCATCTGTGGCTGCTGCGGCATTTCTTATATATCTTATAGGGCAGGGGTAGGGAACCTATGGCTCGCGATCCAGACGTGGCTCTTTTGATGACTAAAGACAAATCTTTAATAAAGGGGGGCATGTCCGGACGTGAGCCGCGCTGGACGTGTAGTTCCAGAGCTCCGCCGCGTCTACCAATCCAGTGCTATCCGAGTAGCTGTGCCCGGTGCCAAGAAGATTTCTGTACAATTCGACGGTACACTTTGTGGGCTACCCTCAGTTCATCTCTGGGTGACCGGATTGCTGCGCTACAGACCCTGCGGCCTACTCGTGGTACCGCCGCCGCCTCGTGTGCTGTACATCTGAGGCCCTTGGCAATCACCGCCCGGTAAGGAGACCTGCCATCCGCTCCCTGTGCCCCGACAGACACGATTTCCTTCCCCTCTGACACCCGGGGACCCGCGGGAGCTGCCTCTAACATCCACTTCTGAGGCCTGCCGCCATTTTCTCAAGGCCTATACTCACCTCCATCACTCGCAGGCCTGCAGGCGCTTCACCACTCCGGCCTCATTGCATACCTGCCTGCTCTCCTCTCTTCCCAACCGGACTCCAGGCACTTTCACACGGCTCCATCTACTCACTGTATAGCTGCGGCCCATGAATATGAATATTAAATAAAGGTTCCTGACCCCTGAAATATAGTGTATGGCTCTCACGGAATTACATTTGCAAATATGTGGTGTTCATGGCTCTCTCAGCCAAAAAGGTTCCCGACCTGTTATAGGGTTTATTCCCACATGACACCGTAACTGGCATTTTTGTGGACTGGATAAAGGTCAATCATCCTAAATCACATAAGAAAAACATTGTGTAGCACTACTCCCATGGGAGCTGCTGGTTACGGATTCCCCTGGGTTACCCATAGCAACAACATGACAATGTAGCGTGCGTGGCTCAGAAAACAGTCCAGGGGTTTTGGTTTTTTTGTTGTTTTATTTGAGGAATGGGATAGGAGAAGTGATGAGTGAGATACTCCAACTGAACAACCATGCACAATTTGCTGGGACTTTCTGATTAGCTGAATGCGCCAAGACCGCTGCTTCACCTTGCCACTATTGTGAAGAAGAATTAAATGAACTGCACTGTTTTGTGAAACACTCTTCAGGGTCCTGCTTGGCACCCCCTTTGTCCCTATTCTTCAGGGTCCTACTTGGCACCCCCTTTGTCCCTATTCTTCAGGGTCCTACTTGGCACCCTCTTCGTCCCTATTCTTCAGGGTCCTACTTGGCACCCCCTTTGTCCCTATTCTTCAGGGTCCTACTTGGCACCCTCTTCGTCCCTATTCTTCAGGGTCCAACTTGGCACCCCTTTGTCCCTATTCTTCAGGGTCCTACTTGGCACTCTCTTTGTCCCTTTTCTTCAGGGTTCTACACGGCACCCCCTTTACTCTGACACACTGTGTGAGCTGGCCCCTTGATCCTCTGACTTCATTGGAGTGGTCCCCCTTCCTGGGCAGACCCTTTGGAAAGTGCCCTGGTACTCACGGACACTGTTTTTCCAGGAAGTCTACCCGCAGCTCCACAGTCAGCTACACTGGATCCTCTGCAGCTCAGCTCCACACCTGGTTCACTAGGCCAACTGCCTAAGACCACTTTCCTCATACACAGCAGGAGGAGAGACAGCCGTCAACCTCCTCCGGGGACTCTGCGTCCCGCCAAAGTCCTCAACATTGTGAATAGATAACAGTTGGAGTATCCCACTCATCCCTTCTCCCATACCAATTACGATAAAACCACAAAAACAACATCCACTGGACTAATCTTTGACTGAGCCAAGAAGTTTAAGTGTCCCCCTAGCTTTTATGAGCAATCCCAGGATGCACTGCAAGAGTGCCCTCCCACTGGGACTCTCATGAAAGCTAATGTGTCACTGGCGGGGTTTCCTCCACTGTCCAACAGGCTCCCCTATTGGATGTAGTGGGGACACTCCCTCAGACCCAGTGACTCACACCTGGGAACATGCAACAGACAACATAATAGATCAGACTCCCCTGATAAGCAGAAGGAGCAATAGATGTTTTTACCTAGCACCTACCTAGGAGGGTGCTACAGTTGTTTTTTTTTTATGTGCCCAGTTCACGCTGCAATAAATCCAGGATGTGCCGTGCAGTGAGCTGCAGTAAGATGCAGATGAAGCATTTTACTGCAGCTCACAGGAAGGCTCCACGTGTCACCACACAGCTGTATGGAGACATAAATGACACTTAAAATAAAGATTTTTTTTTCTTTTTTTAAATTACAGTGCAATGTGCTGAAACACGCATCATGCCACTCTTCCTCTGCAGCTCTGACAACTGTCTGGATGCTAAAAAAAAGAGCATTTAGCATGCAGGCAGTGTAAGCAAGCCATAACTCAAATCTGGTAGGTAATGTGGACAGTCCCTGAGTTATCAAAGTTTACAGCACCAACATCCCATATTATTGAATACAAGGATGGAAGATGCAGGACTTTTTAGGTACATAAATAGGTACAATATTTGTTTAATCACAAAAAGAAAGAAAGATATATACAGTGCATTGCGAAAATATTCGGCCCCCTTGAACTTTTCGACCTTTTGCCACATTTCAGGCTTCAAACATAAAGATATAAAACTGTCATTTTTTTTTTTTTGAAGAATCAACAACAAGTGGGACACAATCATGAAGTGGAACGAAATTTATTGGATATTTCAAACTATGTTAACAAATAAAAAACTGAAAAATTGGACGTGCAAAATTATTCAGCCCCTTTACTTTCAGTGCAGCAAACTCTCTCCAGAAGTTCAGTGAGGATCTCTGAATGATCCAGTGTTGACCTAAATGACTAATGATGATAAATAGAATCCACCTGTGTGTAATCAAGTCTCCGTACAAATGCACCTGCACTGTGATAGTCTCAGAGGTCCATTTAAAGCGCGGAGAGCATCATGAAGAACAAGGAACACACCAGGCAGGTCCGAGATACTGTTGTGGAGAAGTTTAAAGCCGGATTTGGATACAAAAAGATTTCCCAAGCTTTAAACATCCCAAGGAGCGCTGTGCAAGTGATAATATTGAAATGGAAGGAGTATCAGACCACTGCAAATCTACGAAGATCTGGCCGTCCCTCTAAACTTTCAGCTCATACAAGGAGAAGACTGATCAGAGATGCAGCCAAGAGGCCCATGATCACTCTGGATGAACTGCAGAGATCTTCAGCTGAGGTGGGAGACTCTGTCCATAGGACAACAATCAGTCGTATACTGCACAAATCTGGCCTTTATGGAAGAGTGGCAAGAAGAAAGCCATTTCTTAAAGATATCCATAAAAAGTGTTGTTTAAAGTTTGCCACAAGCCACCTGGGAGACACCAAACATGTGGAAGAAGGTGCTCTGGTCAGATGAAACCAAAATCAAACTTTTTGGCAACAATGCAAAACTTTATGTTTGGCGTAAAAGCAACACAGCTCATCACCCTGAACACACCATCCCCACTGTCAAACATGGTGGTGGCAGCATCATGGTTTGGGCCTGCTTTTCTTCAGCAGGGACAGGGAAGATGGTTAAAATTGATGGGAAGATGGATGGAGCCAAATACAGGACCATTCTGGAAGAAAACCTGATGGAGTCTGCAAAAGACCTGAAACTGGGACGGAGATTTGTCTTCCAACAAGACAATGATCCAAAACATAAAGCAAAATCTACAATGGAATGGTTCACAAATAAACATATCCAGGTGTTAGAATGGCCAAGTCAAAGTCCAGACCTGAATCCAATCGAGAATCTGTGGAAAGAACTAAAAACTGCTGTTCACAAACGCTCTCCATCCAACCTCACTGAGCTCGAGCTGTTTTGCAAGGAGGAATGGGCAAAAATTTCAGTCTCTCGATGTGCAAAACTGATAGAGACATACCCCAAGCGACTTACAGCTGTAATCGCAGCAAAAGGTGGCGCTACAAAGTATTAACTTAAGAGGGCTGAATAATTTTGCACGCCCAATTTTTCAGTTTTTTATTTGTTAAAAGAGTTTGAAATATCCAATAAATTTTGTTCCTGATTGTGTCCCACTTGTTGTTGATTCTTCACAAAAAATTACAGTTTTATATCTTTATGTTTGAATCCTGAAATGTGGCAAAAGGTCGAAAAGTTCAAGGGGGCCGAATACTTTCGCAATGCACTGTATATATAGAGAGAGAGAGATTCAAAGCACTTGTACAACCATGTATTGTTGTCCATTTAGTATAGGAAATATTTTCTCTTTAGTCAGGCTTATATTTAAACATGTCAGTTGTGCGCCGGCAGCTAGGGGGCGAGCTCCCGCCCCCACTTGGCAGCGGGGACTCCGATGAGAGAGAAGAACGGTCAGCTGTTGTAAACACAGCTGACCGTTCTCTCTGGAATGATCACAGAGCTCCTGTGATCCTTCTATGTAGGAACACAGGTCTCTATGGTCATTCCATAAGCCCCACCCACTTACAGTTAAAATCACTCCCCTAGGTACACATTTAACCCCTTGATCACCCACTGTGTTAACCCCTTCCCTGCCAGTGTCATTATTACAGTAACAGTGCATATGTTTAGCACTGATTACTGTAGTAATGTCACTGGTTCCCCCCAAAAGTGTCAAAAATGTCAGTTAGGGGTCCGATCTGTCCGCCGCAATGTCGCAGTCCCGCTAAAAATCGCAGATCGCCGCCATTACTAGTTTATAAAAAAAAAACAATAAAAACTACATAAATCTTTCCCGTAGTTAGTAAACGCGATAACTTTTGCGCAAACCAATCAAAATACGCTTATTGTGATTTTTTTTACCAAAAATGTGTAGCAAAAAACAAATTGGCCTAAAATGTTAAAAAAAATTAGATTTTTAATTTTTTTTTCGGGAATGTTATTTAGCAGAATGTGAAAAATATTGTTTTTTTTTCAGAATTGTCGCTCTTTTTTTGTTTATAGCGCAAAAAAGAAAAATTGCACAGGTGATCAAATACCACCAAAAGAAAGCTCTATTTGTGGGGAAAAAAAAGATGTCAATTTCATTTGGGTACAGCGTTGCATGACCGTGCAATTGTCAGTTAAAGTAACCCGGTGCCGAATCGCAAAATATAGCCTGGTCAGGAATGGGGTAAAATCTTCCAGATTAAAGCTGTTAAAAATACGCTCATTGAGGATTTTTTTTGTCAAAGACATGTAGCTAAATACATTTTGGCCTAAATATATGACAAAAATTGAATATGTTGGATATTTTTTAACTGTCAAAGTAGAAAATTTCAATTTTTTTGCTAAATTTTTGCACTTTTTTATTAATATTGCAAAAAATGAAAAGCGCAGAGGTGACCAAATGCCACCAAAAGGAAGCTCTGTTTGTGGGAAAAAAAGGACGTAAATTTCGTTTGGGTACGGCGTTGCATGACCGCGCAATTGTCAGTTAAATTTGCGCAGTGCCGAGTTGCAAAAAGTGGCCTGGACGTAAAGCAGGAGAATCCTCCGGTGGTAAAGTGGTTAAGGGGGCAAATCCTTCCGGTCCAGAAGTGGTTAAGAAAACCGGTTTTCATTTTTTTTTTTTTCTAACAAGCTTACGGAAGCAGAGAAGCCAAAATGAATTGAAGCGTCTCTTTGCTTCCATGACTGGCGGAGATAAGCTCATGACAGAGCGGTGAGTTATAATTTCATTTGCCCCAGTGCCCAGCAGCGGGTCTAATACAGCTCTTTCACTTACAATCCATTATGATGTGAGCCCAACATTAAAAGCCCGTCGCTAAGCGCAATTTAATGTTATCCCACTCTCGCCTTTGTTTTGTAGAACTTTCCATGTTTTTAAACTGTCAGTAAGCCTTTTATTTTTAGAACGGCATACATAATTGGCACTTAATAATAAAAAAGAAGAAAAAGAAATGCTTCGATGTCCTGGATACAGTAAGGTATCTATAGCAACACGGTAATGTATGTGCCACTTTGAGTTGCAATCTAAGGATCGCAGAGGCAAAGTTTGCCACCTGGTTTAGGCTGCTGAATATACGTCGCCCATTGGATGAGGAAGGAGCTGCCAGGGTTTAGCATGGATAGTCTAATATTATAGAACCAGTTATTCCAAACTGCATATAGCCGTTTCAGGCCTTTTGGCCATCATCAGTGCAGTGTATGGAAATTTAGACTCAATGTTTCGATGAAACCGAGCTGATCAGCCAATGCGGAATATTATTGACCGTTTTGCATTGCTCAGCAGCACTGAGATACTTTGTTTATTAACCACTTAAGCCCCGGAAGATTTTACCCCCTTCCTGACCAGGGCCTATTTTGCGATTCGGCACTGCGTGACTTTAACGGACAATTGCGCGGTCGTGCGACGCTGTACCTAAACGAATTTGACGTCCTTTTTTTCCCACAAACAGAGCTTTCTTTTGGTGGTATTTGATCACCTGTGCGATTTTTTGATCATGCACTATAAACAAAAAAAGAGCGTCAATTTTGCAAAAATAACAATATTTTTCAAATTTTTTTAAATGAAATTCCCCAAAAAAATGTAAAAATCAAAATTTTTTAACATTTTTGGCCAATTTGTTTTATGCTACATATGTTTGGTAAAAAAATCGCAAAAAGCGTATTTTGATTGGTTTGCGCAAAAGTTATCGCGTTTACTAACAAAGGAAAAGATTTTTGTCATTTTTGTTGTTTTTTTTTTTTTAACGAGTAATGGCGGCGACCTGCCATTTTTTTTGCGGGACTGCGACATTGCGGTGGACAGATCGGACCCTTGACTGACATTTTTGACACTTTTGGGGTTACCAGTGACATTACTGCAGTAAACAGTGCTATACATATGCACTGTTACTGCAAAAATGGCACTGGCAGTGAAGGAGTTAACTGTATTGGAGAGGGAGGGGTTAAGTGTGTCCCTAGGGGCGTGTTTCTAACTGTGATTGGCTGTGGCTACTAGTGTAAGAACAGAGATCAACGGTCCTACATAGTAGAACCGTCTGATCTCCATTCTTACACAGGGAAGAATGACAGGCGGCATTGTTTACATTGGCCGCCTGCCTTTCTTCCGGTGAAATGGACGATCGCGAGCACAGGTGCAGGGGGGTCCATGACCGCGCGGGAGTGGGAGCACGCCTCCGGCGGCACACGCTCACTCCCTAGAGCCTCACAGACTACGTTGCTTTGCCTGTGAGGGGCTGACCTCCGCAGTAAATAGTCGTGCGGCGGTCGGCAAGCGGTTAAAGTGGAGTTCCGGCCTCAAAATAGGAAAAAACGATTTTGGACCATCCGCTTGCTGAGGGCAACCTGAAAAAGAAATGGATACTGCTGATTTTTTTTTTTTTTTTTGGTCACTTACCTTATTATAGAAAAAAATATACTCACCTTCCTTCCACTTCCTCCCTCTGCGGCCGCAGCCCGGGCAGTCACTTTCGGTTTGCAATGATTCCTGGGATCTGAAAGTCATCGCTCCCAGAAATCAATGCGACGGCACCGGCCCCGCTCGTCACTTACGGTACGGGTGCTCATTCCCTGGGATTCCGTGCCTGCACCGGAAGTGGCGAGCGGGGCCGGTGCAGTGTATTGTGGGACTCCGACGTCATGGAAGAGGACACGAAGAGGGACGCTGCGGATTCAGCTGCCCACACCTGAGATGGCAGCGCTGGAGAAGAAATTTTCAAGGTAAGTATTTCTTCTTACAGGTAAGTGTGACCCGGGACAGTTCAGAGGCTATCCGTTGTGGAATGTACTAGCCCTGACTGTCCCGGGGGTATTTTTAGCTCAAATTGACCCCCCGAGGCCAGAACTCCGCTTTAATGTAGCACCCTCCTAGGTAGGTGCTAGTGAGAGAAATTATAGTTTTGAGCTCTGTCTGCTCACCAGAGGGGCTGCAGGTAAATCTATATTGTTCTCGGCCTACCAGAGAGCAGGATCTGTTAGTGAGGTCTGCTCATTGTGCTCAGTTTGCGATTCATTCAGTCTGAAGAGTGTTTCACACTGGTCCAATAGGGAGGCATGTTGGACAGTGGGAGGAAACCTGACAAATGGGTGCATAAGCTTTTGATACAGTCCTGGTGGTTGGCAGAGGGCAGGTCGCCTCTGTGCATTCTGGGATACTGTATAAAAGCCAGGAGCACATGTGCTGCGGGGTCTTTGGCTGGAGAGCGGAGTCCAGGAGGGAGGGGGCGGCTGCCTTCTCCTCTGTAGAAGTGGCATGTGGTCGCGGGAGGTCGTCCTGAGGGCCAGAAGAGCGGTTGAGAGGAGCTGAACCCAGTGCTGTATTTTGGCCTAGGCCAACAAGGCCCAGGCCTAGGGCAGCAAAAAAGCCCCCCCCCCCCCTCCACCTGATAATCTTTTTGGCCAGTGGTTGCTTGAGCTGCCTCTTGTACCCCCCTCCTCTCTTTCACACCCCCCTCTCTCTCTCTCACCTCCCTCCTCTCTTTCTCACACCTCCTCTGCCCTCTCTTTCTTATCCCCCCTCTCTCTCTCTCACCCCCCTCTCTTTCTCTCACCCCCCCCTCTCTCTCTCTCTCACCCCCCCCTCTCTCATCCCCCCTCTCTCTCTCCCATCCCCCCTCTCTCTCGCTCTCATCCCCCCTCGCTCTCTCTCTCTTATCCCCCCTCTCTTTCCCACCCCCCTCTATCTCTCTCTCTCACCCCCCTCTCTCTCTCATCCCCCCTCTCTCTCTCTCTCATCCCCCTCTCTCTCTCACCCCCCCTCTCTCTCTCATCCCCCCTCTCTCTCTTTCTCACCCCCCCTCTCTCTCTCTCCCCCCTCTCTCTCTCATCCCCCCTCTTTCTGTCTCACACCTCCCTCCCTTACCTACCCCCCTCTCTCTCTCCCACCCCCCCCTCTCGTGAGATCTCAGGGGTTCATGCTGGGACTTGTAGTCCTTAAATTTTGGAGGGAGTCACATCCGTTAAAAAAGGAAGGAGTGGGGCAAATTTACATAGGAAAGGGGGGGGGGGGGAACCCAATTTTAGTCTTGCCTAGGGCAGCACAAAACCAAAATACACCACTGGCTGAACCCAGAGGTCCAGGAGAGCTGACAGCGTTTATAATCCTGTTCCGTATAGATTGACCGTTTATTCTTAGCGTGAGAGATCATTTAAAGAAGATATTGAAGCGTTTATGTCCACTATTAAACTCTATGACATTCTTATAGCGACTGCCGGTTTGCTGGAGCAATGCTTGCTTAGATCTGTTACACTGAGCCGCTGTTCTGGGGATTGTGCCGGAATTATTCACATTGTACAATCCTGTATAACCTGCAAACCTTATTTCATCTATTTCAGTAAAAGCGACTTCCATTCCATGGCTTTCACTCTCTACACTATACATGAAAGAGTCAGACGGATACAATTCTCACTCAGCGACAAACGATTTCACTTACTATACAAAATGAAATGTTCACCGTTTGTCTCTCCTGGTGACAAGCACTTGCCTAACCAATTAATATTATATCAGGATCTTGTTCTTATTTTAATTACATAGCTGACTAACCTTCCCAGGCGACTCCCCAATCACTCTTGCAAATTAAACTGGAATATTAGGCCTAGTAGGTTTAGTAAATTTATAGGGGACTCTGGATAAACCTGCAGCACCGGGTACCCTAAAATCACGCTGAATCCCCCATTAACCCCTTGTCTAACAAGGTATGTTTATAAACGTCCTGCCATTCAATGAATTTACCCACTTAAGCCCCGGAGGATTTTCCTGCTCAAAGACCAGGGCTTATTTTGCAATTCGGCACTGCGTGACTTTAACAGACAATTGCGCGGTCCCCAAATGAAATTGACGTCCTTTTTTTCCCACAAACTGAGCTTTCTTTTGGTGGTATTAGATCACCTGTGCGATTTTTACTTTTTGCGCTATGAACAAAAAAAAGAGCGACAATTTTGAAAAAATAACAATATTTTTCACATTTTTTATATGAAATTCCCCAAAAGAAATGCAAAAATCAAAATTTTTTAACACTTTAGGCCAATTTGTTTTTTGCTACATATGTTTGGTAAAAAAAAATCGTATTTTGATTGGTTTGCGCAAAAGTTATTGCGTTTACAAGCTAAGAGAAAGATTTATGTCATTTTTATTGTTTTTTTTTTTTAAACTAGTAATGGCGGCGATCTGCGTTTTTTTTTTTTGCGGGACTGTGACATTGCGGTGGACAGATCGGACCCCTGACTAACATTTTTGACACTTTTGGGGGTACCAGTGACATTACTACAGTAATCAGTGCTATACATATGCACTGTTACTGTAAAAATTACACTGGCAGGGAAGGGGTTAATTTTATTAGTGATCAAGGGGTTAAGTGTGTCCCTAGGGGTGTGATTCTAACTGTAAAGGGGCGTGGCTAGTGATGTAACCACACAGACATACGATCCTACATAGCAGGATCCTATGATCTCTGCAGTTACACCAGGGAGAATGACAGACGGCTTTGTTTACATCAGCCGTATGCCTTTCTCCCTCTCCACCGGGAGATCGCGAGTGACCGGCGGACACAGGAGCCGCCGGTCACTCGCGCTGACATGTCAGGGAACGAGCGGGGGCGGGAGCGTGCCTCCGGCGGAGCGCGCTCACCCCCTAGAGGCTCGTAGGCAAGCGACATAGCCCTACGTTGGTTTGCCTGTAGGGGGCTGACTGCCGCAGTAAATAGTCGTGCGGCGGTCGGCAATCGGTTAAAGAGGAAGTAAACCCTCTGAAAAAAAATGAGAAAAAAAAAACCTGTAAAGACAAAGGCATAATGAGCTAGTATGCATCGCATACTAGCTCATTATGAAGTACTTACCTTAAAACGAAGCCCCCGCAGTGCCGCCCGCTCAGCGTCAGGACATGTTCGGCCGTCCTGCTTCCTGGTTCGCGTCTTCCGGCCATCTGATTGGCCGGAGGCGCGATTACATTACTCCCACGCATGCACACGGGAGCTGCCGTTCACGGCACAGGGCTCTGAAGGAACGGCACAGGTGGCCGTTCCTTCAGAGCGCATGCGCCGATGACATCATCGGCTGCATGCACTGTATATATCTCCTAGACGGTGCATGTTTAGGAGATATTTATAGCACTTATAGGTAAGCCTTAACCTCCCTGGCGGTATGATTCTTTTGGATTTTAGGTGCTGAAAGCGGTACCATTATTTTAGGTGCTGAAAGCATGTAATTCTTGTGAATGAGCAGCCCAAACCAACTGTATACATTTATTATACATATTATATATATATATATATATATATATATGTATGTATACATATATTATGTATACATATATTAAATATATATTATATATATATATATATATATATATATATATATATATATATATATATATACGTATATATATATATATATATATATATAATGTATACAGTTGGTTTGGGCTGCTCATTCACAAGAATTACGTGTATATATATATATATATATATATATATATATATATATATACATATATATGTATATATATATATATATATATATATATATAATATGTGTGTGTGTATATATATATATATATATATATGTATATGTGTATATATATACGTATATATATATATATATACTGTATATATATATATACTGTATATATATGTATATATATATATTTACATAAAAAGTTCAGTAAAACTGCAGGAAAGGGCACTGGGGGGCAATGTAATGTGATTTTATTTTATTTTGAACGATATCAGTGTGTTTGGTGCATTTTACATTCGAATTTGCCGCCGGTTCCACCCCCCGGCGGACGTCACGTCGCCGGAGACGGAAGCCGGGGCTCACAGACGATCGGGAGAGAGCTCCGCCGCTGCACACCGCTCGCAGTCTTCGCTGGATCCCGGAGAAAAGGTAAGTAAAACCTCCTCCAGCATCCAGCGATCTTCTTAGCGCTACCCCGAGTGTGACTCGGGGTTACCGCTTTTGGCACTAAAATCTAACCCCGAGTCACACTCGGGAATACCGCTAGGAAGGTTAATATAGGCTTACCCATAGGTAAAAGTCTTTAAAGTGGGCTTACAACCACTTTATGTAGTTGTAAACCCTCATATATACCCAGTGAAGTGACTGGCCTCAGGTGATACAGAGAAGAAAACAATCCTCCTACATACCTTGAAAGTGCCTTGAAAAAGTATTCACACCCCTTGAAATTTACCACATTTTGTCATGTTACAACCAAGAGTATGGCACAACTGCAAACCTACCAAGACATGGCCGTCATTCTAAACTGACAGGCCGGTCAAGAAGAGTATTAATCAGAGAAGCAGCCAAGAGGCCCATGGTAACTCTGGAGGAGCTGCAGAGATCCACAGCTCAGGTGGGAGAATCTGTCCACAGGACAAATATTGTCCACGGCACTGTAACACAATTGTGGAGAATGTGGGAAAGAGGGATATGGTTCCACTGATAAAAAGGGATCTTCGTTTCCAATAAAAAAAGGGAGCTGAGCTATGTGTAGACCAGCCTTTCTCAACAAGAGTTCGTTCTGTGGAGAACTGGGGTTCCTCCAGAGGTTGCTAAGGGCTTCTTGACAAGACAGCAGTGGTAGATTGATCTGCTGCCTACGCCGACCACCAATGTAAGGGGCACTAAGATATAATCTGTAGGTATACATTTTAGTAGGGGTTCCCTGAGACCTAAAAACTACAAACCCAATTCCACAAAAGTTGGACACTGTACAAACTTTGAGTAAAAAAGGAATGGACTCATTTACAAATCTCATAAACTTATATTTTATTCACAATATAATATAGATAACATATCAGATGTTGAAAGTGAGACATTTTGAAATGTCATGCCAAATATTGGCTCATTTTGGATTTTATGAGATTTTATGAGAGCTACACATTCCAAAAAAGTTGGGACAGGTAGCAATAAGAGGCCGGAAAAGTTGAATGTACATATAAGGAACAGCTGGAGGACCAATTTGCAACTTATTAGGTCAATTGTCAACATGATTGGGTATAAAAAGCGCCTCTCGGAGTGGCAGTGTCTCTCAGAAGCCAAGATGGGGAGAGGATCCCCAATTCCCCCAAAATAGTGGAGCAATATCAGAATGGAGTTTCTCAGAGAAAAATTGCAAAGAGTTTGAAGTTATCATCATCTACAGTGCATAATATCATCCAAAGATTCAGAGAATCTGGAACAATCTCTGTGTGTAAGGGTCAAGGCCGGAAAACCATACTGGATGCCAGTGATCTTCGGGCCCTTAGACGGCACTGCATCACATACAGGAATTCTACTGTAATGGAAATCACAACATGGGCTCAGGAATACTTCCAGAAAACATTGTCGGTGAACACAATCCACCGTGCCATTCACCATTGCCAGCTAAAACTCTATAGGCCAAAAAAGAAGCCATAGCTAAACATGATCCAGAAGCGCAGGCGTTTTCTCTGGGCCAAGGCTCATTTAAAATGGTCTGTGGCAAAGTGGAAAACTGTTCTGTGGTCAGACAAATCAAAATTTGAAGTTCTTTTTGGAAAACTGGGACGCCATGTCATCCGGACTAAAGAGGACAAGGACAACCCAAGTTGTTATCAGCGCTCAGTTCAGAAGCCGGCATCTCTGATGGTATGGGGGTGGCATGAGTGCGTGTGGCATGGGCAGCGTACACATCTGGAAAGGCACCATCAATGCTGAAAGGTATATCCAAGTTCTAGAACAACATATCCTCCCATCCAGACGTCATCTCTTTCAGGGAAGACCTTGCATTTTCCAACATGACAATGCCAGACCACATACTGCATCAATTACAACATCAAGACTGCTTAGAAGAAGGATCCGGGTACTGAAATGGCCAGCCTGCAGTCCAGATCTTTCACTCATAGAAAACATTTGGCACATCATAAAGAGGAAGATGCAACAAAAAAGACCTAAGACAGTTGAGCAACTAGAAGCCTGTATTAGACAAGAATGGGACAACATTCCTATTCCTAAACTTCAGCAACTTGTCTCCTCAGTCCCTAGACGTTTGCAGACTGTTATAAAAAGAAGAGTGGATTCCACACAGTGGTAAAAATGGCCTTGTCCCAACTTTTTTGAGATGTGTTGATGCCATGAAATTTAAAATCAACTTATTTTTCCCTTAAAATGATAAATTTTCTCAATTTAAACATTTGATATGTCATCTATGTTGTATTCTGAATAAAATATTGAAATTTGAAACTTCCACATCATTGCATTCTGTTTTTATCCACAATTTGTACAGTGTCCCAACTTTTTTGGAATCGGGTTTGTATTTGAGGTGGTTCTTTATGGTAAAAGGGTTGAGAAAGGCTGGTCTAGACCAGGGGTCTCCAAATATTCCAAGCAAAGGTCCAGTTTACTATCCTTCAGGCTTTATGGGGGCTGAACTGTGACTAGTGGGAATACTGAATGCCCCCGGCATCAGTGCCCCATCATTGGTGTCAGCTGGTGGAATAGTGCCCCAAGGGCCAGATAAAGGCAAGCAAAGGGGGCCACATCTGGCCACTGGCCACAGTTTGGAGACCACTGGTCTAAAAAATTAGTGAAAGAAACTTCACAGAACAATGAACTTTACAGAAAATGAAGAGCAATATTAACACTGCAAATAGACAGTTAGTAGACCTGAAAACTGTAGAACCAGCCTTAACCACTTAAGCCCCGGAAGATTTTACCACCTTCCTGACCAGGCCCTATTTTGCGATTCGGCACTGCGTGACTTTAACGGACAATTGCGCGGTCGTGCAACGCGACGCTGTACCCAAATTAAATTGACGTCCTTTTTTTCCCACAAACAGAGCTTTCTTTTGGTGGTATTTGATCACCTGTGTACCATTTGATCATGCGCTATAAACAAAAAAAGAGCGACAATTTTGCAAAAATAACAATATTTTTCACATTTTTTTATATGAAATTCCCCCCCCAAAAAATGTAAAAATCTAAATTTTTTAACATTTTTGGCCAATTTGTTTTCTGCTACATATGTTTGGTAAAAAAAATCGCAATAAGCATATTTTGATTGGTTTGCGCAAAAGTTATTGCATTTACCAACTAAGGGAAAGATTTTTGTCATTTTTATTGTTTTTTTTTTTAACGAGTAATGGCGGCGATCTGCGATTTTTTTGCGGGACTGCGACATTGTGGCGGACAGATCTGGCCCCTGACTGACATTTTTTACACTTTTGGGGGTACCAGTGACATTACTACAGTAATCAGTGCTATACATATGCACTGTTACTGTAAAATTACACTGGCAGGGAAGGGGTTAACTTTATTAGTGATCAAGGGGTTAAATGTGTCCCTAGGGGCGTGATTCTAACTGTAAAGGGGCGTGGCTAGTGATGTAACCAGAGAGACATACGATCCTACATAGCAGGATCGTATAGTCTCTGCAGTTACACCAGGGAGAATGACAGACGGCTTTGTTTACATCAGCCGCCTGCCTTTCTCACTCTCATCCGGGAGATCGCGAGTGACCGGCGGACATCGGAGCCGCCGGTCATTCGCGCGGACATGTCAGGGAACGAGCGAGGGCGGCGGACAGATCGGACCCCTGACTGACATTTTTGACACTTTTGGGGTTACCAGTGACATTACTACAGTAATCAGTGCTATACATATGCACTGTTACTGTAAAAATGACACTGGCAGGAAAGGGGTTAACTTTATTGGAGAAGGAATGGTTAAGTGTGTCCCTAGGGGCGTGTTTCTATCTGTAAAGGGATATGGCTGTTTGTGTAACTACAGAGATATACGATCCTACATAGCAGGACCATATGATCTCTGCACTTACACAGGTGTAGCACCCTTGTCTTAATGCAAGGTTGCTGTTAAATTTAGTTTGCTGGGCCTTAACTAGCTTGGCTGTAATTTTACTGTGGTTAATTGGACTTCCTCTCTTAATCTGGTTTGACTGCGTTTCTCCCTTCCGTCAGTAGGTGGCACTGTTGCCTCTGACTCTAGTGTGAGAATTACAGTTAAACAAACTGTTAATGTCCATGTGTCTCTCAGCCAATTACAGTGTCACTACGGCATTCTGGGAGATCTTATTTAAAGGATGGGAGGTCCAATAATCGGTCTCTTCCCGCCCGGACCCCCCTGGGGGGAGGGTGTGTGCTGCTGTTTGCTGCTGACTAGGCCTGAAGCCTGAGGCCTGGTCAGATACCTGGGATTCTGCTGTGGAAAGCCAGCGACCCACATGGGAAAGATCACCCACAGACATCCAGTAACCTGTGTGAGTAACCTGCTTGTTTCTTATGGAGGACAGCTGTCCAGACAGTACAGACCACAGAAAGGGATTGTGTCTAGTGGAGAGAAGATGTCTCCCAGATCAATCTGAAGCTCATGGATACCTAATGATTCTCAAGGTCTGCTATCCTGTACGCCTGTCTGAATACCTGTTTTTTTCAATGGGAGTCTGCCTAATAGACTGTTCTTAAAGGGTGTCCTGGACCCTACCCCTCTCTCCCCCGGTTTATTCTTTGTCCTGTTGAGAAGAAATAAACTATTCTTTTACTTCAGCATAAAAGTGACTGGCGCCCAGCATTTCTTTTACCTGCATCACTACCCACCATGCCTGACAATCCACACCCACAGGAGGTATGTAGCCCTCTCTGCCTCTGAAGGTCATCACTAGGCCCTAGGGGGTTCTGGGGGTGCGCTACACAGGGAAGAATGACAAGCGGCTTTGTTTACATTAGCCACCTGCCTTTCTCCCTCTGTACCGGACGATTGCGAGTGACCGGCCGACATCGGGTCCGCCGGTCACACGCGCGGGAAAGTTAGGGAGTGAGCGGGGGCGGGAGCGCGCCTCCGGAGGCGCATGCTCGCCCCCTAGAGCCTCACAGGCAAGCGACATACCCCTACGTCACTTTGCCTGTGAGGGGCTGACTGCCGCCGTAAATAGTCGTGCGGCAGTCTGCAAGTTTAAAAAACACCAGTGCAGCTAATTTAAACCAATAACTGTTACTAATAAGAAGAAGACGTGGAGTGTATTCACCAGAGTTCACGGAGCAGGCGATAATGAGATTCCCAGCAAAGAGGCCCGTGTTGTACACTTCTCAATCATTTGACAATCAACCCGATAATTGTAGCAAAAATTCCCCAGAACACAACGTAGTCGCTGAATACATGAATAATTAGAGCTGCATAGGGACACAAGCATGTTTTAAAGCAAGAATAATTTAATTATTATTTGAGTTCAAAAACCCCTCCATGTCAAGAGGAAAACAAAACCTTCTTGGCCAGGCCAAAATTAGAAGCTTTGGTGTTTCCTGGTTTTACGGAACACAGCACAGCTTACTGTATGTAGCGGATATTACAAAAGTATATTATAGCACACATCATTATATAACGGTAATAGTTTGTTTGGGACAAGTTGGCTCTAATGAACAATTTAAAGTCAAATCAAACATATAATTCTACTTTAAAGTGGTTCATTGAAGGCTCTGAAGGTATGCTGTGGTATCCGGCACCAAGCTGTCAGTAGCAGATTACTGCCTCCGCTAGCTTTCCTTCTTTCCTTACTACATCCTGGTGCCATAGGAGATGGTAAGCAGCCCACACGCACCCGGCCATCCACATGATGTCAAAGAAAATGTGATTCATCAGTCCAGGCCACCTTCTTCCATTGCTCCGTGGTCCAGTTCTGAGGCTCATGTTCACATTGTAGACACTTTTGGCTGTGGAGGCGGGTCAGCATGGGCACCCTGACCGGTCTGTGGCTCTGCAGCCCAATACGCAACAAATTGCGATGCACTGTGTGTTCTGACACCTTTTTATCAGAGCCAGCATTAAAGCGTAACTCCACTTTTGACGAGAAAGAACATTCCTCTCGGTGATCTCTGTACATTACAAGGATTTTAAAAAACCTTGTTGCAGATTCCTACCTTTTGTTATTCTGAAATAAAATCACTTTTTGTTCCTCTGCGCCCCTGTGTGGGAGTGGTTTCAGAATTATCAATCAGCTGTGCACCTGCAGGGCACTAATGAGGAAAGCTGCTTGGCCTGCATCCCTTTAGATGTGTTCCTATTGGGAGTATCTCACCAAAAATGACATTTTTGTTGCAGGGGATGCCTGATATCTGACTTGTATCTTAGTGCAGACTTCTGGGAAAATTGGTGAGCCAATCACACAAGCAGGAAATTATATTTCTGGGGTTTGGTCAGTATACATTCTGTGTAGAGAACACCTCCAGACGGCCATATTGCATTGCATTTTCAGAAAATTACAGCGGCTGCAGATTGAAAAGCAAAGGTATTTTATAATAACATTCAATCACAATATGATTTGTTTTGCAATTGTTTACGTTATATTATTTTTTCTTTATTTGCTATTTTTTTTCTCCCCATGAAAGTGGAATTACCCTTTAACTTTTTCAGCAATTTGATCCACAGCAGCTTTTCTATTGGATCAGAATACACAGGCCAGCCTTGACTCCCCATGTGCATTAATGAGCCTTGGCCACCCATGTCCCTGTCACCAGTTTGCTAAATTTTCTTCCTTGGACCACTTTTGGTCGGTCCTGACCACCGCAGACTGGGAACATCCCGCAAGAGCTGCAGTTTTAGAGTTGCTCTGACCCAGTCATCTAGCCATTACAAATCAAAATCATGCTGACTGGCCCATAGTAAAAGTATGTCATTACTTCAATGTTAAATACTGGGGTTATGCCTCCCAAGCACTGTCCTGGTCGTTCCCGGGCTTACCTGAACCATCGGTAAAGCCTGGGAGCGATCCGAAGCTGCCATTAGGTGGGTATGGAAAAGAGTGAGGGCAAGATGGCCACCACTCATCTCTATGCCTTTGGAGAATCGGGGCGACCTCTGATGTCACTTCTGATTCCCGGGCCATAGTAAATAATTGTATTTTCTGTTAACCACTTGCCGACCGCCGCAAGTAAATACACTGCGGCGGTCAGCACCGGCCAGGCAAAGTGACGTGTATATACGTCAGTAGCCTGTCACTGGCTTGTGAGCAAATAGCGGGCGAGCGCGCGCCCGCTGGGGCACGCGCCCCCCGCGGCTCGTTCACTAAGGAGTCAGTGCGAGT
The DNA here is from genome assembly GCF_965119305.1 of Pelophylax lessonae. Taxonomy (NCBI): domain Eukaryota; kingdom Metazoa; phylum Chordata; class Amphibia; order Anura; family Ranidae; genus Pelophylax; species Pelophylax lessonae. The sequence goes on along the minus strand of NC_138769.1, from coordinate 708,871,974 downwards.
GACCGGCGGACCCGATGTCCGCTGGTCACTCGGCGATCGTCGGTAGAGAGGGAGAAAGGCAGGCGGCTAATGTAAACAAGCCGCCTGTCATTCCCCCCTGTGTAAAAATGGAGATCAGACAGTTCTACTATGTAGAACCGTTGATCTCTGTTTTTACAATAGTAGACATGTCCCTTCACAGTTTGAAACACGCCCCTAGAACACACTTAACCCCTCCCTCTCCAATACAGTTAACCCCATTCACTGCCAGTGTCATTTTTACAGTAACAGTTAATATGTATAGCACTGATTACTGCAGTAATGTCACTGGTAACCCCAAAAGTGTCAAAAATGTCAGTCAAGGGTCCGATCTGTCCGCCGCAATGTCGCAGTACCGCAAAAAAAATCGCAGATCGCCGCCATTACTCGTTAAAAAAAAAAACCCACCAAAAATGACAAAAATCTTTCCCTTTGTTAGTAAACGCGATAACTTTTGCGCAAACCAATCAAAATACGCTTTTTGTGATTTTTTTTACCAAACATATGTAGCATAAAACAAATTGGCCGAAAATGTTAAAAAATTTTGATTTTTACATTTTTTTTTGGGGAATTTCATATAAAAAAATGTGAAAAATATTGTTATTTTTGCAAAATTTACGCTCTTTTTTTGTTTATAGAGCATGATCAAAAAATTGCACAGGTGATCAAATACCACCAAAAGAAAGCTCTGTTTGTGGCAAAAAAAGGACATCAAATTTGTTTAGGTACAGCGTCGCGCGACCGTGCAATTGTCCGTTAAAGTCACGCAGTAAAAAATCGCAAAAAAAACCCTGGTCAGGAAGGGGGTAAAATCTTCCGGGGCTTAAGTGGTTAAAGCAACAGTTAAAAAAATATATATATATATTTTTTTTTTGATCTTTTGCTTTTAAAGGAAAATAAGACATTTGGGGTCTTTTTGATCCCAGATCTCTCAATAAAGAGGACCTGTCATACTTATTTTTTATTACAAGGGATGTTTATATTCCCTGTATTAGGAATAAAAGTGATTAAAAAAAACTGTAAAAAAAAAGTAAAATAAGAAAAAAATTAATTAAAGTGCCCCATTCCTCAGTGCACGCGCGCAGAAGTAAACTCATACCAAGTCATGCAAGCATAAGTAAACGGTGTTCAAACCACACGTGTAAGGTATATCTGCAAACGATAGAGTGAGAGCAATAATTCTAGCGCAAGACCTCCTCTGTAACTCTAAGCAAGTAACCTGTAAAAACTTTCGAAGTGTCGTCTAGGGAGATTTTTAAGTACCGTACTGTAGTTTGTCGCAATTCCACGAGCGTTCACAATTTTAAAACATGACATGTTTGGTATCTAATTACTGGGCGTACCATCGTCTTTCACATTATACACAAAAATGGGGGTAAATATTGTTTTTAGCTTTTTTAATTCATTAAAGTGCATTTTTTTTTTTTTTTAAATTGTGTTTGAAAGACCTTGTGACATCAAATATTGCAACGATCACCATATTATTCTCTAGGGTCTTTGGTTAAAAAAAAAATATATATATATATATATATATATATATATATATTTATTTATATATATATATATATATATATATATATATATATATATATAATGTTTGGGGGTTCTACGTGAATTTCTAGCAAAAATTTCAGATTTTAACTTTGAAACAAAAAGTGCCAGAAAAGGCCTGGTCTTCAAGTGGTTAAGACAAGAGAAATACACCATGTACATACCTATTTGAAGCAAATGGAGGAGTTACATAATCAGGCTTGTTTATACAGAACTTCGGGCAAAACATAAAATTTGGTTATAAATATGCAATGTTAAAAACAAATTTGCTAGAGTCTGCTTTTTGTTCCTGCGTGTACTGTTCTGGGGAAAAAGATTTACTCTATTAAAGAGAAACTGTAGTCTTTAAATGTTTTTTTTTTTGCTTTACATCTCAAAGACACCAACTTAAAGGCATAGTCCACCTTTTGCAAAAAGTGAATATATGAACCCACAATAATACATTTTGAAACACTGTATTTATTAAGCATTTGTATTCTAGTCCATAGAGCATCGTTGGGGCACATCACAGCCTCCTGCATTGTGTCCACGGCCTCTGATTATCTCCTGAAGAGTGTCCACAGTCTCTGGTCATCTCCAATAGTATGTCTACAATCTCTGATTAACTCCTGTAGTGTGATCACAGTCTCTATCCATCTCCTGTTGTGTGCCCACAGTCTCTATCCATCTCCTGTTGTGTGCCCACAGCATAGTTGCCAACATTTGAAAAAAATTTCCAGGGACACTTTGCAGCACAGCTATCAATTACTTACCACACCCACTTCCCAGAAGCTCCGCCCACTCTGCGTAATTAATCTCCGCCTACTTATCAGATTATAGGGTCTACTTCATAAAGAGAGAATTACAGGAATTTGAAAAGGAAATTGAAAACTTGAGGCCAAAGTAGCAGAGTTGGAATAATTCTCCCATTCAGATGCACTACTTCTGCCTAAAGTTTAAAATTCTCATCACAATTCCCTGCAATTCTAAAGTGTCAGCTTGTCGGAAGGTGCTCTGCCTCCCCCTGCTGGCAGATTTCGTAAAGTGCACCATGCTGACACCCTGCCTCCGGTGACACGTTAAATTTGCGACAGGCGGGAAGAGTGAGCAGGCACCGAGAGAGAGACAACCTTTTTTTTTTATGATTTACATTATCCCCGATTAACAGGGACAATGTAAATTACCCAGGACAGGCTCCTATTTGCCGGGATTGTCCCGGGAAAAACGGGACAGTTGGCAGGTATGCCACAGTCTCTATCCATCTCCTGTTGTGTGCCCACAGTCTCTATCCATCTCCTGTTGTGTGCCCACAGTCTCTTCCCATCTTCTGTAGAGTATACGCAGTCTCTGGCCATCTCCAATAGTATGTGTACAATCTCTGATTATCTCCTGCAATCTGTCCACGGTCTCTGACCATCTCTTGTAGTATATCTACGGCTCCTGATTATCTCCTGAGGCGTGTCCAGCATCTGACTATCTCGTTAAAGCCCCATACACACGTACCAATTGTCGGACGTAAATATTAGGCTGCCGAACGATCGGTCGATTGTCGGCTTGTTAGTATGATGCTTCCGACAACCGACAGCGCATTTTCGGCCGAACAGAATCGGGTGTGCAGGCATTAAAATTTTTGTTGGCCAACACCAGAACGGCCGATTGTTCGCCAGTCAGTACAAATTTCGGCCGACAGACTTGCAAGACTGGGCATGCTCAGAAAAGAAAAAAGACAAGGAAAGTTAACCATCACATGACATCACTTCTGCAGTCGGCTTTTGTTGGCCGACAAAATTCGTGTGCAGTCTTTTGCAGTTTTCAACAGACACGACAGCCCTGGACAAACGGCCGACGATTAGTACGTGTGTACGGGGCTTTAGGGTGTCAATAGTCTCTGACCATCTCATGTAGTGTGTCCAAAGCATCTGTCCATCTCATTTAGTGTCTCCACAGCCTCTTATTATCTCCTGCAATGTATTCACAGTCCCTGACCAGCTCTTGTAGTGTGTCCTAGGCCTCTGACCACATCCTGTGGTGTGTCTATAGTCTCTGACCATCTCCTGTATTGTGTCTAAAGCCTCTGATTATCTCCTAGAGTAGGCCCAGAGTCTATAGCCATCATCTGTAGTATGTCCACATTCTCAGTCATCTGTACCTTTATATATATATGTGTCTATGGGAATGTTTGACCATTCTTCCAGAAGCGCATTTGTGAGGTTAGGCTCTGACGTGAACAAGAAGGCCTGGCTCGCAGTCTCCGCTATAATTCATTCCAAAGGTGTTCTATAGGGTTGAGGTCAGGGCTCTGTAAAGGCCAGTCAAGTTCCTCCACCCCAAACTTGCTCATCCATGTCTTTATGGACCTTGCTTTGTGCACTTCTGCACAGTCATGTTAAAATAGGTAGGGATCATCCCCAAACTGTTCCCACAATGTTGGGATCATGACATTGTCCAAAATGTCTTGGTATGTGGATGCCTTAAGAATTCTCTTCACTGGAACTAAGTGGCCAAACCCAACCCCAGGAAAACAACAATCCCCCTTCCACCGAATGATTTGGACCAGTGCAAAAAGGAAGGTCCATAAAGACAAGGATGAGTGAGTTTGGGGTGGAGGAACTTGACTGGCCTGCACCTCAACCTGATAGAACACCTTCGGGATGAATTAGAGCGCAGACTGAGAGCCAGGCCTTCTTGTCCAATATCAGTGCCTGACCTCACAAATGCACTTCTGGAAGAATGGTCAAACATTCCCATAGACACACTCCTAAACCTTGTGGACAGCCTTCCCAGAAGAGTTGAAGCTGTTATAGCTGCAAAGGGTGGGCCAACTCAATATTGAACTCTACAGACTAAGACTGGGATGCCACTGAATTTCATGTGCGTGTAAAGGCAGGCGTCCCAATACTTTTGATAATATAATGTATATAAGTACTGAATCCAGGGAATCAGCATAACAGTTAGGTAACTAGACTTTTTAGAAGTAGGCAAGGAGGTCCACATAAATCTATTAGTAAACTAAACTTTAACAACCCAGTGGCAATTAATGGATCCAAAACTACTGGTTTTTAGTTCAGATAATGAAGTCATTGTTCTAAATTCCAATAAAACACATTTATTAGAGTCACAACAAGCAAGAAGCACACAGAAGCCTCTAAAGTATAACTATCCCTCATAAAACCACATAATACCATTTCCACCTCTAATGCATTACCAGTTTCAATGGGATTTCCACCCTCCCACTTTGGATGAGGCGAGGAGCCAATAAACATCAAACAATCAAATTATATGAAAACCCAGTCACGAAGATCTCATATAAACTATAGCATGTTAATGTCATTCCAAAAAATCCTTTTTATTATTTTTATCAACTTTTATTAAAATAATACCTGATGATCCTTCCATGAAGGTCCTTCTTAAATCAATCCTGTTATAGGGTGACCACACTCCCTCCATGTCTCTCAGTTGTTGTCACCCTGTCACAACGGCTTCTGATAGAAGGTACAAGTGGACATTAGAATACACAGTACACAGGCATGGTCCACCGTTGTCACCATTAGGTGACAAGCTCTGACAAATTCCAACACTGGAGTACATGTAGAGAGGAAATAGCTGGAATGAGGGTTGCAGGAGTACAGCAGTAAAGTGAGGCCCGTAGGAGAAAATGGATGGAGGGGCAGAATGACTTAAGAAGGAACAGGGCCAGGGAAGGGTCTGCTAGGTCAGAGGGGTGGCAAAGGGAATAGTCCTTACCTAATTGGAGGAAAAGGCTGGATGGGCTGGGGGCAAATGTTAGGGGCAATGCAGATAGGTGGTGTTGGGTTCAGTCCAAAGAATTCAGGAGAAGAGGTAACTTCCCTCCCACCCGCCCTGTAGGTTAAGGGTTGCTGAGGAGTACGGGTTGAGGAATAATTTTGTGTTTTCTACTCTAATTGCGTTTCTATAAAAAAAAAATGCAATAAAGTAATAAATCAATACATTTTCAGTATTAAAAAAAATACATGATTGTGTATGTTGCACATTTTGTCACAGCAGTTGGCGGGTCAGGGGGGTCTTTGACGGGGTCAGTGATTACTTACATTTTACCTAATGGTGGGGGCCCATCTAGGGTATGGCACTCCTCATTTGGTTTGTGGTCGTTCTCCCAGGAGCTATGTCCCCTGGGGGGGAAAAAAGGGAAGTATGTGTGAGGTCGTAACGTCTTCGAGCCAGTTGGGGTGCAGCTGAGGACATGGACGATTACAGTTAAAATTGTGCCTTAAAGACACCCAAAGGCCCCTTGTTGTTGGGCATTGTTAGAAGTTCATTGTTGAATTGTGTACTTATTGTTATGGTAAATGTGTTGTTAATTATTCTTTGGTTAATAAATTGGCTGCTGTGGCCGTATTAAACCCGTGTCACGCAGTCTGTGTCTTTATTTTAGAGCTTAACCTCCTTAGCGGTATTCCCGAGTGGGGCTCGGGGTTGACTTTCAGTACCAAAAGCGGTGACCCCGAGCCACACTCGGGATTACCCCGCAACGTTACCTACCTTCCCTGCAATCCCCCGCCGTCCTCCCCACCGTCCTCCCTGCCGTCCTCCCCACCATCCTCCCCGCCGTCCTCCCCACCATCCTCCCCACCGTCCTCCCTGCCGTCCTCCCTGCTGTCCTCCCCGCCGTCCTCCCTGCTGTCCTCCCCGCTGTCCTCACAGTCTCTCCCGGCTCTGTGCTCGGCCGATTGCCGGCACTTGCCTTTTGGTTCCCTTCCCTGCGAGCGTTGCGACGCAGGGGGGTGGAACCGGCGGCAAATTCAAAAGTGTAAATACACCAAATGAGATGATACAAAGCTGTGATCCTAACGGATTACACTGTATCATCCCATTTCACCACAGGATTGTACCTGGTGACTTTTCCAGTGCCCTGCCTGTGCTTTTCCGGTTCCTTGTGTCTGGAAAATTTAGAACGACCATGGCGTCCAAAAAGCATTCTTTTTGCGCAAAAGCGCTTTTAGATTAACTGAAAAACAGCGACAGCGAAACCGAGTTACTTGAAGAACTGAGCGATAGCGATTCGTGGAAAAATTCGTCATCAGGTACGGAAAGTGACGACAGCGACAATTCTGATGTCTCTTTCTGGCACATAGATGTGGAATTTGGGAAGAATATCAAATGATTCTTCAGAATTTCCAACGGAGCGATGTGCCAGAAAGAGACATCAGAATCGTCGCTGTCGTCACTTTCCGTACCTGATGACGAATTTTCCCACAAATCGCTATCGCTGAGTTCTTCAAGTAACTCTGTTTCGCTATCGCTGTTTTCCAGTTCGTCTAAAAGCGCTTTGCGCAAAAAGAATGCTTTTTGGATGCCATGGTCGTTCTATATTTTCCAGGCACAAAGAACTGGGAAAGCACAGGCAGGGCACTGGAAAAGTCACTAGGTGAAATCCTGTGGTGAAATGGCACAATACAGTGTAATCCGTTAGGATCACAGCTTTGTATCATCTCATTTAGTGTATTTACAAGTTTGAAATTGCCGCCGGTTCCACCCCCCTGCATCACAACGCTCGCAGAGAAGGGACCCGGAAGACAGGTGCCGGCATCGCTCGAGCACACAATGGGAGGACAGCGGGAGGATGGCGGGGGAGGGCGGCGGGGGAGGACAGCGGGAGGATGGCGGGGGAGGAAGGCGGGGGAGGACAGTGGGAGGACAGCATGAGGACGGCGTGAGGACGGCGGGAGGACAGCGGGCAGACGGCGGGAGGACGGCGGGAGGACAGTGGGAGGACGGCAGGAGGACGGCTGGAGGACAGTGGGAGGACGGCGGGAGGACAGCGGGAGGACGGTGGGAGGACAGCAGGAGGATGGTGGGAGGACAGCGGGAGGATGGCGGGAGGACGGTGGGAGGACAGCAGGAGGATGGCGGGAGGACGGCGGGAGGACGGCGGAAGGACGGCGGGAGGATGGCGGGGAAGGACGGCGGGGGATCGCAGGGGGAAGGTGAGTTTTAAAATGTAAAACAACAGATTTCCATGAAAAACAATGTACCGCTTTTAGCACAGAAGTCCTGACATAATCAGACTGCCAGGGAGGTTAAGGACCCAAGCTGACAAATCCTTTAGTCATGAGATGCAACAAAGGATGAAAAGGTAAAAACAGGAAAAAGGCAATAATGAATGGCATCCAGTTAGGGTTTACATCTACTCTTAAAGCCATCCCTCTTCAGTGGTAGAAAGCAATGGACTCTGATAAATAGTCACTTTAAGCCTTTAAAATGAATTCAGAGTTAGATCGAAGTTAATGGGAAACTAGGATTGGACTTTATTGGCACATCATAACTGACACCATATGTCATAAAAAAGTTTAATTAAGATACATTAAAATAATATCAAATTTACATAACAATGCATTAAACCCAGGGCCGTCTTTAATATTAATTGGACCCTGGGCAAACTTTTTCTTGGGCCCTCCTGAATCCACTTATCAACTATTTGTGGGCAGTGTGGGCTCAAGGGGCAGCTGCTTTGGGCCCCACAACAATGACTGGACCCGGGGCAGCTGCCCCTTTTGCCCTGTTTTAAAGACAGCCCTGATTAAACCATATATGCAGCACCATCAAAAAAAAAAATGCATGTTGCCAATGGACATATGAACACCACCAAACCATCCGATATCATGAACCGTATACAATATATCAAACCCTATATCCCACCCCTGAATTTGGGGTAAAGTAGAAAGATAGAGGGTGATGTCCAAAGGAGGGGGTGGATTCACTGTATGATACTATTCTCTACACGTTTCACACTTCCGCCACTTCTTCAGGAGAGTATCAAATACAATTAGGTAAGGAAAAAGGATTAAGATGAAAATCTTAAAAGAGATAGATTGAAGAAGAACAACAACAGGTGACACTGTGAACAGTGCAGATACCGGGAAGGAAGACTGTGTTGGCAGATAGTCCCTACAATCTTTCCTCTATATACATTGCCACACCTGTCAATCAAGTCACAGTACCGCCAACACACAACTTGCTCTATTTTTTTTTAATGTAACTCAAATTCCATTTCCCTATCCGTGGTGAAAGTGTGACATTTGCCTGACATTAGCACAGGCATAACAGTCTACATGAAGGAGCTCTGTGTATTATCACTGTGCTCTGCAGCCGCATGGTCTGCCAGATCCACGCCATTGCATTTCCTATAGCACAGGGCTCAGTGCCGCTTAATGCTATGACTGGCTTAGTTCAACTAAGTCATTATTCTGTTCAGTTCCGATATCAGTCAACTCCAATCAATAGTCACAGAGGGAAGACAGTAAATGATACCAGAAAAAAAGGAGCATGAAAGGGAAGGAAAAAAAGAAGAATGAAAGAGGATAAGGAGAGTGCAAACAGAGGTGAGATGGAGAGTGGGGAGGGAGAGTGGAGGAGAGTGGAGAGGAGACCAAGAGAAGGAGAGAATAAGAGAGGAGCAAAAGAGACAGGAGACCAGGGAGAAGAGAGGGGTGTGATAGAGAGGTGTGGAGGGGGAGATGGAAAGGAAAGCTTGGTTTAAGAGAGGGGGAAAGAAGACAAGAGGTAAAGAACATGATAGAGAGCTGTGGAGGGGGGAGATGGAAGGGAAGATTTGGGGTAAAAGGGAGAGAGAGAGAGAGAAGATGAGAGGTAAAGGACATGATAGGTGTGGAGGGAGAGATGGAAGGGAAGGCTTGAGGTGAGAGTGAGAGAGAGAGAGAGAGAGAGAGTGGAGACGAAAGGGGAGAGGGAAGTGGAAGGGGAGATGGGAGGGAAGGCTTTCGGTAAGAGAGAGGAAGCAAAATATAAAGAGAATAATTGAGAGGTGTGGAAGGGGAAATGTAAGGAGGGTTCGGGGTAGGATAGAAAGAGAGGAGATAAGAGAGAGGGAAAGGACATGATAAAGAGGTGTGGAGGGGGAGAAAGAAGGGAAGGCTTGAGGAGAGAGAGAGAGAGAGAGCGAGAAAGAGAGAGAAGACATGGGAGAGGGAAGTAGAAAGGGGGAAGCCTTGGGGTAAGAGAGAGAGAGGAAGGCTACATTCACACCTGAGCGTAGCGTTTTCGCGCGTTTTTACAGCGATTTTTACCGCGATTTTACCGCGATTTTTAACCGCGATTTTTGTGCAGGCGTTTTTAGATTGAATAGAGACCAATGGAAAACGCCTGTAATCTGCCCAAAAAGAAGCTCATGTACTTTTTTGAGCGTTGGGCGTTTTGCTCACATCGTCAAAACGCTCAGATGTGAACAGGGGCCATTGAAATAAATAGGATTTGTCTTGTTGGGCGTTTTGAGAGCTGATCCTAGAGCAGAAAAACTCCCCAAAAACGCCCCAAAACGCCTACATGTGAACGGAGCCGAAATGATAAAGAGGTGTGAAGGGGGGAATAGAAGGGAAGGCTTGATGAGAGAGAGAGATAGAAAGAGAGAGAGAGAGAGAGAGAGAGAGAAGACATGGGAGAGGGAAGTAGAAAGGGGGAAGCCTTGGAAGACATGGGTAAGAGAGAGAGAGGAAATTATAAAGAGGTGTGAAGGGGGGGAATAGAAGGGAAGGCTTGATGATAGAGAGAGAGGAGAGAGAGAGAGAGAAGACAATGGAGAGGAAAGTAGAAATGGGGTTGGGAGGGAAGCCTTGGGGGAAGAGAGAGAGAGAGTGAGGAAAAAAGAGATCAAGGAAATAATTGAGAGATGTGGACGGGAAAATGGAAGAGTGACTTGGGGTCAGATAGAAGGAGAAGAGATAAGAGAGAGGGAAAAAAACATGGATGGATATGTATCAATGGGAGATAAAAGGGAAGGCTTGGGGTAAGAGAAAAAAAAATAGAGTGAGGATGAAGAGATAAATGGAATGGAAAGCTTGGGGTAAGAGAGAAAGGACATGATGGAGAGGTATCAAGGAGAGATAAAAGCGGTAGCTTGTGAAAAGAAAGAGAGGATAAGAGAGAAAAATAACACCATAAAGAGGTGAGGATGAGGAGATGGAAGGGAAGGCTTGGGGTAAGAGTGTGAGAAAGAAGACAAGAGATAGAAAAGGAACACTATAGAGAGGTGAGGATGAAGAGATGGAGGGGAAGGCTTGGGGTAAGAGAGTGAGAAAGAAGACAAGAGATAGAAAAGGAACACTATAGAGAGGTGAGGATGAAGAGATGGAGGGGAAGGCTTGGGGTAAGAGAGTGAGAAAGAAGACAAGAGATAGAAAAGGAACACTATAGAGAGGTGAGGATGAAGAGATGGAGGGGAAGGCTTGGGGTAAGAGAGTGGGAGAGAAGGCAAGAGATAGAAAAGGAACACCATAGAGAGGTGAGGATGAAGAGATGGAGGGGAAGGCTTGGGGTAAGAGAGTGAGAAAGAAGGCAAGAGATAGAAAAGGAACACCATAGAGAGGTGAGGATGAAGAGATGGAGGGGAAGGCTTGGGGTAAGAGAGTGGAAGAAAAGACAAGAGATAGAAAAATTACATGATAGAGAGATGTGGAAGGGGGGATGTAAGGTAAGACTTGGGGTTAGAGAGAGGGAGGGGAGACAAGAAAGAGGGAAAGAACGTGACAGAGAGATGTAAAAGGGGAGTTGAAAGGCAAGGCTTGGAGTAAGAGAGAGAGGAGACCAGAGTGAAGGAAAGGACATTTTAGAGAGGTGTGGAGGGGGAGATGGAAGGGGAGGCTTGGGTAAGAGAGGGAAAGATGATGAGAGGGAAAGGACATGATAGAGAGGTGTGGAGGGGGAGATGGAAGGGAAGACTTGGGGTAAGAGAGAGAGAGGAGACCAGAGTGAAGGAAAAGACATTTTAGAGAGGAGTGGAGGGGGAGATGGAAGGGGAGGCTTGGGTAAGAGAGGGGAAGACGACCAGAGGGAAAGGACATAATAGAGAGGTGTACAGGGGGAGATGGAAGGGAAGACTTGGGGTAAGAGAGAGAGAGAGAGGAGACCAGAGGTAAAGAAAATGATTGAGAGGTGTGGAAGGGAAATGGAAGGAAGGCTTGGGGTAAGATAGAAGGAAGGGGGACAAGAAAGAGGGAAAGGACATGATGGAGGTGTATCAAGGGAGATAAAAGGGAAGGCTTAAGGTAAGAAAAAGAGAAGACAAAAAAAAAAAGAAAAAGAACATTATAGAGAGCTGAGAATGACGAGCTATGTGTAAGAGAAGGTTTGGGGTAAAAGAGAGGGTGAGAAGACAAGAGGTAAAGCACAACAGAGAAGGGAAGAGGAGATGGAAGGGAAGGCTTGGGGTAAGAGTTCAGAAGGGTGGAAGATAAGAAAAAGGGAAAGCACATGACGGAGAACTGTTTAGGGGAAATGAAAGGGAAGACTTGGGGTAAGAAAAAGAAAGAAAAGATAGGAAATGGAAAAGGAACATGATAGAGAGGTGTGGAAAGGTAGATGGAAAGGAAGGTTGGGAAAAGAGAGAGGGAGAGAAGACAAAAGGTAAAGCACGATAGAGAGTTGTAGAAGGGGAGATAGAAGGGGAGGCTTTGGGTAAGAGAGAGGGAGAGAAGACAAGGGAGACGGAAAGGACATGATTGAGAGGTGTAGAGGGGGAGATGAAAGAAAAGGCTTTGGGTAAGAATGAGATAGAGGAGACCAGACAGAGGGAACGGACATAATAGAGAGGTGTGGAGGAGGAGTTGGAAGGGAAGGCTTGAGATTAGAACGAGAGAGAGACTGAAGACAAGGGCGAGGGAAGAGGAAGGGGAGATTGGAGGGAAGGCTTGAAGTAAGCGAGAGAGGAGACTAGAGAGAGGTAAAGGACATGATAGAGAGGTGTGGAGGGGGAGATGGAAGGAAAGGCTTGGGGTTAGAGGGAGAGAGAAACAAGACAAGGGAGAGGGAAGTGGAACAGGAGATGGGAGGGTAAGCTTGGGGAGAGAGCGAGAGAGAAAAGAGACCAGGGTGAGGGAAAGGACATGATAGAGGAGGTGTGGAAGAGGGGATGGGAGGAATGAATAGGGATAACAGACATTCAGAGACATGACAGAGAGGCATGGAAGGGGAAATGGGAAGGAAGGCTTGGGATGAGATACAGAGTAAGATAAGAAATACAAGGGGAAGGACAAGATGGGGAGGTGAGAAAGATATGAAAAGAGAGATGAGGCAAGATAGACATGAGAACATACCAGAGAGAGAGAGAGAGATGTGAGACTCATAGTAGGGCTTGAGCTGAGTGAGAGAGAGAGAGAGATTACATGATCGAGAGACAGAGGCAGCAGGAAATAGTAGGTGGGAAGTTGGGGTGAAAGGGAGCATGAGAGAAATGGGTGGATGAGAGAGGAAAGGGGAGTGTGGGGAGGCTCAGGATGAGAGAGAGATAAAGGAAGAGCAAAAGAGAGAGAGAGGAAAAGGACATGATGATAAAGAGAGAAGGGAGATACTAGAGTGGGGAAAGATATATTAAAAAAGAGAGAGGGAAAAGGGTATAGGTTGTGCATGGGAAACATTGGAAAGGGGGGAAAGAAGTTCTTATTCATAGCATTCACATAGGGGTTGACATACTTAAACTGGGGAGATGCAAAATCTGGTGCAGCTCTGCATAGAAACCAAACAGCTTCCAAGTTTTATTGTCAAAGCTTAGTTGAACAAGCTGAAGTTAGAAGCTAATTGGCTACCATGCACAGCTGCACCAGATTTTGCACTCTCCAGTTTTAGTAAATCAACCCCATAGTGTTTGTTGACAAGGCTACATCAACTTACAAAGATGGACAGACAGACAGACAACTAGATAGATAGATAGATAGATAGATAGATAGATAGATAGATAGATAGATAGATAGATAGATAGATAGATAGATAGATAGATAGATAGATAGATAGATAGATAGATAGATAGATAGATAGATCAGTGTCGGGACAAGGTCATCCAGCGCCCAGGGCAAGGATGCAAAACTGCATCCCCCTTCCCTTAGGGTTAGTGTCAAGGCGCCCCCCCCCCATCCCTGCAATAAACTATTGTGCCCAGGGCAACCGTCCCTCCTGCCCACCCTTTGTCCCGGCCCTTAGATAGAAAGATAGATAACACCAACACAACTCTAATCATTGGCTTCCAGTGAAAGTCTGATGAGATATGATTAGTTAATACTAATTTCTGCACCATGTGCTGGCTTTCTATATATCTGAGTATATCAGGTCTCTTCCAATATACTTTACATTACTAGAGCACGTGCACAACCTATGGGTCCATCCAACCTATGGGTCCATCCAACCTATGGGTCCATTCACCCTATGGGTCCATTAAACCTATGGGTCCATCCAACCTATGGGTCCATCTAACCTATGGCTCCATCCAACCTATGAGTCCTTCTAACCTATGGGTCCATCCAACCTATGAGTCCATCTAACCTATGGGTCCATCCAACCTATGGGTCCATCCAACCTATGGGTCCATCCAACCTATGGGTCCATCTAACCTATGGCTCCATCCAACCTATGGGTCCATCTAACCTATGGATCCATCTAACCTATGGCTCCATCCAACCTATGGGTCCATCTAACCTATGGATCCATCCAACCTATGGGTCCATCCATCCTATGGGTCCAGCTAACCTATGGGTCCATTCACCCTATGGGTCCATTAAACCTATGGGTCCATCCAACCTATGGGTCCATCTAACCTATGGGTCAATCCAACCTATGGGTCCATCTAACCTATGGGTCCATCCAACCTATGGGTCCATCCAACCTATGGGTCCATCTAACCTATGGGTCCATCCAACCTTTGGGTCCATTCAACCTATGGGTCCATCCAACTTATGGGTCCATCCAACCTCATGCAGAGTCCCACAGATTAATGTCAAGGGAGGGGAGTTCAAAGACGACTCTGGATTATCAAATACTGATAACTACAACTTTTCATAGGGATTATATCCAAAGGGAAACAGCCAACAAAATATTTCTGAGACTCCATTCCTAATTCTGAATACAACCAGCAATGACATGCTGTGTAGACATTGGATCAGATTTTACCTTTCTCGGTGATTGGATGCTATGGGTCTCCTGCATTGCTTACAATAGATGAAATGAATCATGTCTATCTCATTAAAACTTAGAAGACTTTTGTCAGTTTATAGCCGTGCCTTATAGCATGCCAAGAAAAAAACCTTTTGTTTCTGATTAGCCAATATGTAAAAACAGCAATCAAACCTTCTTATATAACACAGCCTAAGATGTGGACGCTGGTAAACTGCAATCACATCCTGATATCACATGTAGGGAGTACTACCAGGATGATCAGTCATAAGCCGCGGCGTTATGGTTGCAGAATGTGCACATGAGCCAACATCAATAAGTTACATAGTTAGGTTGAAAATCGACCAAAAAGTCCATCGATTTCAATCAATAATAAAAAAAAATAATAATAATATATAATTATTTATATATTTATAAAAATACAAATAAAAAATAATATAATAAATAAAATAAAGATGGTTCTGGCTAGCTCACTAAATTGTTTTAAAAAAGGCCTGGATTCTTTCCTAGGTGTACATAATATAAATGGGTACTAAATTTTTTTTTAGGTAAAGCTGATCCAGGGAATATCTGATTGCCTCTTGGGGGATCAGGAAGGAATTTTTTTCCCCTGCTATAGCAAATTGGATCATGCTTTGCTGGGGTTTATTTTCACCTTCCTCTCGATCAACAGCGGGTATAGGATTGTGTATATGGGATTGTATGGTTGGGTTTTCAATACTTTTTTTTTTTTTTTTTTTGGTTGAACCGGATGGACTTTTTCAACCTGACTAACTATGTAACTATGTAACTATGAATATAAAATAACCAAATGAATAAAAATGTAATAAAATAACAAAAATAGAAAACATAAATAAAGGATAATATATAAAATAGTAAAATATAATAAAATAATAATCAAAAAATAGGAAAAGAGATAATATAAAATAATAAATAAAATACAATAAAATAGGAAAAAATAAATATAAAAAAATAAATAAAATACAATAAAATAATAAAATAGCAAAAAATAAATATAAAATAATAAATAAAATACAATAAAATAATAAAAATAAAATAGGAAAAAATAAATAAAAAATAATAAATAAAATAATAAAAAGTATAAAATATATTACAAAAAAAATAAAATAGGAAACCTCCATATACACAATCCTATACTGACATTTGGTGGCAATAGGTACCAATGGCAAGGTAAACCCTTCGTGCACCAGGAGGTGCCTTTTGTAAAGAACTTTTTTTTTAAAGAGTTGCATCAATTTTACCTGCAAATGGAATAATAATATGTCTATGCCACTTATATAACCAACTGCTATGACAACAGCAGCCAAGAAAAGTTACCGGACACGCTTATTCACTTCAAATGAAAAACCGAGATGGCGGCAAAGTGTGGTAACCCCTAGTAACCTATGGAAATGTGCTTTCAGTGGTTGGATGGTAATGTGAAATCCGGTCACAGTGGTCCTCTGTATAATCCACAATCAGCCAGTGTCTGCTATAGGGGATGAAATATAACCATTTAAAGTGCAGGATCACAATGCATGCCGGGCGGTGTCATAAACGATGTTGGTTTCTATGCACATCTGAAAAGCTTGCCATTATCATTATGAGTGAGCCAGCTTTGTGTTGAACCTTTTTGGGAGACTCTAGTCTGGTAAACAAGTGTTGGCTGCTACTTTTTTTTTTTTTTTTAGGGGGGGGGGGGGTCTCCTAAATCAGAAGAGTGCACTGGTGTCTGTATCAGCCCATTGCACCTGAGCAGCCTACAGTCACATCAGTGGGTGCTCTGAATGAATGATCGGTCATTGGCCATGCAGAGAGAAGGGTTCCTGGCTGCACATTATGTTCATTCTTGCCTCCCCATGCAATGCCCCCCTCCAGCATCCGACCCCCGGCCGGTCTAGCAGCACTCCGTTCCCCGCACTCACCTCCAGGCTCCGGCTACACCGCGCTCAGTGCCGGGCTCCGCACTGCCAGCTCCGCTCCATCCTCATCACTGATCCGCTCCCCGATCCCCGATCCCCGCCTCACATCACACAGGAGGGGGGGCACAGCGCACACTCCAGGTACCGATCCTTATATCCCCCCCGTCCTTCATAAATACATCAGTGCAACCACTACCGACACTAATTGGTGCTCAGCATGGGGAGGAGAGCGCAGTCCTCCTACCCACCCACCTACCTACCTACCGACAACTGTCACTCACCCCACCTTGTATGAGGAGGGACCAGGAGAAGATCATCCCCATCATCATCATCACACTCATCCCTCTCCATCCATCCATCCATTGTCTGTCCCCCTCTCATCAATGCCCCCCCCCCTTCCCTTCCTATCTTATCTCTACTATATATCTGTCTATCCATCCATCCATCCATCCATCCATTGTCTGTCCCCCTCCCATCAATGATTCCCCCTCCCTCTCTATCCTCTAATCTCTACTATATATCTGTCCATCCATCCATCCATTGTCTGTCCCCCTCTCATCAATGCCCCCTTCCCTTCCTATCTTATCTCTACTATATATCTGTCTATCCATTCATCCATCCATCGTCTGTCCCCCTCTCCATCAATGGTTCCCCCTCCCTCTCTATCCTCTAATCTCTACTATATATCTGTCTATTTATCCATCCATCCATCGTCTGTCCCCATCTCATCAATGCCCCCCCCCTTCCCTTCCTATCTTATCTCTACTATATATTTGTCTATCCATCCATCCATCCATTGTCTGTCCTCCTCTCCATCAATGGTCCTCCCTCCCTCTCTATCCTCTAATCTCTACTATATAACTGTCTATTTGTCCATCCATCCATCCATCCATCCATCCATCCATCCATCCATCGTCTGTCCCCCTCTCATCAATGGTTCTCCCTTCCTATCCTCTCTCATCTCTACTACATGTCTGTCTATTCATCAATCCATCCATCCATCCATCCATCCATCCATCCATCCATCCATCCATCCATCCATCCATCGTCTGCCCCCCCCCCCATCAATGATTCCCCCTCCCTCTCTATCCTCTCATCTCTATTATATATCTGTCTATCTACTTTTCCATCATCTGTCCCCCTGTCCTCACTCTCTATCCTCTAATCTGTACTACATATCTGTCTTTCCATCCATCCATCCATCCATCCATCCATCCATCCACCGTCTGTCCCCTCATCAATGGTTCCCCCTCCCTCTCTAAAATCTCATCTCTACTACATATATGTCTATCAATTCATCTATCCATCCATCCATTTATCCATCTCCATCCATGCATTTATTTATATATCCATAAATCCATCTATCTATCTATCTATCTATCTATCTATCTATCTATCTATCTATCTATCTATCTATCTATCTATCTATCTATCTATCTATCTATCTATCTATCTATCTATCTATCTATCTATCTATCTATCTATCTATCTATCTATCTATCTATTCATGATGTAGCTTTGTCAACAACACCATGTGAATAAATATGTTTATCCATCCAACCATCCATCTCTCCATCCGTCCATTTATCCATCCATCTCTCCATCCGTCCATTTATCCATCCATCCATCTCTCCATCCATCCATCTCTCTATCCATCTCTCCATCCGTCCATCCTTCATCTCTCTACCAAACTTGTCTTCTTTGTTTCCATTTTCTTTATTTTCACAGATCTTTCCATCTTGGTAACTTGATGAAGACTTGCTAATAAACGTAAATACACAACATATGTCTGTCTCTCATTATCTATGTATATCTCTATCTATCTATCTTTGTAAGTTGATGAAGCCTTGCCAGCAAACACCATGTGAATGGCTATGAATGAAAATCTATTTATCCATCCATCCATCTATCCATCCATCCATTCCTGACTTGGTAACTCGATGAAGGATTGTTAAACATAAACACACAAATATATAACACACATGTCTATGTGCCTATCTCTCACCATCTATGTATCTACAGTATATTTGTATCTATGTACCTGTCTATCTTTGTAAGTTATTGTAGCCTTGTCAGTATGTGAATGTTTATGAATTAGTACCTTTCTCATTCATCCATCCACCCATCCATCCATCCACCCATCCATCCACCCATCCATCCTTCCATTCATCCTGTCCCTGCTAAAATCACATAGGCTTATCAACACACACGAACATCTTTATTTTTCTTTTTCTTTCATTCTTTGAATAATTTGTATCTTGATCTTGTTGAAGTCTTGTCAAAAAAACATAAATACAATGTAAATATGTATGAATGTGTCTCCCTTCTGCTATTTATTAACACACCCTTCCTTCTGTTCTCTCTTCATTCCTTTGTACTCTCTACCCTCATTCTGTTCTTCATTCCTTTTTTCCTTCCTTCTTTCCTTCCTTTCCTTCTGTTCTTTTTTAAGTCCTTCAATCTGTTCTTCCTTCCTTCCTTCTGTACCCCCTACCTGTATTCTGTTTGTCCTTCCTTCCTTCCTTCCTTCCTTCCTTCCTTCCTTCCTTCCTTCCTTCCTTCCTTCCTTCCTTCCTTCCTTCCTTCCTTCCCTCATCCTGTTCTTCCCTCCCTCCCTCCCTTCCTTCCTTCCTTCCTTCCGTACTCCCTACCTGTATTCTGTTCGTCCTTCTTTCCTTCCTTCTCCCTCCCTCCCTCCCTCCCTCCCTCCCTCCCTCCCTTCCTTCCTTCCTTCCATACTCCCTACCTGTATTCTGTTCGTCCTTCTTTCCTTCCTTCCTTCCTTACTCCCTACCCTCATCCTGTTCTTCCCTCCCTCCCTCCCTCCCTCCCTTCCTTCCTTCCTTCCGTACTCCCTACCTGTATTCTGTTCGTCCTTCTTTCCTTCCTTCTCCCTCCCTCCCTCCCTCCCTCCCTCCCTCCCTCCCTTCCTTCCATACTCCCTACCTGTATTCTGTTTGTCCTTCTTTCCTTCCTTCCTTCCTTCCTTACTCCCTACCCTCATCCTGTTCTTCCCTCCCTCCCTCCCTCCCTCCCTCCCTCCCTCCCTCTCTTCCTTCCTTCCTTCCTTCCTTCCTTCCTTCCTTCCTTCCTTCCTTCCTTCATTCCTTCCTTCCTTCCTTCCTTCCTTCCTTCCTTCCTTCCTTCCTTCCTTCCTTCCTTCCTTCCTTCCCTACTCCCTACCTTCCTTCCTTCCTTCCTTCCTTCCTTCCGTACTCCCTACCTTCATTCTGTTCTTCCTTCCTTCCTTTGGAACTTCTGCCTGTCTATCTTCCTCTCCTTGTCTTTCCATCTCTCAGTCCTCTATCTCCCCATCTATTGTTCTATCATGTGCAGGCTTCACAACAAACCCACTGTAGCTGTCTATGGGTGACCACTGCATTCATTGGCTTGCGGCAGTGCAGGAGTTACCACATCCCCAGGTGTGAGAAGAATCCCGGAAGTGTGGAAATAGATCCTCGCTCCCCGGGATCCCCTCCTAATCGCCTGATTCAAAAATGGAGAACATGAATGATTTCACACCCACTGAGAGTCCCTGTGGGACTGGAGAGGTTTGTAGAGGTAGGCGGTCGGGACCATATCTTACACAGGCGGGTTTATTTATTTGACATATTCTGCGCTAAAGAATTGACATCGATGCATGGACCAGTGCGCTGATGTGCATATTTTGTTGTGTTAAAGTGTATATACACCCCAACAGTCAACTTTGCTTACTGGCACCCTATTGGTCTGTTACATAGACCATTGTAGGGGTTTTCTTATTTCTCTTTGATAAAAGCAAAAAAAATAAAAATCCCATTGGTCCCGCCAGAAATATTGCTAATATCCTTCGATTTCTGCCTGTGCTGTACTGTTATTAGTTACACTTCTCCCAGTTATCCCTGAGGACTACAGAACCCCTCCCCTCTATGTTATGGAAAAGAGGAGAGGAGGACGTTTCGGTAGTCCTAACACACATCCTGTCTTGAGGTGACAACGCTGCTCCTCCATAGTACAGTGAGTGAACGTTGTCACCCTAGGAAAAGAAGTATGTTACTAGTAGGATCACCAGTTGAAAAAAAAGAATAAAAAAATAGTCTGAAAAAGAAAACAAACGCAGTCACCACATCTAAGCACTGGTAAGCTCCAATATATTAATAATAATTAATGTTGATTGAGAGGGTTTTGTTTCGCTTTAAGGAGTAAGTAGGCCTTAAAGGGTTAGTTCACCTTTAACAAACAATACCCTAAATATCACCTCATAACCCTAAACTAATCAGATTTTTAAAAAAAAATAAAATCCTTTAACCATTTGAGCTCCAGAAGTTTTTACCCCCTTCATAACCAGGCCATTTTCTGCTATCCAGCAATGCACTACTTTAACTGACAATTATTTTTTTCACACAACTAGAGCTTTCTTTTGGTGGTATATGATCACCACTGCGTTTTTTTTTTTTTTTTTTTGTTTCCTTTTTTTTTAAATAAATGAATAAAAGAACAAAATATGAATGCAGATTTGGCCTTCACTGGCCTCAGTTCTGCTTGTCATGGTGGGGATTTATCCTGTGTTTGCCTAAGCCCAAAAAAAAAAAAAAAAAAACGGTCGCAAACCCCAGAGGTGGCCATATTTATTATATAAACGGAAAAAATACCAAAAATTAAATAAAAAAAATAAATAAAAAAACATTTTTACTTTGTTATAAAACATCCAATGAGAAAATGACAAAAATCAAATTTCTTCAAAAATGTAGGCCAAAATGTATTCTGCTACATGTCTTTGGTAAAAAAAAACAATAGGTGTATATTAATTGATTTGTGTGAAAGTTATAGCATCTACAAACTATGATATATATATATATATATATATATATATATATATATATATATATACTGGATTTTTTTTTGTTATATTAGTAATGGCGGTGATCAGCAAATTATAATGTGACTGCGATAGTGCGGCGGGCAGAGTTGTATAAAGTACTCGAAACCCATACTTGAGTAAAAGTACAAGTGCTCGATCAAAAAGTGACTTGAGTAGAAGTGGAAGTGCTCGATCAAAAAGTGACTTGAGTAGAAGTACTAAAGTATTCAACATTTTTTGTACTTAAGTATTGCAAGTAGTTTTTTTTTAAATTTTGCTACTCAAGTACTGAAAGTAAAAGTACAAGTACTGTGTTATGTAATTATTAAAGAAAGAAGTCAAAAGTTTGAACATCATATTGTTTTTTATTATTTCAAATGCAGCTTTTATTTATACATACAGTAGCATTTATTTTCTATGCGCTGATAATACACATGTTTTGAGCTTCATGAAACCTGCCATCTACTGTTCTGGCAGTGGTAATTTTCATAATTGTAACGAGTAACTATGCAGCACAAAAAAAAATATTGGAGTAGAAGTATTGAAATCATTGAAGAAACGTAGTGAAGTAAAAGTGGAAGTAGGAGAAAAAAATTCTACTCTAGGAAAGTACAGATACCGCCTTTCGGTACTTAAGTACAGTAGTGAAGTAGTTCTACTTAGTTACTATACATCTCTGGCGGCGGGAAATCTGACTCTAGCTGTCGCTGACTAACTGACACTGACATCACGAAATGATAATACAGTGATCAGTGCTAATAGTATGCACTGTCACTGTACTAATGACACTGGCTGGGACAGAGTTAACTTCTATGGGCGAGCAAGGGGTTAACTGTGCGCCTAACTATGTTTACTGTGTGCTCTTTTTACTAAAGGCCCGTACACACGTACCGATCGTCGGCAGACAAGCGTCGGCCGACGAACGATCTGCCGATTGTACGCTTGTTCGTATGGTGCCTCCGACAGCCGTCAGCGCACATTCTGCCGACAAGAATCTGTCATGCAAGCATTAAAATTTTTGTACGCCGACACCAGAGCGGCCGATTGTTCGCCTGTCAGTACAGAATTCGGCCGACAGACCGCAGATTTGCAAGACTGGGCATGCTCAGAAAAGAAAAAACACAGGGAAAGTTAACCATTACATGACATCACTTCTGCAGTCGGCTGTAGTCGGCGGACAAAATTCTTGTGCTGTCTTTGCACTTTTCAACAGACACCGACAGCCCGGGGACAAAAGACGGCCGATTGTTCGCCGACGATCGGTACGTGTGTACGGGGCTTAAGCAATCTGCCAGCTTTTGCTCCCTGCTATGCAGGGAGAAATAAAACTGGCACATCACTGCTGTTTGTAGAGAGCCCTGTATTGGTTAGAGCTCTCTTCTGCTATTCGCTCAGCTAACCAGCGGGTTCCATCCATAAAAATAAATTATTATTTTATATATCATATATATATATATATATATATATATATATATATATATATATATATATATATATATAAATATATATAATACTCTTATATGTAATGAACTGACCGATAGATACTGAATGGCCAAATATATACTCAAGTGACCTATATATATATATAGATATTAATGTATGTTCTATACTGAACTGACCAATATGGCCTAATATCTACGCAAGTGCCCTGTATATATATATATATATATATATATATATATATATATAGATATAGATATATAGAGATCAATGTATGGTCTATACTGAACTGACCGATAGATACTAAATGGCCTAATATCTATACAAGTGCCCTATATATATATATATATATATACACATATATGTACATATTTATATATATAGGGCACTTGCGTAGATATTAGGCCATTTAGTATTTGTTTTGGTATTATTGTTAGTTTTGTTTGGGTGTGTATATGCATGTATTTATGTATATACAGTATGTGTATGATTGTGTAGTTAGATTATTGGTAATTAGTATATTATATTTGAATGATTAATTATTGTATGAATTTATAGTGATGGGATATTGAATGGTTTATTATTACTTATGGGTAAGGGGTGGGATTAGCTAAGTTTGTACTTATCTTTTCGGGTATGTAAGCTAAATTGTTTTTTATGTTTTTTTTTTTATAGTTTCTTTGATTTTTTATAGTTTTTTTTTTTTGTCTTCTCTTGTATCTAGTTGTTTTGTGATTGCTTACTGTTGAATGATGACTTTTTTGATTCTGTTTTATGTTCAAAATAAACTAAAACAAACTAACTAAAACCCACTGATCGGCTCATGTTGCAGCGAATGACTTCAAAAGGGTAGGAATCCTCAAATCAGAGAGACCTCTATCCCTCAACACCTTGCTTTCAACAGCCAAGCCATTAAAGCCAGTGACCCTAAGTCTCCATTCACACTGGTACGACTTGTCAGGCGACTTGGTCAGCCTGACAAGTCACGCACCGTCGCGTCCCATAGTGTAGTACAGGACCGGTTCTAACAAGTCGCTCCGACTTAGAAAAAGGGTCCTGTACTACTTCGGGGTGACCTGGAGCAACTTGCATTGACATTCATTTTATGAAGTCCGTGCAAGTCGTGCCGAAGTCGCGGTGCACGCGACTTCACAGGTCGCCCCCTAAGTCGGATCGCCGTAGTGTGAACCAAATGTAAAGCAGGATGGAAGATTGGTCCTTGAGATAGAAGGTCTTCCCGTAGAGGAAGACACCATGGAGAATCAACAACCATTTTTACCATTTCTGCGTACCAAGACCACCGCCCAGGCCAGTCTGGAGCCACCAGAATGACCGGAATGCCTTCCATCGCCACCCAGCAAAGAAACCTCGGGAGGAGAACAAGCGAAGGGAAGGCATATTACAGGCAATACCGACCCCAAGGAGTCACCAGAGCGCTTGTGGCGTTGGCTAGAGGATCCCGAGACCTGACCACAAACCTCTGAACTTTCCCGTTGAGGCGAGATGAGAACAGATCCACCTCCAGAGTCCTCCACCGGGCACACAGGAGATGAAACACCTCCGGATGCAGGGACCTCTCCCCCTGATCCAACACCTGATGACTCAGGTAATCTGCTTGCCAATTCTCCACACCCGGGATGTGGACCGCGGAAAGAGCCGGAACATTGTGTTCCACCCATTCCAGAATCTCTGCCACCTCCTTGGCCGCCAGGGCATTCCTTGACGATTGATGTAAGCCACGGGCATGGCATTGTCCGACTACCCAGAAATACAAAATGATGTACATGTATGTGATCCAGCGCTCTGCCGCAGTATAAGTGCGGTGTGCGGTCCAGAAGCGGTTAATGTTTTTTCCATACCTGTAGGAAATTTTTCCAAGAAACAAAGCCTGCCTCAAAACCACAGTTTTCCAGGCTCCATCCTGTCTTCTTTTTAACCACTTGCCGACCGCCGCACGCCGATCTACGTCGGTGGTCAGCCCCTCACAGGCAAAGTGACGTAGGGCTACGTCACTAGCTTGTGAGGGTCTAGGGAGCGAGCGCGCGCCGCCGGAGGCGCGCTCCCGCTCCCACGTGGTCACGGACCCCCCCCGCGCGTGTGACCGGCGGACCCGATGTCCGCCGGCCACTCTGCGATCGGCGGGGGAGAGGGAGAAAGTCAGGCAGCTTGTGTAAACAAGCTGCCTGTCATTCTCCCCTCTGTATGAGAGATGATCATATGGATCTACTATTTAGATCCGTTGATCACTCTGCATACAGTTGAAGCCACAGCCAATCACAGTTAGAATCACGCCCCTAGGGACACACACAGCCCCTCCCTCTCAAATAAAGTTAACCCCTTCACTACCAGTGTATTTTTACAGTAACAGTGCATATATATAGCACTGATTACTGTAGAAATGTCACTGGTAACCCCAAAAGTGTCAAAAATGTCAGTCAAGGGTCCGATCTGTCCGCCGCAATGTCGCAGTACCGCAAAACAAATCGCAGATCGCCGCCATTACGCGTTAAAAAAAAAACAACAAAAATGACAAAAATCTTTCCCTTAGTCAGTAAACGCAATAATTTTTGCGCAAACCAATCAAAATACGCTTTTTGCGATTTTTTTTACCAAACATAGGTAGCATAAAACAAATTGGCCGAAAATGTTAAAAAATTTTGATTTTTACATTTCTTTTTTGGGGAATTTCATATAAAAAAAGGGAAAAATATTGCTATTTTTGCAAAATTGACGCTCTTTTTTTGTTTATAGTGCATGATCAAAAAAATCGCACAGGTGATCAAATACCGCCAAAAGAAAGCTCTGTTTGTGGGAAAAAAAGGACGCCAAATTTGTTTAGGTACAGCGTCGCACGACCGCGCAATTGTCCATTAAAGTCACGCAGTGCCGAATCGCAAAATAGGCCCTGGTCAGGAAGGGGGTAAAATATTCCGGGGATTAAGTGGTTAAGGCAATCTTGACACACTCTTTATCTTGAAAAGGCAACTTCATTCGGGCTGATAGACATCCTTTGCAACTATGAAAAGTGGGGTGGAAGACCTTCTGTCACCCTCTTTAAGGCAATCTTGACACATTATTTACTTTGTAAATGCAGCTTCACCCAGGATTCACAGCAATTCCTTGCGGCTAAGCATATTGGGCCAAAGCTTCTGTCTGCCTTTTAAAGGCGGTCCTGATGCACTGTTTTAGGCCATAGTGTTAGCGTTTGCAGTATGGAAGAGGATTTTTTCTACCTTGGCTGGATTTCTGGTGCTCTTCTCCTAAGCATATTCCTGTCAGTGGGACAGACTGGGCTCCTTAGCCAAGAGAGAGGTCAGTTAGGACCCGAGTGCACTTTTTTTAGCTGCAAAATACCTACCTGGTCTGATGACCCTTACCTATAGGAAACATGTGGATCTTTGTTATGCAGTGAGCTCATCCATCCTTGTGTGCAGGGCAACTGGAACACTGACATTTAGTCAGGTATAATAATAATGTCACACTGAGACATGAGTACGGACATTCGCTAGGCAGAAGGAAATGGCCCTTGATGCAGGGTTTGCGGCTATGGGCATGCTGGCACCAGAGGCGTAACTAGAGCCTTCAGGGCCCCAATGCAAGAAACCATGAAGGGCCCCCCCCAGATCCCTGGCCGGGGCCTTTCCCTTCAAGCCCAGGGCTCTTCCCACTAATCCTGGGGCTCTTTACTCTCGTTGCATGGCCTTTTATTACGGTCCCGCAGCAGGATCCTTTCACAAGTTCTGCAGTGGGCTCCCTTCCTGCAATCTTGGGGCCTCCCCACAGTGGTGCAATGCCAGGGCCCGGTCGCAAGTGTGACTTTTGCAATCCTGGAAGTTCACCCACTGGTTTGCTACTGGGCCCCCTGGAGCATGGGGCCCGGTAGCAATCGCAACCCCTGCAACCCCTGTAGTTACGCCCCTGGCTGGCACGCAGCCCTATCGTGTGAATGCCCTATCTAGAAGCTGCTGGGTCTTTAACCCCATGTTCCTCAACTCTGCCTGCCTTCCACTCCTGGCAGACTTCTTCTCACCTTGCCCACTTCCAAGATGGCTTCCAGGTAGTCTTGCCCAACTCCAAGATGGTCACTGGGGGAGTACTTGCCCAAACCAAAGATGGCCCCCATGTGAGCGCTATCCACTTCACCTGTTCAGAATAATGCATCATTCCCTTGAGTGTAGACACTTAGCTTTCTCTTCCACAATTGCCACTAGAATGCATACAGGAATATGGTGCAGCTGCAGCCTGTCCGAGGGGAGATGTAACACATAACTTATGAGGCCATTCACAGATAAATTTTAAAAAAATGAGAAAACATACTTATCTTGGAAATGCGGTGTCACAGTTCAATGGATCCACTCACTTCTGGAAGGCAGGCTCCAGACATGGACAGCTCTTCTGAGGAACATAGCCTTGGCTGCACTGCTGTATGTGCAGCAAATTAGCACCCACATTTCTTTTGCCCCAAAAGATCCACAGAAGGGGCTCCCTGCCTTATCCGCTACAGGAGAGGTTTTACCTGTGCGGAAAACCACCAAAGGTTGCAGGTAAGTGGGGCTACTATCACACGTAAAAAAAAAAAGTTTTGCCTATAGTTCTACTTTAAGAGCCCGTTCATAAGTGCAGCAGCCCTTGCTGTTCTTCTGAAAAATGTTAAACAGAGTATCACTTATTAGAAGCATTTGTGGAGCTGTTAGGAGGTGATATGTCGTGGAGTGTAGCTCTGCATGCTGATAGAAAATCATCTTACATTTATTAGGTATTAACATTTTTTTAGCTTTTACTGTTTTTCCACTTACTGGTTGAGTGAGGCACTGGTGATGTAACCAGGACCTCACAGCTGCATCCTGGGAAGGCTACAACACCAGCGCCTTCCCCCCTTAGTATACTGTCACGTGTTTCGGGAGGCAGACCCAGAGTTCCAGGAAGTAAAAGGGGATGGATTCACTGTTGTACCACTTAGGGGGCGCTACAACAGCTGCTCCATCCTTTAACCACTTAAGCCCCGGAGGATTTGGCTGCTAAACGACCAGGGGGTATTTTGCGATTCGGCACTGCGTGACTTTAACGGCCAATTTGTTTTATGCTACATATGTTTGGTAAACAAAAAATCGCAAAAAGCGTATTTTGATTGGTTTGCGCAAATGTTATCGCGTTTACTAACAAAGGGAAAGATTTTTGGAATTTTTGTTGTTTTTTTTTTAACGCGTATTGGCATCGATCTGCGATTTTTTTTGCAGGACTGCGACATTGCGGCGGACAGATCGGACCCCTGACTGACATTTTTTGACACTTTTGGGGTTACCAGTGACATTTCTACAGTAATCAGTGCTATACATATGCACTGATACTGTAAAATTACACTGGCAGGGAAGGGGTTAACTTTTTTGAGAGGGAGGGGTTATGTGTGTCCCTAGGGGCGTGATTCTAACTGTGATTGGCTGTGGCTTGAGGTGTATGAACAGTGATCAACGGTCCTACATAGTAGAACCGTATGATCTCCATTCTTACACAGGGGAGAATGACAGGCGGCTTGTTTACATTAGCCACCTGCCTTTCTCCCTCTGCACCGACGATCGCCGAGTGACCGCCGGACATCAAGTCCGCCGGTCACACGCGCGGGGGGGTCCGTGACCACTCGGGAGCGTGCCTCCGGGGGCGCGCACTCGCTCCCTAGACCCTCACAGGCTAGCAATGTAGTACTACGTCGCTCTGCCCGTGAGGGGCTGACCGCCGCAGTAAATAGTCGTGCGGCGGTCGGCAAGTGGTTAAAGGGGTAGACAAAAGCTCTCCTGCCCACTATTCATAGACGCAAAGGATTGCTGTGGGCCCAGGTGAAGTTATCATATCCAAGTTATTGCGAAAACCTCAAGCTGTGTTCCAATACTGTTGCTACCAACTGCATAAAGCCTCCCTCAGCAGAGAGCAGGTCAACTGCTGACAAGGAAGAACAGAGAGGATAAGCTGCTACTTTATGTTCAGCCTAAGGCTTTGCCCCTGCTGGCCCATCTCTTTAGGGTAGGTAAGTTTACCATGAGTGGAGAAGAACCGGAGGAGCCAAGTAAGAAACCAGAGCAGACTCAAGGTAAGAAAGTTGCTACAACATTTCCTCAGTCGGAAGAGGTAGCCTGCATGGCCTTCCAGGGACGGGTTCGCTTTGATACAGTCCAGGTTAACAGCATTGGTGATGCGGCTGAAGTTGAACACTTGTCATTACTAGCGGAAGAAGGCTAGAGTTCAGATTGCAAGGTATTTTTCTCCTTCAAATTGTTACGAAGCGTCTTTTCTCCATTTGTGATCTCTGCATATCCCCTGAAGGTTTTCTGGGTCAAGGTACTTCTGCCCCAATTGTGGTGGCAAACAGTCCACTATCCAAAAGCCCATGGTGGCATTATCTGGTATGCATCTTGAAGCTTTAAGGGGCTGGGTTCAGATGCAAGTTTTCCATGGGTAAATACAAAATTTGCATTGTCTCCAGTACTGGCCCAAGACATTGTGCTGCCTGGGTCCAAGAATGA
The DNA here is from genome assembly GCF_965119305.1 of Pelophylax lessonae. Lineage (NCBI taxonomy): Eukaryota > Metazoa > Chordata > Amphibia > Anura > Ranidae > Pelophylax > Pelophylax lessonae. The sequence goes on along the minus strand of NC_138769.1, from coordinate 708,842,776 downwards.
AATGCTGCCCCTCCTCCAAAATAAAATCAGGCCCACCAAAAGGCCCCCACATCAATTATATATAAAATCTTGAAAATATTCTTCCATAGGTCACCACCAGACCGGTCCACCAAACACCCATTGTCTGTCCTCATGTCACTCCTGTGTCTGCCACACCCACTGCCCTAGAAGATCCAGCCTGCCCTATGTGAGATGGTGTGCGCTGATGTCCGACGTCATTGTGCACACCGCAATTACGCGAGGGACGTTCCCCGGAGGAGACGCTCCGCCTCCTCATACTCATCAGTTTGCACTACGGGCGTCAGTATGAGCTGGGGAAATGCCTCCCCTAACGCCCTGCAAATGGAGGACACACAAAACTGCTGGAAAAAAATCAATTTGCCGCCCCTCTAAAAAGTGCTGCCTGGGTCCAATGGACCCAGTGGGACCCATGGTAGGGCCGGCCCTGATTGTCTCCCTTCACCTGGGACACTTTCTGGCTTAGTGGGCTTTAAAGATAATTATTGTTCCCATCTGGGGGTGCCCTCAGGCGTGTTCATTTGGGGTCCTGGTCCCGGTCCACAGCTGCGCGGCCTGGGGGGTGTCTCACTGCCTGCGGTTGGCGGTGTCAACTTCCTGGTGAGGTCGGGCAGATGGGTTGGGGCTGGTCCTGGGTGCACCCGGCCCATCTCTATTCCCATCCCTTAAGCAATTTCTGTGCCTTTCTTTTGGACCATGCACTACCAATTCTGGGATCCTGCCCCTTGTCTATTGTTCAGCACTTCCTATATTAGGATGCTGGACTCATTGCCTTCCTGAAATATTCTCATAGAGAGATCCTTAGATGGGGAATAATTAGTGCAGGCTCTGTCGAGCAACCTGACATGGCCCATCAGATACTCCAGTAACTTGGATAGGTTCAGAGCCTTCAGAGATCGTTGCTGAGACCGACTCACCTTGGGAACGTCTGGATGGCCCTACTCACAGCTCAGGGCAGGTTCAAGCTGTCTGTGCCAGTAGCAAGCTGGATCTCCACTTTTGTATGAGAGGCCAAGAACTGAGGGTAGCTTCATGTCAGGCAATTCCTTTGGCCTGGTTACACCCCAGGCTTTTATAGGCTTCTGTTCTTCGAGGGACAAGTTGACTCAGCCTTTAGTCAGGTGATTTCCCTATTGCTGAGGCTCAGGGGTCTGGCTCTCGAGCAAGGAAGTCATCTCTTCCTGTTTTAACCGTTTGCCGACCGCCGCACGACTATTTACTGCGGCGGTCAGCCCCGGCCAGGCAAAGTGACGTATATATACGTCACTAGCCTGGGAGCCAATAGCGGGCGAGCGCGCGCCCCCGAAGGCGCGTTCCCGCCCTGGCTCGTTCATGAATGAGTCCGCGCGTGTGACCGCGGACTCGCGATCGTCCGCCGTGAAGGGAGAAAGGCAGGCGGCTAATGTAAACAAGCCGCCTGTCATTCTCCCCTGTGTATGAATAGTGATCATACGGTTCTGCTATGTAGGACCGTTGATCACTGTTCCTACACCTCAAGCCACAGCCAATCACAGTTAGAATCACACCCCTAGGGACACACATAGCCCCTCCCTCTCAAAAAAGTTAACCCCTTCACTGCCAGTGTCATTTTACAGTAACAGTGCATATGTATAGCACTGATTACTGTAGAAATGTCACTGGTAACCCCAAAAGTGTCAAAAATGTCAGTCAAGGGTCCGATCTGTCCGCCGCAATGTCGCAGTCCTGCAAAAAAAATCGCAGATCGATGCCAATACGTGTTAAAAAAAAAAAACAACAAAAATGACAAAAATCTTTCCCTTTGTTAGTAAACGTGATAACTTTTGCGCAAACCAATCAAAATACGCTTTTTGCGATTTTTTTTTTTACCAAACATATGTAGCAGAAAACAAATTGGCTGAAAATGTTAAAAAATTTAGATTTTTACATTTTTATGGGGGGGAATTTCATATAAAAAAATGTGAAAAATATTGTTATTTTTGCAAAATTGACACTCTTTTTTTGTTTATAGCGCATGATCAAAAAATCGCACAGGTGATCAAATACCACCAAAAGAAAGCTCTGTTTGTGGGAAAAAAAGGACGTCAAATTTGTTTAGGTACAGCGTCGCACGATCGCGCAATTGTCCGTTAAAGTCACGCAGTGCTGAATCACAAAATAGGCCCTGGTCAGGAAGGGGGTAAAATCTTCCAGGGCTTAAGTGGTTAAAAACCAACAATCGTAGAAGCCTCCAGAGCACAATCGCCTTGCCGTTCCTAAAGTTAATTCTAAGATCCCGCTATTTGGCCGGGCTGCAACCCCCGAAAGTAATTGCTATTGGTTCCTCCAGCAGCATCTGAACATTGTGGGCACCCTATGCAGAGATGTCAGCCAGCATGACCGGCAGGGGAGCCAGTCTGGTTCTAATATGGTGCATTCTTTCAGCACTACTGATGGGTTTAGTAGTCCTCACTACACCTGTCTTTGGCAGGAAGCCAGTAGCTTACTCACTTTCTTATGATACAATTTGCTGAAGCTCCCCACCCATTGGAAGATTTCTCCTCTAATAGTTTTCTGGGGACAACCCAAAATTTGGGATTTTCTTTTACTTCCACTTTCAATGATAATGGCAAATGGGACAAATAGAGAGGGTGACTCTCCTAATGTGGGGGACAGACAGCAATAAAAACTGACAGGGGTTCTAATCTCTCTCTAATGCAAAAACGATTTTGCTTTAACCACTTGCCGACTGCCTAACGCCGATCTACGTCGGCAGTCAGCCCCTCACAGGCAAAGTGACGTAGGGCTACGTCACTAGCTTGTGAGGGTCTAGGGAGCGAGCGCGCGCCCCCGGAGGCGCGCTCCCGCGTGGTCACGGACCCCCCCGCGCGTGTGACCGGCGGACCCGATGTCCGCCGGTCACTCGGCGATCGGCGGGGGAGAGGGAGAATGTCAGGCAGCTTGTGTAAACAAGCCACCTGTCATTCTCCTTGCTGTTAGGATACTGATCACTCGGATCTAGTATGTAGATCCGTTGATCAGTGTCCATACAGCTCAAGCCCCAGCCAATCACAGTAGAAAGCACGCCCCTAGGGATACACACAGCCCCTCCCTCCCAAATAAAGTTAACCCCTTCACTACCAGTGTATTTTTACAGTAACAGTGCATATGTATAGCACTGATTACTGCAGTAATGTCACTGGTAACCCCAAAAGTGTCAAAAATGTCAGTCAAGGGTCCGATCTGTCCGCCGCAATATCGCAGTACCGCAAAAAAAATCGCAGATCGCGGCCATTACACGTTAAAAAAAAAAAACAACAAAAATGACAGAAATCTTTCCCTTTGTTAGTAAACGCGATAACTTTTGCGCAAACCAATCAAAATACGCTTTTTGCGATTTTTTTTTACCAAACATATGTAGCATAAAACAAATTGGCCGAAAAAGTAAAAAAATTGTGATTTTTAAATTTTTTTTGGGGGAATTTCATATAAAAAAATGTGAAAAATATTGCTATTTTTGCAAAATTGACGCTCTTTTTTTGTTTATAGCGCGTGATCAAAAAATCGCACAGGTGATCAAATACCACCAAAAGAAAGCTCTGTTTGTGGGAAAAAAAGGACGCCAAATTCGTTTAGGTACAGCGTCGCACGACCGCGCAATTGTCCGTTAAAGTCACGCAGTGCCGAATCGCAAAATACCCCCTGGTCGGAATGGGGGTAAAATCTTCCGGGGCTTAAGTGGTTAAAAAAAGTTCTGCCTTTAGTTATACATTAACCGCTTAACGACCGCCCGCCGCAGTTATACTCCAGCCGCTCCTGCGCAAACCGCCCTAGGTATACGTCGGTCGTGCGCCTGCAGCTAGGGGGCGTGCTCCCACCCCCGCTCAGCAGCGGGGATCCCGATGTACGGGGCAGGTGGCTCTGATTGCCGCCTGACACCCGCGATCGCTCCCCGCTGAGAGAGAACGGATTAGCTGTTGTAAACACAGCCGACCGTTCTTCTCCCTGGAATGATCACAGAGCCCCTGTGATCCTTCTATATAGGATCACATGTCTTCATAATCATTTCACAAGCCACGCCCCCCACAGTTAGAATCACTCCCCTAGGTACATATTTAACCCCTCGATCACCCACAGTGTTAACCCCTTCCCTGCCAATGTCATTATTACAGTAACAGTGCATATTTTTAGCACTGATTACTGTAGTAATGTCACTGGTACCCCCAAAAGTGTCAAAAATATCAGTTAGGGGGTCGGATCTGTCCGCCGCAGTGTCGCAGTCCTGCAAAAAATCCCAGGTGGCCGCCATTACTAGTAAAAAAAAAGACAATAAAAGTGACATAAATATTTCCCGTAGTTAGTAAACGTGATAATTTTTGCGCAAACCAATCAAAATACACTTATTGTGATTTTTTTTTTTTTACCAAAAATTACGTAGCAGAAAACAAATTGGCCTAAAATGTTAAAAAATTTAGATTTTTACATTTTTTTTTTTTTTTGGGGGGGGGGGGGGGAATGTTATATAGCAGAAAGTGAAAATTATATATATATATTTTTTTTTTTCAGAATTGTCGCTCTTTTTTTGTTTATAGCGCAAAAAAAAAAAATCGCACAGGTGATCAAATGCCACCAAAAGAAAGCTCTGTTTGTGGGAAAAAAGGGCATCAATTTTAATTGCGTACAGTGTCGCAATTGTCTGTTAAAATAATGCAGTGCCGAATCGCAAAATATGGCCTGGTCATTAAGGGGGAAAATCTTCTGTTCCAGAAGGGGTTAATGAATCCCACAGACCACAGTATGTGTCAAGAGCTCCACCACGCAGATGAATAGACACTCACCGACCACTTTATTAGGTACACCTTGCCAGTACTGGGTTGGACCCCCTTGTACCTTCATTCTTCATGGCATAGATTCAACAAGGTGTTGGAAACATTCCTCAGAGATTTTGGTCCATAGTGACATGATAGCATCACACAGTTGCTGCAGATTTGTCGTCTGCAGATCCATGATGCCAATCTCCGGCTCCACCACATCCTAAAGGTGCTCTGTTGTATGAGATGTGGTGAGTGTGGAGGCCATTGGAGTACAGTGACCTGATCTGGTGAGTGTGGAGGCCATTGGAGTGCAGTGACCTGATCTGGTGAGTGTGGAGGCCATTGGAGTGCAGTGACCTGATCTGGTGAGTGTGGAGGCCATTGGAGTACAGTGACCTGATCTGGTGAGTGTGGAGGCCATTGGAGTACAGTGACCTGATCTGGTGAGTGTGGAGGCCATTGGAGTACAGTGACCTGATCTGGTGACTGTGGAGGCCATTGGAGTACAGTGACCTGATCTGGTGAGTGTGGAGGCCATTGGAGTGCAGTGACCTGATCTGGTGAGTGTGGAGGCCATTGGAGTGCAGTGACCTGATCTGGTGAGTGTGGAGGCCATTGGAGTACAGTGACCTGATCTGGTGAGTGTGGAGGCCATTGGAGTGCAGTGACCTCATTGTCATGGTGAAGAAACCAGTGGTGAGATGATTGGAGCTTTGTGACATGGTGCATTATCCTGCTGGAAGGAGCCATCAGAAAATGGGGACACTGTAGTCATAAAGGGATGGACATGGTCAGCAACAATACTCAGGTAGGCCGTGGGGCTTAAACGAGGCTCAATTGGTAGTAAGGGGCCCAAAGTGTGCCAAGAAAATATCCCCTACACCATTACACCACCACCACAAGCCTGAACCATTGATAAAAAGCTGCCGCTCACTGGATATTTTCTCTTTTTCGGACCATTCTCTGTAAACCCGAGAGATGGTTGTGCGGGAAAATTCCAGTAGATCAGCAGTTATTGAAATACTCAGACCAGCCTGTCTGGCACCAACAACCATGTCACATTCAAAGTCACCTAAATCCCCTTCCTTTCTTATTCTGATGCTCGGTTTGAACTTCAGCAAGTCGTCTTCACCACGTCTAGATGCCTAAATGCATTGAGTTGCTGCCATGTGATTGGCTGATTAGCAGTTTGTGTTACCAAGGAATTGAACGGCTGTACCTAATAAAGTGTCCGGTGAGTGTAAGTCCGATAACATTGACATAGAGGATATTGTTCCGCAGTTTAGTCTCATCCACCAGCTTCTCGGACAGAAAAGTGATCGCATTGACCTCTGCAACCAATTATATTCCTCCTTAAATTCTCTAAACTGCCCTAGAAAAGCAGCAGCCTTCGATCCGATTGGCTGCTACGGCTCCAGACACTTTCCTTCCCACCACTTCTCATTAGAGACGCCTCTCTGAGGCAGCGAAGGTTAATGGCGGTTTTGTCTGAGCGGCGTGTTTTATGTCGAGCACGGAGCTGAGAGACCCGGGGGGGGGGGGGGGGGGGACGCAAGGACTTTCTTTATGGTAACCTTAGCAACGTAAAAGGAAAGGCTTGGCATGAATGCAAATTGGGCCTTCACAGGCCTCAGTTCTGCCCAGCGTGCCGGGGGTTAATCCCGTGTTTGTCTAAGCCAAACCGTCCTCCAAAAAGACGCCAAATCCCCGAGAGGGGAATAATATATCGCCCGCCCGCCATGAGAGGAGCGTCTGCGACCACCGCGCAACACAAATCAACCTACAAACCCAGAACTACCATTTATCCAATCAGGGTCCGGGCTGGAAATGCGTTTTGTAAAAAAAATCTGAACTTCAGCTCATCAGCGAAGTGCCAGTTCACGCCATAGAAACGCAGTCCGGATAAGTTCCAGTGCGTTTTTTATGTGTTTTTTGGTGCGTTTGTTATGTGTTTTTGGTATGTTTTTGATGCAATAGAGTGGATTTTTTCCCCCTCTTTTTTCCTAACCTTAAATAAAGACGGGTGTGTTACAGTGCGTTTTTGAAGTGTTTTTAGTGCAGTTTTTATGTGTTTTTGGTGTGTTTTTGATGCAGTCCGGTGGATTTTTACCCCCTCTTTTTTCCTAAACTTAAATGAGAACGTGTGTGTTCCGAGGCGGTTTTGGTGTTTTTGGTGCGTCTTTGATGCAGTCCAGTAGATTTCCCCCCCCCCCCCTCGTTTTCCTAACCTTAATAAGGACGTGTGTGTTACAGTGCGTTTTTGATGTGTTTTTGGTGGTTTTTGTTGCAGTCCAGTGGATTTTTTTCCTAACCTTATAAGGATGTGTGTGATACAGTGCGTTTTTATGTGTTTTTGGTGGTCTTTAATGCAGTCCAGTGGATTTTTTCCCTAACCTTAAATAAGAACATGTGTTATAGTGCATTTTTGATGTGTTTTTGGTGCGTTTTTGGTGCAATCTTTATGTGTTTTTGGTGTGTTTTTGATGCAGTCCGGTGGATTTTTACCCCCTCTTTTTTCCTAACCTTAAATAAGAATGTGTATGTTCCGAGGCGGTTTTGGTGTGTTTTTGGTGCGTTTTTGATGCAGTCCGGTGGATTCCCCCCCCCACCCCTCTTTTTTCCTAACCTTAATAAGGACGTGTGTGTTACAGTGCGTTTTTATGTGTTTTTGGTGGTTTTTAATGCAGTCCAGTGGATTTTTTTCCTAACCTTAAATAAGAACACGTGTTACAGTGCGTTTTTGGTGCGTTTTTGAAGTGTTTTTGGTGCAATCTTTGTGTGTTTTTGGTGTGTTTTTGATGCAGTCCGGTGGATTTTTACCCCAACTTTTTTCCTAACCTTAAATGAGAACGTGTGTTTTCCGAGGCGTTTTTTCCTAACATTAATAAGGACGTGTGTGTTACAGTGCGTTTTTGATGTGTTTTTGGTGGCTTTTAATGCAGTCCAGGGGATTTTTTTCCTAACCTTATAAGGATGTGTGTGATACAGTGCGCTTTTTATGGGTTTTTGGTGCGTTTTTGATGCAGTCCAGTGGATTTCCCCCCCCCCCTCTTTTTTCCTAACCTCAATAAGGATGTGTGTGTTACAGTGCGTTTTTGATGTGTTTTTGGTGCGTTTTTGAAGTGTTTTTGGTGCAATCTTTATGTGTTTTTGGTGTGTTTTTGATGCAGTCCGGTGGATTTTTCCCCCAACTTTTTTCCTAACCTTAAATGAGAATGTGTGTGTTCCGAGGCGGTTTTGGTGTGTTTTTAGTGCGTTTTTGATGCAGTCCAGTGGATTTCCCCCTCCCCCCCTCTTTTTTCCTAACCTTAATAAGGACGTGTGTGTTACAGTGCGTTTTTTATGTGTTTTTGGTGCATTTTTGATGCAGTCCAGTGGATTTTTTTCCTAACCTTAAATAAGGATATGTGTGTGTTACAGTGCGTTTTTGATGGGTTTTTGGTGTGTTTTTGATGCAGTCCAGTGGATACCCCCCCCCCCCCCCCCTTGACCATCCGCTGACATCCGATTTTTGTCCTTTCAGTTCTGTTCCGTTTTTTGGAACGGAACAGAACCCTATTTGTCTTCCGTTTAACCACTTTACAACCGGAGGATTTTGCTGTCTTCCGTCCAGGCCACTTTTTGCGATTCGGCGCTGTGCGACTTCAACTGACAATTGCGCGGTCGTGCGACGCCGTACCCAAACGAAATTTACGTCCTTTTTTTCCCACAAACAGAGCTTTCTTTTGGTGGTATTTGATCACCTGTGCGATTTTTACTTTTTGCGCTATAAACAAAAAAAGAGCGTTTATTTTGAAAAAATAACAATATTTTTCACATTTTTTTATATGAAATTCCCCCCAAAAAAGATGTATAAACCAATTTTTTTAAAAGTTTTTGGCCAATTTGTTTTATGCTACCTATGTTTGGTAAAAAAAAATCGCAATAAGCGTATTTTGATTGGTTTGCGCAAAAGTTATTGCGTTTACTAACAAAGGGAAAGATTTCTGTCATTTTTGGTGTTTTTTTTTTAACGCGTAATGGCGGCGATCTGCGATTTTTTTTGCGGGACTGCGACATTGCGGCGGACAGACCGGACCCCTGACTGACATTTTTGACACTTTTGGGGGTACCAGTGACATTACTGCAGTAATCAGTGCTGTATATATGCACTGTTACTGTAAAAATGACACTGGCAGGGAAGGGGTTAATTTTATTGGAGAGGGAGGGGTTAATGTATGCCTGGTGCTTACTGACGTGTAGGGGGGGAGGTGACTGAGTGAGTCATGGACAGATCGGATGTCCAGCTATGCTGAACAGTCCGATCTGTCACTCCCTGTCACTATGGAGATCCGCCCGCTGTGTTTACACACAGCGGGCGGATCTCCAGACTCGATCCCCGACGATCGGGTAAGAGCAGCGGCGATCGCCGCTGCTCCTCCCCTGGCCCGACTCCCGCTGTGAATGAAAACAGCGGGAGCGAGCCTCCGGCGGCGCGCAAGCGCCGCCCAGAAGGGGAGGAGTCCAGTCACGTTAATACTACGTGACTGGACGGGAACGAGCCACTCTGCCGCAGTAGTATTACTGTGAGCGGTACTAGAGTGGTTAAAAAACGAAACGGACGCGAAATCGGATGTCAGCGGTGTCATCCGCTGACATCTGCAATCCCATAGACTTACATTATGTCCGTATATTATCCGCAAACGGATGGGATGATATGCGGACATACGGAGCGGATGACACAAGTGTCATCCGTGTCCGTGAAAATAAATAAATGCCGGAGCGGATCGCAATGAGGACCGCTCCGTGTGAAAGAGGCCTTACTGGGATTTTTTTTCCCCCCAAAAACACGTCGCAGAATAAATATTGGCCTAAATTTATGAAGAAATTAGATTTTTTACATTTTTTTTTCAAATGTTTTTTCAAGTGTTTTTTTTTTTTTTTTCAAATTTGTGGGCTTTTTTTGTTTATAGCGTAAAAAAATAAAAACCACAGAGGTAAACAAATACCACCAAAAGAAAGCTCTGTTTGTCGGGAAAAAAAGGACATCAATTATATTTTAATTTTCATTTACGGCGTCGCAATTGTCTGTTAAAGAAACGCAGTGCCGTATCGCAAAAAAATGCCTGGTCATGAAGGGGGGTAAATCTTCCAGAGGTCAAGTGGATAAGTAATGTTAATTAGATTAGAAATTTTATTTTTAAACATTTTTTTAAATATATTTTTTTATAGCAGTTAATTTATATTTGTTTTTTTTTTAATCTTTTTTTGTTTATAGAACAACAAATAAAAACCGCAGAGGTGATCAAATATCACAAAAAGTTTATTTGTGGGGGAAAAAAGGACATCAATTTTATTTGGATACAGCGTTACGCGACCGCGCAATTGTCAGTTAAAATAACGCAGTGCCGCATCACAAAAAAAATGACCTGGTCAGAAAGGGGGGTAAATCTTCCAGAGCTGAAGTGGTTAAAGGGGAACTTCACTCCCCACCACCCATTTCTTCCCCTCTTCTATAGCCGGGTTGTGGACAGAAAACATATCACAATGCTCCAGCGATTTTCCTCTAGAGATCTGCCTATCCGCTGTAGTGCACCCAGCCGCCCCCCCCCCCCCCCCACCGCCATGTTCTTCTGATGTCACCAAGGGGTTCTGTCTGTCTTTTCTGGGTTGTGGATCCAGAGTATCAGCATGTAAGTGGCTGAAAAATCCATCAGTAGACAGGCAGCGCCCCCTGGTGACATAGTGTGGTGCAGGCTCCGTAGAGTACTCCATGACGTAGGTCTCCCAGGAGGCTGTGGGCCGCTGCTGTCCTCCACACCTCTCTCACAAACTCAGGGTGCCAGCCCAGTTCATCTGACCGTATGCATTAAAAAATCCAAAGATCTAGATGGCTGCACTCCGAGAAGACATCCAAGTTTATTGACACGGGGATACGAGTCGACGCGTTTCGTACTATCTCAGCGCTTACTCATAACTGAGACGAAACGCGTTGATCCCTGCCCCCTAGTGTTAAGGTGCTGTATTTAAAGCAGAGTTCCACTCCCCCCCCCCCTCCAAAAATTAAAAGTCAGCAACTACACATCCTGTAGCTGCTGACTTTTAATATTCGGACACTTACCTGTCCTGGAGTCCAGCGATGTCGGGTGCTGCCACCGCCGTCTCCTGGAAGTGGGGAAGCGTACCTGGTACCTGTCAAAAACAGGTACCCATTCCCCCCTCCCCCCTGAAAGGGGCCAAATGTGGCGCTGGATGGGGGGAGGAAGCAAATGAGCGGAAGTTCCACTTGTGGGTGGAACTCCACTTTAAGTGGCTTTCACTGTGTCAATTAAGTTGAATGTCTTCTCAGGGTGCAGACATCTCAATATTTTGAGTTTTTCAGGCATTATTGCCTAGATGAGAAACCAGGAGCACCAGGGGAGGGGTCCCCGGGAAAAGTAACCATTCCGAAAAAAAAAAAAAAAATTGAAAACCAGCTGACAACAGGAAGACGTGTGGTTAAAGGAGGTTTATGAGTCCATGTCCATTGTAACCAGTAATGCTCCCATTCCCAGGAGCCTTTGTACCATTGTAACCAGTAATGCTCCCATTCCCAGGAGCCTTTGTACCATTGTAACCAGTAATGCTCCCATTCCCAGGAGCCTTTGTACCATTGTAACCAGTAATGCTCCCATTCCCAGGAGCCTTTGTATTTTGAAGCTTTTTCTATTTTTTGGTCCTGATGAAGGACTGTGTGGCCCCCGAAACATGTTGAATATCTTATATCTTCCTTTTAGAGCCCTGGCAAGGGTTGTAGTTCTTTACTACCATATCCATAGATGCCAACTTTCCTAAATTTGCCTGGACAGTCTCACACATTGATCCTGACTCCCGCAGATGCTGTGTCCCAGGGATATATCATCCCCCCATCGGAGTTACCGCACATGTACAGTAAGACATTTATTATGGTGAGTTCAGGCTGTGAGTGGGTGGTCCCCGCATAATTGGAGGTGGGGTTTGGGTGCGCCACTCCGGTAAGCTGGTGGGTTCTGGGCAGGACTGCCCGGTCACTGGGCGGGTCTGAGGTGCACTGTAATAAACTGTTTCTGGGAGACCAGGGCTAAACTTTTGGTAAGCATGTTGTATCTGCTGCCTCTCCTACCAGCCATGGTTTGCCTGCTTTGCATAGAAAAGCACAGAGACCCAGTGATGACATTACTGGCTTCAAAGTAAGATGCATAATGGAAATGGAAAGATAACATGGCGGTGAGAGGGGGGAGGGGGGGACCAGGAAAGGCAAAATGTAATCAGATTAAACTTCAGCTTTAACCCTTTCCTTAATCTTTCTGAAACCAAAAAAAAAAAAAGATAGGTTTAGTGTGTGGATCACCTTTCAGGAGATGTGAAGTATGAGTGTTGGGTGGAGTGCGGAGCATGGAACACACTAATAATGACACGCGACCCGTGTGCTCCATAGAGCTGCATATTAAGTTGTTATTGTACAATCTGGAGATTAAGCTGCATAAACTCTATTTAATGCCCCAGCCTGGAACTCATTAAAGCGCCGGAGAGGGATTGTGGAAAGCTCATAATTGGACGCCTTATGTTTCTGTTTGCATTGCTTTCTAAATGTTTTCTGTGGAGAAGGCAGACAATCAATTCCTATATTATTGTACTGCTGAGCCGAGGGGGCGTCCAACCCTCCGCTGACTGCCGCACAGCCTGGTAATGTGCTAATGGGTACATGGGGGGGGGGGGGCATAACACACCACACATATACAGACATACACACACATACATACACCACACAGATACATACACACACACACATACACACACACACACACACACCACACACATACATACACACACACACATACATACACACACCACACACATACATACATACACACACATACATACACACACCACACACATACATACACACACACACACCACACACATACATACACACACACACATACATACACACACCACACACATACATACATACACACACACATACAGACATACACACACACACATACATACACACACAGATACATACACCACACATATACAGACATACACACATACATACACATACACCACACATATACAGACATACACACATACATACACATACACCATACAGCCATACACACACACATACAGATACAGACATCACACACGCACACATACATACACACACATATACAGACACACACACACACATACACATACAGTACATACACCACCCATACATACACACACACACACACACATACATCCACACACACACATACAAACAAAATCCTACATACACCACACACACACACACACACACACACACATACATACATACATACACATACATATACACACACACAGATACAGACACCACACACACACACATACATACACATATACAGACATAAACACACATACGTGCATACATACATACACCACACATATACAGGATCCACACACACATATACAGACACCACACACATACATACATACATACACACACACACACACAAATACATACACACACATAAACACACACATACACATATGTACACCACACATACATACACCCCACATACATCCACCACACATACACCACACATACATCCACCACACACACATACATACATACATACACCTACATACATCACACATACACATACATACACCACACACACATACATACACACACACACACATACATGCATGCATACATACATACATACATCACACACACACACACCACATACATACACACATCACACACACACACCACACATACATACATACATCACACACACATACAGTATCTCACAAAAGTAAGTACACCCCTCACATTTTTGTAAATATTTTATTATATCTTTTCATGTGACATCACTGAAGAAATGACACTCTGCTACAATGTAAAGTAGTGAGTGTACAGCTTGTATAACAGTGTAAATTTGCTGTCCCCTCAAAATAACTCAACACACAGCCATTAATGTCTAAACCGCTGGCAACAAAAGTGAGTACACCCCTAATTGTTTTTTATTTTTCAGAATTGTCGCTGTTTTTTGTTTATAGCGCAAAAAATAACCACCAAAAGAAAGCTCTATTTGTGGGAAAAAAAGGACGTAAATTGTATTTGGGTACAGCGTCGCACGACTGAGCAATTGTCCGTTAAAGTAACTCAGTGCCGAATCGCAAAATAGAGCCTGGTCATTAAGGGGGGCAAATCCTTCCGGTCCAGAAGTGGTTAGGATGGTAATAGCGGGGATGAGCCGGTTGCGGTCAGACCTCGGAGTGAAGTAGCACTTATGTATGTATGTATGTATGTGTCATTTCAGTGGTTGGGTTTAATTTACAGAAAAATAAAAATAAAATGAGTTTCAGGCTAATGGATTGCAGAGAGGTGGAAAGTTGCAGACAGCGTTGCCTGCGATTTCCGGATGTTGTGTGGCAGGAGAAGAGGGATCTATTTCTGGCCGAGGATGGACCAGAGGGAAGCAGATCATTGAAGTGGAACAGATCCGAGCAGAACATTAGACTCCAGTCACAGAAGAAGAAAACCCGGACTGACAATAGAATGAGGGAGGAGAAATCCTGGCATGTGTCTTATTAACCCCTTCTGGACCGGAAGATTTCCCCATTTAATGATCAGGCCATATTCAGCACTGATTTAATTTAACGGACATTTGCGCGGTTGTGCGGCGCTGTACCCAAATAAAATTGATGTCCTTTTTTCCCCACAAACAGAGCTTTCTTTTGGTGGTATTTGATCACCTGTGCGCTTTTTATTTTTTGCGCTATAAATAAAAAAAAGAGCGACAATTCATCATTTTAGGTCAATTTGTATTCTGCTACATATTTTTGATAAGAAAAATCCCAATAAGCGTATTTTGATTGGAAGTGGGTGTGGTAAGTAATTGATCGCTGTGCTGCAAATTTTTTTTCAATTGTTGGCAACTATGGGAACTCAGAGCAACTCAAAGCAGGAATAAGAAGCAAAGAGATTATTAGTAAAAAGCAGCACACATTGCACATAGTTAAGGCCTATACACATGATATGAAAAACGGAAGTAAAATTTTGTGTGACGAATGATCTACAGATTTTCGGATTGTTAGTATGGTGCTTTTGACAGCCGATTACAAATTTTCGGACGACAAAATCTGGATGTGCAGGCTATAAAATTTTTATCGTACGTCAACACAACGTCCGATTTTCGTTTAATTAGTACGGTTTTCATCCGAAAAAATCGTGAGAGCAAGACTAGGCATGCTCAGAAACGAAAGAACACATACAAAGCAATCCAACACATGACGTCACTTGAAGTAGAATTCTGTCGTACACAGTGGCGTAGAGTGGGGGGTGCAGGGGGGGCCGGCCGCACCGGGTGCAACATCTGGGGGGGGCGCATCCGCAGTGTCACTCTGTCTGTCTGACTCTGACATACACAGTTCACACACTGTCTGCGGCTGCCTCCATCTTTAGGCTGGGAGATGTCCAGTGCGGCCGCCCTATGGCTATGGTCGGGGCGGGACTTTACTGTGCCTCACCTGTCCATTGGTGTAGGATGGGGTGGCGTTGCAAGCCAAGCCCCGCCTATGCTGCCTCTCCTCACTGCTCAGTCAGTTTAGCAGCGAGTGAGTCAGCAGCCTGGCGCTGTCACAGAGTGGGTTTTTTTTTTTTAATCACCTGATTAGAGCCAGAGGCTGTAATAGGCTTCAAAAAAGGGTGGACCCGGGGCACAGAGCAGTGCGCCCGAGCCCACCCATTGTGTGACAATAGCGAATGAAAATTCGCTATTGTCACATGGATCCTCCTCCTGGCCAATCAGGAAGCGGGTCCGAGACCCGCTTCCTGATTGGCCGAAAGGCGAACGCATTCCATTGGCCAAGGAGGAGGCGGGAGGACTCGAGGAGATGCGGGGAACTGAGGAGAAGCCGCCGCTGCAGGCAAGTCTCTCTGCATTGAAGGGGGCACGCTGGTCTGTCGGCATTGAAAGGGGGCACGCTGGTCACTCTGCATTGAAAGGGGGCACGCTGGTCATTCTGCATTGAAAGGGGGCACGCTGGTCATTCTGCATTGAAAGGGGGCAAGCTGGTCTCTCTGCATTGAAAGGGGGCACGCTGGTCTCTCTGCATTGAAACGGGGCACGCTGGTCATTCTGCATTGAAAGGGGGCACGCTGGTCTCTCTGCATTGAAAGGGGGCACGCTGGTCTCTCTGCATTGAAAGGGGGCACGCTGGTCATTCTGCATTGAAAGGGGGCACGCTGGTCTCTCTGCATTGAAAGGGGGCACGCTGGTCTCTCTGCATTGAAAGGGGGCACGCTGGTCTCTCTGCATTGAAAGGGGGCACGCTGGTCATTCTGCATTGAAAGGGGGCACGCTGGTCTCTCTGCATTGAAAGGGGGCACGCTGGTCTCTCTGCATTGAAAGGGGGCATGCTGGTCATTCAAACTTGTATTTACTTTAATTTCATCAGTATTTTCATAACAAACAATACATGTGCTTAGGGGGTAAGGGTTTCTTTAAGGCTCCGTTCACATGTAGGCGTTTTGGGGCGTTTTTGGGGAGTTTTTCTGCTCTAGGATCAGCTCTCAAAACGCCCAACAAGACAAATCCTATTCATTTCAATGGCCCCTGTTCACATCTGAGCGTTTTGACGCTGTGAGCAAAACGCCCAACGGTCAAAAAGTACACGAGCTTCTTTTTGGGCAGATTACAGGCGTTTTCCACTGGTCTCTATTCAATCTAAAAACGCCTGCACAAAAAACGCCTGTAAAACGCGGTAAAAATCGCGGTAAAATCGCGGGGAAAAACGCTCCGCTCAGGTGGGAATGTAGCCTAACTAATCTAGTGGAAGAGACTCGAGTGCTAAAATCCCATGGGTTAGGGGGCGCAAATTATTTGCCTAGCCCCGGGTGCTGACAACCCACGCTACGCCACTGGTCGTACGGGAAAATTCGTATGAAAAAAACCTCTTCCCACTTTCCATATGAGACCAGCATGCCACAAAAAACTAAAGAAAATTCATAGGTGTGCACAGTCTATTGCATTAGGGTGTGCACCTCAAAGCTCAAACACATACATGTGTATATATACTGATGGTGTCAGTAGAGCAGAGAGTGGTGTGATGGCAGTGGATGGTGTCAGTAGTTTTTATTTTTTATTATATTTTACAATTTGCTCCTGAGGCGCCTTCTATTTAAAAATGGTGCCGCCCGGAGCCAACATGTCACCGCGCATGCGCCGTCGCCGCTCGGGAAAGGCCATACACGTTCGTCTATTCCAGGAATAGCCAAACGTATACAAGCTTTCCCAAGCTGCAGTGGTGCATTCGCGCAATGATGTTTTCAAAACTGCGCACGCTTGTGGAATGGCGGCAAACTTTGATACCTAAAAATCTCAATAGGCAATGCTTTAAAAATGTCTACAGGTTACCGGTTTAGAGTTACAGAGGGGATCTGGGACTCCAACTATTGCTCTCACTCTAGCAATCGCAGCGATACCTCACATGTGTGGTTCGAACACCGTTTACATATGTGGGCGCGACTTGTATATGCGTTCGCTTCTGCACACGAGCTCGAAGGGACGGGGCGCTTTCAATTTTTTTATTATTATTTATTTTACCTTTTTTTTTTTTGTTTTTTTGTTTTTACACTGTCCCTTTAAAAAAATGTTCTTGGATCACTTTTATTCCTATTACAAGGAATGTAAACATCCCTTGTAATAGAAATAAGCAGGACAGGTCCTCTTTAATGTGAGATCTGGGTTCAAAAAGACCTCACATCTCACATCTACACTAAAATAAAAAATAAATAAATAATAAAAAAAAAAAAGCAATTTTTTTTTCTGCAAAAAAAAGAAAAAGGGTCCTTTAAAGCCGTTGGAAGGAAACGGCGTATGACGTCGCTCCGGTCCTCCAAGGCCATAGAGTCATGTGAGGGCCATCTTGCCCTCACTTGGCTTCCTGCCTAGGACTCCATCGGACTAGATAGTTTTTTTCCCCCGCTACCGACAACTCCTTTATCTTTATATTATCAGAGTACCGCTTTGAGAAACAACCCCTGAAGAAGGAGCAAATCATTTTTATGGCTTCGAAACATGTTGGGTATCTATCTTAGCGTTATGAGTTTTTTTTGTCTTGCCGCTTATTGTCTGCACATGTTATTTTAATTCCTCTATTGTACTTTATATTTAATAAAAATTAAATTTTTCATACCACTATATATTTTCTAATATCTATGTGCCTTCAAAGTCCCACTCAGGGGAACCATTTCTTCTTCTACCGACAACTCTGGGGTAAACTGGGAACACGACTGGGAAGCTGCGGTGGGGGGAGGGGCTCCTCTCCTGCCACCCATAAAAGTGATCCCGTGGCGAATCCACTGCTGGGACCACTTTTATGATAAAGCAGATCCCTCACCGTTTAAAAAATTACTAAAAAAATGATTTAACGTCAAAATACCAACATAAAACTGCGACGGGCGGTCCCTAAGTGGTTAAACAAAAAATAAGTAATAATGACACTGGCAGGGAAGGGGTTACCACAGTAGTGCTCAAAGGGTTAAGTGTGATCCTAGGGGAGTGTTTTCTAACTGTATGGGGAGGGACTTGTGGAATCCTATATAGAGGGGCTCTGTGATCATTCCAGGGAGAACAACGGTCAGCTGTGTTTACAACAGCAGACCGCAGTTCTCTCTCCATGGGGAGCGATCGCGGGTGTCAGCCTGGTGAATCCGCTTCCCCGCTGGCTAATGGGGGATCGCTCCCCCGGATCGCGGTACAGGTACATTACTACAGTAATCAGTGCTAAACATATGCACTGTTACTGTAATAATAATACTGGCAGGGAAGGGGTTAACACAGTAGTGATCAAAGGGTTAAGTGTGAGCCTAGGGGTGGTGGGGGGGTGTTTTCTAACTGTATGGGGGAGGGACTTGTGAAATGATCATAGAGACCTGTGATCCTATATAGAAGGATCACAGGCGCTCTGTGATCATTCCAGAGAGAACAACGGTCTGCTGTGTTTACAACAACAGACCATCGTTTTCTCTCCCCATGGATTGGCTTCCCCGCTGCCTAATGGGGGTGCATGCACACCCCCGGGAGCGATCCCGCGAACTGACGTACTTATACATCGGTTCGCACACCCGAGCCAGCCTGCTGCAGTATATCTGCGACGGGCGGTCTGCAAGTGGTTAAATGTTAAGGGACGGGGAACTGAGGGATCAAGAAAGAAAAAATATAAGCAGATTACACTTCAGCTTTAATTATGAAACTGTCCTGTTATCAGGTCTGTTTATGCCATCTGGTAAAACGATTAAAAAATTATTTAACACGAAAAAAAAAAAAATCAACAATGAAGTCTATGAGGGAGAGGAAATAATTGGCTAATCTTTTCACATTGCGGTTTTGTCTGTCGATCACTCAAACCCACAACTGCGAATCTCTTGTGTAGCAAATCCCATTTAAAATAATGTAATGAGAAGAAGTCATTGATTGCAGGGACAGCTGCCATGCCCTGAAATGACTGAAAACCTCCCCTAGGCTCGGTTCACATTGGTGCGATGCGGGAACCCTGCGAATCCACTAGGTTCCCGCATCGCACTCGACTCGCAGGCAGTTCACACTGCCATATGCGAACCGCTGGGGGTGTCAATACAAAGTTAATGGCACCCCCCCCCCCAGATCTGTTCGCATATCGCAGCGCAAACTGTCAATTCGGACAGGAATTGTATCGCATAGGTGTGAACGCCCATGTGATCCGATTCTGGTGTGGACGAGTTTCTGTCCAAATGCGATGCAAATTCATCCATACAGTCTGTATGGCTGAATTCACATCGCACAGACATCGCATGTGATTTAATCACATGCAATGTCTTCCATCCCGCCAGTGTGAACCGGCACTCGTGACTCTAGAACAGGGTCCTGCACGACTTTGGTCCGAATGCGATGCAAGTTCAGCCATACAGATTCTCATCGCACAGACATTGCATGTGATTTGCAGAGCAGTGAGGTGCGAATCACATGCAATGTCTGACATCGCTATAGTGTGAACCGGCACTTAGTGGCTGAGCAATGTTGTTGATAAACATTGCCCAGCTGCTTTTTTTCTTTTTTATACCTCCAATTGCTGGGACTTCGTTTACACTTACAGAGGAACCCCACTGACAGCTCAATGAGTCATCAGTTGTTAAAACGGAGTCCCCCCCCCCCCTCTAAAGATAAAAGTCAGCAGCTACACATACCGTAGCTGCTGACTTTAGATATTAGGACACTTACCTGTCCTGGAGTCCAGGGATGTCGGCACCCCCAGCCGATGTTTCCATCGGCTCTCGGGAGCTTCTGCCACCATTCGTGGTAAGGGAAACCAGCAGTGAAGCTGCAGGGGAGGAGGTGGGGGCCAAACTTCTGATGAATCTTGCCACGGCGAGGTTCGAAAGAAGTAGGGATGGGTACCTGTCAAAAACAGGTACCTGCTCCCCCCCCCCCCCCCAAAGGGAGTATAGCACCCTACAAGGTAGGTGCTAGGCAAAAGTATAGTGGGCCTTGGCTGCCTAACAGCAGGGCCATGGTTTTCAGCTGGCTCATCGTTTCTCATGCACCTAAAAATGTTTGTATATTTGTACAGCAGAGTATGTATAGCTATATTTTTCCACCGTACCTTATTTGTACATTTGTTTTCCCTTTTCCCCCTTTCCAGGTTTGTGGGATACTCCTGAGTTTTTGGCCAGAGTTTTGATAGGAGGCGGCTGCCTCAGAGTCAGAGGGACCTGACTCAGTTTGGTGTGGGGTGGATGTAGCACCCTACAAGGTAGATGCTAGGCAAAGTATAGTGGACCTTGGCTGCCTAACAGCAGGGCCATGATTTTCAGCTGGGCTGTCATGTCTCCCAGGTGTTGCTATTGAGAATGGGGAGTCTCCCCACTGTGCTCCATGAGAGGGTTCTCATTGGGCAGTGGAGGAAACCCAATCAGTGGCACATTTAGGCTTGTATCTACCCCAGAAAAGCAGATTCTGCCTCACAGGATTCTGGTAGTGGGTATAAGTTTGAAGGGAGCGCATGACACAGTGTCTTTTGTGGGAAGCAGAGTCCCAGGAGGGGGAGTACAGCTGTCTCTCCTCCTGTCAGAAGGATCGGGTGTCTCAGACGGCTGCCTGAGAGTCCAGAGAGAGAGCTGAGCTGAGCTGCAGAGAGGATCCGGTGTGCCGAGGACCAGCGGAGTAGAGGGGATCCAGTTCCAGGAAAGCATTCCAAGTTTGTGAGTACTGCAACTGCCACTGGGGGTCTGCCTAGCAAGAGGGGACCGCTCCGGTGAAGGTCCAAGGGATCCAGGAGCTATCTAGCGGTAAAGGGGGTGCCAGTGTGACCTGGAAGTGTCAGAGGGGGTGCCTAGTGAGAGGACACTGAAGTGTCAGAGGGGGTGCCTAGTGAGTGAACCCTGAAGTGTCAGAGGGGGGTGCCTAGTGAGAGGACCCTGAAGTGTCAGAGGGGGTGCCTAGTGAGAGGACACTGAAGTGTAGAGGGGGTGCCTAGTGAGAGGACACTGAAGTGTAGAGGGGGTGCCTAGTGAGAGGACCCTGAAGTGTAGAGGGGGTGCCTAGTGAGAGGACACTGAAGTGTAGAGGGGGTGCCTAGTGAGAGGACCCTCAAGTGTCAGAGGGGGTGCCTAGTGAGAGGAACCTGAAGTGTAGAGGGGGTGCCTAGTGAGAGGACACTGCATACTTGCCAACTGTCCCTTTTTTCCTGGGACAGTCCCTGCAAATAGGAGCCTGTCCCAGGTAATTTATATTGTCCCTGGAAGCGTCTGTTAATCAGGCTGCCCATAAATGTTACCCAGAAGTAGTGCAGCTGAATGGGAGAATTATTCCAACTCTGCTACTGTGGCCTTAAGTTTGAAATTCCCTTTTTAATTTCCTATAATTCTCTCTATATTGAGTAGACTCTACAATCTGATAAGTAGGCGAGATTAATTATGCAGAGTGGGCGGAGCTTCAGGGAAGTGGGTGTGGTAATTAATAGCTGTGCTGCAAAGTGTCCCTGGAAATTTTTTTTAAATGTTGGCAACTATGACACTGAAGTGTAGAGGGGGTGCCTAGTGAGAGGACCCTGAAGTGTAGAGGGGGTGCCTAGTGAGAGGACACTGAAGTGTAGAGGGGTTCCTAGTGAGAGGACCCTGAAGTGTCAGAGGGGGGTGCCTAGTGAGAGGAACCTGAAGTGTAGAGGGGTTCCTAGTCAGAGGACCCTGAAGTGTCAGAGGGGGTGCCTAGTGAGAGGACCCTGAAGTGTAAAGGGGGCGCCAGAGGTTGGGCCCTGAAGAGTTAATGTGTGCAGCGTGCAGTGTACAGTGTTGAGAGTTGCAGCAGTACAAGCAGTTACAAGGAGCTACCTCAGTCAGTGAAGGACTGGAGGGAGCTGTTCACAGAATCACAGGACTTTTGAGCTAAACAGAGTGTCAGGAGTCATGTCTTACTACAGTCCAGGATCTTTTGAGTTAACCAGAGTGTTAAAAGCCAAGTTCTAGCACAGTTCAGCAAGACAGCATTTTTCAAGCGCCAGTAAGCGTTGGTTGGCATCCAGCTGGCGTCAAGACAGCGCTAATAGGCATTTTTTCCAAAGAGTGTCCAAGTTTTACCTAGTTGAGCCAGAGGAGTATCCCACTCATTCTCTTCTCCCATCCCCATTATAAAATAAACAAAACAAACCAAAGATGCCGGAATGGACATTGTCTCCAATCTCACACTTGGGTATTCAGCTTAAACGGGCTGAAGGTGTCACCGGTAACAATGGCAGACCCATATCAGGCCCAATGCCTGGAAATCCTGCTACAGGAGGAATCAGATAAGCAGAGATTCCACATTTCGGTGGAAATCCGCTTTAACCAACTGCCTACTGCCGTCAGTATATTTACTGCGGCGGTCAGCCCCTCACAGGCAAAGCGACGTAGGTCTACGTTGCTCGCCTGTGAGCCTCTAGGGGGCGAGCGTGCACCGCCGGAGGCGCGCTCCCGCCCCTGCTCGTTCGCGGACCCCCCCCCGCGCGTGTGACCGGCGGACCCAATGTCCGCCAGTCACTCGCGATCGTCGGGTGGAGAGGAAGAAAGGCAGGCAGCTAATGTAAACAAAGCCACCTGTCATTCTCCCTGGTGTAATAACAGAGATCATACGGTCCTGCTATGCAGGATCGTATTTCTCTGTTGTTACACAAACAGCCACACCCCTTCACAGTTAGAAGCACGCCCCTAGGGACACACTTAACCCCTCCTTCTCCAATAAAGTTAACCCCTTCCCTGCCAGTGTCATTTTTACAGTAACAGTGCATATTTTTGGCACTGATTACTGCAGTAATGTCACTGGTACCCCCAAAAGTGTCAAAAATGTCAGTCAAGGGTCCGATCTGTCCGCCGCAATGTCGCAGTCCCGCAAAAAAAACGCAGATCGCCGCCATTGCTCGTTAAAAAAAATAAAAATAAAAATGACAAAAATCTTTCCCTTAGTTAGTAAACGCAATAACTTTTGCGCAAACCAATCAAAAGACGCTTATTGCAATTTTTTTTTACCAAACATATGTAGCAGAAAACAAATTGGCCTAAAATGTTAAAAAAAATTAGATTTTTACATTTTCTTTTTGGGGAATTTCATATAAAAAATGTGAAAAAATATTGTTATTTTTGCAAATTTGGCGCTCTTTTTTTTTTTTTATAGCGCATGTTTAAAAAAAATGGCACAGGTGATCAAATACCCCCAAAAGAAAGCTCTGTTTGTGGGGAAAAAAAGGACGTCAATTTAATTTGGGTACAGCGTCGCACGACCGCGCAATTGTCCGTTAAATTCACGCAGTGCCGAATCGCAAAATAGGCCCTGGTCAGGAAGGGGGTAAAATCTTCCAGGGCTTAAGTGGTTAAGGACGTGGCGGTCCCGTTCCTTAACAACCGATAATTAACAGCTTTTTTTTTTTTGCTTTTTTTTTTACATTTCAGCTGTCAATGGGGGAATCCCGCTGTCAGCTGAAAGAACCAAGTCTGAAAGTATCGGTTTCAGGTCTCAGAGTATTTGCACGAGTGGCGATACTCAAGAAAACGATTGGTATCGGCACTGATGATGGTATTGGTGCCACCCTAGTATTTCCCCAATTCACACTTGTCTTATAAATGAAGAACATTCGACCTGGAGAGAAAACGGGCCAAAAACCTCAGATTTTGCTCCCACGCCCACCGTTTTTTTTTTTTTTTTGTCTTCTCTGCCATTATAGCGGAGGATAGTAAAAAAAACCCAAAGAAATTCTTTAAATATATCAACAGCAAAAAAACTAAGGCAGAGCATATTGCACACATAATTAACAATGATGGGAGGATGGTTACAGAGGACACTGAAAAAGCAACCGTGCTAAATGCTTTTTTCTCGTCAGTCTTTACACAGGAAAAGGAGGGGTACACTGACCATGACTGTATGGTTAGTAGTAATAAACAGGACTTGCCACCATGGCTAACAGAGGGGGAAATCAGGGAAAGGCTGGATAAACTTAAAGTGGAGTTCCACCCTATTTTTATACTTACCTCCATCTTCTCGCTCCGGGTCACCTGAAAAAGAAATGGATAATCGCATATTTTTTTTTTTTTTACTTACCTCGTAGCGAAGAAAATATACTTACCTTACTTCCTTCTTCCTCCTTCCTCGGCCGCGGCCCGTCGTCACTTCCTGGCTCTGCAATGATTCCTGGGAGCTGGACGTCATAGCTCCCAGGAATCATTGCGCCTGCACCGGCCCCGACGTCAGTTCCGGGTCGCGCGCGTCATCCCCTTCTAAACAGCTTCTGGGCATGCCCAGAAGCTGTGGAGGGGTGACGCGCGCGACCCGGAAGTGACGTCGGGGCCGGCGCAGAGCATCGTGGGACCACAGAAGGCGGAAGAAGACGCCGAAGAGGACGCGCTGGCTTCAAGCTGCCCACATCTGAGATGGCAGCGCTGGACAAGACGTTTGCAAGGTAAGTATTTCGTCTTGCAGGTAAGTGCAACCCGGGACAGATCAGAGGCTAGCCATTGTGGAATGCACTAGCCCTGACTGTCCCGGGGGTATTAAAAAAAAAAAAAAAAAATCCAGGGTGGAACTCCGCTTTAACACAAACAAATCACCAGGACCGGATGGCATACATCCGAGAGTACTCAAGGAACTCAGTAAAGTTATATCGAGACCACTGTTCCTGATCTTTGCTGACAGTATTAGGACAGGAGATGTACCAGGGGATTGGAAGAAAGCTAACGTGATTCCAATATTCAAAAAGGGCCAGAGGCATATCCCGGGAAATTATAGGCCTGTCAGTTTGACATCAGTAGTATGTAAACTTCTGGAGGGGATGATAAGGGACTATATTGTAGAGTTTGCTAAGGACAACAACATCATCAGCAGTAATCAGCACGGGTTTACAAATGGGCGTTCTTGTCAAACCAATCTCCTTACATTCTACGAGGAGGTGAGCTGTGAGCTAGATAGGGGGAGACCAGTGGATGTGGTGTACTTGGATTTCGCTAAGGCGTTTGATACAGTTCCCCACAAGCGCTTAATTTATAAAATAAGGTCCGCAGGTATCGATAGCAGGGTTTGCTCTTGGATACGGAACTGGCTAAAAAGGCGGGTCCAAAGGGTAGTAATAAACAGCGCATACTCAGACTGGTCTGAGGTGGTAAGCGGGGTCCCCCAAGGCTCAGTCCTGGGACCAACCTTGTTCAATTTATTCATAAACAACATTGAGGTCGGGATCAGTAGTTCGATATCAGTTTTTGCAGATGACACAAAATTGGGCAGGGCAATAACTTCACAACATGAAGCAGATATCCTGCAGAATGACCTGGACAAAATAACAGAGTGGGCAACGACATGGCAAATGAGGTTTAATGTGGAGAAGTGTAAGGTTTTGCACTTGGGGACTAAAAACATAAAATCACAATACACGTTAGGAGGGGAGCCCTTGGGGGAATCAAAAATGGAGAAGGATCTGGGAGTATTGGTTGATGATAGATTAGGAAACAGCATGCAATGTCAAGCGGCAGCTTCCAAAGCCAACAGAATATTAGCATGCATAAAGAAAGGGATGCATTCCAGAGATAAGACTATAATCCTTCCACTTTATAAAACTCTGGTCCGACCGCATCTGGAGTATTCCGTCCAGTTCTGGTCGCCAGTCCTCAGGAGGGATGTGTTGGAGCTGGAGAGAGTCCAGAGAAGGGCAACTAAACTAATTAGGGGATTGGAGGACCTTGACTATGAAGAGCGTCTACAATCGCTCGATTTATTCTCCCTGGAGAAGAGACGTCTGAGGGGGGACATGATAGCAATTTATAAATATCTTAATGGGGATCCCAGCTTAGAAAAAAAGCTGTTCATTCGAAGGGATTGCATGAGGACTCGAGGGCATACAATGCGATTAGAGGAGAAGCGTTTTAACCTCAGGCAACGCGGGGGGTTCTTTACTGTTAGGGCAACAAGATTGTGGAATTCTCTACCACAAGAGGTGGTTTCTGCGGGTAGTATGGTGGCTTTCAAAAGACTCTTAGACTTACATCTCAAGGATCAGAACATTCAGGGGTATGGGAGATGATTACAGCCACACATGCCTACACAGGTTGAACTGGATGGACTATTGTCTTTATTCAACCTCACCTACTATGTAACTATGTAACTATGTAACTAATTTCCCTTTAAACTGGAATTTGGATATGTTTTGGTTCACGGATCTGGAGACCGGAGCGATCTGTATTCTCTGTTATTTTGTTTCCTAGGCAACCCGGAGAAAGAAAAAAAAAAACCCCACCCCTGATCACTTGTAAATCCGTATACTGAAGATGAAAATACGGGAAGTGAAATGGAGCTTGGAGGAGACGTATTGAGGGGCTCCAGGCATGTGGGATGAGGGATTTAAGGTAGGTGACGATAGGCTGTGAGGATGAGCCGGTGACATTTTACATCCTTCTCTCCATTGGTGGAGATCCGTGGTCTACATCCACGTCTGAAGACCAAGAAACCCCATCATTGCATATTAAAAGGGGAGCAAATGTGAAGATCTTTCCAGTTAGGACTTCATTTATTTCAAGTACAATCTGTACTATAGGAATAAGATAATACACTGATGGGGGGTGTAGAGACATAGCATTTGTTCTTTTCATTATTAACCACTTTAAGACCGGAGGATTTTCCTGCTTAACGTCCAGGCCACTTTTTTCAACTTGGCACTGTGCGACTTTAACTGACAATTGCGCAGTCATGCAACACTGTACCCAAACAAAATTTACATCCTTTTTTTCCCCACAAACAGAGCTTTCTTTTGGTGGTATTTGATCACCTCTGCGCTTTTCATTTTTTGCAATATTAATATAAAAAGAAAAATTGACATTTTCTACTTTGACAATTTAAAAAATATTCAATATATTAAATTTTTGTCATATATTTAGGCCAGAATGTACTTATCTACATTTCTTTGACAAAAAAATTCTCAATGAGCGTATTTTTAACCACTTTAAGACCGGAAGATTTTACTCCATTCCTGACCAGGCCATATTTTGAGATTCGGCACTGCGTTACTTTAACGGACAATTGCGCGGTCGTGCGACGCTGTACATAAATATTTCCCCCCAAATAGATATTTCTTTTGGTGGTATTTGATCACCTGTGCGATTTTTAATTTTTGAAAAAAAAAAGCGACAATTTCGAAAAAAAAAACAATATTTTCCACATTCTGATATATAACATTCCCCAAAAAAAATTAACAAATCAAAATTTTTTAACATTTTAGGCCAATTTGTTTTCTGCTACATATTTTTGGTAGAAAAAAATCACAATAAGCGTATTTTGATTGGTTTGCGCAAAAGTTATTGCGTTTACTAACTACAGGAAAGATTTGTAATTTTTATTGTTTATTTTTTTTTTAGTAATTGAGTCGATCTGCGATTTTTTTTTTAGCGGGACTGCGACATTGTGGCGGACAGATCGGACCCCTAACTGACATTTTTGACACTTTTGGGGGTACCAGTGACATTACTACAGTAATCAGTGCTAAAAATATGCAGTGTTACTGTAATAATGACCAGAGTTGTATAAAGTACTTGAAACCCATACTTGAGTAAAAGTACAAGTGCTCCATCAAAAAGTGACTTGAGTAGAAGTACTAAAGTATTCAACATTTTTTGTACTTAAGTATTGCAAGTAGTTTTTTTAAAAAAATTTGCTACTCAAGTACTGAAAGTAAAAGTACCAGTAGTTTTGAAAAAAAAAAAATTGCTACTCAAGTACTGAAAGTAAAAGTACAAGTACTGTGTTATGTAGTTATTAAAGAAAGAAGTCAAAAGTTTGAACATCATATTGTTTTTTATTCTTTCAAATGCAGCTTTTATTTATACATACAGTAGCATTTATTTTCGTATGCGCTGATTATACACATATTTTGAGCTTCATGAAACCTGCCATCTACTGTCCTGGCAGTGGTAATTTTTATAATTGTAACGAGTAACTATGCAGCACAAAAAAAAAAAATATCGGAGTAGAAGTATTAAAATCATCGAAAAAATGTAGTGAAGTAAAAGTGGAAGTAGGAGAAAAAAATTATACTCCAGGAAAGTACAGATACCGCCTTTCGGTACTTAAGTACAGTAGTGAAGTAGTTCTACTTAGTTACTATACATCTGATAATGACACTGGCAGGGAAGGGGTTACCACTGTTGGTGATCAAGGGGTTATATGTATGCCTCATGCTTACTGACGTGTGTGGGGGGAGGGGGGGTTCTGTGACACAGACACAGATCGCAGGTTCAGCTATGCGGAATCCTGTGATCTGTCCTTGCCTGTCACAGAGAAGATCCGTCTGCTTTGTTTACACAAGTGATCGGATTTCCTCAGTCTTTCCCCGACGATCTGGTAAGAGCGGCGGTGATCACCGCTTCTCCTCCACTGGCCCGACTCCCGCTGTGTCTAAACAGCGCCGCCGAGAGAGGGAAGTGTCTGGCGATGTAGGTCTACGTCACTGGACCCAGCCGAGCCGCTCTGCTGCAGTAGCAGCAATGTGAGCGGTCGGCAAGTGGTTAAAGTCTAACTCTGGGGAATTTTTTGGGAAAGAGTGGGGAAAAGTTAAAACTTTGCTCAGAGCTGAAGTTGTTATATAATTATTGATTATTTTTTTGCTTTCCTTGGTTGTTCTTTCTGCCCTCCGCTCCTTTCCCTCACCAAAGGCTAATGAAATTGTTACAATAAACCACAGGGGTCTCCAAACTGCAGCCGGGGGGCCAGATGCGGCCCTTTGCTTACCATTATCCGGCCCTTGTGGCACTATTTATTCCACTGATTTGGGGCACTATTCTGCCCTCTGACACTAAAAATGGGGCATTGCATTCTGTTGTGTATTGTGTCGGTACTTTTCAATAAAGCAAACTGATTGTTAAAAAAAAAAAATGAGGCACTATTCCTCCCCCTTATACCCCCTTTACTGCCACTGATGCCTAGAAAATGTTACATCGTTTCACTGCCTATTTGACAAAAAAACAAAAACAAAGGGTACAAATGAAGTCAGTGAGATCAGCAAACTGCTAATGATAGACAACATACACTATGGGGACTATATATAAAAAATTTGTTGCATGAATGTCAGAAGCATTAATGCAAGCGGAACAAAATGTCACTGTAATTTTTGTAAGAGCCTGCCTGTATCGTCAGCTCCATCTAGTGCCAAAATGCGGTATCGTTTTTTGAATTTCCTCAACAAGAAAACTATACCGCATTTTGGCCACTAGATGGAGTATATGACACAGGCATTAATCTCTTACAAAAATTACAGTGACATTTTGTTCCGCTTGCATTAATGCTTGTGGCTGCAATGAATGTTTGATAAATGCACCCCTATGACTGTGCCTGTGTTGTAAAGTTAATTTTGGTTCACCTTATCCAAAGCAGCAACATTTCACAGACATCCTCACATGTCCTGTATATAATTCTGTATATTAATTAGATTCCAAATCTCTTCCTTGAGAATAACACCTGTATTGTCAGCGCCCTCTAGTGGTCAAAATGCAGTATATATTTTTTTTTAAATTCCTCAATAAGAAAAATATAAAGTATTTTGGCCACTAGATGGTGCTGCTCTCGATCAGTGGGAGGATTGAATTTGATTGGTGGCTATGAGAGACTTATCAGTTGTGATTTTAGAATATATTGGGCAATTTGGACAGGAGAGATGCAAATCATCCAGCAGGGGGCATGTAAAGGAATAGCTCTCCTCGATTAGAAACAAGGTGTTCACAGATCTCCAGGTAATCGAACTGAGAAATCAGGGTGGTCTGGGGCCCTGTTGAAATGTACAAATGAAAAAACGAGTAGTCTGGGTGCCTTGAATCATATGAAGGCTGTACCAATGTACCAATAAACATCTCTCTAGTCTTTCAATCCTAGCTTCTCTGGAGGTAGATGGGGATGTTGGCATGTCTAGGGCCCAGCAACTGTAGACCACAGGGCAATCGTTAGCAACTATTACTTAGATCCTTACTCACAGTATCCTAGAGGCTGTCTGCCAGCCAGTCTCCTCTGGTGGATCCTCAAAAAGGAAGATGACAAAGTTCTCCTCCAGACTTGGACTCTGAAACAATATCCTTTAGCAGGTATCCCTTTCTAAGCAGTCCTCCTTGTCCACTTAGTGCAGAAAATAGTGAGGCCCAAACGGTGGTTTCTTGTCTTAGTGATCCTTCTCCTAGGGGCTAGTGGTAGTCGGTTAAAGCGGAGTTCCGGCCACAAAAAAAAATTTCAATGAAAATACCCCCGGGACAGTCAGGGCTAGTACATTCCACAATGGATAGCCTCTGATCTGTCCCGGGTCGCACTTACCTTTTAGAAGAATTACCTTACTTTGAAAATTTCTTCTCCAGCGCTGCCATCTGTAACGCTCCTGCGTTTCATGTATGGTGTGGATTTTCAGCTGCAGAAATATTCCACTTCAGTAGTCATGTAAGAGAGATGCTGAGATACCATTCCCAACCTCAATGACTCATCATGTGTGGAAGGTCTTAATTCAGCTAGTAAATACACACACTCAATAAGCTGGTTCCTAGAGTGACTCTATGTATGTAGTAACACAGTGATGAAGATTTAAGAGACAGGTTGAGTGGAGGTGGTAGGTGACAGACACTTGAAGGTAAGACAGTAGCAGATGGATGCAGGTAGGTTTAGCAATCATGTATGGTAGCAGATGACAGAGTAGCAGGTGGACATACAAGAGAGATCAACCCAGTGCAGGAATAAGTAGCAGTAGTCTTAAGAGCTAGCAATCTAGATATGCAGATGTGATCAATAGTCTTTACTATGCAGAGCTAGATAGTGTAAGCTTAGTATAAGTTTATAGAGGGTTCCCCTGCGGGGTACTTAGCACTAATAGCAATACAGCCGAAGGTTGGTTCAGGAGGAGCGGATGATCCGGAAGCGGGATGCAGGGATCAGCGCAGCGAGGTTCCGTCAGCGAGGTATGCTTGCAAGCACGAAAGCTTCAAGCCAAGTTAGCATCCAGGTAAGGGTGTTTGAACGAACACATGTGAGTGAGAACCGGCGATTTAAATAGCCATCTAGTCCGGCGCTGAGTGATGACAGCATCAGTCTTAAAGGGAAACACACCTATATGTGTTTCTTCTATCTAGGTAGATGGAAATCACCTAGAAATAATGTGATAGGAGGCTCTGAGAGTGCCAGAACCTTACACCATCTCAGGTGTGGGCAGCTTGAAGCCAGCGCGATCCTCTTCTGCGTCCTCTTTCGTCCTCTTCGGTCCCACGATGCACTGCGCCGGCCCCGCCGTCACTTCCGGGGCTGCAGCGTCATCCCTGCACAGCTTCTGGGCATGCCCAGAAGCTGTTTAGCAAGGTATGACGCGCCTGCACCGGAAATGACGTCGGGGTCGGCAGGCGCATTGATTCCTGGGAGCGATAACGTTCAGCTCCCAGGAATCATTGCAAAGCGGAAGTGACGGCGCGGGCTGCGGCCGCCGAGGGAGGAAGTGGAAGAAAGGTGAGTATATTTTTCTGCAATTACAAGGTATGTAAAAAAAAAAAAAAAATCGTAACTACCCATTTTTTTTTATAGGTGACCTAGAAGAATGCGGATGGCCCAAAATCGACTATGTCGATTTTGTGGCCGGAACTCCACTTTAAAGGAGCACCCAAAATCAGCAATAAGAATCCCACTTAGATCAAAAAATTGTCGTTTTATTGGTAGCAGAACATGTTAAAGCCAACGCGTTTCAGGGGAACAGAGACCCCCCCCCCTTCTTCAGGGCACAAATGTTGCCATTCGGATCTGCAACCGACAGGATGGTTATGCTGTCGGTTGCAGATCCGAATGGCAACATTTACGCGTTGGCTTTAACATGTTCTGCTACCAATAAAACGACAATCTTTTGATCTAAGTGGGATTCTTATTGCTGATTTTGGGCGCTCCTTTAACCGACTTCCACTAGAAACGTTGGAAACGACCACTGGGCCGTATCTTAAGGTAGCAGCCCAGACCCCTTAACAAGGGTCCACTGCCTTTTTTCATCCAGTCGGGCGAGATTGATTGGGAGTTAATTTCCCCAAGTGGCCCTCTCTCACCTACCACCCACCCACAGACCCTCTATTGAGCAGGTCAGTACAGCGCAGCAATCAACTTTTCAAAAAAAAACATCTCCTAGGGGCAGCAGCATGAGGAAAGAATCCTCTGCCCATGCCCATGTGTTCATGCACATTTATCACCTCCCCAGCCACCTTCTGGATGCTCCCTTCCAGGGATTGGTTAGGGCATGATAAATATTCCAAACAAAAAATGGTGATATGCACCTGCGATCTGAGAAGTGACCTTCTGACCAGCTTGAGCCACACGCATGCGGCTACCAGAGACTGTACTCTTGGCTTCTCCTGAATGTTTCAGCCTTGCAGCCCCTTCAAGACCAGGGTAGTCTGGGACCACTGCAATCAAAAGACGAACACAAAGGCGCACCGGCCTAGCACATTATCTTCCATAAAAGGCTTTATTAAAAAAAGGAATAAAAATACTCGCAAAGGAGTTCTTGGTAAATGCATATTACAATACTGATTTGCCTTCAACGTCAGAAAACGGAAAATGTACCGTCTTTAAAGGCTTGAAATGGCTCGCGTGTTTCGAGGCTTAGCCTCTTCCTCAGAGCCTACAGACCATGTCTGTGCCCATGCTTAATATACAGAAAATGACCCCTCAATCTGGGTGCAATTACACCTAGGACCTCCCCCACAGGGGTGTGTACATAGGGTGCCGACCCATTTCACCCTGTCCAAATGAATTCATACGATTGCCGCCCAGATTCGGGCTGCTCCTGTCCATCAGAGAGCATGTGTCACATATGCAATAAAATTGAACTAATTCATTTGATAAAAACACATCAAATATAAAATACACATAAACCTAAATGTGGACATACATATAAAAATAAGTGATAAAAACTAAGTCCCATAGCTGGGCTTCTCACACCAATGTGTGTATCTCTCCCAAGGATGTCTATGCATGGCTTCCATTTCTGTCCTTGTTGTACTCCAGTACAAAAAAACAGGGAGGGGAGTTATAAGGTCTAATTGCAATTGAGGATAATGTGCTAGGCCGGTGCGCCCTGGTGTTTGTCTTTTGATTGCATGATAATTATTCAGCTGATCATTTGAATCTCTCTTCTTATGTTCTGGAAGCTTCTTTCAGAGGCAGGGGGAAGCAATCAAATGCTCAGCCTTGGAATCCTGTGCAGCCTAAATGGGAGGGCACTACATACAGATACTTCCCCCCTTGGCGCCAGTTTTGCTATGCCGGGAGGCGGGGCAGGGCCTAAGGCCATGTAATTGCTATGAAAAGCAGCCATCGGGAGCTTTCCATGGCGTGGCACACGCTCTCAGCATAGCACTGTTGGTGCTATTGCATGCAAATGCCGCTCAGAGCCAAGGCCCATGCACCAAGAAGCTGCATATTTGCGTGCACGCGGTGCCCACAGGGTAAAATGGACCTTCCAGTAAGGCCTCGTTCACATTGGGGCGTATCAATGAGTGCCCCATGTGAGCGGTGTGTTGGGGGCCATGCACCCGCACCTACATGGATGTTGATTCGGGAGCAGCTGTTGTATGGCAGGGCACACGCTCTCAGCATAGCACTGTTGGCTCTGTTGCATGCAAATATGCGCCCGCTCAGTGCCAAGGCCCATGCACCAAGAAGCTGCATATTTGCGTGCACTCAGTGCCCACAGGGTAAAATGAACCTTCCAGTAAGGCCTCGTTCACATTGGGGCGTATCAATGAGTGCCCCATGTAAGCAGTGTGTTGGGGGCCGTGCACCCGCACCTACATGGATGTTGATTTGGGAGCAGCTGTTGTGTCCGTGCAGCCACTGTGCATCAATCGGCATAATTTATTAATGCGCCCCCTCTGTGAACGAGGACTTCATTTTAGGTATCTGTATGTAGTGCCCTCCCAGGTTGGCCGAATAGGTTTCTAAGGCTGAGAGTTTGATTGCTTCCCCCTGCCTCTGAAAGAAGCTTCCAGAGCATAGGAAGGGAGATTAAAATGATCACCTGAATCATTATCATGCCCTGGCCAATACTTGGAAGGGAGCATCCAGAAGGTGGCTGGGGAGGAGATAAATGTGCAGGAGCTTCGGGCAGAGGGTTCTTTCCTCATCAGTGTGGGCTCCAATACTCTTGGGGCTGCTGCCTCTAGGAGAAGGATCACTAAGACTATTTATATATATATTATGCTGCGCTTAGTTCAGGCTATATCAACTCCCTAAGATAGTGAAAAGCAGCCGATACAAGATCTTGAATATAATAAAAGATCAAAAAATGGTAGTAAGTATAAGTGCAGCGCTAATCAAACAGTATAATTGAAATCAAAGTCCACATCCAAAACCACAAAGAAATGTCCACTCAAATTCAGAAAGTCTTCTTATAGGTGGTAAGAGAACCAGCACCCAATCACACTGACTCTTACCAAAACTCATTGACCCTCCTTACAAAGGTCAATGACAGCAGGAAATCTCAGATCAAATGACTATAACAGAAGAGATCCTCCTGACATTCGCTCTGTGGTTCTTCTGACTCCCTCCCAGTGGTATCCTCAGATCATATAGGGATAAGTGAAACACCTCTCATAGTGTAATATGATCACATAGATTTATTCTTAAAAATGTAGCAACTTACACATAGATAAAAGAGCAGCAGCACATCATCTTCCTCTTATGCAATCCTAATGCAAGCTGCAAGTGTTTGTTTCCAACCAACAAAATGGCCACCGCGCATCGTCCTATGTACAGACGTCACACGCCGTTGGCTCCTCCAAATGCGTTTCGTCACTAAATGACGTAGACAGGGGTGTGGCCAAACGGCAGTGACGGTCAATATATACTAAGACAATTAACCACTGTTTGAGCCTCACCATTTGCTGCGCTAAGGGGCCAAGGAGGACTGTATGAATAACTTCCTGACATACCACAATATACAGCAATAGTATCATTTGTCAATCAAGCTGCGCATTGAGCTTTAGTCTGTGACTTTACCTAGGCTTAGATGATGCCATTTGTCTGCTGCGGGCAGGAAGAAGCATTTCCCCAATCTCCAGTGATCCCACTGTACATTGTAATGTTGCAGCAATTCACATCTTGAGAGGCAGGGGGTGATCTGTGGCAGACATTTGTGGACACCGTGTTCTTTTTTTTTTTTTTTTTAGGTGTCCATTCACATATGGGTATTTAGAGGCAGAAAAAAAAAAAATCCCACTCCCAGCACACCCAGGAGCAGCAGTGTTTATGCAGAAAAAAATGCTTTATGCACCTAACACATGTAAACGCGTCTAATTGAGCGTTAACGCAAGGTGCATCAAGCGCTTGAGCGTTAATTCATTTTAATGGCCAGAATAAATTAAATAGTGGTTATTGGGGTCAAATCAAGTATTTTTAAATGACATTTGTCAAGTCTCTATGGCAATATCAAATATACTGCCAATGTACTACTGCCATCTAGTGGCCAAATGCAGTATTTCTTGCATTTTAATTAATGAAAAACATTTGTCCAACACAGGAAATAACCTAATAACAATCATTTTTTTTTTCCTTACTCACGAAAAAAAATATACATGCACTTTTACTGGGTGAGTTATGACACTTTCTTTCTTTGCGGTTGTGCAATGCTGTACCCAAATAAAATTGATGTCCTTTTTTTTTACCACAAATAGAGCTTTCTTTTGGTGGTATTTGATCACCTCTGCGGTTTTTATTTTTTTTTGTGTTATAAACAAAAAAAGACCGACAATTTTGATAAAACAAAACAATATTTCTTACTTTCTGCTATAAAACAAATCCAATAAAAAATGAAAAAATAAATCTAATTTCTTCATTAATTTATGCCAATATGTATTCTGCTACATATTTTTGGTAAAATAAAAAAATTCCAATAAGCGTAAATTGGCAGCGATCTGTGAGTTATAGCGGGACTGCGACAAATCAGACACTTTTGACACTTTTTTGGGAACCAGTGACACTGATACAGTGATCAGTGCTAAAAAATACTGTCATCTGTACTAATGACTAATGTTATCACTGTACTAATGACATTGTCTGGGAAGGGGTTAACATCAGGGGCGATTAAAGGGGTTAACTGTGTGCCTAGCTGGTGTTTTCTTACTGTGGGTAATGTGCAGTTTTTATTTTTTTTGCTATAAACAAAAAAAGACAATTTTGAGGAAAAAAAAACAATGTTTTTTACTTTCTGCTATAAAACATATCCAATAAAAAAATGGTTTCTGCTAGATATTTTTTTGTAAAACAAAGTCCCAAAAAGCGTATATTGATTAGTTTGCGCAATGTCACAATGAGCTTACCCGGAAATCCCCACTTATAGGGGATGTTGCTATCCCGTGGGGCAGTGGTAACTGAGGTGCGTTCTTTCCTACGTTGAGCAGTGGCTGCAGATATGTCAGCATATAGCGAAATCCCAGTATAAGGAGACGGGAGGGACAGTGAGGTTCTGGCTGCTCTGAGGATCTGATCCATAGGCGTGCGCACAGGGTGTGCCAGGTGTGCCTGGGCACACTCTAATCACCCTGTGTGGTGCAGATTCCCCCTGTATAAACCCCCAATATTTTACCAAAGCCCCCTAAAGGGGCTCCTTAAAAAATGGAAAAAAATAATCAAAATAAAAACTATTGACACTGTCCACTGCCCTACTGACACCAATCTCTGCCCAACTGACACCATCCATTGCTTTGCTAATACCTTCAGTATAATGTATATACACATGCACACAAATATGCTTGAGCTTTGGGGTGCACACCCTAATGCAGGGATCCTCAAACTACGGCCCTCCAGCTGTTGCAGAACTACACATCCCATGAGGCATTGTAAAACTCTGACATTCACAGACATGACTAGGCATGATGGGAATTGTAGTTCCTGAACAACTGGAGGGCCATAGTTTGAAGACCCTGCCCTAATGCAATAGGCTGTGCACACCTATGATCTGATCCTTGACATGATAAAAATGGACACGTGCCAATACATTATGGGGTACTTCAGTGGGTAGGTAGGCTGGTTTAGGTAGCTGGTATGCTTGATCTATGGTAAGATCAGCTATGGTTAGGTGCAGAGTTGTATAAAGTACTCAAAACCCATACTTGAGTAAAAGTACAAGTGCTCGATCAAAAAGTGACTTGAGTAGAAGTACTAAAGTATTCAACATTTTTTGTACTAAAGTATTGCAAGTAGTTTTTTTAAAAAATTTTGCTACTCAAGTACTGAAAGTAAAAGTACCAGTAGTTTTGAAAAAAACAATTGCTACTCAAGTACTGAAAGTAAAAGTACAAGTACTGTGTTATGTAGTTATTAAAGAATGAAGTCAAAAGTTTGAACATCATATTGTTTTTTATTATTTCAAATGCAGCTTTTATTTATACATACAGTAGCTTTTATTTTCGTATGCGCTGATAATACACATGTTTTGAGCTTCATGAAACCTGCCATCTACTGTTCTGGCAGTGGTAATTCTTATAATAGTAACGAGTAACTATGCAGCACAAAAAAAAAAATATCGGAGTAGAAGTATTGAAATCATCGAAAAAATGTAGTGAAGTAAAAGTGGAAGTAGGAGAAAAAAATTCTACTCTAGGAAAGAACAGATACCGCCTTTCCGTACTTAAGTATAGTAGTGAAGTAGTTCTACTTAGTTACTATATATCTCTGGTTAGGTGTGGGAGCAGTTTCAGATGAAAGGTGTTGCAGATAAGTATTTAGGTCAGCAGGTTTGACGCTCTCAGGTATACCACAGAATTTTATGTTATCACGGCGTGACCTGTCTTCAAGGTCAGCCATCTTAATCTGCATGTACCGGAGCTGTTGAGATTGCTGCTCAAAGGCAGTTAACATTTCGTAATATGCTTTAGTGTTTTCTGAAATTTGTCTCTCAGCTGTATCAGCATGTTCCTCTATATGTTCTACTCGTATATTGAGGTGAGAAATAGAGGAGCGGAGTTCTCGTTGGATTTCTTTGTAGCGGGAGAGCAGCATGAGTTTTAGTTTATGCACAGATGCTGGCTGGTCACTTGTGGGGAGGTCTGCCAGGGACTCTTGAGTGTCTTCCTCAAAGTGGGGTTGTCGAGGAGGAGAACATAGCTGTTTTTTGTAGAGAGGGGTCTTGTCAGGGGATTGGTTTGGTGTAAGTGGTGGTCTCTTACCTCTGTCAGAGGCCAGTGGGGGAGAGGAGTCAGTATCTGGAGTATCCGGCTCTGCCATTCCCTGGGCTGCTGTGTGTTGGGGGGAAGAGCCTTGTGGCAGGAGCTCTGTATCCCTGCCAATGCCATCTTGGTGGGCTAGAGTAGAGGAGGCCGTGGGGAAAAACTCTGTGAGGCGGTGCGGGGCAGAATATTTCTCCTGCATGGTTTTGTTACCCTCCGGTTCCATTGTCTCTGTGTTGCTGACTGGGGTGTGTTTCACCCATGAGAGGAGGCACTGCGATCTGCATTGTGGCTGGATGGGGCCAGGAGGTCAGCGGGAAGCGGCATTTCGGTCCGCCGCTCTGCTTCACTCCTGCTTTGTCTCTGTTTTGATCTGGGGTGTCGGTGCTGCTAGTTGGGGTGTGTTACACCTGATTCCCGAGCTGCTGTGAGCCACTTTGTCCCTCGGTGAAGCAGAGCTTCACGATAAAGCAGCTATCTCGGTCTGCCGCTAGGCCAGGCCCCTTGATTTACGGAATTTTTAATTACCTATTTCTTTTTTACTAGTTATGGCGGTGATCAGCGACTTATAGCGGGACTACGACATTGCGGAGGACAAAATGGACACTTTTGACACTTTTTTGGGGACCAGAGACACTAATACAATAATCAGTGCTAAGAATATGCACTGTCACTGTACTAATGACACTGGCTAGGAAGGGGTTAAAGAGGTTGTAAACCTCAGAATTTTTTTTTTAAAAGTACACCTGAAAGAAAAACAAATAATGAGCTAGTAAGCATCGCATACTAGCTCATTATGATATACTTGCCTTAGAATGAAGCCCCGGAGCGCTGACCGCTCACTTCTCCCATGGGTGACAAGTTCTGTCACCCTTCTTCCGGGTTCGCGGCATCCGGCCATCTGATTGGCTGGATCCGCGATCACGTCACTCCCACGCATGCGCCAGTGATGTCACTGGCTGCATTTAAGGTAAAAATCTCCTAAACGGTACATGTTTAGGAGATATTTACAGTACCTATAGGTAAGCCTTATCATAGACTTACCTATAGGTACAACTTGCAGAGGAGGGTTTACTTCCTCTTTAAAATCAGGGGCGATCAAAGGGTTAAATGTGCTCCTAGGGAGTGCTTGCTAACTGTGTGGGGGAGGGGCTTCTACTGTGGGAAGGCAGAGACCCGTGCTCCTGCTTAGCAGAAACACAAGATCACTACCTTCCCTTGTCACAGAACGGCGATCTGCCTTGTTTTCATAGGCAGAATGCCGCTCTGCTTCTTTCGGGAATGATCGGCGGGTCCCGTTGGACATTGAGTCCGTCGGACCCGCTGATTGGCCCCTGCTGTGTCCAATCACAGCAGGAGTGCCGAAACAGGTACATGATTGTACACAGGAGAGCCGCCTTGCTGCCGTATATATACAGTATATGGTCGGCAAGCAGTTAATAATTACATTCCTAAGTCTCATATTTTTAAATCTTTTTTTGCTGGATAAGTTGTTTTTATTTTACGCCTCTTGCAGGCCATACACTTCAAGCACTTGATAAAATCCCCCTTTGGATCAATCATAATTCCACCATGAGCTCTTTTTGTCTTGTAGTGGGGGCAATTTGTAAGGAAAGGTTAGGAGCTCATTTAAAATGAAAGCGATGTGTCTCTGGCAGTATAGGACCTAATAATGTGTCCCCTTTCAGAACAGAACAGTGCTTTCTTTTTATGTGTTTTATTTTATGAGCCTGAGAGCTAAAGTTCATAAGGATAGAAAAATCTTTAATATCCGCTGTTGACCTTTTGGTTTCAAATGGTCTGCCCTATCTAAATGTAGTATTTCAGTCGCATTGCCTTCTAATAGATTGTCTGAATATCCTCTTCAAATTGTTCTGTCAAACACTCAGCTTCCTTTTTGTAGCCTTCCAATCGGCTGCGGTTTCTTCTCAGGCGTCTAAATTGACTTTTGGGAACATTATAAAGCAATTTCTTCATATGGCAACTGTCTGATGAAATAAAATTGTTTGTATCTACTGATTTACAATAGGTCTTAGTCCTCCTCTATAAAAATGGCCAGGCCTTGGAAATTGATGGAATGTGTACTGCTAGTAGGTGCAAATTTGATATTAAAATGATTGCGGTTTATATCAGAAACAAATTCTCTTGGGTGCCTTTCAATATAAATATTATGTCCCCTATATAATGTTACCAGAGGACGTGCTTCACATCCCACAATATATTATCTCAAATATATTGGGCTTCCCAATAGATCATAAAGAGATTGGTGTCACCGGGCGTGAAACTCGTCCCCATAGCTGTTCCTATAATTTTTAAAGAGGATTTCCAGCCACCTGTGATAAAAATAAAAGTCAGCAGATACAAAAAAAAACAGCCCCTCACCTGTCCCAGGATCCAGCGGTGTGCTCATCCCAGACGGTATTACCCGTTGTCTTTGATCCCCGACACCTGCATCTTCACTAGTGGCACCCCGCTGTGACAGCTGCGCATCGTGAGTGGTTGATGCAGTCTTCTGGGACCTGTTGGTGTCCCAGAAGACTACAGGGGAAGGGAGGGAGGAAGGAGAACTTCCATTGCCGAGCACCATGATGCTCAGAACAGGAGTGGGTACCTGTCAAAATTGGGTAGCCCCCCCCCCGCTCCTCAAAAGTGCCAATTGTGTAAGAGGAGCAGGGGACAACCCCTTAAAGTCCCAGAACACTACAGGGGGAGGGAGGGAGGAAGGAGAACTTCCATTGCCGAGCGCCATGGTGCTCGGAACAAGAGTGGGTACCTGTCAAAATTGGGTAGCTCCCCCCCCCCGCTCCTCAAAAGTGCCAATTGTGCATGGGAGGAAGGAGAACTTCCATTGCCGAGCGCCATGATGCTCGGAACAGGAGTAGGTACCTGTCAAAATTGGGTCGCCCCCCCCTCGCTGCTACTTAAACTCACTGCTGACTCACAGGCAGCATCACTGAGACCTCCCCCCTACTTCACGAATGTTCTGGAACCTTCTAGAAAAATGGTAGGGGAAGTAAGGTGGAGATACCAGGAGTGGGTACCTGTCAAAATTGGGTAGCCCCCCCCCCCGCTCCTCAAAAGTGGCAATTGTGCAAGAGGAGCAGGGGACAACTCCTTAAAGTGGACTTCCCCTTTTGGGTGGAGTTCCGCTTTAAGTATAACGTTTTATTAACTTGTATATTTGGTTTCGCACCCTCTAGTGCTAGAATTGTAGATAGGTTTTGTTGTAGTGTAGTTAAATTTGGCTTTCTGTTTGTTTCCTGGGTTGGACAGAAATCCAGGGAGAACTGAATAACTCACAGGCAGCATCACTGAGACCCCCCCCCCCCCCCCACACTTCTCGAATGTTCTAGAACCTTCTAGAAAAATGGTAGGGGAAGTAAGGTGGAGATGCCTGGAGTGTTCTGAGGGCCCTAACTGATCCCCAACTTGGGTTGGTAGGGGGCAGGCCTCCTGAAATACTCAGGGTCAGCCCAGCCAGGGAGGAGTTGTTCGAGTGGAAGTTTTGGAGATTTAGTTGTTCGGTTTGAAGTTGGAGTGTTAGACTGTCGGTGGTCTTTGGGGGAGCTCCCCATTCTGGGGGGGGGGTGACCTTGGGCCTTGGACCTCCTGCACCTACACTTGCTTGCAGACTATCACTCACACCCAGGACCAGCTAGCACTGATGTGACAATCTGACACCGGCTCAGTCATACCCAACGCAAATGCCCTTTGCATCACATACTAGCTCATTATGAAATACTTAACTTAGAACAAAGCCCTACAGTGGCGCCCACATGCAACTGACATGGCTGACATCTTCCCTGGGTTCGCGGACTCCGGTGCTGTGATTGGCCAAAACCCCGATGACGTCACTCCCGCGCAGGAGTCGCCGGTCTCAGCACAAGCCCTGAAGAAACGGCACGGGTGGCCGTTCTTTCAGAGCGCATGTGCCAATGACATGATTGGCACAGTGTACAGTAAATGTCTCCTAAACGGTGCAAGTTTAAGAGATATTTACAGTACCTATAAGTAAGCCTTATTATTGGCTTACCTATAGGTACAAACAAACCAGGGAAGTTTACTTCCTCTTTAAGTATTCACCTCCGTCCTTGCTAGCAGCATGTTCTATGCTGCCCAGCAACCGCCGGATGGGTCGGAACACGACTACATGGAAATATTCAATTTCCTTCTGGGGTATCAGAAAGAAATCTATTTTTTCCTCTGCTAGTGCAAATTGGACCATGCTTTATATGCTTTTTTTTGCCTTCCTTTGGAACAACTTTAGATATCGGAGTCTGTATATGGAGGTTTTCCATTTTTCTATTTTTTTTTTTTTTTTTTTCGTTGGATTGAACTAGATCAGGGGTGCTCAACCTCTTGAAGAGCGAGAGCCACTTAAGTAATTTGGTAACCGGTCCTGGGCCACAATGAACTATGGGGATTTTCTACTCCCCTTACCCCTATAAGGCTGCTTTCACACTGATCCGCAGGTGCAACTCAGTGCACCTGCGGCTTTCCTGAGGGCTAGCTGCATTTTGCCATTTCTATTATATCTTGCGAGTGTTTTGCACTTCATGTAAATGCACCAAAACTCCTGCAGGAAGCCTAATAACCCCTTTATATAAGTACTAATATGCCCATTCCAGAAGTGCAGTGTATGTGATGTTTAATACCCTGGTCTTTTCCTCTTCCAGCTTCTACTAGCATCGCTCTCCAGGCGGCTACAAAGGTCCCAGTGGAAGTGCACTTGGTATCACTCTGCCTGGGACAGAAGCCGGAGCTTCAGAGGAAAACTACTACAGAGGGTTATGTGGCTCCTGCTCCCTCTACAGCCGCCTTCTTCCCTTCCCTGCTGATGCTCTGGGATGGTGAGCTGGCAACTTGTTGATCATAATATGGGCTCGCTGACCCACCATCCTAGAGCATGGGCATGTGCTTTCCTGGTTTGGGGTAATGGGCCTACATCAGATGGTTGAGTACCCCTGATTTAGATGGACTTGTGACTTTTTTCAACCCAACGAACTATGTCATTTTGCACCTATTCCCCAGGGGAATTTCTTCTTCTTCTTTAATCCAAACGCAACTTTAAAGCCTTATCCACTCCCTTTGCAAAGTTTACCCAATCACATGCAAGGGAAATGAAAAAAAAAAAATTGTTTTTGCCTGCATATGTTTGGGTAGTGCTACCCCGTAAGGCCTGCTGGTGAATGTGGTCCGTCTCCTACACTGTACAGCCAGGCACATGAATTTCCAATCAGAGACAAGAAGCAGTCCTTGCAGCTTTGCTTGTTTTTTTTTGTTTTTTTTTTAATTTAGGGGAGTTAAACTTGGATGGGGAAGGGTGAGAAGCAGAGAACGGCAAGCTGATAAGCAGGATGAAAAAAGAAAATGGTACCAGAAGGAGAAGCAAAGTGAAAAATCATGAAAAGAGAGTAATAAAGGTAATGGCACTGTACAATAAAATAAAGCGTGCACAGCTGCAGATAAAAAATATGGAAAAGGTAAATGTCCTCATTAATGGAATGGATTTTGACCCACAGCAATTCTGCCTGGCCATTTTTGCTTTGCGATAGCCACAGAATCCCATACGTCTGTCAACAACGCAGAGCTCTTTATCTAAAAAGCTCACAGTTTCCAAAGAATGAATCTCTTGTGTTTCGGCAAACTCGTTGGAGAGCTGTTTAACAGTACATTACTTTATGAATGAAAGCATTTGGCAAGCTCTCCTCTCTTCTCCATCTGTCTGTTCTTCTAAGGTTCATGAGCTGCGGTGCCCGTTACAAGTTGGCATTTTTATTGCTCGCGATCAGTTGCCCTGATTTTTTTTTTTTTATGATTCATTTGTGTAGTGTATTATTGCATGTACTGAGAAGACCAGGCGCCATCTCGGGGGTCGCTGAACTTAATCATGTGATAGCCGATGGCAATTTGCCTTTGTTTTTTTTTTTCTTATAATTTCTGTTTCTTAATTCTGAGGGCTGTTGTCAGGGACTGATGATGAATAATTAGTCTGAGTCAATAAAATAAACCAATATTAATGATGGAACATTGGTGACTGTGGCATGGCTTAAAACTTTACTCCAGCTAGGCATAAAAATTGTGCTGAAATAATATGTACTGAAAACACAGGAGTAGGCTGGTGTTCTATCAG
This sequence comes from Pelophylax lessonae, assembly GCF_965119305.1. NCBI lineage: Eukaryota > Metazoa > Chordata > Amphibia > Anura > Ranidae > Pelophylax > Pelophylax lessonae. The sequence goes on along the minus strand of NC_138769.1, from coordinate 708,798,153 downwards.
AAAATCCTACCCCATCAGATTTCCCTACCTACGTCATTTCCGGTGCGGTTTCGTCATGCATCAGCTGTAGCCGCGTCCCACGTCCTACTGTGCTACAAGCTGCTGCATGACGAATCCACAGCTGATCTCAACCGGAAATGACGTAGGTAGGGGATTCTGACGGGGTAGGGAAATCTGAAAGAACACCAGCGCTAAATTACTGAAACCTGCCCCCCCCTTGTATGTAGGGTGACAATGAGCACATAAGGGACATAAAGCAGCTATGTGGAAACAATGCACCAGGATGGGTGCTTGGTAGACAATAGAACACAGCAAAAAAGACAATCTGAAGAATGGCCCCATCTGAAACGCGTTGTCACTTGTCAGGACAACAGATGGAAGCTTGCATATCTCCATTACTTCCCTACATGTCAATCTGCGCTTCACCGGTGGTTTTACCCACTTCCAGGGGCTCCAGCCTCGGTTTGGACAGCTGCTTTCACCTGTCATTCATTGAATCCAAAAATAAAAAATTAATAGGAAAATAAAAAAAAATTAAAGCACCCTGTCCCCATTTAAAGGGCATGCATACACAAGTCACGCTCACATATGTAAACGGTGTTCAAACCACACATGTGAGGTATTGCCACGATCGTTAGAGCAAGAGCAATAATTCTACTTTTAGACCTCCTCTGTAACTCTAAACAGGTAACCTGTAAAACATTTTAAACTGTCGCCTATGGAGATTTTTAAGTACTGTAGTTTGTTGCCATTCCATGAAGCATGACATGTTAGGTATCTATTTACTCAGCATAACATCATCTTTCATGGCTGCTGTGAGCCCTTGCTTTTTTAGAAAGGGAGCCGAATTATTGATTCTTTCAAATTATTGGCTTTGTGGCAAAGACTATGCACTGAAATAATGGTCATTCCTTATTTTCATAGTTACATAGTTGGCAAGGTTGAATAAAGACACCAGTCTATCCAGTTCTACCTGTGTTGGTGTGCGTTCATATCAAAAACAATTTCCAGTATCCCTGTATACTGAGTTCGCATAGATACCCGATTACTAATGATTTTACTAAGTGATTTTTTGAAACTATCAATACTTCCCACTGACACCACCAATTGTGAAAGAGAGTTCCACATCCTTACCACTCTGACTGTGAAAAACACCTGATGCAGTTTAAGGTTTAACTGCTTCTCCTCCAATTCCATTGAGTGGCCACGTGTCTTCTTACAGTCCCTGAGACTGAATAATTTATTCCCTAGTCTAGAATCACTATTGAGGTGTTTGTGCATCACTTTCATATCTCCTCTCAAGCGTCTCCTCTCCAGGAAGAATAAAATTAATGTTTGTAATCGTTCCTTGTAACTGAGGTCCTCCAGTCCCCTTATTAACTCTGTTGCCCTTCTCTGGACTCTCTCCAGCTCCAGCACATCCTTTCTGAGGTTTGGTGACCAGAACTGGACAGAAGACTCCAGATGTGGCTGAAGCAGAGTTTAATAAAGTGACAGGATTAAAGATTTATCTCTTCTGGTGGTGAACCTCAGAACTTTTTGTCCAAAAGTAACTGAGGTCCTCCAGTTCCCTTATTAACTCTGTTGCCCTTCTCTGGACTCTCTCCAGCTCCAGCACATCCTTTCTGAGGTTTGGTGACCAGAACTGGACAGAAGACTCCAGATGTGGCTGAAGCAGAGTTTAATAAAGTGACAGGATTAAAGATTTATCTCTTCTGGTGGTGAACCTCAGAACTTTTTGGCCAAAAGTAACGGAGGTCCTCCAGTCCCCTTATTAACAATGTTACCCTTCTCTGGACTCTCTCCAGCTCCAGCACATCCTTTCTGAGGTTTGGGGACCAGAACTGGACAGAAGACTACAGATGTGGCTTGACCAGAGTTTAATAAAGTGACAGGATTAAAGATTTATCTCTTCTGGTGATGAACCTCAGAACTTTTTGGCCAAAAGTTTGAGATTCGTGAACTTTGGATATCCTTGAGATTCGTGTCAAACTCAAACCTCACTAGGGTGACCAGTTGTCCCGGATTGGGTCCCAGTCACCTTCATTCCAGGAAAATACAGTGTCCCGGAATACAGTGGGGATCCTAGCTGTCACTGGAGATGAGGCTGAGAGGCCATCCGCTGTTTGTCACCCATGGTGGAACTATTATTTCCCAACACAATACATGTAACTGACACCGAACAGCCGCACAGCTCCGCACAGGACACGCCCTCCGCTCACACCGCCTCTCCGGCCGTAGCAGAGCCGCTGTCCTGCTGTATAATGCCTCAAAGCCTGTCACTCCCATCCCCGGCTGCCCATGCTCCAGTGCTGTCCACACCAGTTTGTGTGTGTCAGTGCAGCACAGCCGAGCCCTCTGTTTCCACAGGGCTTCCTGAAATGGGCAGAGACTCTGGGGGAGCGGCCCCCCGATTCACTACTGGAAATAGATAGGCGTGGCTAGGCGTGGCTAGGCGTGGCTAGGCGTGGCTAGGCGTGGCTAGGCGGCCAGCGGCCACTCCAGATGGCAGCAGAATTTAGGTGGGAATAGAGAATTCTTTCAAATTTCAAATCCTCCATTTCAGGGAGAATAGTGACACTGGGATGTGCAGTCCTTCACTTTTGGGCAATGTGACCCCCCCCCCCCAAAAGTGAACGACTACAGGTCCCAGCATGAACCCCTCAGAGCTAAAGATGTGACACCCCTCCCAAATATAGAAGAACTACAGGTCCCAGCATGAACTCATGAAATCTATGGGGGGTCACACCCGTAGATCTCAGGTGTTCCTTTTGGGACTTGTAGTCAATCAATGGGGATGTGACCCCCTAAAAGTGAAGGACTACAGGTCTGAACATGAACCTTCTCAGAGCTGAAGATGTGATACCCCTCCCCCCTCGCCCCGCCCCAAAAATTGTCCAATTAAATAAAAAGGTATCAAAAATCAAGGGGTCACTTCAATGTAAACTGAAGGGACTCTGAGTTTAAAACATTTGCTGAACAACATTAACAGTGCACTTAGGTTCACTTGTTCTCTGAAATTAAATATTGCTTTTTATATATGTTTGCAGAAATGGAGAATGGATTCATTGGTGTTAGAAAGTACAAGGAGGTTCAGAAATTGTTCTTTAGCTTGGAAAAAATTATCCATTACTTGCTGGTGAACAATTGGTTAAATCATCTAGAAATCTAAAGTGATTAAGGGATGTGCTTTTTTTTCTGATCACGAAGACATTACCTAATGAACCATGATACGAATGTTGGACAGGTGTCTCAGCGCATTAGTGTTATTTTTTTGCAGTAGGTACTGTATATGGTTGATTGATAATAATAGATTGATAAGATGGGAATTTGGAATTTGCCAGGTGTTTGTGATATGTCTACAATTAGAGTAGCAGACATCTGATAATGCAGAAATAATTTGCTATAGGAAAATAAATGCTAAAAGACCAACTGATATTCATTTTTTTTGGCTAAGGATGGTGTATTGAGTCACCCAGATTTTATATAATGTGTAAGTAAATGTTATCATAACACACTGAGCCCAATTAGACACCAAATCCCAATGTTACACCATATCATGCAACTAATTAAATCCCATTATAATTGGTTGTATGATATGGCCTGTGTGTAGCAACCTCTAGTGTGCTAGGTTGCTAGAAGTAGTTGTTAGTGCAGGACAATTTAGCTAGGCTGAGGGCAAGGCTTGGGTTGGGAATCTGGGTCAGAGTTAAGTGACTCAGGGGCTGGGTGACTCATCTGGCAGCTCTCTCTGGCACTTCTGGCACTCTGGCACTTCCCCCTGGTCTGGAAGTTGGTAAAAACTTCCAGAGCTGGAGGGTGGGAGAAAGGAGGGGCTGCCATGCATATTTATAAGCCCTTAGCAAATCCCCAGCTTTAGGCTGGTAGGGGGCAGAGCTTACCTCATAACCAGCAGGGGAGTAGGGTGGAAGATGGAGATGAAGTGCTGAGGAGGCTGTCAGTGGCCCTTAAGGGTGTCCCCTAGTCTAATGGGGGGTGACCTCATGCCTGGGGCTTGGGTGCTGGAAGATTCCCCCTAAAACACATGGGGAAACCCTACCTGGAGGCACTGGAGCAAGGAGAGGGGCAGCGGGAGCAGGTCAGCACATCTGGGAGATCTACTTAGTGTCAGCCAAGTGCCTGAAGAGGTGGTGCTGGGATCACTCAGTAGCGAGAGGAGTAGTGTAAGCTGGACACTGAACATTTGCTACACACCTAAGGGGCCTCGGGTTCCTGCCTGTAATGGGCTTTTGCTTCATCTAACTGAGTGACTGTTGGATAATTCACAGTGTCTCAGCTGGCTTCTATAAGCAAGTGTGTATTGGAGGAAGAAGAGGAGCTGTATATAGAGACTGTATATAGGAAGAGTTCTCCCTGAAGTTTGTTCTGAAGTCAAGTGGGCATCCCATAACCTTCCATCCCTATCCAAGTTATAACCCTCAATAACCCACAAAAACAAAGTCACAGACTCTTCTCTGACTATGACTATAACTATGGGGATCCCAGTATACTTGCGGCTCTCTAGGGGATGCACTAAATGTGTAAACCCTGAAGTTAAAAATAGACAATGGTAACTTCTTATCTCCTATAGGTATCCTCCTATCATAACACTGAGCCCTCACCCAATTAGACACCACATCCCAATATTGCGCCATATCATACAGACCAATCAAATCCCATTATAATTGGTTGTATGATATGGTCTATGCCAGGGGTCTTCAAACTATGGCCCTCCAGTTGTTCAGGAACTACAATTACCATCATGCCCCAGTCATGTCAGAGTTTTACAATGCCTCATGGGATGTGTAGTTCTGCAACAGCTGGGGGGCCTTAGTTTGAGGATCCCTGGTCTATGCAAACCCTAAAGTTAAAAATAACCAATGGTAGCTTTTTATCTCTTCTAGGTAATTTCCTTTTCTCTATAGGCATCTCATTCTTCTGTTTGGAGCTGTTGTCCTGCTAGTATTACCCTCCACAGGTAATCATATGCTGCTTTCTTATGCTGCTTTCAAAATCCACCTTTAACTGAAACAGAATCATTTCTCTAATGTGCTTAATGGTAATCATATGCTGCTTTCTTATGCTGCTTTCAAAATCTTTTACCTCTGTCCATTGAACACTGATGTTTGTTTTGCTTTCTCTTGTATCTACCCAAATTATGAGCTCTCCTTATCTTTATTACTCTGCCATTCTGCCCTCTTGCTATTCCTTGTAGTCTGTTTTTGGTGTGAGAAGTTTATGCTGTCAGCCATGTGTCCCTCCTATGCAATCCTAATTGATTAATTGGCAATACCTCCACCCAACTCAGTATAAATTTAAGCCCTTTCTAGGGGATGCACAGGCTGGGATTGCATTGGCAACTATCATCTTGGATAAAGTATTAATATTGGATTAAGTATTACACTTCTGCTCAGCACTTCAGCGAATGCACAAAGCATACAACTGCAAGCCAACAGCCAGACTACAGGTGATCTGAGACTCTATACTGCTTTTCCATCTCACATTCAGTTTACATCTCAATCTCACCACCCTGTATTATGCAATCCCTAATTCTCCTTCTCATGTTTGCATCCTCTCTCCTAAAACTTTCTCTCCTTCACCCCTCATCTCCGCCCCACAGCTTGTATATATCACCCTCACTCCTATCTTCACCTTTATACTGCACTCATCAACTCCTGCTGATTCTGAACCCACACACCAATAATATCTACAGGACACTGAGATGTGTCCCCCCTCATAAATCATACTCCCATATCACCTCCCTCACCCTTTTGCTTCTCCTAACCTCTGGAGATATTTCCCCAAACCCTGGACCCCCATCATTTACCTTTGGCAGACATACCCATCACCCCCTATCCTCTGACACCAGCTGAAATCCACACAATCTGGTTTCTATTCCTCTTCTGCCTCAAGCCAACTTCCCCTTCTCCTGCGCCCTCTGGAACGCCCGCTCTGTTTGCAACAAACTCACCTCTGTCCATGACCTATTTATCACAAACTCCTTCAACCTGCTTGCAATTACTGAGACCTGGCTTCAAGAATCGGACTCTCCTTCTCCTGCTGCCCTCTCCCATGGTGGCCTCCTGTGGACTCACTCTCCCAGGCCTAGTGGACGGAAAGGAGGTGGGGTTGGAATTCTGCTTTCCCCTCAAAGCACTTTTCAGGTTCTTCATCCACCGCCTTCTCTGTCTCTCTCCTCATTTGAAGCTCACTGTATTCGTCTATTTTCTCCAGTTTCGTTGAGAATTGCTGTGATCTATCGGCCTCCTGGACCGGTATCAGGCTTCCTTGATGACTTCTCTGCCTGGCTACCCTACTTTCTCTCTTCTGAAATTCCCACAATCATTCTTGGAGACTTCAACAGCCCTGTTAATCTTAACACTCCTGCTACTTCTAAACCTTTGAGCTTAACCTCCTCTTTTGACCTAAAACAATGGACACATGCTTCTACTCACTCTAATGGCAACAGCCTTGACCTCATGTTCTCCTACCTATGCACCCCTCACAACCTCTCCAACATTCCATTCCCTCTCTCTGATCACCACCTCATTAGTTTCAGTCTCTCCTTGTCCTCCTCCTTACCTTCCAACTACCGAACAATTACCTGTAGAAACCTTCGCCATCTGAACCCTTCACTTCTTTTTTCTGCTACAGATGGTCTCTTCAACACAATCTCATCCCTCTCCTGCCCCAACATGGCCACTTCTGTCTACAACAGTTCACTGTCATCTACCCTGGATGCTTTGGCCCCCCTCACTACACACAGAATCAGGCCCCGACCGCTTCAACCCTGGCAGACAGACAATACCAGAAGCCTCAAAAAAACGTAGTCGTGCTCTTGAGCGTCTGTGGCGTAAGACTAAGTCACAGCAAGATTTCAGTCAATATAAATCTGCCCTCCAAAAATACAGTTCCTGCCTACACACTGCCAAACAGACCTACTTTATCACTCTCATTAACACCCTCTCACACAGTCCCCGTCAACTCTTTTCTACCTTCAACGCTCTACTTCGTCCTCCATTGCCTCCACCCACTAACTTACTCACTGCCCAAGAGATTGCCAATCACTTCAAAAATAAGATCGATACAATTCGTGAAGAGATTTTTACACTAAAGATATCTCCCTCACCTTACACACCTTGTCCTCCTGCACAATCAATACTTCCCTTGTTTAACCCAACTACTGTAGAGGAAGTTACTAAAATTTTTTCTAATGCCCACCTAACTTCCTGCCCCCTGGACCCTGTTCCTTCTCAAATACTACGGTCACCCTCTGACTCTATCCTACACTCTTTAACTCATATCTTCAACCTCTCCCTCTCCACTGGGATCTTCCGCAGCTCTCTAAAACATGCGCTAGTAACTCCCATACCAAAGAAAGCCTCGCTAGACCCCTCCAATCTTAATAACTTAAGACCCATCTCCTTACTCCCTTTTGCTTCCAAGCTCCTTGAACGTTTAGTCTACAACCGCCTGAGCAAGCACCTCATTGAGAATAACCTCCTTGATCCCCTTCAGTCTGGATTTCGCCGGCAACACTCCACAGAAACTTCTCTCCTAAAACTTACAAATGACTTACTAACAGCAAAAACCAATGGTCACTACTCGATACTCTTACTCTTGGACCTCTCGGCTGCCTTTGATACTGTTGACCACCCCCTCCTTCTCAAAAAACTCAGTTTGCTCGGTCTCCGTGACTGTGCTCTCCACTGGTTCGAATCTTACCTATCTCACCGCACCTTCAGTGTCACTTACAATTCCACTTACTCCTCTGCAACTCCTCTTACTGTTGGGGTCCCCCAAGGTTCTGTCCTTGGACCACTACTATTCTCAATCTATACCTCCTCCCTGGGTCAGCTAATAGCCTCCCATGGCTTCCACTACCATTTCTATGCTGATGACACCCAAATCTACCTCTCTACCTCTCAGCTCACCCCATCAGTCTCCTCCCGCATCACTAATCTACTAACAGACATATCAGCCTGGATGTCTCACCACTTCCTCAAACTGAATCTATCTAAAACCGAGCTCATAATATTTCCTCCTCTACGTGCCTCTTCCCCAGAATTCTCTGTCAAGATCAATGGAATAACTATTAGTCCTTCCACACATGCCAGGGTGCTAGGGGTAACCCTGGACTCTGCACTGTCCTTTCAGGCTCACATCCAATCCCTGTCCAAATCATGCCGCCTTAACCTCCGCAACATCGCTAGAATACGGCCCTTTTTAACCAATGACACCACCAAGCTCTTAATTCACGCCCTGGTTATCTCTCGCCTCGACTATTGCAACTCCCTCCTCATTGGATTACCCTTACATAGATTATCCCCCCTTCAATCCATAATGAATGCAGCTGCAAGACTTATCCACCTTACCAACCGTTCAGTGTCCTCCAACCCTCTCTGCCAATCCCTTCATTGGCTTCCACTGAATAAAATTTAAAGTGCTAACAACAGTTTACAAAGCCATCCACAACTCTGCCCCCAGCAACATCACTAACCTGATCTCAAAATATCAACCTAGCCGCTCTCTTCGGTCCTCCCAAGACCTCCTGCTCTCTAGCTCCCTTGTCACCTCTTCCCATGCTCGCCTCCAGGATTTCTCCAGAGCTTCTCCCATTCTTTGGAACTCTCTATCCCAATCTGTCCGACTGTCCCCTAATCTATCCATCTTTAGACGATCCCTGAAAACCCTTCTCTTTAAAGAAGCCTACCCGGCTACTAACTAATAACGCTGTTTCTCTTGCTCCATCAGCGCATCCCCCACAGCTATTGCCTTTTGTATCAATTGACCCTGCGCAAACTGTTGGCGCTATATAAATCCTGTATAATAATAATAATAAATAATAATAATAATAATAATTAGCTGTAACTGTCTAATTTATGAAGAGTCAGCATTGTTACCCTAAAGCTGGCCATACACTGACCAAATTCTGGCTACATAGTATATGCCACCCTCCTTCCCAACATCTACCCTCCAACCCAACATCCACCCTGCTGCCCAACATCCTTTGAATGGAATGGAAAGTTCCCAGCCAAACAGTGACACCCTCCAATTAGATGCAGCCATTGTTCTTGTATTCCCTGCCGATGGCTCTCAAAACACGTTAGGAGCCCCAATAGTTTTGGACAGAGTTGTGAGGGGTTAGAGCCCCTGTTTTAATTGCTACCGTGTCCCTACTAGGTAGATTTACCATCTCTGTTTGTCCTGATGTCCATAATCACTGAGACAGAGAGTGGAGGAAATTTCTCATTTTAGAGCTAATTTAGACTTGGTACTTTTGCTGTGGCAGATTGTCCTCCAGGTTTCCAATCTCTGACCTTCCATGTTAATACTTGTCTCTCCCTGGACGTTACTGTTTTCCTGGCGTCGGACTTTCTTCTAGGTCAATTATAAAAAGAAAAAAAACATGGGCTTTACAAAGTTAAAATGCTAATTTGCAACAGCTGAATGAAATATATTTAGAACGTATCTGTTGCCTTTTCATATGCTTATTTTTTGGCAAGCCCGCTGAAAACAAAAAAAAAAATAAAAAAAGCAGAAAAATGAAACAAGGGAAAGAGTATTGTAGACTGGGCTGTATGTTGAAGCTGCCGAGACTGTGTATGTAAGCCATTCATCATTATCTGTCTGGCAAATGTCCGATGTGCGCAGAATGCCATGGCTGTTTGTTTCCTAACCCCATTAATTTCCATGTGGTTATAAATCACCCTCACTGAAGTCAGGGACTTGCTGTGCTTTCAGCTAGATAAAATCAAGATTCAGCACTTATCGGTGACTGAACTACAACTCTTATCATCTTCTGCCTGTGGACAGCTGGCATAATGATGACAGCTCTCCAACATTAAGGGTCCATGCTCATTGGCCTAAAAAAAAGCCAGTGACCTTGCCATATTTAGGTTTTTTGTACCGACATTCAGCAATTTCTATCAATGTTTAGGAGCGTTAGCTTTTATAAGTTCTGACACGTCCGGGTTTCTTAGCTCAATGGTAGTGCCAAAACATGGCGTTTATCCCATGCCAGATATAGTTTCAGGGCTTGCCCACCCACTTTTATTTAAAAGAAAGTCAAAACTCATACAGGCATGTCTTCCCACGCAGGGGGTTCTCACTATCACTATAAACCAAACAAAACATTCAACCTCCTGGCTCTCTTGTGGCATTTTACTGCTCCAAGTACTTCTTCAGTGCCGGTCCCGACTTGGACACCATGGTGCACACCAACACCTCTCACAGCTCCCTTCACGCACTGACCTCCTCGGGTAGGTGGGGCTCTGAGCTTTATCTCTGGCTCTCATACGAAGCAAACACACACCTGTGCCATTAGTGTGCTTGCTTCCTACACAATCTTGCATAAACCACCATTTTAAACAGTGGCACAGGTCAGAAAGGAAAAAAAAGCTGGGCGTCAGCGTTTAGGAGCGCTTATAATTTTTTTTCTGCCATAAAAATGCTCTCAAATACGCAAACCAAAGAGTTTTTTTCTGCCTCTAAATGCTGAGCTTAAAAAAACGCCTCTAAACTACCTAATGTGCATGGACACATAGGCTGCATCTAGAGACATAAAAAAATGCTAAACGCCTCTAGGAACAGCATTTTTTAAACCAGTGTGCATGAACCCTAGGGAATATTACTTGAGCTAGAGAATTCTCTAGTTCCTTCTTCAGTGTTGAGTGGGATCAAATGGTTTTGGTCTTGAGTCAGTTTTTTTCTTATATGTATACATTTTAAAACTAATATAAAATCAGCAGAAGCTGTTTACTTTCAGACTCTTTCTCCATCTCTAAACTAAATCTCTAGTAGATCTGTCAGAATAGAGCAGGATGAGAAGGAGGGAGAGAAAGGGGTCTATCGTGGCATTGACTCATTTAGTTGTATGTAACTTTCAGTTTAAAGTGAACCTATAAGGGCATAAACAAAAAGATCTGCCATTACTAACCTTCTTCTAAACCTGCTAGTTACCATCTAACCCCTCTTTTTAATTCTTTCTAAGCTTCTAACCCAGAAATGTAGCACGCAAAAAGCCAGGCTACATCAGATGGTCAAAGACTGCAGATATGATGAAGAAGGTTATCAGAAACTCAGAGACTGGGAACATGACTGGGTGTTGGAGCGGTAGGGGGGTGCTTCCAGGCAGCAGCTCATAGAGTAAATTTAACAGAGCTGAGAGCCCCCTCTCACCCCTTCCATCTTTTACTGGCCCACTCAAGCTGTCTGGGGGCTGCCCTACCTGACAGTAGGTAGGAGCAGTGATGTCTCCGGAGGTGATGTCCATTGTCTGCACCAGTGGCACACTTGGGGGGGAGGGGGTGTGGTCCACACTGGGTATCTGCACTCTGGGGGTGTCAGCTGGCACCCAACTTTTTTTTTTCAACTTGCAACTGTCAGACAGGCAGAAGCTGAACAGTAGTGCTGGTATCATAGATCCCAGCTGTGGGAGATGATCAAGGGTGCCCACAACAGGAGGTGGCGGTGCACAGATTGGCATTTTCGTCCCGGGTGCTGAATGATATTGTCATGGATTGCTAGAGATCATGGCTATTACAGCCACAATAGGTCGATCAACAAAACCAAGAAGCTGCTGGTAAAATCTTCTTTATCGAAAAATCCACAGGAGTAAAGCTTACAAGCAAGTTGATGCATTTCCGTCCAGTAGAGCGGTAGTCACACTAAGGCCCTTCTGGGCCGAAATGCGTGAACCTATTTGTAAATTTTACTCCTGTGGATTTTACAATAAAGAAGATTTTACCAACAGCTCCTTGGTGTTGCCGATCGACATATTGTGAATATATGTGTAGCAGTTGTGCAGCTGTGGATCTGGCCCCTGATGGTCTGCTTTTATGATACAAGGGCCTTTGGGTTGTAGCACCACTTCATCGATTTTCCATTGTGTGGCATGGCTATTACAGCCTCTTTACAAATCCTTAGTTACACATTTGTGCTTCTAAGTCTCCATTCACACTAGTACAACTTGTCAGGCGACTTGGTCAGCCTGACAAGTCACGCACCGTCACGTCCCATAGTGTAGTACAGGAACGGTTCTAATAGGAGCGACACAAGTCACTCCGACTTAGAAAAAGGGTCCTGTACTACTTCGGGGCGACCTGGAGCGACTTGCATAGACATTCATTTTATGAAGTCCGTGCAAGTCGTGCCGAAAGTAGCGGTGCACGCAACTTCACAGGTCGCCCCGAAAGTCGTGCCACTTCAGTGTGAACCGGCACTTACGGCTCCCTTAAAAATACTTGTGCTACATTTGATCTGTCCCTCAGCAAGATACATAGTTGCTAAGGTTGAGTAAAGACATCAGTCCATCCAGTTCAACCTTTGTGGGTTTGTGTTTTTGTCAATACCATTCCCCATGTCCCTGTATATTGCATTCGCTAAGATGCCCATCTAAGAGATCCATTTTGGAAGATCAGAGAAAATTAAAAAGTAGAAAAGAAGAAAATAGCAAAGCAGACCACAGAAAACAATTGAATATGTAAAATAAATATGTTGTAAACCAAACTATTTAGCTGCTGGAAGCCGGTCTAAAGAATATTTTACCTTTACTGCCCTGGGAAAGCAGAAAGGCAGCGAGAACACAGAAGACTATCTGCAGTGCAGGGCCTTTCTACACCACTGAACATTTTATGTAAAATTGGGTAAGTGCCTTTTAGTGCAGCCCAATGAATAGGGCAGTGATGGCGAACCTTGGCACCCCAGATGTTTTGGAACTACATTTCCCATGATGCTCAACTACACTACAGAATGCATGAGCATCGTGGGAAATGTAGTTCCAAAACATCTGGGGTGCCAAGGTTTACCATCACTGGACTAGGGGGTGTGTCTGTGTCAGCCTGGGCTCACAGGAAGTGGTTGAATGACATGTGCATCATTCATCCCTGAAGTAGGCAGTGATAAGCGAAGGAGGTGGATGTGGAGCGCAGTGCTGAAGCGTGGGAAGAGTGGTGCTATATTGGAACTCCAGCTTTTTATTTATTACTCTAGTTGAGGTGGTAGTGTTAAATAAATAGCTGGAGTTCTGCTTTAACCTATATACGTCTAAAAAGTTGAGAATAACACAAATTAAAGAATTTTATTTGAATCATACTTCCCAAGATATAGACATTCCATGTACCATATGTTGTATATCAGTGTGAGAATTATTATGCTTCTAATGCCAAAAAATCCAGACCTAATGTCGGCGGTAACCTCCGGACCATTAATAATCCAATTTCCTATATGAACGCCTGCATTTGCTTCTGCTATGATGATAATAATAACATTAATAAATATCCTACCAAAGTGTTGAAAGAAATATGTTGATGCTTCTGGACAAAGCTAATAAAAGCCAAAAAAATTAGTGACGGAAGACTTCATAATATTACACTCATTTAGAGCTGTCACAACACAAATGTGGGTTGTCAGACTGTAGTGAAAAAATAAAATGTAAAAAATGTAAAAGCTTTAAAAAATAAAATAAAATTGACAGAAAACTATTTGTTTTCTTAACCAATTAATTCTTTATTACCAGTCCATTTTTCAGTGTCATGATAGTTTGAATGACATTTACATTGTCATGCTGCACTGTGCCCAAATCCATTTTATAACATTTTTAACCTCTGCGTTTTTAATGTTTTACTAAATTAAGGGAAAATGACAAAACCTTTTGAAAAAAAGAGTTTCCCTAACTTTTTGTTATGAAACATATCAAGTAAAAAATGCAAAAAATAGTATGAAAACTCCAGAAATGAGCTCTTTTTGGAAACTAGACACCCCAAGGTGAACTCATTTTTTGCCAGAATTTTTTTTGCACATGAAGAAACATGCCAGTAATGAGGGGGGATAGAACAACACTTGGTAATGGTGCACTAGATGCATTATTGTTCAGGTCATACCTAATCTATAGGTCACATACAGTGAGAGGATGGACATGAAGGAGTTGAGGAACGAGAGAAGGAGGATGGAGATGAATCTATAGGTCATATAAAGTGAGAGGATGGAGATGAAGGAGTTAAGGAAGGAGATGAAGGAGGATGGAGATGAAGGAGTTGAGGAAGGAGAGAAGGAGGATAAGGATGAATCTATAGGTCACATACAGTGAGAGGATGGACATGAAGGAGTTGAGGAAGGAGAGAAGGAGGATGGAGATGAATCTATAGGTCACAATCAGTGAGAGGATGGAGATGAAGGAGTTAAGGAAGGAGATGAAGGAGGATGGAGATGAATCTATAGGTCACAATCAGTGAGAGGATGGAGATGAAGGAGTCAAGGAAGTAGATGAAGGAGGATGGAGATGAATCTATAGGTCACATACAGTGAGAGGATGGAGATGAAGGAGTTGAGGAAGGAGATGAAGGAGGATGGAGATGAATCTATAGGTCACATACAGTGAGAGGATGGAGATGAAGGAGTTGAGGAAGGAGATTAAGGAGGATAAGGATGAATCTATAGGTCACAATACAGTGAGAGGATGGAGATGAATCTATAGGTTACATACAGTGAGAGGATGGAGATGAAGAAGTTGAGGAAGGAGATGAAGGAGGATAAGGATGAACCTATAGGTCACAATACAGTGAGAGGATGGAGATGAAGGAGTTGAGGAAGGAGATGAAGGAGGATGGAGATGAATCTATAGGTCACATACAGTGAGAAGATAGAGATGAAGGAGTTGAGGAAGGAGATGAAGGAGGATGGAGATGAATCTATAGGTCACATACAGTGAGAAGATGGAGATGAAGGAGTTGAGGAAGGAGATGAAGGAGGATGGAGATGAATCTATAGGTCACATACAGTGAGAGGATGGAGATGAAGGAGTTGAGGAAGGAGATGAAGGAGGATAAGGATGAATCTATAGGTCACATACAGTGAGAAGATGGAGATGAAGGAGTTGAGGAAGGAGATGAAGGAGGATGGAGATGAATCTATAGGTCACATACAGTGAGAAGATAGAGATGAAGGAGTTGAGGAAGGAGATGAAGGAGGATGGAGATGAATCTATAGGTCACATACAGTGAGAAGATGGAGATGGAGGAGTTGGGGAAGGAGATGAAGGAGGATGGAGATGAATCTATAGGTCACATACAGTGAGAGGATGGAGATGAAGGAGTTGAGGAAGGAGATGAAGGAGGATGGAGATGAATCTATAGGTCACATACAGTGAGAAGATGGAGATGGAGGAGTTGAGGAAGGAGATGAAGGAGGATGGAGATGAATCTATAGGTCACAATCAGTGAGAGGATGGAGATGAAGGAGTTGAGGAAGGAGATGAAGGAGGATGGAGATTAATCTATAGGTCACATACAGTGAGAGGATGGAGATGAAGGAGTTGAGGAAGGAGATGATGGAGGATGGAGATTAATCTATAGGTCACAATCAGTGAGAGGATGGAGATGAAGGAGATGAGGAAGGAGATGAAGGAGGATGGAGATGAATCTATAGGTCACAATCAGTGAGAGGATGGAGATGGAGGAGTTGAGGAAGGAGATGAAGGAGGATGGAGATGAATCTATAGGTCACATACAGTGAGAAGATGGAGATGGAGGAGTTGAGGAAGGAGATGAAGGAGGATGGAGATGAATCTATAGGTCACATACAGTGAGAGGATGGAGATGAAGGAGTTGATGTGCAGATGTGCAGGATAAGGGAAGTGAAGGATTAATGTATCTGTCAAATCATATATCTCCTGCACACCATGGATCTTAGAATAGCATCCAAAAGTTTATTAAAACCACTTCCCGCCTGCCATATAGCAGAATGATGGCAAATGGGTTAAGTTATCCTGACTGGGTGCCATATGACATCCAGCAGGATACTCTGCTTATGTGCGCTTGTAAGGGCGAGCAGAGCGGCGATCGGTGGTGAGGTGTGACACACCGCATCTCCGATCCTGGTAAAGAGCCTATGACATAGGCTCTTTACCATGTGATCAGCCATGACCAATCACAGCTGGTCACATCGTAACCAGGAAGTGACTTTTATCGGCTTTCCTCCATTCGTGCTGACAAGGCACGAGTAGAGGAAAGCCGATCGGCGGCTCTCCTGTCAGGGGGGGTCTGCACATTGATTATCTGTGCAGACCCATCAGGGATGCCCACTAGAGCCCACCAGGGATGCCCACTAGAGCCCACCAGGGATGCCAACCTATGCCACTAGGGATGCCAACCCGTGGCAACCAGGGATGCCAATCAGTGCTCATTAAAGATGCCAATCAGTGCCTATTAGGGATTCCAATCAGTGCCCATTAGTAATGCCTGTCAGTGCCCATCAGTGCTGCCCATCAGTCCCCATCACTGCCACCCATCAGTGGTGCCCGTCAGTGCCACCTATAAGTGCCCATCAGTGCCTATCAGTGCCACCAACAGTGTCCATTAGTGCTGCCTATGAGTGCCCATCAGTTCTGCCTTTCAGTACCCATCAATGTTGCATATCGGTGCCACCTATCAGTGCCCATCAGTGCTGCATATCAGTACCGCCTATCAGTGCCCATTAGTGTTAAATATTAGTGCCTCATCATCAGTGGCCATCAGTGCCACCTCATCAGTGACTATGAGTGCCGCCTCATCATTGCCACTCAGTGCAGCCTCATCAGTGCTCGTTTTAATTTTCGGTCGTTTTTTATTTGTTTAGCAAAAAGAAAAAACCCAGAGGTGATCAAATACCACCAAAAGAAAGCTCTATTTGTAGGAAAAAAAATTATAAAAATGTTGTTTGGGTACAGTCTTGCATGCCCGCACAATTATCATTCAAAAATGTGACAGCGCTAAAAGCTGAAAATTGGCCGGGGCAAGAAGGGGTTTAAAGTGCCTGGTATTGAAGTGGTTAAAGTGATCACATCATTGCAATACAATTGCAAAATTTTGGGTCCTCGCTGGATCCCTTCATCAGGCATGCTTGATGAAGGGATCCTGTACCCGAGTCTGTGAGTTGGGTTGTCTCAGTTCACAGCCATTAATAGGCACAACAGCTACCTGTGTGGGTTTTGTCCAGTGCTGTTTATAAATGTCAAAAATTTTCTTTGTGTGCTTGTTGGGTATATATAGGGGAGGAGATCGACTAGAAAAATGTGCCAGTGGAGGGTATCATCCCTATAGTAAATATATTGCAAAAAAAGGCAGGTAGTGGGATTTTAAATACCCCTCCAGTGATCACACAAGTACACTTATGTAAGAATAGAGATGTATACAATTTTTATTTTAAACAATAAAATATTTAAAAATACGTATCAAATTTTCATAGCTTACATACTGATACCAGCAAAACATTATCACCTACAGACATTTATGTTTGTCAAGTAAAGGAACTAGGGTCAACGTGTTTCGTGGAAATGACTGCTTCCTCAGGACCCTTAAATGTACAAGATCACAAATGTAGATTATTTTTTTTCTGGAAGATTTCAGTTTATATATTTTTCATGCATATTGTAACTAGACCACAATACAGAAATGGACTGGTGGAATATTGTTGTAGAATTTCATATTAACCCATGTATTTCATATTCATATTAATTTGCATATGTTATTAATATAATTATTATTATTATCATAGTAGTAGTAGTAGTGGAATTATCATCAATATTATTATTATTCAATATTAAAAGCAATAGTTATTAGTCTTTAATAATGTTTACTATATTTCATAATTTAGAAAGCTATATCCAAAAGTTGAACTCTAGATGACCTTTCTGCTTCATATTGGTATTTTTTCTAAGACAGTCACAAGTTTACTGGGAGAAGGTTTACTAGTATAAAGGTCGGACAGTTTTTAGACATCAGTGTCTGAACCGCGCAGATGTCCATTATCTTTTTATTTATGGTAATTACATTGACGTATGTTTTGACAACCAATCATATTGTACCACATGTAATTCTATGGTCAACAATTGTTATAAAAAGGCTTCCGTGCCTTTCATTCTTGAACAGGTAATGGATTTGTTCCCAGCTGCAGCTGTCGTTATTAAACCTCCCTTCTTTTTTGGAAATGTATTGCCTGGTCTTTTGTTACTTTTCTACATCAATATCCAGTAAGGTATAGTCCCGCCGGCCCATGGGAGAAAGATCATCCCCAGAGTAGGACTCTTAATACAGAAAGACCCCAGAATTTTCACACAGTGTGGTAGTAGGGTAGGCTTGCTCCTCATACTTCCACACCATGTGGAAACTCTGGGGTGTTTCTGTATAAAGAGTTCTAAAAAAAAATATGTTTGGGGGATTTAAGTAATTTTCTAGCAAAAAATACTGATTTTAACTTGTAATCAAAAAGTTTTAGAAGAAAGCCTGGTCTTAGAGTGGTCAACAGAGTGGACACACCGGAGCTTGATTTGGTTGCTCAGCATGCGCTTGTACTGAGCACCCAAGTGCTTCCAAGTGCGAAAGGTAACCTAAAGGAATGTCGTTTTTTTTTTTTTTCTCTTAAACAGTGAAATTTTAAAAATGTTAAAAGTTTAAGTCGCCATAAAGCCTCTTTCGTTTTTAGCCACTTGCCTACTAGGCCTATTTTTGACATTTGGTGCTTACAAGCTAAAATCTGTTGTTTTTGCTAGAAAACTACTTAGAACCCCGAAACATCATATATTTTTTTTTAGCAGAGACCCTAGAGAATAAAATGGAGATTATTGCAATATTTTTTATCACACCGTATTTGCGCAGCAGTCTTCCAAACGCAATTTTTTTGGAAATTTTGAATTAAAAAATAAGAAACCAGTAAAGTAAGCCCAATTTTTTCCATAATGTGAAAGATAATGTTACGCCGAGTAAATAGATACCCAAAATGTCATGCTTCAAAATTGCGCACGCTCACTGAATGGCGACAAACTTTGGTACTTAAAAATCCCCAGGCGACAATTTAAAAATTTCTACAGGTTGCCATCTTAGAGTTTACAGAGGAGGTCTAGGGCTCAAATTATTGCTCTCACTCAAACGATCTCGGCGATACCTCACATGTGTGGTTTAAACACCGTTTACATATGTGGGCGGGGTTTCCGTATGCGTTTGCTTCTGCGCGCGAGCGAACAGGGACAGGGCGCTTTAATTTTTTTTTTTTTTACTATTTATTTTATTTTTTATTTTTTTATCTTTACACCGTTTAAAAAAAAAAAATTATCATTTTTATTTCTATTACAAGGAATGTAAACATTCCTTGTAATAGAAATAGGCACGACAGGACCTCTTTTTTGAGAGATCTGGGGTCAAAAAGTCCTCAGATCTCATAAGTACACTAAAAGATAGAAAAAAATAAAATAAAATATAATGTAAAAAAAAAAAGGGACCTTTAACCGGTTGCCGACCGCCGCATGACTATATACTGCGGCGGTCAGCCCCGGCCAGGCAGAGTGACGTATCGGTACGTCACTCGCCTGTCACTGACTTGCGAGCCTATTGCGGGCGGGCGCGCGCCCGCCGCGGCTCGTTCACAGACAAGTCAGTGCGTGTGACCGGCGGACTCGATGTCCGCCAGTCACACTACGATCGCTCCTGTGAAGGGAGAAAGACAGAGCGGCTTGTGTAAACAAGCTGCCTGTCAGTTCTCCCTGTGTAAAAGTGAAGATCTGTCCGTTCTACTATGTAGAACGGTTGATCTTTGCTTTTACACCAATAGGAATGTCCCTGCACAGTTAGAATCACGCCCCTAGGACACACTTAACCCCTCCCTGTCCAATAAAGTTAACCCCTTCCCTGCCAGTGTCATTTTTGCAGTAACAGTGCATATGTATAGCACTGATTACTGCAGTAATGTCACTGGTACCCCCAAAAGTGTCAAAAATGTCAGTCAAGGGTCCGATCTGTCCGCCGCAATGTCGCAGTACCGAAAAAAAAAATCGCAGATCGCCGCCATTACGCGTTAAAAAAAAAAAACACCAAAAATGACAAAAATCTTTCCATTTGTTAGTAAACGCGATAACTTTTGCGCAAACCAATCAAAATATGCTTTTTGCGATTTTTTTTACCAAACATAGGTAGCATAAAACAAATTGGCCGAAAAATGTTAAAAAATGTTGATTTTTACATTTTTTTGGGGGGAATTTCATATAAAAAAATGTGAAAAATATTGTTATTTTTGCAAAATTTACGCTCTTTTTTTGTTTATAGCGCGTGATCAAAAAATTGCACAGGTGATCAAATACCACCAAAAGAAAGCTCTGTTTGTGGGAAAAAAAGGACGTCAAATTCGTTTAGGTACAGCGTCGCACGACCGCGCAATTGTCCGTTAAAGTCACGCAGTAAAAAATCGCAAAAAAAACCCTGGTCCTTTAGCAGCCAAATCCTCCGGGGCTTAAGTGGTTAAGCCGGTTGCTAGGCAACAACGTTTGCCGTCGCTCCAGTCCTCCAAGACAATAGAGTCGAGTGAGGGCAAGCTTGCCCTCACTCGACATCCTGTCTGTGAGGATCCGGGACCCGATCGTTTTCCCCGCTGCCGGTGGGTCCGGTAAGCGGGGAAAAGAACTGGGACGCGGCGGGAAGGGGGGGGGGCACCTATTCAGCCATCCCAGAAGGGTGATCCCGCAGCGAATCCGCCGCTGGGACCACACTTATCAGAAAGCCGACTGCCTGCAGTTTATAAAAATACCAGGGTTATGGCAGCTATCGGCTGCCATAACACTGGTATTTTGATTTAAAAGCAGGACGTATATATACATTGGCCGGTAGGGAGGTGCACATTCCTAAAAGCACCTCTGCCTAATAAAAAAAAAAATCAACCTTTTACTTTTTTTTTTTTTTATCGGGAGTAGATTGTCATGAGGGTCAAGTGGATTGGGACCCTAATTTAGCCCTTGGGCAAGTATTTTTTTTTTTTTTACTTTTTCACACCCCTGAGATGGATTAGCAGATTCAAATATGCTAACAATCTGAAGCCAAACTCCAGCTAATACTTTATAAACAGTTACAGCAAACTTTTTGGGTTTTTTTTGGAATAAAAGTTTTTACATAAATAAATAAAAGCTGAATCATTCTAAACAACTTTGTCCGTGTTTGTCTCAACCTAACTGCTACATTTGCAAGAGAGCTTGTTCTTTTGAAAAACAACAGACTTTTCTGGGTGGATCACCAGATAAGGGGAAAAAAAATAAAAATAAGGGAAAGAAAGCATGAAAAAGAAAATGAATGCAACCATCACATCTACAGGGAAGTGGGTTAAATGACCCTGGCTGCCATTATACCTGGATTACTGGTGACATCTAGTGGCAGAAAAGATGTAATGCATGGGGGGAAGCTCTGGATTGAAGGTATGTATTGCAAGGCTGTTTTTTTCATTTTATCTTTTTAGATTTATTATTATTTTCAATTTATTACTGACTGCAGTTCTGATTTAAACAGACCCTAGCACATAAAAAGTACCTAAACGGAGTGTACATACCTATTTTCTCTGCCACCCTTGCCGCTCAGTGCTGCTCTATTATAGAGATCTGGTAGCTTGAAGTCCCTTGGGAAACCGACACTTCCATGAGTGTCTATCAATGGTTCCTCCCCCTGACCTCACATGATTGTCATACGGTAATGATATGGGGTCAGAGGAAGGAACCAGCGAGGGCTGCAGGGGACTTCCGGGGATCAATTCTCTAAATGCAGCAGCATTGAGAGGCATGCAGGGGCGACCCGTCCATTGGGGGCGCCGCCCCCCCCATCCATGCATCCGGCCCCAGGGCCGGTTTTAGACAAAGTGTGGCCCTGGGCAAACCTAAAAGTGGGGCCCCAAATTTTTTTATATTCTACCAAAAATATAGGCGCATTTAATCAATTTAGCCAAATAAAACATACAACTACATGAAAATATGCTTTAATTAAATAACATTAAATAGAATAAATAAGAAATCAAGTGAGCTTTGCACCTTCACACCTCAGACCACCCCAATTTCTGCACCTTCACACCTCAGACCACCCCAATTTCTGCACCTCCACACCTCAGACCACCCCAATTTCTGCACCTTCACACCTCAGACCACCCCAATTTCTGCACCTTCACACCTCAGACCACCCCAATTTCTGCACCTTCACACCTCAGGCCACCCCAATTTCTGCACCTTCACACCTCAGGCCACCCCAATTTCTGCACCTTCACACCTCAGGCCACCCCAATTTCTGCACCTTCACACCTCAGACCACCCCAATTCCTGCACCTTCACACCTCAGGCCACCCCAATTTCTGCACCTTCACACCTCAGGCCACCCCAATTTCTGCACCTTCACACCTCAGGCCACCCCAATTCCTGCACCTTCACACCTCAGGCCACCCCAATTCCTGCACCTTCACACCTCAGGCCACCCCAATTCCTGCACCTTCACACCTCAGGCCACCCCAATTTCTGCACCTTCACACCTCAGGCCACCCCAATTCCTGCACCTTCACACCTCAGGCCACCCCAATTCCTGCACCTTCACACCTCAGATCAGCCCCTGGTAGGCTGGCACTGGCAGCAAATATTTTATTCAAATGAGGATTTCTTCTGCAAATAGGCTGGCATCAGAGTCAGACAATTACCAAAACCAATGTCATCATGACACATGATCAAAAAATGAGGAAAAATAAGGATTTCTTCTGCAAATAGCCTGGCAGTGACATCATCAGATCAGACAAGGCACTGGCAGGCATTGTACTAGACTAGTACTATGCCTGGCTGCCAGTGCCAGGCCAGCCTATTTGCAAAAGAAATCCTGATTTGAATTAAATTGTTGCTGCCAGTGCCAGTATATTTGCAGAAGAAATCCTGATTTCTTTGAATAAAATTGTTGCTGCCAGTGCCAGCCCAGCCTATCTGCAAAATAAATCCCTAAGTAGAAGTCACTCCTCTCTCCAGTCCTCCACTTACCTTGGGTGTGCTGTGCGGTGTGGCTGCAGAGTGTTCCCGCTGGACATAGTACAGGAGATGGTCAGAGACTGCAAACATGATACAGGAGATGGTCAGAGACTGCAAACATGATACAAGAGATGGTCAGAGACTGAGGACATGATACAAGGAGATGGTCAGAGACTGAAGACATGATACAGGAGATGGTCAGAGACTGAAGACATGGTACAGGAGATGGTCAGAGACTGAAGACATGATACAGGAGATGGTCAGAGACTGAAGACATGATACAGAAGATGGTCAGAGACTGAAGACATGATACAGGAGATGGTCAGAGACTGAAGACATGGTACAGGAGATGGTCAGAGACTGAAGACATGATACAGGAGATGGTCAGAGACTGAAGACATGATACAGGAGATGGTCAGAGACTGAAGACATGATACAGGAGATGGTCAGAGACTGAAGACATGGTACAGGAGATGGTCAGAGACTGAAGACATGATACAGGAGATGGTCAGAGACTGAAGACATGATACAGGAGATGGTCAGAGACTGAAGACATGATACAGGAGATGGTCAGAGACTGAAGACATGGTACAGGAGATGGTCAGAGACTGAAGACATGATACAGGAGATGGTCAGAGACTGAAGACATGATACAGGAGATGGTCAGAGACTGAAGACATGATACAGGAGATGGTCAGAGACTGCAGACATGATACAGGAGATGGTCAGAGACTGAGGACATGATACAGGAGATGGTCAGAGACTACAGACATGATACAAGAGATGGTCAGAGACTGAGGACATGATACAGGAGATGGTCAGAGACTGAGGACATGATACAGGAGATGGTCAGAGACTGAAGACATGATACAGGAGATGGTCAGAGACTGAAGACATGATACAGGAGATGGTCAGAGACTGAAGACATGATACAGGAGATGGTCAGAGACTGAAGACATGATACAGGAGATGGTCAGAGACTGAAGACATGATACAGGAGAGGGTCAGAGACTGAGGACATGATACAGGAGATGGTCAGAGACTGAGGACATGATACAGGAGATGGTCAGAGACTGAGGACATGATACAGGAGATGGTCAGAGACTGAGGACATGATACAGGAGATGGTCAGAGACTGAGGACATGATACAGGAGATGGTCAGAGACTGAGGACATGATACAGGAGATGGTCAGAGACTGAGGACATGATACAGGAGATGGTCAGAGACTGAGGACATGATACAAGAGATGGTCAGAGACTACAGACATGATACAAGAGATGGTCAGAGACTGCAGACATGATACAAGAGATGGTCAGAGACTACAGACATGATACAGTAGATGGTCAGAGAGTGCAGATGTGATACAAGATATGGTCAGAGACGATACAAGAGATGGTCAGAGACTGCAGATGTGATACAGTAGATGGTCAGAGAGTGCAGACGTGATACAAGAGATGGTCAGAGACGATACAAGAGATGGTCAGAGACTGCAGACATGATACAAGAGCTGGTCAGAGACTTCAGACATGATACAAGAGCTGGTCAGAGACTTCAGACATGATACAAGAGCTGGTCAGAGACTTCAGACGTGATACAAGAGCTGGTCAGACTGCAGACGTGATACAAGAGCTGGTCAGAGACTGCAGACGTAGTACAGGAGATGGTCCAGAGACTGCGGATGTGATACAAGAGAAGGTCAGAGACTGCAGACATGATAGAAGATAGAAGGACACTAGGGGGGCCGGAGAGCACAGAGAAAGCAGATAGCACTGGAGGAGCTGAAGGGCAAGGGGGGGGGGAACTGGAGAGAATTAAGGGGGAGGTTTGGAAATCATTGCAGAAGGGTTGGAAGGCGCAGGGTGGGGATAGCACTGGGGAGGGGGGGTGGCGGGCAGGGAAAACCAGGGGGATGGAGAGCATGGGGGGGGGACTGGAGAGCACTGAAAATCACTTAGGGGGGAGCCAGGGAGCACAGGGGGGTGGAGAGCACTGGGGGAGCCAGAGAGCATAGGGGGAGATGAAAAGCACTGTGGGGACTTGAAGAGCACGGGGGGGGCTAAGGAGCACAGGGCGGGGGGCTAAAGAGTACTGGGGGGGGGGCTAAAGAGTACGGGGGGGGGCTAAGAACATGGGGGGGCTAAGAACATGGGGGGGCTAAGAACATGGAGGGGGGCTAAGAACATGGGGGGGTGCTAAGATCACTGGGGGGACAGTAAAAGAATTTGAATAGGAGGGGGATGGGACAGCTCAGCTGCATATAGAGAAATTGATATTTCCATATTTCTCCTGCAGCCGCAGAATGCCTGCAGAAGGGAGGAGAAGAATCCATCCCTCCATCCAGCGGCATAAGGAAACATCAAATCCTCTATATGCAGCCGAGCCGCCCCACCCCCTCCTATTCAGCACACACGGCCGGGGCTGCACAGGCTGCACTGCAGGCAGTCACTTACCTTCTCTCCCCGCCGCCGCCCCCCGCGAGCAGCCCGAAATCGGGCTGAAGAGCTCCTATCTGCAGCAGCTTCACTGATCATCGGCGGCCGCGGGAAGGAACACACACGCTGACTACATGACTTCCGGACCGGCTCCGCGGCCAATCAGCCTTCTGCTCAGGGGGGTGTGACTCACACCGTCACACCCCCCCTGAGCAGAAGGCTGATTGGCCGCGGAGCCGGTGTAGCTGGCAAGTACACACCGGCCGGCGGCCGCCCGCAGTAACGGAACGTATTCTATTGTCTGTGAATCTGAGCGCCGCGACCCACCGGGACTCTGACAGTGACACGGGGCCCCTGGACATTCGGGGCCCTGGGCAGTTGCCCAGTTTGCCCCCCCTAACGCCGGCCCTGTCCGGCCCCCTAATCTACATGCAGGGCGCCGGATGCATGGATTCCAATGTTTTTTTTTTTTTTTTTTTAAGCACGTGATTAGAGCCAAGACTCTAATAGGCTTCAACAAAGGGTGGGCACTGCGCCCTGAGCCCACATAGTTGTGTGACAATAGCGAATGAATATTCGGATCCTCCTTCTCACCAATCAGGAAGTGGGTCCTGAGACCCGTTTCCCGATTGGCCGAAAGGAGAAGCCATGCCATTGGCCAAGGAGGTGGAGGAGGGAGGAGACGAAGGAGACTAAGGAGAAGCCACCACCACCGCTGCTGCCTGCCTGCCCTCCTCATGTCAACGGTGAGTCTGCCAGCGATGGGGGGGGGTGGTGTGCGAGCTGGTTTGTACCGGGGGGGTATGGTGTAGTCCGTCTGCCGCCCCCCCCCATCCTCGGCCCATGGAGCACCAGCCACCACTGGAGGCATGGGTGGCAGCAAAGTATGTATCCACTCTTCTGTACATAAGTTTAATTTAAAGCTTTATTTTATTTTTTTTTTCCTGTGACAGGGTCCCTTAGCCACACCTGTTTGCCATGGCAGATATTGGGGTGACGAATAAGCGCCCTTTTTCCCATCTCAGAACACTGAGAGATATAGATACTGATTTCTGTTATGTTACCTTAATCACCCTGCGGCTTCTGTAGTATTGTGGCACAGCTGCCCCACTTTCATTTGTAACCATTTAGTCTAAAACTGTCCGCCAAATACGAAAAATACACAAGACTTTAATTAGAATTACAGTTGCCTGATTAATCACTTCTACACCGGAGAGCGAAGAATAACAGATCAATGCTCGGCATGGTGCCTGCGCTTTGTAAAACATCTTCATTTTAAAATTCTTCATTTAAAAAAAAAAAAAACCTCCACATAAGGAAATATTGATGCTGTGATTGCTGATCTCTTGCTATAAATGCTTGATGTCTGGATTCTGCCCTTTATGACCTGGGACAAGCATTAGGATGAGGCCAAAACTTCAGAGACCCAAAATGTATTCAAACCAATGGATTAGCCTTTTACCTGGGCAAGTGTCTACTTTTTTTTTTTTTATCAGTGGCAGGGTTCATATCCTCTAAGTCAGACTATCGCAACCTTTTTAGATCAGAGAAACCCTTGACATAATTTTAAAGGTCTCGAGGAACCCCTGCTGAAAATGCTTACACTTAAAGCTCGGTGTGACTGGGAGCTTGTAGTATAAAAAGAGAATAAAGAAGACGGTGGTGTGAATTTCACAGCCATAGCAGATCAGCTTTAAACATCCATTTGCTCTATAGGACAAAATTATTTTCAGTAATAATCTTGAAATTAAATAAAATATAATAACAGAAAAGAAATGCGGACAGTGAACATTGTTGTGTCCACTATTTATTTATGATTGGTATTTACAGTATATAGCTCCAAAAATATATGCAGTGCTTTAAATTTATTGTGCATTCACATTGGTCCCTGCACTCCAGAAACTTACAGTCTAGGGTACCTAGGGTGGGGCTCTGGGTATCCCTTTCCTTTCCTGCTTGAGTTATGCAGAGTGGTCATACGGGGCTTTTGTGACTAATCAGGATTTTGATTTTGAGACACTTTTTATAGTTAGTTTAGAAGTCCCTTACTTCATGTGGAATGCAGGGTTTCAAGTTTTCACTCGGAAGAAAGTCCTTCCTGTCCAGGTGGTGCACAACATTCTGGGTAAGGTTGTGTAGATTCAGGGCCTTGAGAAGGACGGGGGCCTGGACAAAGATGTGGCTTTTGTTTCTATGCTTTCATGTCTTCTAGATTTTATTACAATCAGATTTTGAAAAAAGGCTGCATGCATGGGTTAAATGTTTAATTGTTTCTTAGCCTGAGGGCAGTGGCGTATCACCCATGTGTGCAGGGTGTTCACTGCACAAGGTCCCTGAGGGTGGGGCGGGGGGAGCCACTGTGACCCACATTGCACACTTGGATGATCCCCTGGTTTACAGCCGGGGGTGATCGGTGTGGTGGGAGGGACAGCTGTGATCACCGATCTCCCTGCATGGCTTTTCAGCTGACAGCTGTTTCTCCTCCTCTCCCTCCCACGGCTGTCAGCTGAATAGCCATACAGGGGACATTGATGCTCACAGCTGTCTCCCGCCGCACCGATCATCCCTGGCTATTGCCTGTGTCCTCCTCCGAACCCCTCTGTGTTCTCCTCGTCCTCCCCCCCCATCCTCGTTTTCACCTCTGGTCACTCCTCTGGCCTGTGTTCTCCTGCACCCTACCTCGTCTCCTGCAGCCGTCTTCCCTCCTCTCCTCTCCCGCCGGCTGCTGGGGGGATGTGTCAAGATGGAGAGCGGAGGAAGGGGCCAGTAAATATGTCCCGTGATAACTGAGCAGAGTAAATTGTGTTTTCTCTGCTTCAGTTTATGAATGAACAGGCGCCCACTGCCCCAACAACCCCACCCAAAACATTGAAAAACAAATTAAATTGTAAAAAAAAAAAATACATAAAAATAAAAAACTACGGACACCATCCACTGTTCTCTTGACACTGTCCACTGCCCCATACCCCCTCCCTTCCCCAGAATAACTGTGAAAAAAAATATTTAAAAAAAATGATAAACAACAAAATTGTATAAAATAATAGAAAAAAAATAATAAAAACAACTACTGACACTGTCCACTACTCCTCCACCCCATCCACAATTATTTAAAAAAAAAAATACAAAAATAAATTGTAAAAAAGAATTTAAAAAATAAAACTGTAACAAATAATAAAAATTTAAAAAAATTCTGACACTGTCCATTGCTCTACTGACACAATCCACTGGCCCCCCAAAAAAGCTTTTTGAAAAAAAAAATACAAAAAAATTAAATTACAAAAAATTAATAAAAAAAATAAAATAATACAAATAAAGAACTACTGACATCGTCCACTGCCCTACTGACACCATGACACCTCATCTGCACATTATACCCACCACTATACACTCAGCACTCCTCTTCTGCACATACTACCCACCTCCATACAATCTGCACTCCTCTCCTGTACATACTACCCACCTCCATACACTGCATACTCCTCTTCTCCACATACTACCCACCTCCATACACACTGTACTCCTCTCCTGCACATACTACCCACCGTCATACACTCTGCACTCCTCTCCTGCACATACTACCCACCATCATATACTCTGCACTCCTCTCCTGCACATACTACCCACCGTCATACACTCTGCACTCCTCTCCAGCACATACTACCCACCATCATATACTCGGCACTCCTCTCCTGCACATACTACACACCACTGTACACTCTGCACTGTACATTCCCTATTTAACATTACTGCATTCTGCACTATGTAAGCCATTTCAGACTCTATTAATCCACACCCCCATTTAAGTCACACCAAATACTTAGTGCAATTTAAGCCACGCCCACATTTCGCTGTGAAAAAAGTCAAGTGAGTAAAGCTGCCATCAAATTTGGCAATAAACCAAACCATAAATACGTGTTGCTTATGAGGCGCTATTACAAACAATAGGAAAAAAGGGAGCTATCAAAAGCGTGCCACAATCCTAAATATTTGAAAAAATAGAACAACAGACGTTTGCAGGACATCTGTAACTTGTGTGGAATTTTAGGGCACATCATGAGACAGATAAATGTACACAAGAATTAAAACAATACATTTATTGATACTATATTAAAACCAACAGATAAAATGGCGGGGCTGATCCTACCAAAATGAGATTCAGCTAAATTTTGATACATATAGGAGTATAGGTCATGTATAGTGTTGAGCGAACACGGACTGTATTATTCGTGTTCGTACCGAATAATTGGATTTTTTGTACCCGAACACGGACACGGACACTTTACTGTATGTTCGGGTAAAAATCCGTGTTCGGTCGTTTTATTTCCGGGTTTTGCATGCTTTGGCGCTCTTTTCATGGCGGGCTTTCAACAGCCAATCAACAATCGTTTAACTGGTGTGCCTTAAGCCATCCCAGCCATGCCTGCAAATGTCTCAGTAGCTGTGATTGGCCGTCTGAAGCATGTGACCAAGTCTTTATAAGTTCGAGGCAGCCGCAGCGGCGTCATTATGCTGCTTAGATTCAGGGACAGAGCACACATCAACGTGCTGGCTGCTGATTAGGGAAAGATAGGCAGGAAAAAACCATTTGTGTCCGGATAGAATTGAGGGACAGGTCGGAGTGTTTAGGCAGGGCGAGTTGTAGGCATTTTAGGGATAGAGTCTGCTGAATTATATAGGGTCAGTGTCTTCTACAAACTACAATCGATATTGCTGTGTGGGGGGTGGGGTGAATCTGCACTCAATCCTGATCTACGATCTCTTCTCAATCCTGTTAGGGACAGAGTCTGCTGAATTTTAGGGAAACTGTGTTCTACAAACTACAATCGATATTGCTGTGTGGGGGGTGGGGTGAATCTGCACTCAATCCTGATCTACGATCTCTTCTCAATCCTGTTAGGGACAGAGTCTGCTGAATTTTAGGGAAACTGTGTTCTACAAACTACAATCGATATTGCTGTGTGGGGGGTGGGGTGAATCTGCACTCAATCCTGATCTACGATCTCTTCTCAATCCTGTTAGGGACAGAGTCTGCTGAATTTTAGGGAAACTGTGTTCTACAAACTACAATCGATATTGCTGTGTGGTGTGGGATTGGAGATAGGCAGGTGTCAGTGATCCACATCCATTTTTCTGTGTGTGAGCTGCAGTGAACACAATCTTTTTGGGCTGCAGTGAACACAATCTTTTTGGGCTGCAGTGAACACAATCTTTTTGGGCTGCAGTGAACACAATCTTTTTGGGCTGCAGTGAACACAATCTTTTTGGGCTGCAGTGAACACAATCTTTTTGGGGTGCAGTGAACAAAATCTTTTTGGGGTGCAGTGAACACAATCCTTTTTGGTGTGCAGTGAACACAATCTTTGTGGGGTGCAGTGAACAAAATCCTTTGTGGGGTGCAGTGAACACAATCTTTTTGGGGTGCAGTGAACAAAATCCTTTTTGGGGTGCAGTGAACAACATCCTTTTTGGGGTGCAGTGAACACAATCTTTTTGGGGTGCAGTGAACAAAATCCTTTGTGGGGTGCAGTGAACACAATCTTTTTGGGGTGCAGTGAACACAATCTTTTTGGGGTGGAGTGAACAACATCCTTTTTGGGGTGCAGTGAACAAAATCCTTTTTGGGGTGCAGTGAACAAAATCATTTTTGGGGTGCAGTGAACACAATCTTTTTGGGGTGCAGTGAACACAATCTTTGTGGGGTGCAGTGAACACAATCTTTTTGGGGTGGAGTGAACAACATCCTTTTTGGGGTGCAGTGAACAACATCCTTTTTGGGGTGCAGTGAACACAATCTTTTTGGGGTGCAGTGAACACAATCTTTGTGGGGTACAGTGAACAGAATCTTTGTGGGGTGCAGTGAACACAATCTTTGGGGGGTACAGTGAACACAATCTTTGTGAGGTGCAGTGAACACAATCTTTGTGGGGTGCAGTGAACACAATCATTGTGGGGTGCAGTGAACTCAATCTTTGTGGGGTACAGTGAACACAATCTCATACTGAAGGTTTGAGGGTGCTGCCTGTTCCATACTCCCCCTACTCCTCATCTAGCCTTTTAGGGGTACAAACAATAGTAATTGGGGCCTAGTGTGGTTGTGTACGTGTGATATACATACACTTTTTTGGGATCATATTTTCTATTCCGCTATTTAATCAAAAACCTTTGGGGATCAGTTAAATTGGGGGATAGTCTGTGTTGGTACGTGTGAGAGAGATCCACCTTTCCAAGTTGTTGGGGTTCATCTCATACTTCTGAAGGTTTGAGGGTGCTGCCTGTTCCATACTCCCCCTACTCCTAGCCTTTTAGGGGTACAAACAATAGTAATTGGGGCCTAGTGTGGTTGTGTACGTGTGATATACATACACTTTTTTGGGATCATATTTTCTATTCCGCTATTTAATCAAAAACCTTTGGGGATCAGTTAAATTGGGGGATAGTCTGTGTTGGTACGTGTGAGAGAGATCCACCTTTCCAAGTTGTTGGGGTTCATCTCATACTTCTGAAGGTTTGAGGGTGCTGCCTGTTCCATACTCCCCCTACTCCTAGCCTTTTAGGGGTACAAACAATAGTAATTGGGGCCTAGTGTGGTTGTGTACGTGTGATATACATACACTTTTTTGGGATCATATTTTCTATTCCGCTATTTAATCAAAAACCTTTGGGGATCAGTTAAATTGGGGGATAGTCTGTGTTGGTACGTGTGAGAGAGATCCACCTTTCCAAGTTGTTGGGGTTCATCTCATACTTCTGAAGGTTTGAGGGTGCTGCCTGTTCCATACTCCCCCTACTCCTAGCCTTTTAGGGGTACAAACAATAGTAATTGGGGCCTAGTGTGGTTGTGTACGTGTGATATACATACACTTTTTTGGGATCATATTTTCTATTCCGCTATTTAATCAAAAACCTCTGGGGATCAGTTAAATTGGGGGATAGTCTGTGTTGGTACGTGTGAGAGAGATCCACCTTTCCAAGTTGTTGGGGTTCATCTCATACTTCTGAAGGTTTGAGGGTGCTGCCTGTTCCATACTCCCCCTACTCCTAGCCTTTTAGGGGTACAAACAATAGTAATTGGGGCCTAGTGTGGTTGTGTACGTGTGATATACATACACTTTTTTGGGATCATATTTTCTATTCCGCTATTTAATCAAAAACCTTTGGGGATCAGTTAAATTGGGGGATAGTCTGTGTTGGTACGTGTGAGAGAGATCCACCTTTCCAAGTTGTTGGGGTTCATCTCATACTTCTGAAGGTTTGAGGGTGCTGCCTGTTCCATACTCCCCCTACTCCTAGCCTTTTAGGGGTACAAACAATAGTAATTGGGGCCTAGTGTGGTTGTGTACGTGTGATATACATACACTTTTTTGGGATCATATTTTCTATTCCGCTATTTAATCAAAAACCTCTGGGGATCAGTTAAATTGGGGGATAGTCTGTGTTGGTACGTGTGAGAGAGATCCACCTTTCCAAGTTGTTGGGGTTCATCTCATACTTCTGAAGGTTTGAGGGTGCTGCCTGTTCCATACTCCCCCCTACTCCTAGCCTTTTAGGGGTACAAACAATAGTAATTGGGGCCTAGTGTGGTTGTGTACGTGTGATATACATACACTTTTTTGGGATCATATTTTCTATTCCGCTATTTAATCAAAAACCTCTGGGGATCAGTTAAATTGGGGGATAGTCTGTGTTGGTACGTGTGAGAGAGATCCACCTTTCCAAGTTGTTGGGGTTCATATCATACTTCTGAAGGTTTGAGGGTTCTGCCTGTTCCATACTCCCCCTACTCCTAGCCTTTTAGGGGTACAAACAATAGTAATTGGGGCCTAGTGTGGTTGTGTACGTGTGATATACATACACTTTTTTGGGATCATATTTTCTATTCCGCTATTTAATCAAAAACCTCTGGGGATCAGTTAAATTGGGGGATAGTCTGTGTTGGTACGTGTGAGAGAGATCCACCTTTCCAAGTTGTTGGGGTTCATCTCATACTTCTGAAGGTTTGAGGGTGCTGCCTGTTCCATACTCCCCCTACTCCTAGCCTTTTAGGGGTACAAACAATAGTAATTGGGGCCTAGTGTGGTTGTGTACGTGTGATATACATACACTTTTTTGGGATCATATTTTCTATTCCGCTATTTAATCAAAAACCTCTGGGGATCAGTTAAATTGGGGGATAGTCTGTGTTGGTACGTG
Source organism: Pelophylax lessonae (assembly GCF_965119305.1). NCBI lineage: Eukaryota > Metazoa > Chordata > Amphibia > Anura > Ranidae > Pelophylax > Pelophylax lessonae. The sequence continues at coordinate 708,764,752 of NC_138769.1, read as the reverse complement.
TGAGAGAGATCCACCTTTCCAAGTTGTTGGGGTTCATCTCATACTTCTGAAGGTTTGAGGGTGCTGCCTGTTCCATACTCCCCCCTACTCCTAGCCTTTTAGGGGTACAAACAATAGTAATTGGGGCCTAGTGTGGTTGTGTACGTGTGATATACATACACTTTTTTGGGATCATATTTTCTATTCCGCTATTTAATCAAAAACCTTTGGGGATCAGTTAAATTGGGGGATAGTCTGTGTTGGTACGTGTGAGAGAGATCCACCTTTCCAAGTTGTTGGGGTTCATCTCATACTTCTGAAGGTTTGAGGGTGCTGCCTGTTCCATACTCCCCCTACTCCTAGCCTTTTAGGGGTACAAACAATAGTAATTGGGGCCTAGTGTGGTTGTGTACGTGTGATATACATACACTTTTTTGGGATCATATTTTCTATTCCGCTATTTAATCAAAAACCTCTGGGGATCAGTTAAATTGGGGGATAGTCTGTGTTGGTACGTGTGAGAGAGATCCACCTTTCCAAGTTGTTGGGGTTCATCTCATACTTCTGAAGGTTTGAGGGTGCTGCCTGTTCCATACTCCCCCTACTCCTAGCCTTTTAGGGGTACAAACAATAGTAATTGGGGCCTAGTGTGGTTGTGTACGTGTGATATACATACACTTTTTTGGGATCATATTTTCTATTCCGCTATTTAATCAAAAACCTCTGGGGATCAGTTAAATTGGGGGATAGTCTGTGTTGGTACGTGTGAGAGAGATCCACCTTTCCAAGTTGTTGGGGTTCATCTCATACTTCTGAAGGTTTGAGGGTGCTGCCTGTTCCATACTCCCCCTACTCCTAGCCTTTTAGGGGTACAAACAATAGTAATTGGGGCCTAGTGTGGTTGTGTACGTGTGATATACATACACTTTTTTGGGATCATATTTTCTATTCCGCTATTTAATCAAAAACCTCTGGGGATCAGTTAAATTGGGGGATAGTCTGTGTTGGTACGTGTGAGAGAGATCCACCTTTCCAAGTTGTTGGGGTTCATCTCATACTTCTGAAGGTTTGAGGGTGCTGCCTGTTCCATACTCCCCCTACTCCTAGCCTTTTAGGGGTACAAACAATAGTAATTGGGGCCTAGTGTGGTTGTGTACGTGTGATATACATACACTTTTTTGGGATCATATTTTCTATTCCGCTATTTAATCAAAAACCTTTGGGGATCAGTTAAATTGGGGGATAGTCTGTGTTGGTACGTGTGAGAGAGATCCACCTTTCCAAGTTGTTGGGGTTCATCTCATACTTCTGAAGGTTTGAGGGTGCTGCCTGTTCCATACCCCCCCTACTCCTCATCTAGCCTTTTAGGGGTACAAACAATAGTAATTGGGGCCTAGTGTGGTTGTGTACGTGCGAGATACATACACTTTTTTTGATCATATTTCCTATTCCGCTATTCAATAAAAACCTTTGAGGATCAATTGAATTGCGGGATAGTCTGTGTCGGTACGTGTGAGAGAGATCCACCTTTCCAAGTTGTTGGGGTTCATCTCATACTTCTGAAGGTTTGAGGGTGCTGCCTGTTCCATACCCCCCCTACTCCTCATCTAGCCTTTTAGGGGTACAAACAATAGTAATTGGGGCCTAGTGTGGTTGTGTACGTGCGAGATACATACACTTTTTTTGATCATATTTCCTATTCCGCTATTCAATAAAAACCTTTGAGGATCAATTGAATTGCGGGATAGTCTGTGTCGGTACGTGTGAGAGAGATCCACCTTTCCAAGTTGTTGGGGTTCATCTCATACTTCTGAAGGTTTGAGGGTGCTGCCTGTTCCATACCCCCCCTACTCCTCATCTAGCCTTTTAGGGGTACAAACAATAGTAATTGGGGCCTAGTGTGGTTGTGTACGTGCGAGATACATACACTTTTTTTGATCATATTTCCTATTCCGCTATTCAATAAAAACCTTTGAGGATCAATTGAATTGCGGGATAGTCTGTGTCGGTACGTGTGAGAGAGATCCACCTTTCCAAGTTGTTGGGGTTCATCTCATACTTCTGAAGGTTTGAGGGTGCTGCCTGTTCCATACCCCCCCTACTCCTCATCTAGCCTTTTAGGGGTACAAACAATAGTAATTGGGGCCTAGTGTGGTTGTGTACGTGCGAGATACATACACTTTTTTTGATCATATTTCCTATTCCGCTATTCAATAAAAACCTTTGAGGATCAATTGAATTGCGGGATAGTCTGTGTCGGTACGTGTGAGAGAGATCCACCTTTCCAAGTTGTTGGGGTTCATCTCATACTTCTGAAGGTTTGAGGGTGCTGCCTGTTCCATACCCCCCCTACTCCTCATCTAGCCTTTTAGGGGTACAAACAATAGTAATTGGGGCCTAGTGTGGTTGTGTACGTGCGAGATACATACACTTTTTTTGATCATATTTCCTATTCCGCTATTCAATAAAAACCTTTGAGGATCAATTGAATTGCGGGATAGTCTGTGTCGGTACGTGTGAGAGAGATCCACCTTTCCAAGTTGTTGGGGTTCATCTCATACTTCTGAAGGTTTGAGGGTGCTGCCTGTTCCATACCCCCCCTACTCCTCATCTAGCCTTTTAGGGGTACAAACAATAGTAATTGGGGCCTAGTGTGGTTGTGTACGTGCGAGATACATACACTTTTTTTGATCATATTTCCTATTCCGCTATTCAATAAAAACCTTTGAGGATCAATTGAATTGCGGGATAGTCTGTGTCGGTACGTGTGAGAGAGATCCACCTTTCCAAGTTGTTGGGGTTCATCTCATACTTCTGAAGGTTTGAGGGTGCTGCCTGTTCCATACCCCCCCTACTCCTCATCTAGCCTTTTAGGGGTACAAACAATAGTAATTGGGGCCTAGTGTGGTTGTGTACGTGCGAGATACATACACTTTTTTTGATCATATTTCCTATTCCGCTATTCAATAAAAACCTTTGAGGATCAATTGAATTGCGGGATAGTCTGTGTCGGTACGTGTGAGAGAGATCCACCTTTCCAAGTTGTTGGGGTTCATCTCATACTTCTGAAGGTTTGAGGGTGCTGCCTGTTCCATACCCCCCCTACTCCTCATCTAGCCTTTTAGGGGTACAAACAATAGTAATTGGGGCCTAGTGTGGTTGTGTACGTGCGAGATACATACACTTTTTTTGATCATATTTCCTATTCCGCTATTCAATAAAAACCTTTGAGGATCAATTGAATTGCGGGATAGTCTGTGTCGGTACGTGTGAGAGAGATCCACCTTTCCAAGTTGTTGGGGTTCATCTCATACTTCTGAAGGTTTGAGGGTGCTGCCTGTTCCATACCCCCCCTACTCCTCATCTAGCCTTTTAGGGGTACAAACAATAGTAATTGGGGCCTAGTGTGGTTGTGTACGTGCGAGATACATACACTTTTTTTGATCATATTTCCTATTCCGCTATTCAATAAAAACCTTTGAGGATCAATTGAATTGCGGGATAGTCTGTGTCGGTACGTGTGAGAGAGATCCACCTTTCCAAGTTGTTGGGGTTCATCTCATACTTCTGAAGGTTTGAGGGTGCTGCCTGTTCCATACCCCCCCTACTCCTCATCTAGCCTTTTAGGGGTACAAACAATAGTAATTGGGGCCTAGTGTGGTTGTGTACGTGCGAGATACATACACTTTTTTTGATCATATTTCCTATTCCGCTATTCAATAAAAACCTTTGAGGATCAATTGAATTGCGGGATAGTCTGTGTCGGTACGTGTGAGAGAGATCCACCTTTCCAAGTTGTTGGGGTTCATCTCATACTTCTGAAGGTTTGAGGGTGCTGCCTGTTCCATACCCCCCCTACTCCTCATCTAGCCTTTTAGGGGTACAAACAATAGTAATTGGGGCCTAGTGTGGTTGTGTACGTGCGAGATACATACACTTTTTTTGATCATATTTCCTATTCCGCTATTCAATAAAAACCTTTGAGGATCAATTGAATTGCGGGATAGTCTGTGTCGGTACGTGTGAGAGAGATCCACCTTTCCAAGTTGTTGGGGTTCATCTCATACTTCTGAAGGTTTGAGGGTGCTGCCTGTTCCATACTCCCCCTACTCCTCATCTAGCCTTTTAGGGGTACAAACAATAGTAATTGGGGCCTAGTGTGGTTGTGTACGTGTGATATACATACACTTTTTTTGGATCATATTTTCTATTCCGCTATTCAATAAAAACCTTTCTAGGGCAAGATCTTAAATTACAGAAATATGAGGAGACCGTCAAATAAGGGCCGTGGCCTGGGTCGTGGTGCTGCTGGTAGAGCTCCTGTTGCAAGGAGAGGACATGGTCGATCTGTGCCAGCTACACGCACAAGTGAAACACCTTCCTCAAGTGTGAGTAGGCGACAGAACCTGCATCAGTATTTGGTAGGGCATCAAACGCCCCTAGAAGTGATGAGGCCAGAACAAGTTGAGGCGATAGTAGATTGGTTTGCTGCTGACAGTGCCTCCAGTTCCTTCACATTGTCTCCCACCCAGTCTACTGCAGAAAGGTCAGAGTTGGCACCTGCAGCCAATGTCCAACCGTCTTTCACCTCACCCCCTTGCAAATCAGGCCAGCAGTCTGAGCCCCAAGCCATACAGCAGTCTCTTATTCTTTTTGAGGACTCTGTCAGCAGGGTTTCCCAGGGCCATCCACCTAGCCCTGCCCCAGAAGTGGAAGAGATTGAGTGCAGCGATGCCCAACCACTTATTCCTCAAGATGAGTACATGCAAGGATCATCGCAGCACGTCTCCGATGATGACGAAACGCAGGTGCCAACTGCTGCGGCGTTCAGCATTGTGGAGACCGACAAGGAGGGCAGGGGTGAAGACTGGGTGGAAGATGATGTGGAGGACGATGAGGTCCTCGACCCCACATGGAATGAACGTCATGCAGGTGAACTGAGTAGTTTGGAGGAAGAGGCGGTGGTCGCACAGAGCCACCAGCACAGCAGAAGAGGGAGCAGGGTGCAGAAGCGGAGCGGCCGTGCCCTAGACACTACGCCCGCTACTGCCCAACGCAGCAAGGGAACGAGCGCACCAAAGTCAGCTCAAAGGAGTTCTCTAGCGTGGAAGTTCTTTAGAAAATGTGCTGATGACAGGACACGAGTGGTTTGCACCCTGTGCAATCAGAGCTTGAAGCGAGGCATGAACCTTCTCAACCTGAGCACAACCTGCATGATCAGGCATCTAAGTGCAAAGCACGAGCTGCAGTGGAGTACACACCTTCAAAACCAAGAAACGTCTCTGGCTCATCCTGCTTCCTCTTCTGCTGCAGTCTCGGCCGCTCCAGCCACATCTGTAGTGATACCGGCACCTGCCACCCCGCAAACAGACGATCTGTCAGCAACACCACCACCTGGGTCACCAACAACCATCTCCACAATGTCCCGTGGAAGCGTTCAGCTTTCCATCTCCCAAACACTTGAGAGGAAGAGGAAGTACCCCCCTACCCACCCGCGATCCCTGGCCCTGAATGCCAGCATTTCAAAATTATTGGCCTTTGAAATGCTGTCATTCCGTCTGGTGGAGACGCACAGTTTTAAAAACCTTATGTCGGTGGCTGTCCCACAGTACGTCGTGCCCAGCCGCCACTACTTTTCCAGGCAAGCCATCCCTTCCCTGCACAACCAAGTGGGGGAAAAAATCAGGTGTGCACTGCGCAACGCCATCTGTGCCAAGGTCCACCTAACTACGGATACGTGGACCAGTAAGCACGGTCAGGGGCGTTATATCTCCCTAACGGCACACTGGGTAAATGCAGTGGCGGATGGGCCTGAGGCGGATAGCAATTTGGCGCATGTCCTTCCACCACCGAGGATTGCAGGGCGCTTCAGTTTGCCTCCTGTTCCTAACTCCTCCTACTCCGCTTCCTCATCCTCTACCGCCTCCTCATCCGGACAGCGTAACACCTTCACCACCAACTTCAGCACGGCCAGGGGTAAACGACAGCAGGCAGTTTTACAACTTGCCTGTTTGGGGGACAAACCACACACCGCGCAGGAGTTGTGGAGGAGCATGGAACAGCAGACAAATGAGTGGTTGCTGCCAGCGAGCCTCAAGCCCGGCCTGGTGGTGTGCGATAACGGGCGAAATCTCATAGCAGCTCTGGGCCTAGCCGGTTTGACGCACATCCCTTGCCTGGCGCATGTGCTGAATTTGGTGGTGCAGAGGTTCCTTAAAAACTACCCCGATATGTCAGAGCTGCTGCAGAAAGTGCGGGCCGTTTGTGCGCACTTTCGGCGTTCTCACCCTGCTGCTGCTCGCCTGGCAGCGCTGCAGCGTAACTTCGGCCTTCCCGCTCACCGCCTCATATGTGACGTGCCCACAAGGTGGAACTCCACCTTGCACATGCTGGAAAGACTGTGCGAGCAGCAGCAGGCCATAGTGGAGTTTCAGCTGCAGCACGCACGCGTGAGTCGCTCTGCGGAACAGCACCACTTCACCACCAATAACTGGGCCTCCATGCGAGACCTGTGTGCCTTGTTGCGCTGTTTTGAGTACTCCACCAACATGGCCAGTGGCAATGACGCCGTTCTCAGCTTAACTATCCCACTTCTATGCCTCCTTGAAAAAACAATTCGGGCGATGATGGAAGAGGATGTGGCACAGGATGAGGAGGAGGAGGAGGATGAAGAGGTAACATTTCCAAGGCTTTCAGGGCAGTCATTCGCAAGGGGCTCCGAGGGTGGGTTCCTGCACACGCAAACGCCAGGGACGCAATTGTCCAGCAGGGGCACAGTTCTGGAGGATGAGGAGGATGAGGAGGAGGAGGAGCTGGAGGAGGAGATGGAACCATGTTCACAGCAGGGTGGCACCCAGGCCAGCTCATGGCCATCACTGGTGCGTGGCTGGGGGGATACAGAGGACACGGACCATACACCTCCCACAGAGGACAGCCTTTCGTTGCCTCTGGGCAGCCTGGCACACATGAGCGATTACATGCTGCAGTGTCTCCACAACGACCGCCGAGTTGCCCACATTCTAACTTGTGCTGATTACTGGGTGGCCACGCTGCTGGATCCCCGTTACAAGGACAACGTACCGTCCTTAATTCACTCACTGGAGCGCGATCGCAAGATGCGCGAGTACAAGCGCACGCTGGTAGACGCCATGCTGCTGGCATTCCCATCTGACAGCGGGGCCACAGTGGAAGCACAAGGCAGAGGAGGAGGAGGAGGAGGTCGCCAACGCAACCAGGGCACCGCCAGCACCTCAGAAGGCAGGGTTAGCATGGCCGAAATGTGGAAAAGCTTTGTCAGCACGCCACAACAAACAGCAGCACCAGCAGCTCAGATGGAACGTCTTAGCAGGAGGCAGCATTTTACCAACATGGTGGAGCAGTATGTGTGCACACGCCTACATGTAGTGAATGACGGGTCTGCCCCCTTCAACTTCTGGGTCTCCAAATTGGGCACATGGCCTGAGCTTGCCCTTTACGCCTTGGAGGTGCTGGCGTGCCCTGCAGCCAGTGTATTATCTGAACGGGTATTTAGCACGGCTGGGGGCGTTATAACAGACAAGCGCAGCCGCCTGTCCAGAGACAATGTGGACAAGCTCACGTTCATTAAAATGAACCAGGCATGGATCCCACGGGACTTTTCCGTACCTTATGCAGAATAGCAATGGATACCGACCTTACCCACCCATTGTTCCATTTTTGCTCTTTCTCACTCTTTTGGGGTGTACCCTCATTTAAAATTTGTGAAAAGAAGCAGTGTTGGCTACCTCGTCCTCCTCCTCAGGGCCAGATTAATGTAGGGTCTATTGGAGCTGCAGCTCCAGGCCCCTACCTTTTATATAGGCCCCGGGTTGGCCATATTCACTGTTACCGCTCTTCTGTCACTTGTAAACACAGAAGTCTGGCTTCTATGCTCGCTTCCCCAGGCAGCACCCTCAGAACCTCCCCACACAGCGTGAAGGCCGGACAAGGAGGGACAGTTGGCGATGCATGGATGTGTTTATGGGCTTCAGAGACAGCATCCCATGTTGAATTAGGCATGCATGGCTGCACCCTTCCTCCTCTGGGTGCATGGCAAGGCACGGCCCTAAGGCCCTTCAAAATCCTCAGCACCAAGCCCATGATGCTGTTAATCCGGCCCTGGTCCTCCTCCACCGCCGCTTCCACCTACACCGCCCATAGGTGTGCGCAGCCTATTGCATTAAGGTGTGCACCCCAAAGTTGAAATACACATGCATGTGTTTGCCAGCAGGGAGAGTAATGTATCGGGGCCATGTACCTGTAGGCAAGGAGAAATAGAGCAGAGCAGGTCCCAGGGAGATCTTTCCCATCTCCTCACTGGCAATGCTATGTGCCCTAGGTGATTAGGGTGTGCCCAGGCACACCCAGCACACCCTGTGCGCACGCCTATGTCACCGCCACATCCACCACCACCTCAACCTCCCTCCTACTCCATATGGGCCTCGTCCTTCAGAGATGAAGAAGAACATTGTTTTATTTTTCTGTTTTTTTTTGTTGTTTTAAGTTATTTCCCTATCCACATTTGTTTGCAGAGCACTTGCCATGCTCTTAATTACGTTTTGCTGCCATTTGCAGCACTCTAGCCCTTTCCTTTGGTGTTTTAGAGCCATTTTAGTGCCTTAAAGTTCGGGTCCCCATTGACTTCAATGGGGTTCGGTGTCCGGGAAAAGTTCGGTAAAAGTCCGGGACACGGACCCGGACTTTTTTTTAAAGTTCGGCCGAACCCGTCGAACACGGACATCTAGGTGTCCGCTCAACCCTAGTCATGTACATAAAGGCAATAAGTAAGATACATATCAGAATCACATAGATGAAGAAATTCGTCTGTTCATAGGTTGATGCGTTTCGCTCAAAGCTTCATCAAGACTGTACAGAATGTTCTAAAATGATGTGGATTGTTGTAGAATGTTCTAGAATGATATGGAGTATTGTAGAATGTTCTAGAATGTTAGTGGTCAACATTGAAGTGTATTGTATTGGTGGTCATTTTAGGTGGGAGATCAATTCAACCCCAGCAGGCTGGTCATTGAACCCCTAGCAACCTCAGGAGGAAACCTGGTTGAGAAGGTCTGCTCTAAGTTTCTTTGAATCTCTGGGCCGCCCCAATTCCTTCCTTGCATCTTTTTTACTCACTGGAGTCCACTGTCATGGGACCCTCTGCAGCACCTTTTCTGAGAGTGAAGGCCGGAGCTAGATGAAAACCTTCAGGGACAACGGGCTTTCCCATCTCTGGAGATCACACAGTTGGTGTTATCTATGACCAGACAGGTGAGAGGTGGGATCAGAGGATATATGTTTTGTAGTTTGCTTTGAACCTGAAGCCCTGAACCATCAATGCAGTGAGACTCGGGTATATATGCTACCCGTCTGAGCTCAGTTTTTGTATTCCAGGTAACGGTATGCATACTGTATTTGAAGGGTTATGTGAACAAAGTCACCAGAAGAATTCATTAGCCACACTTAGCTACTCGTAAACCCCCAAGGATGTTATGGTGCCTATTTCACCTTCTACATCTCATGTTATCATTTTAAGTTCTAAGTTCATTAAAGAATCACAAAAATGTAATTAGGTCCAGCTTCTGTCAGTCAAATCCTGTGACAAGGGAGCAGGGGGTGAGGCCAAGCCATGCTGTATGTGTCAATAGATGCACACAGCCTGGTTGGGGATCAAGCCTGCACTTGTGCCACCATAGGAAGTGGCTTTCTATGGTGGCATACAGAGAAGAGGAGGGGGCCGAGAGCAGCGTTAGGGAACCCCAGAAATTTCCCTTCACTTCCCAACACATAGATGCAACTGGAAGATAGAGAAAGGCTGGCCTACATGGATCGATTTTTGTAAAGAATTTTCTTCTTATCTAAGAATTTTCGTTCGAATTTCGCACCATTAGTGGGCTGCAGCAATTTTTTTGAAAAACAAACGATTTTCTAATCAATGATGGGAGAATCGAGCGATAAATATAATCAAAGAAGAAATGCGCATAAGTGCAAGAAAAGAAAATTCCTGGAAAGAAAAGAAGATTCCTAGGCCACGAAAATTCTTTTCTGTAGCAATATAATGTGAAACTGAAGGCTTGGTCAGTCGAATTTCGAAATCAATGGTGGTACCATCGGATCACAAAACGCACAAAATTTCTGATTTGCGAATTCGACACATGTATGACCAGCCTAAGTTGCTTAAAAGGGAGGGGAATTTCTCTTTAGATCTACAGTATGTCAATGGAACAGGTGCTCCCATTGGATGATTTCTTGTCTATCCCTGTTCCAGCAACAACTCTTCTACATTTTTGGATTTCCCATCACTTTCTGTCTCTCCAAAAGGATAACAAACTGTAACAAACATTTTAGTGGTTCCAACTCTTCACTACTCCATCCAGAACTAAAATAAAAAGTTTGGGGTATACATTAGTGATCGACCGATATAGTTTTTTTTATTGCCGATACCGATTTTTTGGTCATAGCATATCGGTATCGGCCGATATCTGCCGATATTTTCGGACATTTAAAAAAGCATTTTTTTTTTTTTTTTTACAGGTACTGTTGTGGAGGGATCTGGGGGTCTAAAAGACCCAAAACCCCTGCTCTGCACTTAAAAGCATTCAAAACACTAAGTTTGGCTGTTTTGAATGCTGTCAGTTTTTTTAATTTGGCGCCGAGTTCCCAGAAGTGATGTCATGATATCACTTCCGGGTTTTTACATGGAGACCCGATCAGAGCCCAATGCGGCTTTGATCGGGTCTTCGGCGGCCGTGCAGGTAGGATGCCCGGGTCTCCCGGTGGGACGGGAGACCCGGGCGAGCCACGGAAGGCGGCGGGAGAGGGGGGACGTCCCCTCGCGCTCCTTGTAATGACAGCCGAGCGGCTTTTCAGCTGGATCGGTTGTCATTACAAGACAGCCTACCATCGGCTATGGACGCCGGTACCGGTACAGCACTTTCCCGAAATATCTGCAATATCGGTAACCTCAGGGGCCAATTCCGATATATCGGGGAAAGTGCAGATCGGCCCTCAATATATCGGCTTTGCCGATAATCGGTCGATCCCTAGTATACATACACTTTAAGTCACTTGTTTCCTAGAATCAACACGTTATATTTTCAGAAGGTTGGTTTAGCCCATAGAATATTTGCCTTCACTTTCAGTCCATTACCCTAATACCAGCATTACTACTAATTAAGTGTATTAGAAGGGAATATATATCTCTAGGTGGTGATACATATTACAGCATATTTTTAGATGATAAACCCCCATGTAACTGTTCCAGATAATGCAGACAATTGCCTCTAAGTAGCTCGATGTTCCGGATGACGTCTCTCCCCGTGACATTTACCATGCCTGCTCTCTGCTTTTATTTTTAAAAACAACACGCGACAAACAGCCTTTCCGCATCATGTCAGGGGGAAGAATCATGAGGGTTACAGTAATAGGACCTGACAGTTTAACTCAGGCAATCACAGTTCCGCCATGATTTCTTCCAACACTTTTCTCTTAACACAGACTGAGAGATGTTTATGGACAAGTAAAGCAAACAAATAAAGTATTAATGCAGGAAGATAATGGTGGGATTCAAGAGTTTCAAATATTTTGTTAAAGCTGATCTTCATAAAATATGCATTTTAAAGTATTTGTTACCCCGACATTTCATATTCCTGATATGTGCCTGCTGTACCATGTACTTTTATGAGAAAGACTCCTGTTCTCTTTGTATTGCTTTCTTTGTGTGAAATACCTGGTCTTCCTGTCAGTCCCTGCGCTTTACTATTAAAAACTGACCACACTAAGCAGGAGAATGCACATGGACAGTTCTCTAGCTATGCTGGGAACTCAGCCTGCTCTCCTCCAATGATCAGACTTGTCCTAAAATGCCTCCCCTGCACAGCCTTCCACTGGGAAGCTCAGTGTGCTGTTGCTTCACCTACCCCAGCTCTTATGCAGTTGAGAACAGAGGGAATGTGATCACTTATAAAAAAGCAAAAAAAAAAAAGGTATTTATAATGTTTTTTTTACATCTGTACACAAATATTTTGCCTTTCATTTCTGTTTATAACTGAACAGATTTTTTTACAAGGTGTAGTTAAATGTAAGGCTGTTTTGGGGTAATGTATGTATATTACCATGGTAGTGTATATTACCATGTATGGTGATATATTACATCAATTCACTTTTGCAGCAGTACCTGTGTGGACTAGGAGACTCAAGTCTTTCCTAAGTGGGAGTGGGAATCGTCCTGATATTCTTTCTCTTACAGTGCCTCCACTTAAGACTGCCAATAAAGATTTGCCTGGTTCCTACAGAAGCAGTCTAAATACACCTATGGCACTTTTCCACTGCAAGTACCGGCTCGGCTCTACTCGGCTCTGCTTGGCCCTGCTTGGCCCGGTTTGCTTTTCCACTGCTGGTACCGCATGGTACGGTGTTGGAACGGTTCGGTACGGTACGGTATGGTTTGCTTTTCCACTAAAGTAGTACTAAAGTTAAGTGGGTGGGATAATAATGGGGTGGGTGGGATTCTCTGACCAATCAGTGGCTAGTAGTGACTGCATGCAAAGGATTGTGGGATATGGTACCGGGTATGGTACCTCTTGGAACCACAATCGAGTAGGTACTGTTTTAGAGAGCCGTTCCGTTCGGTTCCATGCAGTGGAAAAGCGTCGTTGTACCGTACCGTACCGTACCGTACCGTACCGTACCGTTCCTACACCATACCATGCGGTACCAGCAGTGGAAAATCACAAAAGTGAGCCGAACCGTTCGGCTCCATGCAGTGGAAAAGCGCCATTAGTGGGTGGCCCTATCAGGCCCCTTCCATCTGATTTTTCAATTGAAGGAGTCGGGCAAAAAGCTGTCATCCAAACAGCGCATGGCCAGCTTTTGAAGAGCCCTCGATTTTCTTCTGGTACAGTGACTTTACTGGGGAGGGCCTTGAGTTTTCTTTTCGCACAGTGCCTTGACTGGGAAGAGCCTTGGGTTTTCTTCTCGTACAGTGCCTCCACTAGGAAGGATCTTGGGTTTTCTACTTATACAGTGCCTCCAATGGGATGGATTCTGGGTTTTCTTCTCCTACAGTGCCTCCATTGAGAAGGGCCTTGGGTTTTCTTCTTCCACACTGCCTCCATTGGGATGGGCCTTGGGTATCCTTCTCCTACAGTGCTTCCATTGGGAAGGACCTTGGGTTTTGTTCCTATAGTGCTTCCACTGAGAAGGGCCTTGTTTTTTTTTCCCACAGTGCCTGCACTGGGAAGGGCCTTGGGTTTTCTTCTCCTACACTGCCTCCACTGTATAGATCCCTGGGTTTTATTTTTGAACAGTGCCTCCACTGGGAAGGGCTTTGGGTTTTCTTCTCCTACACTGCCTCCACTGTATAGATCCCTGGGTTTTCTTTTCGAACAGTGCCTCCACTGGGAAGGGCTTTGGGTTTTCTTCTCCTACAGTGCCTTCATTGGGAAGGGCCTTGGGTTTTCTTCAACACTGCATCAGTGTGAACCAGGGGTATCAGGGAGGAGATCTTCCAATGGGGACATTCTGGTGACAATGGTTACACCCTGGGATTTCCTCACTTTGGAAGGATTTCCCCTCACTTTCTGTTTTAGCTATGGGACAATAAGTGTAGGGAAATATCCCCTATGGGACACAGACGGCAAAAAACTAACAGGAGTTATAACCCTCCCTTATTCTATCCAAAGTGAATAAAAAAAGAAGAGGTTTTACCTTCAGTTACACTTTAAAGACAGAGGATAGAAGAAGGTAGAATACTGGAATAACCAAAATGGTTTCAGGATTCCTACAGCTTCCATGGCTAGAAGTTGATGTGTGAATTTTATTTAGGAATACAACACTGGAGTCACACTAAATGTGTTTCTTGTGATTACTCCATTCAAGCTATTTGACGAGCATAGAACTGTTACTTAAAGTGGTTGTAAAGCCTCAAGGTATTTCACCTTCATGCATTCTATGCTTGAAGGTGAAAAACCCTCTGTGCTGCAGCTCCCCCCCTCCTTTTTGTTACCTGGGCGTAATCCAATACAGTGATGCTCCAGCCACTGTCTCTCTCCTCATTGAACAAATTGATAGCAGCAGGAGCCATTGACTCCAGTTGCTGTCAATAAAATCTAGTGACACTGGAGCGGGGCCGCTGTCTGTGTCAATGGACTTGGGAGCAAAGCTGCATGGTTGCCCCCAGGGAAAGTGGCTTTCCGTGGGGGCACCTGATTAAGAGGAGAAGCCTTGAGCGCCCGTGGAGCACCCTAGAAGGAGAGGATCAGGGCTGCTCTGTGCAAAACGATTGCACAGAGCAGATAAGTATAGGAATGTTTGTTATTTTTATTTTTTTTAAAAACAAGGGCTTGCAACCCCTTTAAGGCACATAGTCTGCAAGAGGGACAAATCCTCTGAGCTTCAACTTCAACCCTAGAGCCTCTCAGGCACACTGCCTGCAACCTGGAATCATCAGTCCTCTAAGGGGAGGACTGGAAAACCCTTCTAAGACAAGACAATCTGTTTTGTTAGAACCTGGTTCACCTCACTGATGACAAGCTGACTAGGGGTTGGCCAGCTAACAAAACAGACTAGAACCCTCTGTACCCCACTCCTGCCACAGGAATATGGAGCAATTTCAGTAGAGTCTGGCACAAACATATCACAGAAAGTCTTGAGCATCATATTCTAGAAAGGGCTTTGTAAAACAATAAAAATACCACTGGAGTGCATTGAGGTGTGTTATGGTATGCATCAACATGAGGCATGAGGCAGTCCATCCAAAAGGAACCACAGTGCACTAAAAATGGTGCATGCACCATTTCTATGACTGCACCTCAACACACATTTGTATCTTTCCATGTGTTGTGCTGCAATGCAATGTACATACACTGGGAAAGTGCATTGAGTGGCATTCAGAATAAATGGCACTGCATCACACCAAAGCATGTAACATTACCAGGTTACAGAAATGCAACATTGTGAATAAGTCCAAAAGTAGCAAGCTTGTGTGAGGGAACACATTACAGGAAGCTAATATTAGGACACATTGTTTTAAATTATAATATTTTTTTTTTGTTATATATATTTTATATACTAGTTGTGTTTTAGAGTTTTTTTTTTTTTTTTTAATGAACAAATTTGGGTTACATAGTTAGTGTTAGACTAATTTTATACTAGTCACATTTCCTAACTTTTTATTGAATACATTATTGGGCTAAATCTTTTATATTATACATGTTTTTTTTTTTCTTTTTTATAATAGTCACATTTTATAATTGTTAACGAATATATAATGGAGTTAAACATTTTACATTATACTTGTTTTTTTTTCTATACTAGTGACAGTTTATAATTTTTAATAAACACATAAGACCGCATTCACACTGAAGCGGCACGACTTCTGCGCGACTTCGGGGGCGACCTGTGAAGTCCCGTGCACCGCGACTTCGGCGCGACTTGCGCGGACTTCACATAATGGAAGTCAATGCAAGTCGCCTCCAGGTCGCCCCGAAGTAGCACAGGACCCTTTTTCGAAGTCCTATTAGAACGGGTCCTGTACCCGTCAATGGACCGCGAGGGACCGCAACAAGTCGCCTGACAAGTCGCGGTAGTGTGAATGGAGCCTAACTGGGCTAAATAGTTTATATTATACATGTATATTTTTAAAATATTCACACTTTAATTTTTTTTTTTAATGAATACATAACTGTGCTAAATAGTTTGTATTATACATGAATATTTTTATAATATTCCCATTTTATAATTTTTAATGAATACATAATTTGGCTAGATAGTTTTATATTATACTTTTTTTTTTATACTTGTCACATTTTAATTTTTTTTTTTTTTATTAACACATAATTTGGCCAAATAGTTTGTATTTTTACTAGCTTTTTTTATACTACAGGTAGTCACAATTTATAGTTTGTTAATAAATACATTATTTGCCCAAACAGTTTATATTATACTGTTTTTTAAACTAGTCACATTTCATAAATTTTTAATAAATACACAACCGGGTTAAATAGTTTACATTATAATAATTTTTATATTAGTCACATTTTATACATTTTTTTTTAAATGTTTTTATTGAGTTTTATAAAGAGAATACAACAAAGTATAGAATACTTCAGGCATTGTTACAAAATAACATTGGTACAGTAACAGCAAATAACAAACAATGCTATGAGAACAACTTAGTGGACCAGGGCTTCCCGAACTTTTTTGGGTCGAGACCCACTTCTGAATACAGTTATTTTTCGGGACCCACTTGCTTGTAATTGAATATTGTAAAGTGCTACAGAAATTGTTGGCGCTATATAAATGCAAATAATAATAATAATGCATATTTTAAAGGGAGGGGGATGTTAAATTAAAAAATATCAATTTACTACTTTTCGATTTATTATTGAATACACTTGCCAGATGTTCTAAGTGAGAGGTCATAAACCTGTGGCAAGTGTGGCATATAAGCAGAGTTGTAAGTAATCAGCACCCTCATAGACAGTATAAGGCAGGCAGAGGACAGAAATCAACCACCCCAGGACAGTGATCAGCAGGCTATATGGCACTCACCCTCCTTCCTCTCCCAACGGTCCATAGTGAAGATGAAGCCCCTGTTTACCCTCTCCAGGGCCCAGCACACCTCACCCATAGTTTCCATGATGAGGAGCTCTATGCCGGTCTTGGTGTCCTGGCTCTTCTCCTTCAGATTCCCTACTGGAGTCACAGAAGCTGCCATGAACTCCTGACACCGCTAGGCCACCTAGTCCTCCTATGACACCAAGGCTGCCGCCTCTGCCCGCTATAGCTAAGAGAATCCCGCCACCAGTCTAGCCACCACCGCTGCCACCAGAAGGACTGAGGAGCTGGCTCTGCACCCCATGAACATATCCTATATAACAGCCTAGATACGTACTCACTGATGCAAGTATCCCCCTCACTGGAAATGCAGACCAGCCTCCATAAACTGCGTGGGTGGGGTCCTGAATCTATCACGATTTGACTGCTCTGGCTCTCTCTGTAATTTGCGTGGGCTCACACAGCACAATTTATGTGGGCCCGCTCTCAGTGATTTCTGGCACAGTGTGACCCACTCAAACGCAGCTCGCGACCCACCAGTGGGTCCCGACCCACAGTTTGGGAACTCCTGTAGTGGACACCTCCTGTGTCGAAGGATTTAGGTTAAATAAATCACACAAAATATCTTAAAGATTGTAGACAGAGAACAAAAGCAAAAGGGTTTTCAAATCAACAAAACAAGAGCAGTAGTGCACCGTAGCGGACTTCTCGGAGAAGACAACTATCTATTGTCATGTATGTACTCATACCAGGGTTTCCAAAATTTGCACAATTTGTTTACAGAATTTTCTTTGAAGGCCATAATATATTCATACGTACAGACTTCCTTGAGTAACCTAATAACTTCACTGATTTCAGGGGCCTCAACAGATTTCCATTTTCTCATCTGGACAGCTCTAGCCGCGTAAAGAATCTGCATGGTAATAGGTCTGATGGAATGGTGAATTAGTTCACCCCCTATGCTCAAAATAGCAAGTGCAGGATTTTACATTTTATACATTTTTAATAGATATATAAGGGTAGTATCAAAAGAACACATAATTTGGCCAAATAGTTTATTTTACTAGCTTTTCCATACTACAAGTAGTCACAGTTTTTTAATCGGCTACACCCTATACAGGTGTGTTTTTTCCAATGCTACACACGGGCAATAGTACAAATATTATCCCTTTGATTATGTTGATACTAACTAATGCTCTGTTTATTTTAAGAAATCTCTGATGTAAAAATGTGGTCCTGAAGAAGCATGCTGCGAAACGCGTAGACCCGAAGATCAGATATGATTATATATTATATGATGTACTCAAATATTGTGAAATTATAATAACCTACACATTTTTCCCATTCGTCCTTAGAGACTATATGGGTAAAAAATAGTCTTAGGTTATTTGATTTTAAAGATCCCATGTTGTTTGTTACATGTCTTGTATTTTTCAATGAGGACAGTGTGTCTTTTGCCCTCATTTTTTACTTTGGTTGTAATTAATAAAAATTATATTTTTTTTAAAAAATCTGTGAGTCGCTATGATTCATTTCATGATGTGCCTTAGAAAGTCCAGTCATATGTTTTTGTGAAGAGTCAGTTGTGGTTTGGTCTTCCAACACATGATTCTTCACAATCTTCTGTTTTCCCCCCGTTTATATTATACAGTTTTTTTAAACTAGCCACATTTTATAAATTTTTAATAAATACACAACTGGGCTAAATAGTTTATATTATAATATTTTTTATATGTCACATTTTAAAGATTTTTAATAGATATATAAGGGTAGTATCAAAAGAGCACAAACTGGGACTTCACGGCCTTTAACTCCCCTTTCAGAAGAAATTCAAATACACGAATCTAAAAAATTCCAATAAAAATGATTTGTCAAAAGATTACAGACGTGTTGATGTGATTGTCTAGGTCTTTATATAAATTAATAGATATATAACTGGACTAAATAAGTGATATTAAACTTGTTTATTTGTTATACAAAGTGAAATTTTATAATTTTTGGAATGCATACATAATTGGGCCAAATACTTTATATTTTTCTAGCTGTTTATACTAGTCACATTTTAATTTAATTAATTGTGAATACATTTTATACTTTTTTAATAAATACATATTTGGGCTAAACAGTGTCTTTTTGCATATCTATCTGAACATTCGGCTTTAAAAAGCGACGTACTTCACTTGGGTAAAGGGAAATCTACTAGCGACGCCATGGGACAATTTTTGCCAACAGCTTGTTTACATTTAAAACCACAGCCGGCTGTCAAAGAGGGGAGTCAACAAATTATTAGTCATTTAAAATTCAGTTCATAAAAATGTTTTCTTTCCATGGGCAAAACTGCTGTCAAAAATCGTTAGAGAGATGCACCATTTTTTTTTTTTTTTTCTGCCTGTTTTCAAAAGAAAATGATTTATTTTTCAATGATGATAAATTTGAAGGGAGGAATAGAAACAGCCATTTAAATTGGATTTGGAGGGGGGGAGCCTTTAACAATCTGTATGCCTATCCTTCTGTCTAAAACAATGGAGAAAAGGAACATTACTTGTAAAAACACGCTCCAGGTCTTGGCGGATATAAAGCACAGGGCAGTATGCAAAGTGAAGTCATGCAGAATGCAAGATGGGTTGATGTTCTCTTTTATTTGTTACATAATAGATGGAGATAAGACATTCTTCATGTTCAATGAGGAGTAAGGAAGTGGTTGCTGTTTACTCAGAGTGCCATTATTCCATACATTGACATCCCCAATGTGTCTTATTCATGTTGCAGTTTACCGATTTGAAGGCCAAGCTCTTGATGAGAGCTGTGATCGTACATAAAGATGAGTAGACAAGGGTTAAAGGGGAGTTCCGATAATGGACAGTAGAAGAACAATAGCAGACGAGGACAATGAGAGGTCAGACAGATGTAATAGAGTGGAAATAAGTGACGGAAAAAAAGTTGGCACTCAGATTGGTTCAATTAAGGGCCCACTTAGATGTCCACATTGCTGCATCATTTAGAATGGCGCGCCAATGCTCTAAGGCACAGGTGTCAAACATAAGTCCCATGCGCCGACTGCGGGCCCCCAGGCCATTTCATATGGCCCTTGTACTTCTCCTGCCGCTACGGCACCCCCCTTGTCTCTGCCCTCACCTTGTCTCTGTAGTCGGCAGCAGAGAGGACAGAGCTCCTTTTCCAGATCCTGAACTCCTCTGTGCAGCTGCAGAAAGGCTCATCTTTGCCCCCCCCCCTTCTTAGCAGTCCACATCAGAGAGGAGGGCAGAACTCCTCCTGCAGATCCTGCACCTCTCTGTGCAGCCGCAACAACACCTTGCCTTTGCCTCCCCTGGTCTCAGCATTCAGCAGATTCTGGAAGCTGACTCCAGCCCTCCTCTGGTTCGTCTCCAGACCCTGCACTTCTTCCCAGATCCACCCGCATCTTCTTCCTGGTAGCAGCACAAAGGAAAGGGGGTGCCTTGTGATGTAAGGAAGGGTGGGTGACTCTTGACTTATGATGGTGAGGGGGGGGGGGGGTTCCTGACATTCCATGTAAAGGTGTAAGGGGGCGTGGGGTGCTCTGGACATCTAATCCTACAGATATAACTGGCTCTTTGAGGGCAACCATAATGCTGATGCGGCCCGCAATGAAATTGAGTTTGGCACCCCTGCTCTAAGGCAATACACACGTGTCGCGTTACATATTTTTCTAACACGTCCAATTTTCAGGGCATTTTGGTACATTGGTTATTTTCAATGGGCTGACTTAACGCAAAGCATGATACAACGTGCATCACATGCATTAAGGCAAAGCAAAAATGTAAATGGCCTTCAAAACAATTTGAAGAACAACTAATTTATAGGTTAAATCACAAGGGAAAAGCTTAATTGTCAACCAATGTCAATGTGGTTTCCATAAAGCGTCAATTTCCTCTTGTCAAAGCTTTTAAAGTTTACCTATCAGCAGTGCCGAAACAAGGTCATCTACAGTCCAGGGCGAACATGCCAAATTGCGCCCTCCCCCCAAGATGTATTAGCATTATGTTACCCCTGCTAAAATCCCCCCTCCTAGCACAAATCCTCTCCACATGCAAATCCTTTAGCACAAATCCCCCTCCCCCAATCCCCCATCCTAGCACAGATACCCCCAATAATTCCTACAAGCACAAATTCCCCACCCCCCCCAAAAAAATTCCCCTCCTCAATATTACTTTTATAGCACAAATCCCCCCTACCAACAAAATCCCTCCAAATCACCACTTCTAGCACAACTCCCCGAAATTTTCCCTTCTAGAACAGTTCTTACCCCCTGCTGTTCCCCAAATCCCCCTTTGCAACACAAATTCCCTGCCCCCCAATCTCCTTGTGAACTTATTTGTCCTTGATGCCGTTGCTCTTCTTATGTACTTCCTATTAAAGCCACACCTTTGCACTTCCTGTTTGCCAAACTATTGTGCTCTCTTGCTCTTGTTTCTCCTGCTGCCATCCATGTCTTTGCTATCACTCATTACTGACCTTTGGCTTGATCCTAACCTGCAACAACTTATTACCAACCCTTGGCTAGTTTGTAGACTACACTTCTGCTTAATCCCTACCTGCTATGTTTGCTACTGGACCCTGGTTTGTTCACCTCCTGGTAAAGCCATCCTGAGGACCATGACCTGATACTATCATGCAGCAAAATCTCCACCATCAGAAGCTCTAGAGAACACTGGTTAGTGCTTAGACTTGGCGCCTCGGGTAAGGGTGTGTGTAGCGCCACCCCCATGGGAGCCACTTGCTATTGCTTGTATTGTATTTTAGTGTATGTATAGTTTACACTTTCTTGCTAGCTGCTTATCTTTTACATCAGAAGTGCTGATTCACATTTTGTGTTTGCTATTGCTTGTTCTCCTGTGCTGCCTTGACCCTGGGAACTTCCCAGCCCTTCTGACATTCTATACCCCTTTAAAAGAGACACAGACACAATGCAAACTAAATTCAAAAGTACTTTGTTTTAGTAAGATAGAAGAAGAAGTGTAATAGAGTCAGCCAAATCCTGGAAAAGCACCCCAGTACCAGGTTAAATTGAACACTCAGCAAAAACTGACATGTATTCAAAAGGCAATAATGCATGACAGTAACACTTCAATGTGCACAGCAACATAAACACTTAGCGAAAAGCTTACCATTTGATTGATTATTCTACCACTAAAGGGAAAAAGGAACCGGCCTAAAAGACTCTGATCCTAATGAGAGATTGAGTAATGTTAGAACCAGTCACTGCCCATGATAGCAAGAAAGGGTGGTAGTCCCAATGTTAGGCCTGAGCATTGTCTTCACCGGCAGTGTTGGAGCTCAGCTGTGAACAAGGGATCCTCAGTAGGGAACCTAAAGAGGTAATAATCAATGGAGGGATGCCTGATTTAGCAATTTGTCAGCTCCCCTGATAATCCAGGTTATGATGTCTGTTAGCAGTGTTCATAGGCTGTTAATTTTGTCAGTTTGGAGATGATTTGGGCATGAGCCTGCTCACCAGATCCTGTAGCCGGCTGTAACATGCACACAAGAAGCGGGGTAGGGTCCGGACTCTGGTCAGCAGATGCAATGGATTGGTCGAATGGATTAGACAGTCACAATCTGGGCTGCCTCTCGATCATCAGCAGGAGCTCAGTAAGTTTCTGGCATGGCGATGCAAGGATAGTCCTCTTTGGCAGGAGCAGCAGTGACACCTGGCGCCACTGTAGGCCACAATCACCCCAGCTGGGTGCCGAGTCCGGTGCTTACTTGATGGATTCCGGGAAGAAGAGAGCGTGGGCCTGCCAGGAGGATCCTTCTAAAGCCTCTCCCATAATTCTCCCCTGGAGAGAGTGGCTTGCTGGGAGATGTAGTCTGCAAGGAAATTAGTAGTTCAACGATGGCTGCATAGAGGACTACAGTTCCCACGATGCTCTCCTCTGGGCTCAAAAATTTGATTCAAATAATCTGAGCCCAGCACTAGAGGGAACATGAACAGTCTGTAGAAATGGAGATTAAGTCTACTATATCAGATAACAGTAGTCCACTCCTGGCTACATGGGTCATCCACCATGGTAACCTGCTTCTGCACTTATCCATCTGGTCGGTGGGATCCTCTCCACTGCTATAGATAGTGGTCTCCAAGCCTGAATGTAACAATTTCTTTCCAAAAGGAAGGGGTCATCTTTGTTCAGGCTTCATCCACTATCAGCATTACTTCCTGGACTGAGATACCAGCTCAATGATCATGTAAATCCTGTATTCACAGAAGTCTGACACAGATCAGCTCCTATTGCAGCCTCTCACCTTTGGATTTGCTACAAAGTTAAAGTGGCTGTATATATATATATATATATATATATATATATATATATATATATATATACAGGTGATACACAGAGATTAAACAAATTCTCCTACATAAGTTGTACTTGTCTATCTACAGCCCTCTCTTCTCTAAAGCCTCCTAAAGCACACATAGCAAAAGGCTATTTTTCAGCTTTAGAAGCCAAGGGGTGGTAATCTGTAGACCCTTATATATATATATATATATATATATATATATACAAGGGCTGTTGACCCTTATATATATATATATATATATATATATATATATATATATATACAGGTGATACACAGAGATTAAACAAATTCTCCTACATAAGTTGTACTTGTCTATCTACAGCCCTCTCTTCTCTAAAGCCTCATAAAGCACACATAGCAAAAGGCTATTTTTCAGATTTAGAAGCCAAGGGGTGGTAATCTGATGTCACACACTACACAACATAGAGTAGGGAGCTAAATGTAATCTGAGACCTGGGTGGAGGGAATGAACACACCCTACTCTACACAGTCTCATAGGGGAACATGCACAATTGAGGTTGTCAATTAACTTCTGTGTGCTGGAGGAGGGTGAGGGGTTGCCACCTCCACGGGATTGTGTATATTGGTATAATTGGTATAAACTGTCAGAAGTGACTCATGCAGATAACAGAGGGAGGAGAGAGCAGACAGAAATCATATAAGGTGCTTTTATTGAGGCTATTGCACACTAAAGAGGGATATGCTTTGTTCATTTTTTATTTCAGAAGTGTACAACCACTTTAAAGTGTGCAGTCTGATCAGAAGAGGAGAGGAGACTTAGGAAATGCTTCCTTCTGCCTGCAGCATACTAATGACATCACCTCGGCCTAGGGAAAGTTACAGGACTGGAGCTTAAGTGTGACTTTTTATTAATAAAAGGTGAAACTTTATTTTAGAAAAGCGATACTTTTGCTGTATATTGGGACATGTTAACAACTTATTGAGGCAGACCAGTAAGCTTGTGCGCTTTAAACAGCCAGTGTCTTCCATTTGTTTATTTCTTTAAAAAAAATAATTACAATTATTGTAATATATAACCAGCAAAAAGCAACACTGTCTTTATTTCAGCCTCCTGTGATCCTCTGCACAGCTTGGAGAGGGAGGGGCAGCAGAAGGAGCCAATCAGGCTCTGCTGTATAAACATGTGATAACAGTGAACAGGCTGACAGGAAGAGAGCAGAGTGGGCAGTGTTGATAACCTATCAGAATGTTGCTGCTTCCTAATGGTCCAATCAAAAAGCTGAAGGTCGAGAAGTGACACTGCTGCATCCCTCTAGTGGTGACATATTCCTGGCTGTGCTGTCTGGCAGAGGTAAACTCACAAAGTTAACTGAATAGAATCACAAATCTATGGAAGAGCCCTGGAGCCATCACAACATTTTTTTTCAGATTTTGTAACCTAAATTTTTTTTTACAGAATTGTGACCTTGAAAGTCAGAATTCTGACACTTTGAAAGTCAGAATTCTGAGATTACAAGTTTTGAATATGCTAAAATTTTATCAAACACAATTTTGAGATTAAAAGTCAGAATTCTGAGTTTAAAAGACAGAATTCTGAGATTACAAGTTTGGACCATGCTAGAATTTTATCAAACACAATTCTGAGATTAAAAGTCAGAATTCTGAGTTTAAAAGTAAGAATTCTGAGTTTAAAAGTCAGAATTCTGAGATTAAAAGTCAGAATTCTGACATTGAAACTCAGAATTTTGACTTTCAAAGTCAGAATTCTGACTTTTAATCCCAGAATTCTGAGTTTTAATCTCAGAATTGTGTTTAATAAATTTTAGCATGGTCCAAACTTTTAATTTCAGAACTCTGACTTTCAAACCCAGAATTCTGACTCTTTCAAACTCAGAATTCTGTAAAAAACAAAAACATTTCAAGCTCAGAAATCTTTGAAAAAAAATGTTATGATGGCCCCAGGGCTCTTTCATACAAATCCAATGGCAGATCTGACTGTTTTCAATGCGCATTATTTAATTGTGTATTTGCCTGGATTTTTGCTTTGACTATAAATTCTGTAGTGTGGTAAGGAATTTCAGAATCTTGTATCAGAAGTCTGAGTTGTTTATTTTTCCATCAAAATTTCTAGCACTCTTCTGATATTTGATTATCTTACGTATTAGTCTTTCCAAGTGCTGTTGATAACAGTGGAAAATAAGAGAAATGAGATTGAAGGATTTCATGTGGATACTCTGGGGACTTGTGCTACAGTCAATTTCTGCAGTCAATTAACCTCTCCCCTTTTATGACGATCACAAACAGAAATACATCTCGTGAAAATGAAATGGATAGTCTTGTAGGTGTTTTAAAGCAGAAGTGAAGACAAAGTGCTAAATACATAGATGAAATACATATATGTGAATTATCTCACCTGTCAAAAGACTGTAATGCTTTGTGGACTTGCTGCCTCATACGGTGAGCATAACTAGATCCCTGACCTCAACTTTCTCCTTGGCATTCAATACAGCTTGGTCAAGCACTATGATTGGCTAGCGAAGGAGCTGCAGCATGCTGATTAGGTCATCACTCTGCCCTTTCTTCCATTTAAGAACATGTAGGTCAAATCACTAATATCTCATAAAAAGCTTTAACATACTAAGATAATTTCCACACCTATGTGAAACAGAGTTGAGTACTGTACTTGATAATTTTTTTTCATTCGCCCCCTTCTTCTAGGTCAGTGGTTTCCAAACAGTGGCTATGGGGCTGAATATAGCCCTATGCTTGCCTTTATCCAACCCTTGGGGCACCCTTCCATCCACTAACACCAACAATGGGGCATAATTCCTGTCACTGACACCAACAATGGGGTACTATTTCTCCCACTGACGCCATCATAAGGGCACTATTCCTCCAACTGACACCAATGATGGGGCATAATTCCTTCCATGATACCAACGATGGGCCACTATTCCTCCCACTGACACCAACAGTGGGGCAGTATTCCACTTACTGACACCAACGAAAGGGCACAATTCCTCCCACTGACACCAACAATGGGGGAGAATACTCTCCATTTGCTTGCCTTTATCTGGTCCTTGGGGCACTATTCCATCCACTGACTCAAACAATGGGCCATCATTTCCGCCACTGAAACAAACAATGGGGCACTATTCCTCCTACTGACACCAACGATGAGGCACTATTCCTCCCACTGACACCAATAATGGGGCACTATTCCTCCCTCTGACACCAATAACGGGGCACTATTCCTCCTATTCATACCAATGATGGGACACTATTCCTCCTATTGACACCAACAATGGGGCACTATTCCTCCAACTGGCACCAGCAATGGGGCACAATTCCTCCTACTGACTCCAATGAAATGGCACAATTCCTCCCACTAACACCAACAATAGGGCAGAATTCTTACCATTGGCACCAACAATGGGGCACTGTTCCTTCCGCTGACATCAACGATGAGGCATTGGTCCCCCCACTAATAAAAAAGACAGGGCATTGTTTACTCCCACTGGACGGCAGGACATTTTCTACTCTCCCTGGCCCTAGTCTGGCCCCCTTAAACTCTAAAGGACAGTAAGCCGTCCTTTGTTTAGGAAGTTTGAAGACCCCTGTTCTAATTTAAAGCAGTACTCATATACGAAGAATTAGCAAAATGCTAACAGTTCTTTCATACCACAATGCCTTGGAGGCAGGTCCATGACAGGCTGAGCTCACAGGAAATGGGTTGAATGACATTGGCCATCACTCAACTAGGAATAAGAAGCCAGGAGCACCATCTGCAAGTGGAGTAGACAGCAAAGAAAAATAAACTGGCAGGATGGCAGGACGTTTATACATCTTGGAGATTGTGTCGTTTTACAGCAGCCTTTGGATATCATTTCTTCACCTGGAACCAGGTGCTTCCAAAAGGGTAAATGTTGATGCTGCATGCCAGGGGTTTCCAAACTATGGCTTGTGGGCCACATGCAGCCCGCCTCAAGATTTTATCCAGCCCGCAACTGATGTGCACAGTCTCAGTGCACTCTAATAAAAGGAGGAATCTGATGTAAGGAGGGGACTCTGATGGGAATTCTGATTTAAGGGGGACTCTGGGGGGACCATAATGTAAGAGGTGACTCTGATGTGGACTTTGGAAATCAAAGACAATCAGAGTGGGAAGTAGGTCACCAGCACAACAAGGATCTCCGGAACATGTTCAAAGCTTTATTGAGCAATCACATCTTAGTTACAAAAGCAATGTTTCAGAGCCTCAGAAGACTAGGGTACTAAAGATGTCTTGTCCTTCCACTTTGACTTGTAACATACCCTCCAACCACTTCAATAATCACACTGACAACCAGGTGTAGTTAATGGCCAAAGCAGCCTTTTATTAACCAAAGTAATAAATAACACATAAACAGGTAAATGCAGTGTAACTAGAGCCTCAAGGTCCTAGTGGGCATTACTCACAAGAAAAAAATACCTGCGACCTACTTAACAGGTCTCCAGCTGCAACCCCACTGACTCGGAGACAACCAGATGGAGATACTTCCATTAGCACAACTGGGAGCCGTACCTCAGGCGGGTTCCTACCAAGTACCTATTTGGTGTCCACAGTAACCTACAAGGACCTTGAACCCCGCCGGCTGCTTGACAAAATTGTCCCTAACAACCCCAAACCCAAACGTAAGAAACTGCCTAACAGAAATAAAATACCAGGGCGGGCGGGAGGGAGGGAAGTTTTTCCTTGCTGGTCTCTCTTCTGACTGGAGACCCTACCCCCCACTATCACCACCCCTCGCAGCTCCACCCCTTCCCAAAACTTGTACCCAATCACTGTTTTTGGTAACCTGATTCCCCTTATCTATCTCATAGAGACCTAAACTCACAGTTCCCTAGAACCTTTAACCTCTGTCATGCCGGCCCTCCGTCCATGCTCTTCTTTATTTTAACTCCGGGCCTCTCTGGACCCCTTTCCATAGGCATGATGAAGGGATCCTGCGAGGCTCTGAAACACCACTTTTCTAACTATGATGTGATCACTCATTAAAGCTTTGGACATGTTCTGGAGATCCTCGTTGTGCTGGTAACATACTTCTTGCTGTGATGTAAGGGGCATTCTGATGAGAACTGTGATGTAAGAGGACTCTGATGGGGACCCAGATTAAAGGGGAGACTTTGATGTTGACTCTGATGTGTAGGGGGGGGGGGTGATGTATGGGAGACTCTGACTGGGACCCTGACTTAAGGAAGGTACAGATTGAATTTATTTTCATTTACCCTTTATTAATGGCTCAAGTTTATTTGGAATTTCTCTGCTTTGTTTTGCTGAAGTTCTTTCTATGTTCTGAATCATATCATACTGATTGGATAAAAATCTCCAAATTATTTACTCATTTAAAGTTAATTCATTAATTTATAAAACTGATTTTACTGGCTCAAAAATATTTATAAAATATTTGATATGACCCGATGACCTGAAACATTTGGGGACCCCTGCTACACACATGGTTGAGGGCATATGTCATTATTATACAGGATTTATATAGGGCTTACAGTTCACGCAGCGCTTTACATGAGATCTGTACTTTACAATAATTATGTACCATATAAATGAGATAACAATAAGGCAATGCAAGTACTGTATGTTTGTAACATATATTTTATTTCTTTTTAAGATGATTCTTATCATTGGAGCTCCATGTGCATCTTTGAAAAAAATGGACTTTGCTCCAAGAAACGTCTTGCATAAAAATCAGCATATGCAAGATCATCTGTGATGCATACTACACAATTTATGGTATTGTAAAGGTTTTTTTTTTTTTTTTTTTTTGTGGTCCTAACCAGAAACATTTGTTAAAATTAAAGAAAAAACAAGGTTTTATGTAAATAATTTTTTTTAAAAAATCTAATACTGTTATTTATGTGTTGGTGTTTAGTTTTTGCATACCATTAAAGTGTTACTAAACCCACAACAGTAAAATCAGTCTGTATATGCAGTAAAGCATGCTTATATACTCACTGTGGAACCTAAGAGGTTAATCCTCTGCATTGTGTATTAAGGCTGATTGATCCTGTCTCTCTGCTCCTCCCCTTCTTCCACCGACTCCAACACATCTCGTGATAGACCATAGCATTAGGAGTCAGGCTACACATGCTTAGTTTGGTGTGAGTTTTCTTTTTTCTTGGGAGGGTGCATGTGATCAGCACATGGGCCAATCAGCACTGTCCAATCTGCACTAGAGAATGAAAACTCCTCCTACAAGCTTTACTAGGAACTAATACAAGTCACAAGACTGCTATATACTGCTGATAAGAAAAGGTATTTAGCAGTTTATATTTACTAAAGTAATTGCATTTCCATGTTCTGTGTACTGTGGGAGACCAGATATAGTGACTGCAGGTTCTAGGTTTATTAACACTTTAATGTTTTTCTATTTCGATTTGGAGTTTTGTCTTTATAATGTTTTCACTTATTCTACCCAAAACTAAAAAAAAGAAAAACACTTTTGGCTTTCGACATATTTATTGATTAGGCAATGTAAGTATGCATTGGAACTGCATGTGCATCCTTGAAAAGGTAGATTTTGCTCCAAGAAACATGTTGGCTGAAAATGAGCATCATCTGTAGACTACACAACATATGGTGTCTTTTCATTTTCTGAACCAGGAAAATTTGTCAATGTAAAAAAAAAAAAAAAAATTCTGCAAAAAAAAAAAAGATTTGTAGTCTTTATATTGTTTTCACCAAACTTTACTCTACCCAAAAATAATTTAAAGAAATGTTTTGGCTTAGATATATTTAAAGTGGTTCTAAAACCTAAACATTTTTTACCCTAAAGGGGTTGTAAAGGCAGAAGTTTTATTTTATCTTAAAGCATTCTATGCATTAAGATAAAAAAGCCCCCTTAGCCCCCATAATACTTACCTGAGCCCATATTTATCCAGTGATGTTGCAAGAGTTTCTCAACTGCCCGGGACTCCCCTCCTTATTAGCTAAAAAAGCAGCGTGGCGTGATTGGCTCCTGCTGCTGTCAATCAAAGTCAGTCAGCCAATAAGGAGAGAGAGGGGGTGGTGCTGGCCCACAGCTCCACGTCTGAATGGACACAAGGAGTTGTAACTCGGCTCGGGTGCCCTCACAGCAAGCTGCACTCAACAAGAGGGAACGGCCAGGAGCACAGAAGAGGGACCCAAGGAGGGGAGGATCGGGCTACCCTGAGCAAAATCAACTGCACAGAGGAGGTAAGTATAACGTGTTTTGTTAAACGAGACTTTACAATCACTTTGAGCATTCCTTACAATAGGGTAAATAATGTTTAGGCATTGGTACTTGAGCCCTCATGCAATCCAGTGCTGTGCACATCTGCCGATCTCTCTCCCCCCCCACTTCCGGGTCTCACTGGTTTTGCTGGGGCACCAGATGCTATTGGCTTCCAGTGCAGTCAATCAAAGCCAGTGATGAGGGAGTGAGGGGCGGGGCCAAGTCCCGCTGTCTATGTCAACAGACGCAGTAGCGGGGCTCGGGAGCCTGCACGCACTGCTTCCCATGGGGAACTGGACAACGAGGAGGGGCTAAGAGCATGCTGGCGGGGGACTCAAGAAGAGGGGGTTTGGGGCCGTTCTTTGCAATTCCATTGCACAGAGCAGATAAGTATAGAGATGTTTGTTTGTTTTTTTTCCCTTTATAATCACTTTATTGTTTAGGCAATGTGAGTACATTTGTAACTTATATGATATTTTGTTTCCACTCCAAACTGTGGCCCCAGGGCCAGATGTAGCCCTTTGCTTGCCTTTGTCTGGTTCTTGGAGAACTATTTCATCCACTGACTCTAATAATGGGCCATAATTCCTACCACTCACATTAAGAATGGGGCACTATTCCTCCGAATGACACCAATGATAGGGCACTATTCCTCCCACTGACACCAACAATGGGGCATTATTCCTCCCACTGACACCAATGGTGGGGCACTATTTCTCCTACTGGAACCAAAGATGGGGCACTATTCCTCCTACTGAAACCAAAGATGGGGCACTATTCCTCTTATTGATACCAATGAGGGGACACTATTCCTCCCACTGATACCAACAATGGGGCACTTTTTCTGCCACTGACACCATCGGTGGGGCACTATTTCTCCTACTGATACCAATTATGGGGCACTATTCCTCCCACTCACACCAAAGATGGGGAATTATTCCTCCTACTGACCCCAATGATGGGGCACTATTCCTACCACTGACATCAATGATGGGGCACTATTCCTCTCACTAACATCAATCTTGGGGATCAATTCCTCCCACTGACACCAACAATAGGGCACTGTAACGGATCAACCGGCACCCCGACTGGGCACCTCCATTGACGGATGCTCCTAGTGCTTCCCGAGGGCTCCAAGCACTCCACCAGACACACCGTAACCACTTCAGACCCCACGAACCGCCGTAGCTTGGTTAGGGTCTCGCCGTCTCCTACCCACCCTGGACCTACAACAAGGCTCCAGGTTCCTGTGGGTGAACCTCTTTTTCGCCAGAGAGTGCAGCAGGAACAGGAACAAGCTCTTTCACAAGCTCTTACAAGAGCTTAGTGATTATACAAGGGAGTATGAATGACATCGCAATCCCTTGTAGCATATTCCCCCACTGAAAGACAGGACTCTAGATTGAGGGTGAAGTATATCTCAAACTTTAATGGTACAGCTGCTCTTTTATACAGTTTCCCCCCACAAGGTTACCGCCCAGGTGGACCTTGTTGGGGACAGGACATGACATTCACAATCCAATAGAAACAGGGTTTTACACTCAGTCATTCCCATACAGTGTACACAATCCCTCCCCTCTGGCTGATTACAGTATCATATGCAGATGAAAGTGTATACAGGAACTAAACAAATTATCTAGCCATCTGGACAGAACAATGTGAGGTCATTAACATTTAACAATGGAACAGACACAATCCACATTTCGTTTTAATACACAAACAATAGGGAAGCCTGTCAATGACAGTCTGTGTGTCTCTCTCACAGACAGGCACACAGAATACACATTATCTAGGAGGCAGACTTCATGTCAATGGTCTATACCAGTCTAAGTCTCCCAGTGTAAAGTGGGAATACATCTTCATATTTCTATATGAAGATATTGCTAACAAATATTGCTGTCCCATCTGAAGCAATTCAAACCATTAAGTATCTGCTCCTCACCTCCAGTGATGGTGAATACCGTCACAGGCACTATTCCCCCCCTAATAACAAAGATGGGCATTGTTAACTCCCACTGATTCCAGGACATTTTCTAATTTCCACATGCCACAGTCAGGACCCCCTAAGGTCTGAAGGACAATAAACTGGCCCTTTGTTTAGAAAGTTTGGATACCCCCGCTTTATACAAGGATTCTTTTTGACTGCATGTGCATCGTTGAAAAAAGTGGACTTTCCTTCAAGAAATGCATGGTATAAAAATCAGCATTTGAAAGATCATCTGTATAGTTCATGGTCTCTACCAGGAAAATATATCAAAGTAAAAAAAATAAAAAAATGTGAAAACATTTTCAAAAAATTATAAAATGATATAAAAATGTTGATCTTTACTCGACCTAAAACAAACAAACAAAAAAGATATACATTATTGGCTAGTGAGCTTATAAAGATGATTGAACTACTAAAAATCATCTATATAGCGCCAACTAAAATCCTACGCTTTGCTCTCCGTATAAAAGAAAATAAAATTAGAGCAAATCTTAGATCCTGAATATTCCTTGTTCTTCAATTACATTACTCAGATTTACAGAAAATAAAATTATTTATGTTCTTTGAAGAAAACCACAACACATAACAGCGGCTGAAATTACAATACGGCTTCAGTAATGGCTGACACGACAACTGCATGCAAATCATTTTGCCTTTTCATGTTGAGACTTTTTTTTTGTAATTTGCTTCGCTCACTAATGTCACTGTTTCAGTATCATTGGCAGTTAGTTCAATTGAATCTTGTGATCACCATGGAAACCTCCCACTCTCAATTACTGTTATTTTATGTTTCAGGTTTTCTTTTTTTTTATCATACTGATGTCTGAAGAATGATACCTGGATATGATTTTATTTTCACTT
Source organism: Pelophylax lessonae (assembly GCF_965119305.1). Lineage (NCBI taxonomy): Eukaryota > Metazoa > Chordata > Amphibia > Anura > Ranidae > Pelophylax > Pelophylax lessonae. The sequence goes on along the minus strand of NC_138769.1, from coordinate 708,731,803 downwards.
TTTTTAGAAACAGATCCAATAAAAGTTATAGCTATAAGAATATATTGTTTCTTGGCTACTAATATCAGGCATCCTTGTTTTGGCGCTAATTTTTTGTCATGCCTAATTGCATAAAGACAATAATAGTACCCATGATTTTTTACCATATGTAAGCAGAATTTGATGCACATCTATCATACTCAAAAAAATTATCACAGCAAAAACAAGTGAACCTGTGCAGGGCAAAACAACACCATAGCTGTACAGTACATGTAGGCAGATATTTGTTTTAGTTTTGGATAGAGTGGTGAGGTCATAACTGCTTCTTCCTGCATGATAGAGTTAGCATGTAGCATGTTAGTGCTGAGCATGCACAGCTAAGCGTAACGTTTACAGCACTGCTCTGATGATGCTATGATGATAAGACTCACATATGCATGTGTGCGGTAGGAGTGGCTTCATTGTGGCCCAGCAAATCGAGAGGCTAAAAAGTCTGAGCCTGGAAGGAAGACTGAGAGACAATGGAAGTAGGACGGAGGACGCTGGAGGGAATTGCTTGGCAGATAGGTTTGCCATAATGTACCAATCTGCATGCTAGTAAACAGTATATATATATATATATATATATATATATATATATATATATATATACACAGTATCTCACAAAGGTGAGTACACCCCTCTCATTTTTTAAAATATTTTATTATATCTTTTCATGTGACAACACAGAAAATGACACTGCTACAATGTAAAGTAGTGAGTGCACAGCTTGTATAACAGTGTAAATTTGCTGTCCCCTCAAAATAACTCAACACACAGCCATTAATGTCTAAACTGCTGCCAACAAAAGTGAGTACACCCCTAAGTGGAAATTTCCAAATTGGGCCCAAAGTGTCAATATTTTGTGTGGTCACCATTATTTTCCAGCACTGCCTTAACCCTCTTGGGCATGGAGTTCACCAGAGCTTCACAGGTTGCCACTGGAGTCCTCTTCATCTCCTCCATGACAACATCACGGAGCTGGTGGATGTTAGAGACCTTGTTCTCCTCCACCTTCTGTTTGAGGATGCCCCACAGATGCTCAATAGGGTTTAGGCCTGGAGACATGCTTGGCCAGTCCATCACCTTTACCCTCAGCTTCTTTAGCAAGGCAGTGGTTGTCTTGGAGCTGTGTTTGGAGTCATTATCATGTTGGAATACTGCCCTGTGGCCCAGTCTCCGAAGGGAGGGTATCATGCTCGGCTTCAGTATGTCACAGTACATGTTGGCATTCATGGTTCCCTCAATGAACTGTAGCTCCCCAGTGCTGGCAGCACTCATGCAGCCCCAGGCCATGACACTCCCACCACCATGCTTGACTGTAGGCAAGACACACTTGTCTTTGTACTCCTTACCTGGTTGCCGCCACACATGCTTGACACTCCCTGAACCAAATAAGTTTATCTTGGTCTCATCAGACCACAGGACATGGTTACAGTAATCCATATCTTTAGTCTGCTTATCTTCAGCAAACTGTTTGTGGGTTTTCTTGTGCATCATGTTTAGAGGAGGCTTATTTCTGAGATGACAGCCATGCAGACCAATTTGATGAAGTCTGTGGCGTATGGTCAGAGCACTGACAGTCTGACCCCCATCCCTTCAACCTCTGCAGCAATGCTGGCAGCACTCATATGTCTATTTCCCAAAGACAACCTCTGGATATGACGCTGAGCACGTGAACTCAACTTCTTTGGTCGACCATGGCGAGGCCTGTTCTGAGTGGAACCTGTCCTGTTAAACCACTGTATGGTCTTGGCCACCATGCTGCAGCTCAGTTTCAGGGTCTTGGTAATCTCCTTATAGCCTAGGCCATCTTTATGTAGAGCAACAATTATTTTTTGCAAATCCTCAGAGAGTTCTTTGCCATGAGGTGCCATGTTGAACTTCCAGTGACCAGTATGAGAGAGTGAGAGCGATAACACCAAATTTAACACACCTGCTCCCCATTCACACCTGAGACCTTGAAACACTAATGAGTCACATGGCAGCAGGGAGGGAAAATGGCTAATTGGGCCCAATTTGGACATTGTCACTTAGGAGTGTACTCACTTTTGTTTCCAGCAGTTTAGACATTACTGGCTGTGTGTTGAGTTATTTTGAGGGGACAGCAAATTTACACTGTTATACAAGCTGCTCACTCACTACTTTAAATTGTAGCAAAGTGCCATTTCTTCAGTGTTGTCACATGAAAAGATATAATAAAATATTTACAAAAATGTGAGGGGTGTAGTTACTTTTGTGAGATACTGCATATATATATATATATATATATATATATATATATATATATATATATATATATATATATATATATATATATATATATATAGTTTTATTTTTTATACATATATATATTGTGACAGGAAGTCAGGTAAATCTGTGAATGTAGTCACAGACAGGAGCTACACTTCCACCTTGGTTAGACAAATCACCAATTACTATAGGGTGTCGGCTGCAGAGGTAGCCAGAACTGTCTAAGGAAGTTGAAAGGCCTTCAGCTGTTCGGAATGAGGAAGTTAAGGCCTCTATAATTTGTCCAAAGGAAGTCCTATTGTTTGCTGCCTCCTGTAGCCGTGTGGGCTGGGAGAGGAGGACAGACATACGTGTGCCTCCCGACGCAGTGTGGGCATGGGAGAAGGACTGCTGCCTCCTGTCGCTGTGTGGGCTGGGAGAGGAGGACAGACAGATGAGTGCCTCCCGACAAGCTGGTGAGCATGGGAGAAGACCCCCTGAAGTGATGTGCGCTAAGGAGGGTAAACAAGTGTGAAGACTACTCGAAGTGAGGTCTTGGATCGTCTCAAGGTGAGAAGAGAAACTATTTCTATGTGGAAAGAAATAAATGCACTGCTTGCTATGTGGAGAGACAAGCAAATGAACTGTGTTTAATGAGAATGAATGTTTGCCATGTGAAGAAACAAAGGGACATGTTCCATATGAAGAGGAAAAGGGACATGTTAAATGAACTGTTTGCTGTGTGAAGAGATTATAAATGGACTATTGATGGTCTGCTGTAGGATCAGCAAAGTCTGCCCAACAGTAGGTTGGGGACAGACTTCATTAGATAGGTTCCAGTGTGTGAGAAGGTAGCCGCCCACAGTGGCAAGGATTTATTTTGTTTTATTTTATTTTGGCTGTTTTGAGGCTTGCAATTGTGTGAAGTAAATTGCATGAATAAATCAGTGTTGTTTGCAACCACTGCTCGGCTATCTCTCTGTGAAAACGCACCCCCAAAGGGGTCATCCACGCCTACCACCGAGCTAATCTCTCACAATATATATGTATATATATATATACATATATATATATATATATATATATATATATATATATATATATATATATATATATATATATATATATATAAATAACATAATAGTATACATTTTCCTTATCACGTTTCATTTTTTTCATTTAATCTGATTTTATGTAAAGAGGGAAAAAGTAAAGGGGGGGGGGGGGGTTATATATATATATAAAATATTTATATAATTTATATAATATAATAATACACATTTTCTTTATCACAATTGTCCCTGATTGCCCCCTTTGGAACCAAAGGGGGGATATATATACTGTGTATATATATATATATATATATATATATATATATATATATATATACAAATCCTCTGTCCATTCTTCCTGCACAGTTGTCCCTCTTTGTTATCCGATGTATAATCCTTCCAAGTTATTCAGTTCGCCATTTTGAAAAGCCAGTACAGAGGAGAGGTACTGGTGAAAAAAAATCACTTGTGAGTTAGTTTTTGCACATTAATTCTTGATAGACTGCATAGCTGGGGGCATGGCAGAGGTGTGTCCTTTCCATTCATAATTTGTGCTGTCATCCCAGACAGTTTGGAGGTACAGTATGTGTTTGGCCTGCACCTCAATAGATCAACATCAGTACAACCAACCTGCCAATATGGATCAAATCTCAGAATCTCAGATTCGATCCATCATGGCCAGCCGTATTTACTGTGGCTTTTTGTGTCAGTGACGACTCTCTGTTCTATAGTGAGCTGTACGTTATCTCTTCTAATAAAATCAGATTCAACTGAAAAATGCTTGCCATGTCAATTGCTCATTGCTCATCAGGACCACATGAGCATACTGGCTGAGAAGCACTGGTTTATTCTGGGGCACCTTACTGGAAGAAGAAGCCTTTAATGTGCTTCTTATTGGTCAGCATGGTTACGTGGCTGTGCTGACCAATGAGCGCTTGCCATTACAAACATTATCATGAATACCTCTCTCTCTGGGGCTGTGGATTGTGTTGTACAGACCTCTATACAGGCAGGATGGTGGATCACAGCCACTACGTTCAGCGGGGTCCAGAGCGGTGACCAGGATATTTAGAGTTAGTTCCCCTTTCCATTGCACTTATCCTTTAAGTAAATGTGCTCATTTGTAAAATGTTCATATTTTTGGAGATTCTACACGGCAAAAGTCCAGGATTTGGTCTTTACAACTCCCTTTTGGGCAAAGCCGATGGGTCGTCGGTACACTTGCTATGTCTTCAAGTACATTTTAATCTCTCTCATTTCTAATCTTTATCTTTATTTTGTAGTAAACTTTAACCGGTTGCTGCCCAAGTAACACATATGTGCGGCGACAAAAGGGTGGGCTTTACGCTCACACACCACAAATATGCATTTCTTGGCGGCATTTGTTTTCTGTACTGAGAGTGCGCTCATTACTCCCAGCACAGAGACCAAGCTGTCAAATACAGCTCTAAAGCCTCGTACACACGCACCGATTGTTGGCCGACCGATCGGCCGTCTTTTGTCCAGTGTTGTTGTGTTGGTTGAAATGTGCTCTAGACTGCACACAAATTTTGTCGGCCAACAACAACCAACTGCAAAAGTGATGTCATGTTCTGGTTTACTTTTCGTGTGTTTTTTCTTCTCTGAGCATGCCCAGTCTTGCTCAACTGATTTTTGTCTGCCGAAATCTGTACTGACTGAAGAACAATCGGCCGTTCAGGTGACTACCAACAAAAATTTTATAGCATGCACACCAGATTTTGTTCGGCCCGAAAAGTCGCAGTCGGTTGTCGGAAGCATCATACTAACAAGCCGACAATCGGCCGATCGGACGTTGGCCGAAAATTCGCGGCCAACAATCGGTGCGTGTGTACGAGGCTTTAGTCCCCACTAACAATCAGCTAAAAATATATTATAGGAATTAGTAAAATAAATAAAAAAATAAATAAAACTAAAAAAAACTCCAGACACCATCCACTGCCCTACTGACACCAATCTCTGCCCTACTGTGTTAGCCTAGGGGTGAACACCCTAATACAATAGGCTTTTCATACCTATGCCTATAGAAATCTACGGGGATGCAAAAAGCTGCTTGAAGAAGAGTCAAATGTAGGTAAGAAGGGGGTAAGAAGAGGTAATTTAGGTAAGAAGGGAGTAAGAAGGGGTATTTTTTTTAGGTAAGAAGAGGGTAAGAAGGGGTACTTTAGGTAAGAAGGGGGTCTGAAGAGGTAATTTAGGTAAGGAGGGGGTAAGAAGGGGTACTTTAGGTAAGAAGGGAGTAAGAAGGGGTATTTTTTTAGGTAAGAAGGGGTACTTTAGGTAAGAAGGGGGTAAGAAGGGGTACTTTAGGTAAGAAGGGGGTCTGAAGAGGTAATTTAGGTAAGGAGGGGGTAAGAAGAGGTAATTTAGGTAAGAAGGGGTAATTTTTTTAGGTAAGAAGGGGTACTTTAGGTAAGAAGAGGTATTTTTTTAGGTAAGAAGGGGTACTTTAGGTAAGAAGGGGGTAAGAAGGGGTATTTTTTATTAGGTAAGAAAAGCTAATTTAGGTAAGAAGGGGTACTTTAAGTAAGAAGGGGTAATTTAGGTAAGAAGGGGGTAAGAAGGGGTAATTTTTTAGGTAAGAAGGGGTAATTTAGGTAAGAAGGGAGTAAGAAGGGGTATTTTTTTTAGGTAAGAAGGGGTACTTTAGGTAAGAAGGGGTAATTTAGGTAAGAAGGGCTACTTTAGGTAAGAAGGGGGTAAGAAGGGGTAATTTAGGTAAGAAGGGGTAATTTAGGTAAGAAGGGCGTTACTGCAGCTGTCAAACATTTTGAATAATCTCAAAAGCATTTCAAGCTGATGCCATCAACACAAGCCCAAAGCCCATCAACACAGACCCTAGCTTGTCAATATTCTAGCAAAAAAGGGGGAGCAGCACAAGACGGTAAGTAAGGGGAAGAGGACAAGAAATATAAATCGACCCTGGTCTAATGCTTATCTATAAATATACATCAAAGTAATTTGGCTTCTTGGCTAAAAATGACTCTGTCAATTGGATGAATATTAAAATAAAATAACCCCGTGCATTACTAAACCCGTTGTTTGTCGGACTGATGAATTGCTTTGGATAGATGACATTTATCCCATGAATCCAGTGAAGCAAAAGACACAGCGATACTCGCAATATATTCATAATGCTACCATAGACATTAACGTCCAACAGTCGCTATTAAATATGCATTACACAGAGGCACTTCACTGAGCAAATATTAACTTTGGCGGCCGTGCCCCAACACTTTCTAATCAGCGCACAAGGTTACAAAAATACTAAAAAGGTGACTGGTGAATACATTCCCCTATCTTCTCCTTGTTCCTAAACTGATCACATGTTACAATGTGGTTGAACAATGTGCTTAGATTTAGATACAACTGTACAGAAAGCATAATAGGTCTTGGCTAATAATGTATGCATAAAAACTCAATAAAGATATACACTTTATTGATAAAAAGTATTGGGACGCCTGCCTTTACACATGAACTTTAATCTCATCCAAGTCTTAGTCTGTAGGGTTCAATATTGAGTTGGCCCACCCTTTCCAGCTATAACAGCTTCAACTCTTCTGGGAAGGCTGTCCACAAGGTTTAGTAGTGTCTATGGGAATGTTTGACCATTCTTCCAGAAGCGCATTTGTAAAGTCAGGCACTGATGTTGGAGAGAAGGCCTGGCTTGCAGTCTCCGCTCTAATTCATCCAAAAGGTGTTCTATCTGGGTTGAGGTCAGGACTCTGTGCAGACCAGTCAAGTTCCTCCACCCCAAACTCGCTCATTCATGTCTTTATGGACCTTGCTTTGTGCACTGGTCCAAATCAGTTGGTGGAGGGGGGATTAGGGTGTGGTGTTGTTTTCCAGGGGTTGGGCTTGGCCCCTTAGTTCCAATGAAGGGGTCTCTAAGGCGTCAGCATACCAAGACATTTTGGACAATTTCATGCTCCCAACTTTGTGGGAACAGTTTGGGGATGGCCCCTTCCTGTTCCAACATGACTGCGCACCAGGGCACAAAGCAAGGTCCATAAAGACATGGATGAGCGAGTTTGGGGTGGAGGAACTTGACTGTCCTGACCTCAACCCAATAGAACACCTGGGATGAATTAGAGTGGAGACTGAGAGCCAGGCCTTCTTGTCCAACATCAGTGCCCAACCACACAAATGCGCTTCTGGTAGAATGGTCAAACATTCCCATAGACACACTCCTAAACCTTGTGGACATCTTCCAAGAAGAGTTGAAGCTGTTATAGCTGCAAAGGGTGGCCAACTCAATATTGAACCCTACGGACTAAGACTGGGATGCCATTAAAGTTCATGTGTGTGTAAAGGCAGGCGTCCCAATACTTTTGACAATATAGTGTATATAAAACAGTAGAAGAATGGAATCTGTTTACCTACAGTACAGTACAGTCAGGGTGTAAAGATAGCCACACATATAAAGCTAGTCCGTCACATACAATACAATACGACTGAATGATCTGCTTTCTATCGACCAACAACTGTGAAGTTTGAGGATCTACCGGAATGATATAAATTGTACAAAATTCTAAATGTAATGATCAATTATATTAAATTGAACAATTGAATGATTTTATTAATTTTAAGGCAATTGAGCAGAAAATGCAAAGTTGTGACATTTGTGGCCAGTTTAGTTTCTTCTTTTTAAATCAGTTTTCTTTCTAATTTATAGACAATGAGAAATTTCATTTTTATTTTTTTGATTTATTTATTTTTTGATTCAATGTAAACTTTGTAGATTCAGTCAGAATCATGTGCGACCAGTTTAGAATGTTATTTACTTGAATGCCCTCACCCCCTCCCTTGCCAATTCACATAGAGGAAATTTTGTGTTATAAAAGAAAATATTATGGACACAGAAGCAATTGGGCAAAATGTTGTTTACCAATAACTGTATGCTGTTACTACATGTATTGATGTTACTTAGGGTTTTATTTCATCTTTTAAATTTTTTTGTTTTTAATTATATATATATTTTTTCATTTATTTTTGTCTTTTTATTCATGTTTCAACTTATTTATTTAAATTTAATTATTTAATTTGTATGTAGCACTGCCCCCTAGAGGGCTGCTGGATATAACACTTTCTGGATTCCCCGGGGTTACCCGTAGCAACTGTTTGCAGAAACATATCACTTTAAGTTCTTGGCTCAGTCTAATATCAGTCCAGGGGTTGTTGTTTTTATGGTTGTATTTAGAACTGGGATGGGAGAAGGGATGAGTGGAATACTCCAACTGTTAACTATTCACAATGCTGAGGACATCTAACTTGAGAGTGCGGTGAGGCCGCTGCTTCCTCCTGCCACTTGAATAAAGATAAAGTTAGTGTTGCTATGATACTTTTCTTCAGGGTACTCCCCTAGCACCCCCTTTCTCTCTTTGCTAGCTGACACCCGCCCACTGACTCTACACTCTGGAGTGGTCCCCTTCCTGGGCAGACCCCTGGGCAAGTTCCTCTGTACTCACGGACACTGTTTTTCCAGATTCACTGTTGCCCCCAACTCCTGAAGTCAGCTTCTTCTGGACCTCTGGGTTCAGCCTAACATGCACTGGCTCACCCGGCCGACTGCCTGTGGCCATCACCACCTGTTGCCTAAGAGGAGGCAGCCGCCACCCTCCGTCTGGGACCTGGCTTCCCGTCCAAAGACCCCTGCCTCATGTGTCCGTGACTTTTTATATCCTGTCCCATAATGCACCACTTGTTTGTGCCAACCCACTGGGACAGTATCAAAAGCCTGTGTACCATTGGTCAGGTTTCCTCCAGTAACCAATGTGCCTCCCTAATGGATCAACTGGGGTTTATTTTCGCCTTTCCCTGGATCAACAGCGGGTATAGGATTGTGTATATGGGATTGTATGGTTGGGTTTTCAATAGTTTTTTTTTTTTTTTGGTTGAACCGGATGGACTTGTGTCTTTTTTTAACCTGACTAACTATGTAACTATGTAACTGGGGACACTCCCTGAGACCAAATGAATACACACTGGGCACACTCAGCAGGCCTAACTACCAAACTTCCTGCTCCCTGATAAGCAGAGAGCACATACGTTTTTCACCTAACTAGGGGGGTGCTACATGTGTATATATATATATATATATATATATATATATATATATATATTTTTTTTTTTTTTTTTTCATTTTAATATTCTTTATTGTTTTAGAGTTAAACAAAATAACATACAGCATGGCATGGTAATACAAAAAAGGGATTACAGCCCCAAGTTGCCACAAAAGATGTAGTCATGCAAACATAACAAAACGCAGTAGAATAACCAGAAAACTTAGATACAGGAGTGTGTAGAGCATCATTGGACAGCCACATTCTCCATAATGAGATAAATGGAGAACTTAGAGTAGTCAATAAAGTTACATCAGCTTAAAATCAACTGACGGTCAGTATCAAAGAAAAGGAGTGAGGAAGAAAGCAGAGAGGAGAAAAAAAAGAGACAAAAGGGCAAGAGGATCAGGAATACATGAAAAGATCCGGGGAGGGGAATAGACTGTAGTGCATAAGGGACCCCCAGCCACAGGTAATTGAGTATTATGCCACAAGATTAGGGTGATGGTACAAAATCCACGGATCCCAGGTCTTGAGAAATTTGGCAGGAGTACTAAAAAGTACACTAGTAAGCTGTTCATTTATAAGAAATCCATCCAACCTGGTTTTGACCTCAGAGAAATAAACAAATTGCTTCTTCCATGCTCTGGCAATTGTCAATCTGGATGCTAGGAGGACATAATGTGCAAACTTAAAATGCTGTTTAGTAAGGCCCAGCGGTTTAAAAATGTAATAAAGCAAACCAAGGTCTCAAGGGTCCCAAACATCTCGTGAACACTTTTTCCAAAAACGTCCCAGAATGGGGCAAATCCACCAGGTGCGGAGGACATCCCCAGATGCCTGGCAACCTCAAAAGCAAAGTCCCATGTGTCCAGGGAATAAATGGGCAACTCTAGCAGGCACTAAATACCGTTGGTAATTTATTTTTTTTTTAATTCAATTTCAGTCTGTTTTTTTGTTCAAGTTTTTCCTTGTGCTTTTCCTTGGGCTCTCCCCACCAAGGGGGTATCCAGCATTCGCAGCACCAGTAGCTGTATGTATTCTCCTTTTCGCAATGGGTGGCTGACACACTATATTCTTATTCTCCAGTTACCCCCGCAGTCTGATACCTGGCTTATGGTGTCCTGTTCTGGAGGTTGATGTGGAGCTCCTCTGATGAGTCTTCTATGGTTTGGTGACTTCTGACACTTTCCAGCACGGTGACTGGGCAATGAAGGGGGAAATCTCTCCCAACTCTCAGCTTCTCCTCCTGCTAACAAGTGTCCACAATCAGGGGACAGTTCCCCTTAAAGTGTCATTCCACCTTGTGGGGGTCCTAGGCCTGCAATGTGCAGACTGTAGACATGAAGCTGATTCTGCTCTGACCTGTGTGAGGCTCTTCTTTGTTTCTCCTCCATGTCCCCGAAAGAAGATGGAGGATTCTTGTCCTGGCTGAGAGGTGTGAGGGCCGTTCTGTGTCTGCACTACGGATCTGGGAAGACTCCAATCACATTGTGAGCCAGCCTACAAGGTGTGTCTTTATGTATGATGCCTTTTGGGCAGCCCACTCATTTCAAAAGTTTCTGTCTTTCTGCTTATCCTTTAGAGCAGTGATGGCGAACCTTGGTACCCCAGATGTTTTGGAACGACATTTCCCATGATGCTCAACTACACTGCAGAGTACATGAGCATCATGGGAAATGTAGTTCCAAAACATCTGGGGTGCCAAGGTTCGCCATCACTGCTTTAGAGATTTGGACAGCCCCCTTACTTGGGAATCGACACTGAACAGTCTGGGTGGGCACTGAGTCACCTAGGCTTGTCTAGGTGACTAGTTTGCTTACTGTTTAATTAGATTACTGTTTATGTTGGCTGTTCCTTAGCTATGTTAATTATCATAATGTTTGCATAACGTGATCGAGCTCTGATTTTGTGCGGTATTTACAATAAAGAGAGTTCCGGTTTGCACCTAAGCTAGTGTCATCTAGTTCTTGGGTGCAATTCCCTGTTATGATACCTGGTTCGTGCTTTCAGACTGGAGGACACTGTATCTTGACAGAGGCACCCAAGCTGGGTGCTGGATGGTCTGTCACATGTATATTCTGGCTAGTGATTGAGGCTTGAAAAGTAACTGAAAAGTCCACTTTAAGTAAGCCCAAGTAACTCTCCTACAAAAACTTCCAGCTGGGCCAGTACCGTAATAAATTTTGCCAGCTGGCACAATATTTGACATATCATAGATACTATAGCTGACATCCAGCATTAAATGAATATTTTATCTCATTAGTTAACCTCATCTGTGACATACATATTCCACATCTCCCTCTGATTGAATAATATGAAAAATCTGTTTTATTACAGGGAAGCCATCCAAGAAAAGACATCTCTGTTGTCAATTTCTGCCTTTTAAAAATTCTGCCGTTCGCTTTATGCTTTAACGGATGTTAAGTGATTGATGGCAGAAATTACTTTATTCCTCTCCCCTGTTCTTGCAAAGGGCCATAAATTCACAATGTTTACTGCTGATTTAGAATTGAAGACCATAATGTGTTGTGATGATGAATGGACATGGGCTGTCATCCTTTACATACCGCTGGAAAGAAGCTAAATGTTCGAAGAAGAGGGATGATTGAGCTTTTCAAGCCAAGATTGCACCCCAGGAAAAAAAAAAAAAAGCATAGTTTTTTCCAGATTTTATATTTTACCTCGTTAAAGAGGAACTACAGTGAAACTTTAGTAATATAAATTCACTTAGTGGTGTATCCACTGTGCTGCACATACTGTAACTTGTGCAATGAGCACAGCTGTAAGAGGGAACCAGCAGGCTCCACCCACTACAGACTCTCTGTATAAAACTACAGGAGGGGGCGGAAACAAGACCAGTCACCCTGCACAAGGAGAGGGAGAAGCAATGACTGGTCTGTATTCAGAGGCATAGAACCTTCAGGGACCTGGTGCAAGAAACCATGAAGGGCCCCCCAGACCCCTGGCCGGGGCCCTTCTCTTCAAGCCTGGGGCTCTTTGCACTGATCCTGGGGCCCTTTACTCTCATTGCGGGGCCCTTTATTACAGTCCCGCAGTGGGGCCCTTTCACAAGTTCTGCAGTGGGCCCCCTTCCATATTGGGGCCTCCCCACGCTGATGGAATGCCATGGCCCGGTTGCAGGTGTGACCTTTGCGATCCTGGAAATTCACCCACTGGTGTTAGTTTTTATTTTTTTGTATTTTAATTGTATTATTTTTTATAATTTTATTAAATTTTTTTACAATGTCATTAACTATGACTAATGTCCATTCAGAAAAGGAAGGAGCTGGTAAATTACATATTTACCGACCCCTTCCTGGTTCTCTATTGTCACACATCCCCTGCAGCAGCTGACAGGAGAGAGGAGGGAGCACAGTGGGGGGGGGGGGGGGACAAGGGGAGCACACAGGGGCCCAGAGACAGCAGAACACAAGTGAACTGGATAGGAGGAGTGGCGGGGGCAGCATACAGGGGAACCAATCTCCTCCATTTTCCTCCTGCAGCTACAGGAGGAAAAAGGAGGACAGTGATTTCTCTACATGCTGCCCCTGCCACCTCTGCTGCCCCTTCTATCCAGGTGTACAGGAGAGCCGCACAGGCCCCCTGGAGCATGGGGCCCGGTTGCAATTGCAACCCCTGCAACCCCTGTAGTTACGCCCCTGTCTGTATTACAGGGAGCTCCTTCAAAGCTTCTGTTATGCTCTCTCTTCAGAAAACCTACAGTGCTCTATGGATCCTAGGCTTACACTGTTATAAATGCTTGTTTGTAAAATAAGGATTTTATTAACAAAGGTAAAGGAAAAAACATAAACCAGGCTCAAAATATATAGAGTAATAGAAAACTGACCCTAAAGCATTATAGCTTCCCTTAAAACTTCTGATAAAGTTTAAAACAAAGTTATATTACATATAAGTGTTAAAAAGAGCTCATAGGGCATACATGACATGAAACCACCTACCTCCTTGTACAGGGCTGGGAAAGGGCCCTGCTCTCGGACTAAGCCGCGTCGGTCTATCTCCGCCACGTCTTCCTGTGACGCCAGCATATCAATGATGTGCTCATCATTTGGACAGGCCCTTGTGACAGGTTACCCAAATTTATGTCTTTGCTTTCACAGAATTACTTAAATTTGAAGTTTACATGCAGTCTAGTGCTGAGCGCATTTTATTTTTGGATTTTGATGATTTTTGGCGATTTTGACTGTTCATTATCTACCATGTTGTATCAGAAAGAAACAAGTGGGTAATATGATATTACATGCCAAAAGTTCCCACCCGGCCCCCCTCCTGCGGAATATTCCTATGGTTTCATTTGGGATGTGGATGTGTATCTGTGCTTTCCAAGACTTTCCAAGAAGTGTTTTATTCATGTTTGGTCTAAAGCATGTTTTCTCTCATTTTTTCTATTTAAGGTAATAAAACATGAAATGTAATCTCTTATCTTTTTTCTTTTCTTTTGGTTATCTATTATTTTCTTGTGTTGCTTCTTTTCTACACTGAAGTTAACCTTTAAGCATTAAGGCAATCCTACCCAGCACAGCACAACAAGGTTTACAAAGCAGGCCTTATCTCTCCCAGAAGCCTTTGCTTCTCCGAGGACCTTACAACTGCCAGGAGCGATAGCGAGTCAATTATTAGTGTTATTACAGCCAGGTATAGTTATTTCAGCACAATAGTTATTTCAGATTTTCTTCATTTCCATATGTTCCAAAGCACGTTGTATTTTTTCCTGGCATTTAATCCAAATTTAACCTTTTACCGCTCACATAATTGCCTATGTGTGGTGGCAAAGGGGGTGATCTTTAACACTCACATGCTGCTTATATGTCTGGGGGGAGACAAGAGGGAAGAAGCGCAGTGCCTTCTAAGTGCAGCAAGACATTTATTGAAGAGGTACAGCAGTATCACACTCACATGTTTTAGGTGAATGAGAGGCAGTTTCAGCAAGATTTGCAAGTCATCTGGGGCATCACTGGAGCGAGTCCTGGTGGTGGAGGCAGGGAGTCCCAATGAGAGAGGCAGGGGGGGTTCCTCCGTTTGCACCGGGGCGGCCTCGGTGGTGTCCATGGGCTCCCCGTCAGTTGGTGGAATGCTGGCACTCGTGGGTCCTGGGATCCTGACGTCACTCCTGGCGGTGACGCGTTTGCGGAGCATGTGCTCCTTCTTCAGGCCGTGAATCTTTCAACAGGGCTTTCTGTGTTGAGAGCACCCTTGCTGCGCCCTCCCTGCACAGTGACCAAACTGTCAAAGACAAGTCCCTGCTAATGATCAGGAGCTGGTAGGACCAACTTCCATTCATGTGACCACACAGTCACATGATCGGCCAGTCCTCTGAACCATCCCCCCCGCCTGTAAAGACCCTGTTAACCCCTTTACGCCCCAGTAACACATATGTGCAGCAGCAATAAGCTGGGTTTTAACGCCTGCATGCCACACAAATGCTTTGCTGGGTATGCAATGTGTTGGCGTGACCAGCTTCCAATCATGTGACCACTGTGACAGCCAATTACAGTGGTGACATGACCGCCGATCCTTCCTGCCCCCCCTGGACATTAAGAACTTTGAAAGGTCAGATGGGAAGGGGTGAAAGGAATGCTGGGGCTGGGTGGGAACAGGTTACCACTTCTGGACCAGAAGGATTCGGCACCTTGTTATTTTAAAGGACAATTGTGCGGTTGTGCGACGCTGTACCTAAATAAAATTGATGTCCTTTTTTCCCCACAAATAGAGCTTTCTTTTTGTGGTATTTGATCACCTCTGCAATTTTTATTTTTTGCGCTATACACAAAAAAAAGAGCGACAATTCTGAAAAAAAAAAAAAAAACAATATTTTTCACATTCTGCTATATAACATTACCCAAAAATAAATAAATAAATAAATAAAAACAATTTTTTTTTCATAGTTTTAGGCCAATTTGTATTCTGCTACATATTTTTGGTAAAAAAAAAAAAAAATCCTAATAGGCGTATTTTTATTGGTTTGCACAAAAGTTAACGTGTCTACAAACTAGGGGAAAGATTTATATAATTTTTAGTTTTTAGTTTTTTTACTAGTAATGGCGGCGATCTGCGATTTTTAGCAGGACTGAGACATTGCAGCGGACAGATCAGACCCCTAACTGACATTTTTGACACTTTTGGGGATACCAGTGACATTACTACAGTAATCAGTGCTAAAAATATGTACTGTTACTGTAATAATGACACTGACAGGGAAGGGGTTAACCTAGGGGTGATGAAAGGGTTAATTGTGAGCCTAGGGAAGTGTTTTCTAACTGTATGGGGGAGGGACTTGTGACATGACCATAGAGACATGTGATCCTATATAGAAGGATCACAGGCGCTCTGTGATCATTTCAGAGAGAACAACGGTCTGCTGTGTTTACTACAGCTGACCGTCCTTCTCTCTCAGCGTGGAGCGATCACGGGTGCCGCTGGTCTCGTTGATCGGAATCCCCGCTGCCCAGGAGCGCTCCCGCGAACCGCCGTACAGGTACAGCGATTCGCACAGCAGAGCCAACCTGCTGCAGTATATATGTCGGCAAGTGGTTAAAGAATATGTTTACCATCCTAATAAATTTCAGAGAATACAGCAGAGAGCAGTGGAATACATTTTGCAGTGAGCTTGGGTTCCTTATATTGCCTCATTATGTGCTCTGCAGGTTCTTGAAAGATCCATTGTGTAAGGGGAAGCTTTACAAATTGGGCAGACAAGAAACTCTTCAGATGGGACCATATTGATTTCCTGGTAATATTCAGAGCTTCTCGATACCAAATTCTCCCCCCGCCCAAGTCCTGATCCTGCTTTCGATGGCATCAGGCAATACTGCAGCTGACCACGGTAGAAATGGGAGAATGTTGAGGACACACGCAAGACCTCTGTAAATTCCTCTAAGGATGGACTTTGCCATCAAACATATTAAACACCATAATGACTATATACATTTTAAAGCTGGCAGTCCCCAATGGGAGTTTCTTGAATCAGCCCTGGGTCTTCTGAATATAAAGTGCTCCAAGGCATGTTTATTAGGATTGATGGAGGCTATTCCAGTTACTTCCTATAACAAAAAAACTATTGAGAATACCCCATTTCAATGCAAAAAAATGTCTTAATTACCTGGAATAGGCCCTTTCCTCCAACCGTATTAGAATGGAAACAATTGATAAATACTGTTCTTCCTTTATATGTACCAACTTACATATACCACCATGGGCTATTCAAAATTCATTGATTTAAATTGTAAAGTCTTTGGATCCAATCTGCCCTTGCAGCACAACTCCTCTTATACTATCCATTCTGTTAAGTTTGTGACAATGTATAGATTGATACTCTCTATGGTTCCACTATGTGCACTATGTACTACTGCTATTAAACAGAACACTGTATTAGTTTGTGGAGAGCTTCAGAAAGACCCGGAATTAGCAGGTACAATTGTTTCAAAGAAAACAATAAGTAATGCACTCAACCGCCATGGCCTGTATGCACGCTCACCATGCAAGATTCCATTGCTGAAGAAAAAGCATGTTGTAGTTCGCTGCACAACATTTAGACAAGCCTTGGATACTGTGAGAATATAGTCTGGTCAGATGAGACCAAAATTGAACTCTTTGTATGCCATATTACATACCATGTTTGGAGGTCAAATGGCACTGCACATCACCCCAAAAACACCCCCATACCCACAGTGAAGTTTGGAGGTGGGAACATCATGGTGTGGGGCTGTTTTTCAACATTATCATGTTGGAATACTGCCCTACGGCCCAGTCTCCGAAGGGAGGGGATCATGCTCTGCTTCAGTATGTCACAGTACATGTTGGCATTCATGGTTCCCTCAATGAACTGTAGCTCCTCAGTGCCGGCAGCACTCATGCAGGCCCAGACCAAGACACTCCCACCAGCATGCTTGACTGTAGGCAAGACTCACTTGTCTTTGTACGCCTCACCTGGTTGCCGCCACACACGCTTGACACTATCTGAACTAAATAAGTTCATCTTGGACTCATCAGACCACAGGACATGGTTATTATTATTATTTCAGGTACGTATATAGCGCTGTCAATTGACGCAGCGCTTTACATATACATTGTACATTCACATCAGTCCCTACCCTCAAGGAGCTTACAATCTAAGGTCCCTAACTCACATACATACACAGTAGGGCCATTTTTTTCTTTTTTTTTTATACAGGATCCAATTAACCTACCAGCATGTCTTTGGAGTGTGGGAGGAAACCGGAGTACCCGGAGGAAACCCACGCAGGCACAGGGAGAACATGCAAACTCCAGGCAGGTAGTGTCGTGGTTGGGATTCGAACCAGCGACCCTCTTGCTGCTAGGTAAAAGTGCTAACCACTACACAACTGTGGTTCCAGTAATCCATGTCCTTAGTCTGCTTGTATTCAGCAAACTGTTTGCAGACTTTCTTGTGCATCATCTTTAGAAGAGGCTTCCTTCTGGGATGACAGCCATGCAGACCAATTTGATGAAGTGTGTGACATATGGTCTGAGCACTGACAGGCTGACGCCCCCCCCCCACCCCTTCAACCTCTGCAGCAATGCTGCCAGCACTCATACGTCTATTTCCCAAAGACAACCTCTAGATATGATGCTGAGCACGTGCACTTAACTTCTTTGGTCGACCATGGCGAGACCTGTTCTGAGTGGAACCTGTCCTGTTAAACCTCTGTATGGTCTTGGCCACTTTGCTGCAGCTCAGTTTCAGGGTCTTGGCAATCTTCTTTTAGCCTAGGCCATCTTTATGTAGAGTAACAATTCTTTTTTTCAGATCCTCGGAGAGTTCTTTGCCATGAAATTCTATGTTGGACTTCTAGTGACCAGTATGAGAGAGTGAGAGCGATAACACCAAATTTAACACACCCGCTCCCCATTCACACCTGAGACCTTGTGATTGGGCCCAGTTTGGAAGTCTTCACTTAGGGGTGTACTCATTTTTGTTGCCAGCGGTTTAGACATTAATGGCTGTGTGTTGAGTTATTTTGAGGGGACAGCAAATGTACACTGTTATACAAGCTGTACACTCACTACTTTACATTGTAGCAAAGTGTCATTTCTTCAGTGTTATCACATAAAAAGATTTAAATTAAAATATTTACAAAAATGTGAGGGGTGTACTCACTTTTGTGACATGCTGTATAGTATATACAGTATGTCACAAAAGTGAGTACACCCCTCACATTTTAGTAAATATTTTATTATATCAATCAAGAATTTTTCTATATATATAAATATATATATATATATCATTTTTTTTTTTTCTTGATTACTTTGTGTCAAATATATCTCCATTAAAGTTTTGGCGAAAACAAGGAAAAAAGAAAATTGTGAACATATTAACCTCCGACCGCAATTAAAAACATTATTAGCATGAACTCATTTCATTATTTTTACAAAAAAGGCTTTAATTACCATTAAATGGTATTTATTAGAAAGATTTAATTATTCTTTAATTTAATTTTTTTATAGCTGAACTCAGGGCAGGAATGAAAAATGTTGATTAATGCAATTGTGTACTCGTGAAAAAAAATGAAATATATATTTAAACAGCAGCTAGGATGAACACCTGCTGCCTGTTATCGTCCTCCAATAATTGGTAGTAGGAAGAGTCGCACTAAAAGCCAATCAGGCTCTGCAACAGTGCACATGTTCATGGAGTGAACACGCTGACAGGAGCAGAGTGGTCAGAGGGATTAATTTTCATGTGGTGATTCTTTGCCATTGCCCAATAAGTAAGCTGTTGGACAGCTAAGACATCTAGCATGGGTTGCAGGCCAAACCTTTTGGTTAGTGAAACAACTGGCCTAAAGTCTACATTTAGGGTCTTTTCCAGATGGAGGGACCCCCCACCCAGGCCCCATAAAAATGAAATTCACCGTGTTCTCGTCAATTTATTATACTTGTTCTGTTAAACAATATGAGAACCTACAAACCCCCAAAAACCTGCCAGGTTATTGCCTGTTCTACCGTAGATCACAAGGGTCCACAGAATGTGTGGTTGTATGTTTGCCATGCCCATGAACATAGAAACATAGAAAACTGAATATAGAAAAAAGACCAAGTGGTCCATCAAGTTTGCCCCATTTTTCTTTTTAATTTATACATGTTTTTTTAATTTTTTACTTAACTTTTTTTGTGATGATCTCTGTTTGTCCTAAGCATGTTTTAATATAATTGCACTTGCTTTCCGTCTTTCCCTTCTGTGCTCCCTCCTTCCTGTCCCCTCCCATTGATGACGTATTTCCTGATCCTGCTTATTTATGCTGGTGGGGATAGAGATGGCCACATCTGTCTAGGCCTTCATACAATCTGCTTGCATTGGTTTTTTTGGTTGTTGCACTTGATTTCCGTCTTTCCCTTCTGTGTTCCCTTCTGTCCCCTCCCATTGATGATGTATTTCCTGTTCCTGCTTCTTTATGCTGGTGGGGATAGAGATGGCCACATCTGTCTAGGCCTTCATACAATCTGCTCGCATCCAGGAACACATTACCATGTTTTGACCTGCAGATACCATCTTTCAATCATCTGCTACATTTTGTTGTCTGCAATAACTACTGCTTGCAATAAAACCTATGTGGATGAAAATAAATGGTGTCTGGTGAGTTCAGCTATCTGATAACGATTGTGTGCGGTGATTGTATCTGCTTATACAGACCAGGAATAGGTCTCAGCAAGGGATAAGTCACTATTACAACAAATGGAGTCGGAATACATTCAGTGTATGTGCTCTTCAGTACAGTGACTTACTATCACTAAAAGTAGTAGATTGGAGGTGATGACTGATCTACAAACTGTTGTGGAATAGAAAAACAGATGTCAATAAACCATCCACTCACTGGTAAATTCAGCTTTTTAGAATGAATGTGAAGTCTACAGGTTACAGCACTGACAGGCAACAGCTGGGTTTTCTGGAAAAATGAAAGGGCAATTCCAGCTCATACCATGTTTTAATACCTACAGATTATTATTATTATACAGGACTTATAGAGCGCCGACAGTTTGCGCAGCGCTTTACAATATGAGGGACAAGAAGGAAAATTCCCCTATTGGTGGGATTTTAAAGGCACTCAATTGTTACATATACACAAATTAGGTTTTAGAAATAACATTTATTGAAAAATTATTACAAAAAGTTAAAAAATGTCAAGCTTTGCATAATACATCACATCAACAGACGAATAGTGACCACATGGCCCCAGGCCCTATATAAAGGCTGGTCAGCACAGAACATTGAGACTGTGTCTAACTTTAGAACCTTCCCTGTTACTTCCAAACGGCATTCCTTGATGTTCGGTTGAAGCATTCTGATCACTTGTTTTTAATAATATGCGGGCAGGCTAATTGTTTGAAACCACCACAGCAAAATATACCACTATCCAAGGTCATCCCTGAGGAAGGAGTAATCATTGACACTCCGAAACGCGTCGGGACTATACCCTGGGGCCATGTGGTCACTATTCGTCTGTTGATGTAATATATTATGCAAAGCTTGACATTTTTTAACTTTTTGTAATAATTTTTCAATAAATGTTATTTCTAAAACCTAATTTGTGTATATGTAACAATTGAGTGCCTTTAAAATCCCACCAATAGGGGAATTTTCCTTCTTGTTAACCATTTGGGATGTGGCACCCTTGGGAGCATTCAACATGAGCACACTTTGCATACAATATGAGGGAAGACAATACAGTTACAATACAATTCAATACAGGAGGAATTAGAGGGCCCTGCTCGTTAGAGTTTACAATCTAGAACAGGGATACTACGGCCCTGCAGTTGTTAAGGAACTACAATTCCCATCATGCCTAGTCATGTATGTGAATGTCAGAGTTTTACAATGTCTAATGGGATGTGGAGTTCCGCAACAGCTGCAGGGCCATAGTTTGGGAATCCCTGATCTAGAAGATAAGAACAGAAACAATGTATGAGGGGACTCCATAACAAAACCATTACATCCCATTCACACTGATCCAGCTTGGACCGCGACTTGTCAGCCTGACAAGTCGCGGTCCGTCGCGTCCCATAGTGTAGTACAGGAACAGTTCTAATAGGAGCGACACAAGTCGCTCCGACTTAGAAAAAGGGTCCTGTACTACTTCGGGGCGACCTGGAGCGACTTGCATAGACATTAATTTTATGAAGTCCGTGCAAGTGGCGCCAAAGTCGCGCTGCACGCGACTTCACAGGTCGCCCCAAAGTCGGATCCGACATAGTGTGAACAGAGTCTTAAACTCTAGGCATTGTTTTTTTTTTTTTTTAAAAGGTACCCCAGACACGCTTTCTGAAAGAGTAGAGATGGATTAGAACACCTGTCAGGTTTTCATTCCTGCCCCTGTCTCTATTATTGAGATTCATCCTCTCTATTTTTCATGTTTACTGTTATCACCAAAAGTTAAAGAAATTACAAAATTTTGGGTTGTCCTCAAAACAGGAATAGAATGGGTACCGTAATCTTTTTTAAAGATATTTGTACATATTTAAACAGTGATTTATCCCATTGCAGGCAACCCTGTTATATGTTTTTACCTATGTTCTTACATGAATTAGAATAGAATTTTAAATTTTAAAGGATTACTTTTTGGTTTATTTGTGACTTGATACCTTTAAAGTTTGAATATCTGTAACAAAAAAAAAAAAAAAAACAGGTTCACAGATAGTAGTAATGTTGTTGAAAATTATTCATATCAGTACTCAATAGTAAGGACATTTACCAGAGGCGTAACTAGAACCTTCAGGGCCATGGTGCAAGAAACCATGAAGGGCCCCCCGGACCCCTGGCTGGGGCCCTTCCCTTCAAGCCTAGGGCTCTTCCCACTGATCCTGGGGCCCTTTACTCTTGTTGAGGGGCTTTTTACTACGGCCCCCGCAGCGGGACCCTTTCACAAGTTCTGTAGTGGGCCCCCGTCCTGCCATCTTGGGGTGGAATGCCAGGGCCCGGTTGCAAGTGTGACCTTTTCGCGATCCTGGAAGTTCCCCCACTGGTGTCAGTAGTTTTTATTTTTTGGTATTTTAATTGTCCTATTTGTTATCATTTTATTTTATTTTTTTTTACAATGTCACTGACTATGACTCTGTCCACTCAGAAAAGGAAGGAGCTGGTATATTGTATATTTACTGACCCCTTCCTGGTTATCTATTGTGATACATCCCCTGCAGCAGCCGGCAGGAGAGGGAAGGGAGCACAGTGTGGGGGGGGGGGGGGGACCAGGGAAGCGCACAGGGGCCCAGAGACAGCAGAACACAAGTGAACTGGATAGGAGGAGTGGCGGAGGCAGCATACAGAGGAACCAATCTCCTCCATTTTCCTCCTGCAGCTACAGGGGGAAAAAGGAGGACAGTGATTCCTCTACATGCTGCCCCCACCGCCCCTCCTATCCAGGTGTACAGGGGAGCCGCACAGGCCCCTGAAGCATAGGGCCCTGTTGCAATTGCAACCCCTGCAGTTACGCCCCTGACATTTACCTATATGTTCCCTGGTCTTGATCAAGTGATCTCTGTGGAGAACTAACCCTAAACCCGCCATGACTGCCTTAAAGTGGTTGTAAACCCTTACATATACCCAGTAAAATGTGATACACAGAGATAAAACAAATCATCATACCTAAGTTGTACTTGTTTATCTATGGCGGTATTTTTTCTAAAGCCATTCAAAGTGCAGAATTTACACAGGATCTCTCAGCTTTGAGAAGCAGGGGGCGGAGAGCTGAAGTTACATCAGTGCAGGGAGCTCTGAGAACTGATTGGAGGGAAGGGACACACCCCCATCACACAGCACACAGGAACAGAGCTTGAGGCTGTCAATCAGCTGGAGATCCCTCCCCATCACCATTTTTCTCTTGGTGTCAGGAAAACTTGTCAGAAGTCATTCCTGCTAATAGCAGAGGAATCGGGCAGCAGACAGAAATCACTGTTAGTACTCTGGATTAAGACAAGCACACACAATATTCCATGCCTGAGGTTTTAACCACTTTAAGGAACTTGGCTGTGGATCACAGTACATCTCTTATTTTCACTAGCGTGCCCAGTATAACCATTTTATTACTTGGCAGAAATGGGTTGGTCGGTATTGTAGGGGCCAGCAAATGCTGGTAAAGGTTGTAGGGCACAGTAAGGGGACTGCACAGAGGAGACTATGCATTGGGGCCCCTACATCTGTATTTTTATGTCCCTACATTCTAATCACAGAACCTAAAAAAACTCAGACTTCAGTCTTCTGCTTCTCACTTTTTCATTCTTTGTTCTTGTGTTATATTTTATAAAAGGTAATTTTTACCTTGAAGCTTGTTGATGATTTGTGAATATATTCTCCTGATTTATTGGAGTGGGTTAGGAGAATGTTATCGATCTACAGTGCTGTGTGCCAGACCTATTTCACACATGATTGTTAATGTCTTTTTCTTTTACGGGGTTTTAGGTGGTTGTTGCGGCTGCTATGAATAATGTAGGTCAGTAGTTAACCATTTAAAGTGTATCTCAAGCCAAAACTTTTTTTTTCATTTTTGATTGATTGGGCAAGGGTTAAAAACCCCATTCATTTTTTTTTTACACTTTTCATACCCCTGAAGAAATTATTTGAATAATTAATGGAATAATTAACGGGGAGCCGACGCATTTCAACACTTGAAAAATTCCAAAAACTGAGATCTGAAAGTTTTAACACACGTGAGAAGCTCACAGTGTGCCATAAAATCAAAGCCAGCAATTTCACTACAGGAGAGGAGCCTGTATGACTGTGCAAGACTGAAGGGAGGGTGGCGGGCCAGCTTTAACTCTTTGCACCCATCTCTTCTAACCCTCTGTGTTTATTTCCTCTAACCCTCTGCGCCCATTTCCACTAAACATGTATACGCACATCATCTAATCCTCTGTGCCAATTTCTTCTAATTCTTTGTACCCACATCATCTAATCCTCTGTGCCAATTTCCTCTTATTCTTTGTACCCACATCCTCTAATCCTCTGTGCCCATTCCCTCTAAACATTTGTACCCATCACCTCTAATCCTTTGCACCTATCTCCACTATTCCTTTATACCCTGTATCCATCTCCTCTAATCCTATGTACCCTGTACCCATCTCCTCTAATCCTTTGTACCCATCTCATGTAGTCCTTTGTACCCTGTACCCATCTCCCCTAATCCTTTGAACCCATATCCCCTAAACTTTTATACCCATTACCTCTAATTATATGTCTCTATTTTCTTCTATTACAATGCTACCATCACCTTTATACCAATCTCTTCTAATACTATGTAATCACCCTTTCTAACCCTTTGTACCCATCCCTTACAATCCTTTCATTTGGTTGTCTCTTAATTATAGCAGTAGCAAATGTCTGCCTGCCAAGTGCACTACTTCAGATGATTTTTGGTAAGTCTATGAGGTCTAGCAGATAGGAAGCCCACGATCAAATGAAAGAGTGCACAAGGCAGGCTGACAATGCTGCTGTTTACTGCAAGGCAGTGGCTTAGCATTACCAGCCTGCAACAAGAAATGCTGTTATTGGACAGTCTCAAGGTAAGAAACTTTGCAGCAGATTCACAAAAAAAATTGCTTAAGAAAGCTTTTTACAGTAAGGTATAATACCAAAAATGCTGAAAAAAAATAATAAAGGTATAGATACAATTTAAGCAATACAGATAGGATCATCCTCACTGTTATTTTAACAATTCTAGGCTCATTAGTTAGCAATGTAAGCAGCAGAGCAGTTCCCCTTACTTCAACCCCTGTAATCATTCTGCTTGTCTACATATGCAACAAAGACATGCCCGGAGCTTGAAGGAAATGATAAGCATAGGGCTTACATGACAGGGTGGAAGGAAAACCAGGCAGTAGAGGTTAAATTAGTTGTTGGGATATGAGAGGTCAGGACTCTTACCTTATTGGCAGAGCAGAAGAGGTGATGGGGAGGAGCAGGAGAGAGAGTAGTTGGAGGGGAGGAGTGAAGGGGCTTCACTTGCAGACTAGAGATCGTAGAAGAAACGTCCCTCTAACCCGTCCTGGTGATGCCGTTTTCTGTTGTTCTGTTAAAGAGGTTGGATGTTGGTGGTTGGGGTCCTTGACGAGGGTCAAAAACATGGTGTCGAATGATAAAATGGTGGGATCCATCTCAGGTATGGAGTCGTTTGGTT
Source organism: Pelophylax lessonae (assembly GCF_965119305.1). Lineage (NCBI taxonomy): Eukaryota > Metazoa > Chordata > Amphibia > Anura > Ranidae > Pelophylax > Pelophylax lessonae. Next base: position 708,706,276 of record NC_138769.1, on the reverse strand, counting down.
GGTTTGGTTCAGTCTAGACCTACCAGGTAGTGTAAGGTGGTAGGGGTTTGTGGTCAGTTAGGATAATCCTCGTGTTTTGGCGGCTGGGGACAGAACCTAACTTAATGGTACCACAGACTCCAAAGTTGTGGGAGATGGTATTGTCAAGGATCTGCAACCATTTTTGATCTGGATTGGTTTGACTGTTTTATGTTTTCTGTTATTTATGGCTTTGTTTAATAAAAGGCCGAACCGGCCATTTAATCCCTGTGCTGAGTTAGTGTTGTCATTTAAAGGTAAAGGGGGTGGTGTTGGGTACTGAGCCAGGTAATATGGTTAAACAGGTGGGATCTGAACTATCCTAGTCATGTCCTGGGCTGTAAGTTGACAAATAAACTGGTTAGAGAGCTGTAAGAAGAAAGCTAAATGCTTGCCCAAACATAAACCGCTGCAGGGCAAAGTAACCGGTCCTCTTAGCAACCCCACTCCCCACTCCACCAGCATTGTCACATGGTGGGAAGTGGGATGAGCTACAAGCTCATCAGTGGCCATAAGTACTGGATGTTTCTCTTTGCTGCTGGTGGCAGGAAACCAAGTGTGTTATGTGCAGCTGGGGAGAGCATCAGTGAAGCAAACCTTCTTTGGTGCACTCTAAGGTGTCCTGGCTCCTTCAAAAAAAAGGTTAAAACCATGGCATGATATCGTACACCACCTTATCTGGTCTGAGAGCTGTTGGCAGGTGGGCAAACCCAAGCTTGGCTGCAGTCTGGAAGCAGTCATGCAGCCAAGCTCCAACTCACTTTTTTGGACAGCAGTGTTGAAGACTCTCCTCAAGTCACTCCTTAGACCCTGCCCCTACTTATACGAGGGCTGTACTGAAAGTATTGTGAAACGTTTGCAAAACTTTTTTATTAACTTACATATGTCGCTCAAATTTCACATGTTGGTAGAGTTACTCTTCTGCTATAAAAGCTCTTCTTCTTTTTTATTGCAGGTAAATAATGTATCCACACAAAAGCAATGTGGTGTCATTGAGTTCTTGACGATGGAGGGGTGCAGGCTATCCAACATCCACAGAAGGCTACATAATGTTTATAGAGAGGATACCATTAACAAGAGCAATGTCTTGTCATTGGTGACACTTGTCAATGATAACTGTGTCATCGCCATAAACATTCTGTAGCCTTCTGTGGATGTCGGACAGCCTGCATCTCTCCTTCATCAAGAACTCAATGTTGGCACATTGCTTATGCTTGGAATACATTATTTATCTGCAATGAAAAAGAAGAAGAAGAGTTGCTATAGAGGAAGAGTTAGTGCCGGTTCACACTACTGCGGCACGACTTCGGGGGCGACCTGTGAAGTCGCGTGCACCGCGACTTCGGCGCGACTTGCACGGACTTCATATAATGAATGTCAATAAAAGTCGCTCCGATGTCGCCCCGAAGTAGTACAGGAACTATTTTCTAAGTCGGAGTGACTTGAGTCGCTCCTATTAGAACGGTTCCCGTAGCACAGAATGGACCGCAACTCGTCAGGCTGACCAGTAGTGTGAATGGGCACTTACTCTACCAACATGTGAAATTTCAACGACCTATGTAAGTTAACAAAAAATGATGCCCACTTTTGATTTACTTTCAGTACAGCCCTCATATAATATCCATCTCATTGTCTCTCCTCTGCCCATATATGGAAGGACAGGTACTTATTGCCATATACAACCTATGTTGCTTGCAGGCAAAACTATAAAAGTTACAGTATATAAATAAGAAAAAACCTGCTTGTAAATCCCCAGTGTAAAGATGAAAAGCTGCTAACACACCATGAGATATTTATAATAGCAAAAATACATCATATACTGCACAAATATATAATACTATGAAATAACAAAATATAAGATGATCACAATATAAATCCAAATAGTGATACCAAAAGCCCAAACTCGTGATTACTTCAAAAGATAATGGTGTCACAAACACCCAAAAGATATTATTATGAGTTCCCACACCAGATAGAGCTCTCCCACCATACACGACGGCTTACTAGAAATATATGAGTTTCAGATTTAAGAGAAGTCATATAATGCATGATGCCATTGTAACTATTAATGGGCAAGGCTCAGGCTTCCATTCACTGAATTTGAAACCAGGCGGGAACATTCACATAGTCAATTGTCTCTGGTCATCATCCTATATATAAGTGTATATTAGATAAGGAAGGGAGACCAAATGCTCCTCATAGTGTAAAACCGAATACAGTAAACCCCCACTCCATCGCGGTTCAGTTTTTGCGGTCCAGGTATATTGCGTTTTTTTTTTGTAATGTTATTTTACTATATAAATCATTAAAAATGAAATATTTTTGTGTTTTCCATAGCTCTTGCTATGTCTCTCAGTATCTTTTAAGTGTTTAAATGAGTTTCTATTGTTTTAAAAGTGTGTTTAACCACTTTAGCCCCGCTCACATTGAGGCTACTGCGGCAAAGTGCCGCGATCCCGTCCAGTGACGTAGACCTACGTCGCTGGACTCCGCCCCTTGTGGGCGGCGCTCGCGTGCCTCCGGAGGCTCGCTCCCGCTGTGTTCATTCACAGCGGGAGTCGGGCCAGGGGAGGAGCAGCAGCGATTGCCGCTGCTCTGCCCTGATCGTCGGGGATCGAGTCTGGAGATCCGCCCGCTGTGTGTAAACACAGCGGGCGGATCTCCATAGTGACAGGGACTGACAGATCGGAGTGTTCAGCATAGCTGGACATCCGATCTGTCCTTCTGTCACTCAGTCACCTCCCCCCCCCTACACGTCAGTAAGCACCAGGCATACATTAACCCCTCCCTCTCCAATAAAATTAACCCCTTCCCTGCCAGTGTCATTTTTACAGTAACAGTGCATATATATAGCACTGATTACTGTAGAAATGTCACTGGTACCCCCAAAAGTGTCAAAAATGTCAGTCAAGGGTCCGATCTGTCCGCCGCAATGTCGCAGTCCCGCAAAAAAAAATTGCAGATCACCGCCATTACGCGTTAAAAAAAAAAAAACACCAAAAATGACAGAAATCTTTCCCTTAGTTAGTAAACGCAATAACTTTTGCGCAAACCAATCAAAATACGCTTATTGCGATTTTTTTTACTAAACATAGGTAGCATAAAACAAATTGGCCAAAAATTTTAAAAAAATTTGATTTTTACATTTTTTTTGGGGGGAATTTCATATAAAAAAATGTGAAAAATATTGTTATTTTTTCAAAATAAACGCTCTTTTTTTGTTTATAGCGCAAAAAGTAAAAATCGCACAGGTGATCAAATACCACCAAAAGAAAGCTCTGTTTGTGGGAAAAAAAAGGACGTAAATTTCGTTTGGGTACGGCATCGCACGACCGCGCAATTGTCAGTTAAAGTCGCACAGCGCCGAATCGCAAAAAGTGGCCTGGACGGAAGACAGCAAAATCCTCCGGTGGTAAAGTGGTTAAAGACCTTAAAATGCTTTTACACGTACAGTGACAGTAAAATAAACATGCCTACAATGCATTTTAATAGGGTTTTTCTATTTCGCGGATTTTCACTTTTCGCGGCTGGGTCCGGAACGTAACCCCCGCAATGGAGGGGGGTTTACTGTATACCCTTTTATCAAAAAAACAAATATTATTTTGGTAAGCCTTCTGCCATATGTGTATGGTGGAGGAGCTCTATCTGGTGTGGGACTCATGATAATATCTTCTGGACGTTTGTGACACCATTATCCTTTGAAGTAATCACGAGTTTGAACTTTTGGAATCACTATCTGGATTTAGAATTGTGATAATCTTATATTTTGTTTAGTTTCTATTATTACATATTTGTGCAACTTTTAGATTAGCACAGCACAAATGGTATATGATAAAACTGTAGCATTGAAAAGGTTACAAAAACCTAAAAGACAAGAGCATTTTATAACATGCGTATGTGTTGCCTGGCCTCGATTTGCCTCTCACTGTATTTTCTTTTCTATTAATATCAAATAAGGTCAATAAAAGTGGGGCATGAAAGAAAGAAACATTTTCATAACTGTAAAAGTAACAGCAGCAAACGTACATGTTTTCTATACAGATGCAATATCATATAAAGATACATGACACACAAAAGATCATAAAATTAAATCTGTTAAAGTATAACTAAAGGCAAAACTTTTTTTTTTTTAGTTTTGGATTGAGTGAAGAGGGATTAGAACCCCTGTCAATTTTTATTGCTGTCTGTGCCCATGTAAAGGAGATTCACCCTCTCTGTTTGTCCTGTTAAAAGTAGAAAGAAAGTTAAAGAAAATCCCAAATTTTGGGTTGTCCCCAGAAAAGTAATAGAGGGAAAATCTTCCAATGGGGACACTAATTCTGGTGACCTGAGGATCCATATGGAAGAAAAATATATTTCCAATATATTTAGGGAAACATTTTTAGAAATATATTGAATATGGCCAAAATTGTAAAATTTCAAATATATTTCCAATATATTTGGGAAAAATAAATTAAAAATGTTTTTTTAAAATATATTTTAAATATATTTTTCTTATTTGCTGGGATTTCCTCTCACTTCCTGTTTGGCTATGTGACAGGAAGTGAAGGGAAATCTCCATAATGGGACACAGAGGGCGAAAAAGAAAATCTGACAGGGGTTATAACCCTCCCTTACTCTATCCAAAAATAAGAAAATAAAGTTTTGCCTATAGCTCTTCTTAAAGTAATGCAGACACTGGTGTGCAGTCATATTTGAACAGGAAGGGGCCACCCCCAAGCATAAAACTGTCCAAAATGTTTTAGTATGCTGACGCCTTAAGAGTTCCCTTCACTGAAACTAAGGGGTCAAGCCCAACCCCTGAAAAACAGCCCCACACCATTACCCCTCCACCAATTACTTTGGACCAGTGCACAAAGCAAGGTTCATAAGGACATGGATGAGCGAGTTTGAGGTGGAGGAACTTGACTGGCCTGCACCTAAACCCAGTAGAGCACCTTTGGGATGAATTAGAATGGAGACTGAGAGCCAGGCCTTCTCGTCTAACATCAGTGCCTGACCTCACAAATGCGCTTCTGGAAGAATGGTCAAACATTCCCATAGACACACTCCTAAACCTTGTGGACAGCCTTCTCAGAAGAGTTAAAGCTGTTATAGCTGCAAAGTGTGGGCCAACTTAATATTGAACCCTATGGACTAAGACTGGGATGCCATTAAAGTTCATGTGCACGCAGAGGCAGGCGTCCCAATACTTTTGAAAATATAGTGTAGTTTCATGAGTCTGGTGTGGAAGAACTCCAGTGTCCTGCAAAAAGCCCTGACCTCCACCCTACTGAATGGCTTTGAGTTGAGTTAGAATGCTGATTGTGAGCCAGGTCTACTTTCCAAACATCAGTACCTGACCTCATAATTGTTCTTTTGGCTAAATTGGCAAAAATTCCCACAGCCACACTGCAGAAACCCTGTGAAAAGCCTTCATAGAAGAGTGGAGCCTGTTATTACCACAAATGTGAGGTGTGCGTGTTTGGGGGGGGGGGGGGGGAGGGGCATTGCATTGCATTTTAAAGCCTATGGTTTTTTGGAATAGGATGTCCCACAACAAGATCACATAGGTGTGATGGTCAGATGTTCACAAACTTTTGGCTATGCAGAATCTGGCTCCCTGCAGGCATACTTGAACATGACTGTTCTATTAAAACCTACAGAGAAAAGCTGTAGTACCTCTGCATAACCTATGCCAGCACAGAGGAGGACAGCATAGCCATACTGTAGCTCCTGAACTAAGGTTAGTTATAAAGGGTATAGGTAGCAAGGGGGAGGGGGGGGGGGGTGTGAACGCTGTTAGGTTTAGGCTAATCTTAAGAACAATTATCTGTATGTGAGTGTTCTCATTTATCTAAAGGCGCTTTTCCACTGCATGGAACCGAACGGTTCTGCTCGCTTTTGCGCTTTTCCACCGCATGGTACCACATGGTACGGTGTTGGAACGGTTCGGTACGGTACGGCGGCGCTTTTCCATTACATGGAACCGAACGGTTAAACAGTACCACCTCAGTTGTGGTTCCAAGAGGGCCGTACCGGTACCGTATCCCACAATCCTTTGCATGCAGCCTTGACTGTTTGTCACTACTAGCCACTGATTGGTCAGAGAATCGTTGTTATCCCACCCACTTTACTTCAGTGGAAAAGCAAACCGTACCGAACCGTATCGAACCGTTCCAACACCGTGCCATGCGGTACCATGCAGTGGAAAACCAAACAGAGCCAAGCAAGGCCAAGCAGGGCCGAGTGGAGCAGAGCCGGTACTTGCAGTGGAAAAGTGCCATAGGTCATGGTATAGCTAGTAGTAGTTAGTCACATTCAACTAGACTTGTTCTGTAATGTTGAAGAGGTTTCGTAGCTTCTCCAAGCCACTTCATATTTAATGAGTGTAAGGAAAAACCCCAGCATTTATATTCAAACAGATAGCACTGACACCTAAATCCGATCTCCATCTGCCATTCCACAGTAATTGGAAGTAAATGCTGGGGTGTTTTATTGACACTCGTAAGATTTGAAATGGCTTGGACAAGCTATGACACATCTTCAGCATTATAAAACAAGTCCAGTTGAATGCCACTACTACTACTAGTTAAGAACAGTTATCCTTTAAATTTAAATATTGATATTTAAAGTAAAACTAAGGTCCCTTTCACACTTGTGTGACTTGTCCTGCAACTTGGGACTTCAAAGTCGCATGACAAGTAGTACCCCATGATTTCCAATGAGTATCATTCATATCTGTGCGACTTCAAGTTTCAGCAACTTCAAAGTAGTCGCTGCACTACTTTGGTCTTGTTTTCATGCGACTTGAGGTCCATAGACCTCGAGATTACACAGGCATCACTTCAAATCACGTTGAAGTGGTGTCAAAGTTGCGCAACTTTCACGTCGCACAAGTGGAGATGGATTAGAAGACCTGTTAGGTCTTGTCCTGTTTACCGGTATAATCAAAAGTGAAAGTAAAATAAAATCTTAAATTTTGGGTTGTCCCCAAAACAGTGATAGGGTGATCTGGTTACCTTGGGGCCCAATGGATTCCCTTAATTTGCAGGGATTTCCTCTCCTTGTTTTAACAATGGGGCAAGAAGAGAAAGGAAATCTCCCCATGTGTTACATTTGATATAAATATATGCCTGTTTTATCATTTTTTTTCCTCAGACTTTACTGTACATGGAAGAATCTATTTGTTTAGTAGTTTGTTTAAATACAGAAATCAGGTTACTTTTTTGAGTGGACTTCTCAAAAAAATTCCTTGGTAACAATTACACAAGCTCAAACAATGGGAATTTAGATACCATTGTTCTATGTTGGGCTACATAACTGAAATCAAGTCATCAAAAAATCATGTTGAAATCAAGTCAAATTTATCAATGGTTAAGAATAGCTTGACATTATATGACATATATGACCTATAGCATGTATGATACAACAGTTCCATCTAGAGGTCGAATTGGACAATGCTTCTCCCATTGAAATCCAGTATTGCGAAAGGGGCCACACCCATGTGGGAATGGTAAAACTTTTCAAATAAAAGGCCAACAACAGAGACTGAAAGGGGGACTCTCTATATGGACTTAACATCAAGGAAGGTCTATACAGCCAGAAGAATCTATACCTGAAGATGTTTTTGCATGATCTCCAGTAACCGTTTCAATGAAAAAGCTTGGGATCCTCGTTGCCTACAGAGATCGTGAACCCACCGTAACCCGAGTTTTACTTCTACTATTTCTAGTGTATTTCTACAGTTTACAGACCATCGTTTCTCTTTATTTACTAGGAAGTAGGTAGCATTTTGTTTATTGTATGTACAGGGCTTAGAAAAATGTATTTTATTGGGATTTTATGTGATAGACCAACACAAAGTGGCACACAATTGTGAAGTGGAAAGAAAATGATAAACGTTTTTCAACATTTTTTTACAAATAAATATCTGAAAAGTGTGGTGTGCATTTGTATTCAGCCTCCTTTACTCTGATACCCCTAGCTAAAATCTAGTGGAACCAATTGCCTTCAGAAGTCACCTAATTAGTAAATAGAGTCCACCTGTGTGTAATTTAATCTTAGTATAAATACAGCTGTTCTGTGATTTCCTCAGAGGTTTGCTAGAGAACCTTACTGAACAAACAGCATTGTGAAGGCCAAGGAACACACCAGACAGGTCAGGGATAAAGTTGTGGAGAAGTTTAAAGTAGGGTTAGGTTATAAAAAAATCCTAAGATTTAAACATCTCCAGGAGCACTGTTCAATCTATCATCTGAAAATGGAAAGAGTATGCCACAATTGCAAACCCACTAAGACATCCACCTAAACTGACAGGCCGGGCAAGAATCAGAGAAGCAGCCAAGAGGCCCATGGTAACTCTGGAGGAGCTTCAGAGATCCACAGCTCAGTTGGGAGAATCTGTCCACAGGACAACTATTAGTTGTGCACTCCACAAATCTGCCCTTTATGGAAGAGTGGCAAGAAGAAAGCCATTGGTGAAAGAAAGCCATAGGAAGTCCTGCATGCAGCTTGCGATAAGCCATGTGGGGGACACAGCAAACATGTGGAAGAAGGTGCTCTGGTCAGATGAACATTTTGGCTTAAAAGCAAAACGCTATGTATGGCATACATGTGTGAAAACTAACAATGCACATCACCCTGAACACACCATCCCCACCATGAAACATGGTAATGGCAGCATCATGTTGTGGGGATTCTTTTCTTCAGCAGGAATAGGGAAGCTGGTCAGAGTTGATGGTAATAAGGATGGAGCCAAATACAGGACAATCTTAGAGGAAAACCTGTTAGAGTCTGCAAAAGACTTGAGACTGGGGCAAAGGTTCACCTTCCAGCAGGACAATGTTGCTAAACACACAGCCAGAGCTACAATGGCATGGCTTAGACCAAAGCATATTCATGTGTTAGAATGGCCCAGTCAAAGTCCAGACCTAAATCTAATTGAGAATCTGTGGCAAGACTTGAAAATTGCTGTTCACAGACGCTCTCAATCCAATCTGACAGAGCTTGAGCTATTTTGCAGAGAAGAATGGGCAAAAATTTCGCTCTCTAGATGTGCAAAACTGGTAGAGACATGCGGCTGTAATTGCAGCGAAAGGAGGTTCTACAGGTTTTTGATTTAGGGGGGGCTGAATACAAATACACACCACACGTTTCACATATTTAATTGTAAAAAAAATTTAAAACCATTTATCATTTTCCTTCCACTTCACAGTTATGTGCAACTTTGTGTTGGTCTATCACATAAAATCCCAATAAAATACATTTACGTTTTTGTTTGTAACATGACAAAATGTGGAACATTTCAAGGTGTATGAATACTTTTTCAAGACACTGTATATTTACCATTCTTGTATTGTATTCCTAAAAAAAATTTAATAGTTTTGTATTTACAGCATTTTTAATTTGGTAAAAACACATTAATACACTGCAGAGGTCTAAGCTTCCTTGCTTTATTGCAATGTGACCTTACTAGACAGCAAAGCAAAACACCCCAATGGGACACAGATGGCAAAAAAAAGACAGAGGTTATAACCCTCCCTTACTCTATCCAAAAAGAAAAAAAATGTTTTGCCTAAAGTTCTACTTTCAACTTACAGGATATCCAAACCCAAAACAGATACCCAGAAACACGATGTCCTTGTCACTTCCTAAATGTATTAAATGTTATCCTTCTTCTGTAAATTACTAATCTACTCATCCCATGTAATGGAGATGAACAAAGGCAGTCATATTTGAATTCCAGCCTTGGTGACAACCATAGGTCTCTCCATAAATACAGTGGAGGAGTAGGTGTAGCCACCCAGGGACAGAAAGTGTATTATTGACAGGATTACCAGGTAAAAATATTCTGAAAAAAATAAATAAAATTAATGCAGGCACCACATTTAAGGTCTGGTAAGCTGTATTTGGGTATTGTATTGGGGTTTAGATGCACTTCATTGTATCTTCCCATTGTGGTGCCATAAACCATTGTTTCTCAACTCCGGTCCTCAGGACCCACTAAGAGGCCAGGTTTGCAAGAAAACTGAAATACATCACAGGTGATATAATTTGCTGCTCAGTGATTGCAGTATTCTAGTCTGCATCTCCCCAAGGTAATACTTCAAATCTGGCCTGTTAGTGTGCCCTAAGGACCGGAGTTGAGAAACACTGCCATAAACACACATTTTTGAAAAATGCTCTGGTTTGGCACTCAGATTTCTCCTAGAATCAAAGGCCCCTATCACACGGATGCCTCCCTGAAGTGGGATCCGCTTGCTCAGCGGGGGGATCTCTCTGCTGAACAGGCGGATAACAGGTCTGTGTCTGCGCCACTATGCAGAACGGACATAGACACAGCCCACTCTTGTCTATGGGGCAAAGGGATGGAAAAATGAACCACCTGTCCGTTTCCATCCGATGCCATCCGACCCGCCAGATGGATGGGGAATAGGTCCCACATCCGTCTGTTTTTGGGGGACAGGATCGGATTGGATGGCGAGAGACTGGATGGTCCGATCAAGTCTGCCTGGAAAACTGACAGACGGACCTGATCAGTCCATCAGTGTGAAAGGGACCTAAAAGAAAGAAACAAGGAGTGGCAGATAAAATAGTGAAGATGATTAAACAGCTGACGCCCTGTCTCCTGCTTACTGCCGGTAACTTTAACTAACTTGCCATTAGCTTCTGAGGAGGACACCAATATGTCACCTCATCATAGGAATCTCTGTGACCTTTTTCTGTAGCACCCTCCTTAGGTAGCTAGGTGCAAGGCAAATGCATTTAATGCTCCTTCTGCTTATCAAGGGTAAGCCTGATCTGTTAGGTTGCCTATTACATATTTCCAGGTGTGATTCACTGGGTCTGAGGGATTGTCCCCACTGCATCCAATGAGGGAGCTTGTTGGACAGTGGAGGAAACCCCACCAGTGACAAATTTGCATTTGTGGGAGTCCCAGTGGGAGGGCATTCTTGCAATCCATCCTGGGATTGCTCATAAAAGCCGGGGGGACATGTGACAGGGCATCTTTGGTGGGAAGCAGAGTACCAGGAGGAGGTGGACGGCTGTCTCTCCTCCTGCTGTGTGTGAGGAAGGTGGTCTTAGGCGGTCGGCCTAATGAACCAGGTGTGGAGCTGAGCTGCAGAGGATCCAGTGGAGCTGACGGTGGAGCTGCTGGCAGAGTCTCTCGGGAAAAAAAGGGTCCGTGAGTACCAGGAGATTTGCCAAAGGGTCTGCCCAAGAAGGGGGACCACTCCAGAGAAGTCAGGGGATCAGGGAGCTAGCTCACACAGAGAGAGTTACAGTAAAGGGAGTTCCGTATAGATCAGTGTTTCCCAACTCCGGTCCTCAGGGCATACTAACAGGCCAGATTTTAAGTATTACCTTGGGTAGATGCAGACTAGAATACTGCAATCACTGAGCAGCAAATGATATCACCTGTGATGTATTTCAGTTTTCTTGCAAACCTGGCCTGTTAGTGTGCCCTGAGGACCGGAGTTGAAAAACACTGGTATAGAGAACCCTGAAGAATAGGGACAAAGGGGTGCCAAGTAGGGCCCTGAAGAGCGATTCACAGAGTAATACAGTTCACTAAGTTCTTCTTCACTGCAAGTGACAAGGTGAAGCAGCAGCCTTGCTGCATTCAGCTATATCTAAACTTCCCAGCAAATTGTGCATAGTTATTTAAGTTGGAGTATCTCACTCATCCCTTCTCCTATCCAAGTTCTCAATAAAACCACGAAAAACCAAAACCCCTAGACTGTTTTTTTACTGAGCCAAGCACTTTAAAAATGCCAAACTGTCGTGTTGTTGCTATGGGTAACCCAGGGGATTCCGTAACCAGCAGCTCCAAAGGGAGTAGTGCTACATATAGATTGTAGAAACAGTCACATTCTCCCTTCCTATGAAGTGATACAAGCTAACAGTACAGATCTGTATATCCATGATATATACCAGATTGACCTTAAAGTGATGCAGAGAAGTCTTTCCAGTGCTGCGAGCAGATATCAGTCACAGCGTGTCCAATCCATCCTTCCCCGTGCTGTACTAGCCAGCAGCCACCAGAACGGCCCCAAGTGAGTTCCAAAGTCCCATCGCCCTGAAATCTCCACTTCAGGCTGTCATTTTCCCGAGGACGATTTTCTGTCTCGTTGCATAATGTTCAAGGTTTATCCCTTAGGCAATGGAAAGAGAAAATGCATTTCCTAGAATAACCTGTCTTACGTACTGGAGGTTGGCTGTCTTTATCTATAACCTCAAAAGAGGAAAATGTGCTGGTCACACCAATGCCATTAAAGATTATATAACCTAACTGTAGTGTTTATAATGCAGTGCCTGAGTGCCACTTTGTAATTCAGAAAAAAATAAAATAAGTGAAGCTCTAATGGTGGGAAGGACCAGGATATGTAACGCAGGAGTGTGATATAAAGTGGTTCTAGCATCAGATATATTTTTCATACAAAGTGCCTGCATGCCAAGTAATGTGTAAAGGTAACACTTCTAGGTATTTATTACCTCTCCGAGAGATCACGGTACGCCTTGACAATGTCTTTATTTGCTTTCTTGGTGTGTTCTGTTGTGCTGCTGGGCTATGTATCGCGGTGTGTTGCGCTGCTGTGCTCTGCATCGCGCTGTGTTGCACTGCTGTGCTGTGTATCGCGCTGTGTTGCACTGCTGTGCTGTGTATTGCGGTGTGTTGTGCTGCTGTGCTGTGTATCGCTGTGTGTTGTGCTGCTGTGCTGTGTATCGCTGTGTGTTGTGCTGCTGTGCATCGCTGTGTGTTGTGCTGCTGTGCTGTGTATCGCTGTGTGTTGTGCTGCTGTGCATCGCTGTGTGTTGTGCTGCTGTGCTCTGCATCGCGCTGTGTTGCACTGATGTGCTCTGCATCGCGGTGTGTTGCGCTGCTGTGCTGTGTATCGCGGTGTGTTGTGCTGCTGTGCTGTGTATCGCTGTGTGTTGCACTGCTGTGCTGTGTATCGCGGTGTGTTGTGCTGCTGTGCTGTGTATCGCTGTGTGTTGTGCTGCTGTGCTCTGCATCGCGCTGTGTTGCACTGCTGTGCTCTGCATCGCGGTGTGTTGCGCTGCTGTGCTGTGTATCACGGTGTGTTGCGCTGCTGTGCTGTGCATCGCAGTGTGTTGCACTGCTGTGCTGTGAATCGCGGTGTATTGCGCTGCTGTGCTGTGTATCACGGTGTGTTGCGCTGCTGTGCTGTGTATCACGGTGTGTTGCGCTGCTGTGCATCGCGGTGTGTTGCGCTGCTGTGCATCGCGGTGTGTTGCGCTGCTGTGTGGTGACATGCAGTGACTTCCTGTGCGCTGTGATAAAACCCAGCATGTCTGCATTTTACTGCAGCTCACTACACTGCACCTGCGGACGGGGCTGCAGTTTGAAAGGGCACATAGAAAACAATTGCTTAGTATGTGCCCTAGCAGTGACTGGTGTTCACCCAACATGGAAAAATGGCAGTCATGTGTGAATGAGGTGCAGCACTAACCCCTTAGGGGCCACTGGATTTTTGGGCTCCCCTTTACATGCACAGTCAGGTAACAGGTATTTTCAGCACACACTCTGTAGACAGAAACCAGTTTAAGGACTTACTTTTGTTTTTAGTTTATTAGGGTAATACATTTGAATGGGGAAAGGGTGGTATAGGATGCCCAGAGCTGTAGTATAATAGAACTTGAGGACATGCAAAAACTGTCTCTGGCATCCCAAAAAGGACACAAGGCTGTGTTCCAGTAGAACAAACTGAATAGCCCAACTGGCAAAGATCAATCATGAACTTCCTACTGCAGGTACTCTCCCTCCTCAGAGTAATGCCATAGCACATGGCTCCTCACTAGAATCCCCAAGCAGAGGTGTAGAATAGCTATGATGGCTTGAATGGCTCTAAGCTGTCCTTTATAAACAGCCAGCTGGGTATTGCCCCTGGTCGCTTATCCTCTATAGGCTCTGGGGTGTAGAATTGAAGTTACTCACTCAGGCCCTTGTAAAGATCCTGTAGCGCATGTGGTGATTGCTGAACAGACCTTCTGCTGGACAGGTCCCAATGGCTCCCAGGGTGACTCAAGTAACCCTAGCTGAGGTTGAAATTATGTGAGGATTCCTCTGCTGCTCTCTCTTCCACTCTGGAACCTTCTTCCTGGAGGCAGAGCCCCCCCCCCCCCCCCGCACAGGGGTCCCCTCCCAGGCCACTGGTCCCTGGACTCTCCTCCCACGTGGCCAGGCTTCAGAATACTCATGGGCTATCTCTCTACCTTCTGGCATATACTCACCAAAGGATTGGAGAAGATTCCATACATATTCAGGCCTCATCTATGCTTCTCCATCCTCTAAGTTCAAAAACTCTCCAGGAGCTTTTAGAAGCCAGAGGGAGGTAACAGCGATTCAGCTCTTAAAGTTCTGCCAACCCAAATAAACAAATTAACCCTGGCTCCTCTGGCTACATCAGCAGCCCAACTAAATATACCTACTGTGCACAGGGGGTGCTATAGTACAGGTGCATTATGAGTGATCAGCTGTGCTGTACTACAAGGCATTTGAGAACAAAAGTAGGGAGATTGAACTGAAGACTTTATCTTAACCGCTTGCCGACTGCGCACAGTATATTTACTGCGGCAGTCGGCCCCGGCCAGGCAGAGTGACGTAGGTCTACGTCGCTCGCCTGTCACTCCTTCCAGAGCCAATAGCGGGCGGGCGCGCCCGCCTCGGCTCGTTCACGGAGGAGTGCGGGAGTGTGACTGGCGGACCCGATGTCCGCCGGTCACACTACGATCGCCGCTACAGCGGGAGAAAGACAGAGCGGCTTGTGTAAACAAGCCACCTGTCAGTTCTCCCTGTGTAAAAGTGAAGATCAAACAGTTCTACTATGTAGAACTGTTGATCTTTGTTTTTACACTAGTAGACCTGTCCCTGCACAGTTAGAATCACGCCCCTAGGACACACTTAACCCCTCCCTGTCCAATAATGTTAACCCCTTCCCTGCCAGTGTCATTTTTGCAGTAACAGTGCATATATATAGCACTGATTACTGCAGTAATGTCACTGGTACCCCCAAAAGTGTCAAAAATGTCAGTCAAGGGTCCGATCTGTCCGCCGCAATGTCGCAGTACCGCAAAAAAAATCGCAGATCGCCGCCATTACTCGTTAAAAAAAAAAACACCAAAAATGACAAAAATCTTTCCCTTTGATAGTAAACGCGATAACTTTTGCGCAAACCAATCAAAATACGCTTTTTGCAATTTTTTTTACCAAACATAGGTAGCATAAAACAAATTGGCCGAAAATTTTAAAAAATTTTGATTTTTACATTTTTTTTTGGGGGAATTTCATATAAAAAAAAGTGAAAAATATTGTTGTTTTTGCAAAAATTACGCTCTTTTTTTGTTTATAGCGCGTGATCAAAAAATCGCACAGGTGATCAAATACCACCAAAAGAAAGCTCTGTTTGTGGGAAAAAAAGGACGTGAAATTCGTTTAGGTACAGCGTCGCACGACCGCGCGATTGTCCGTTAAAGTCACGCAGTAAAAAATCGCAAAATAACCCCTGGTCTTTTAGCAGGAAAATCCTCCGGTGGTAAAGTGGTTAAATTGCACGTCAATCCTCTATCATTCTAATATTACACTGTCACAGAACAAAGAAGGGCACATGTAGGCAGGTGCAGTTAGTCATTCTGTCATTAGGTGGCTCTGTACCAGAATAGTATGTGGTTACAGCAGGCAGTGTTATCAGGTGCTAGGCCCCTTTTAGGTAGAGCCATTCCACAGTGATGTCAGGGGTAAGTCAGCACCCATATATAAGTCAGGTAGGGAGAAGCACAGACACACTTGGGGCATGGGAGCTAAACACCAAAAGCATGAATTATATACAAAGGCAATTGGTTGTTGGGACTTTGAATGAGGTTATGGATTGTCCACGAAACGCATCGAGCCTACTAGAAATCAAGATGTCTAATATATTGGATTTATTATTGAGAGATTTTAGGTTTTTTTTGCTATGATATTATAGAAATGAAAAATATATTGTCAAATGTTTTTTATACATTGTTTTACAGGTTCTTGATAAAGTATAAATGATACATTGTGAAGTTTAAGATACCGTGTGTCAGTTTCCGCACATGTATATGTATTACAATTGTATTTTATATTTATTTTTAAAATCAAGAAATAAAAATATCATTGGATATAAACAATAATAAATATATTTTTTTTTGTGACAATCCATAACCTCATTCAAAGTCCCAACAACCAATTGCCTTTGTATATAATTATTCAGGGATGGAAGTATTTATAGGAGTTATGTGTCAGATCATATTTTTGTTTACCAAAAGCATAAAATCACTTACAATGTAATCATGAACTGTCAAAAGTCAATCAATGCTGTAAGGGGCAGAGGTGGGATCCAGCAGAGAGCAGCAGAGGATCTGAGCCGTGGAGTGACAGCCAGAAGCCAGCATCTGCGGTCAAGTAGGAGAACACCTAGCAGTGTCCACAGTAGTATGCAGTAGCCTTGGAGATTTATTATTATGTGCGAGAATTAATAGGCAATGCATTTCAGGGTGCAACACATTGCCTAGCCATTCCACCCTTCTGTCCTTACTCTGCTGTGGACTGGGTGTTTGTAAGAACAGGCTATGTGCCTGGTTTTGAGGACTGAGAGCTGGATGCCGGGTCTAATGGGTATCACCCCTTTCTTTGACAAGGCAGGCCATATGTGCCTGAGAATATATTTAATGCTAAAGCCATCACTGAAACAGAGTTAAATCCAAGCCTCTTGGTTTATGGGGCTATGTGCACCAAAAGAAGTTCTGTGTGATGCTTCTCAATATCTGGGACCCACCCAGTGACTGTTACCAAGTTCAAGTAAAACACTGAAAACTGCATTAAAGTGTGGACCTACATTTCCTCATAGATAAAAGATTATATAAGTGATAGACCGTTGGGGCAAATGAACATGAGGATGATAAATGTAAAACTCCCACTTAACCACTTAAGCCCCGGAAGATTTTACCCCCATTCCGACCAGGGGGTATTTTGCGATTCCGCACTGCGTGACTTTAACGGACAATTGCGCGGTCGTGCGACGCTGTACCTAAACAAATTTGGCGTCCTTTTTTTCCCACAAACAGAGCTTTCTTTTGGTGGTATTTGATCACCTGTGCGATTTTTTGATCACGCGCTATAAACAAAACAAGAGCGTCAATTTTGCAAAAATAGCAATATTTTTCACATTTTTTTATATGAAATTTCCCCAAAAAAAATGTAAAAATCAAAATTTTTTAACATTTTCGGCCAATTTGTTTTATGCTACCTATGTTTGGTAAAAAAAATTGCAAAAAGCGTATTTTGATTGGTTTGCGCAAAAGTTATCGCGTTTACTAACAAAGGGAAAGATTTTGGTCATTTTTTTTTTTTTTTTTTTAAACGCGTAATGGCGGCGATCTGCGATTTTTTTTGTGGTACTGCGACATTGGGGCGGACAGATCGGACCCTTGACTGACATTTGTGACACTTTTGGGGTTACCAGTGACATTTCTACAGTAATCAGTGCTATATATATGCACTGTTACTGTAAAAATACACTGGTAGTGAAGGGGTTAACTTTATTTGGGAGGGAGGGGCTGTGTGTATCCCTAGGGGCGTGCTTTCTACTGTGATTGGCTGTGGCTTGAGCTGTAAGGACACTGATCAACGGATCTACATACTAGATCCGTGTGATCAGTGTCTTTACAGCGAGGAGAATGACAGGTGGCTTGTTTACACAAGCTGCCTGACATTCTCCCTCTCCCCCGCCGATCGCCGAGTGACCGGCGGACATCGGGTCCGCCGGTCACACGCGCGGGGGAGTCCGTGACCACGCGGGATCGGGAGCGCGCCTCCGGCGGCGCGCGCCGCTCCCTAGACCCTCACAAGCTAGTGACGTAGCCCTACGTCACTTTTCCTGTGAGGGGCTGACTGCCGACGTAGATCGGCGTTAGGCAGTCGGCAAGTGGTTAAAGGAGGTTCATGAAAACCCTGTTTCCCAGGTATTGCTACAGTGTACAAGGTAAGGTTCTACAATCTGATTATACCTCTATCCAGGGCTTTTTTTCTCTGAGAATAGGTGCAGGTACTCCCTTCTTCTGAGTCACCCCTTGTCTCCACCCCCTACCCACCTCCGAGCGCTGTCATTTGGCTCCACCCTCTACCCACATCCCAGTATCCCCCCCCCCCTTTTAGAGAATAAAGAACCAAGTATCATATTGTGGTTCTAGGTAATTTGTATAGAGTTTGTTAATGATAACTAGAAAAGCAGTAAAATAGATCCCCTGGAATCAGCAGCAATAGACCCCCCCCCCCCCTCCAACAATAAATCTTCCCCTGCAACAATAGAAAAAACAGTAGAATAGATCCCCTGCAAACAGCAACAATAGCCCCCCAGCAACAATAAATCCTCCCCTGCGACAATCGCCTCCACCACCAATAAATCTTCCCCTGCAACAATAGACCCCCAGCAACAATAAATCCTCCCCTGCAACAATTGCCTCCCCCACCAATAAATCCTCCCCAGCAACAATAGAACCCAACAACAATAGCCCCCCAGCAACAATAGTTCCCCCAGCAACAATAGCCCTCCAGCAACAATAAATCCTCCCCTGCAACAATCGCCTCCACCACCAATAAATCTTCCCCTGCAACAATAGACCCCCAGCAACAATAAATCCTCCCCTGCAACAATTGCCTCCCCCACCAATAAATCCTCCCCTGCAACAATAGACCCCAACAAAAATAGCAACAATAAATCCTCCCCTGCAACAATCGCCTCCACCACCAATAAATCTTCCCCTGCAACAATAGATTCACCCCAGCAACAATAGATCCCCCAGCAGCCAGCATCAATATGCCATTCAGCTCACCCCACTGACCCCAGCATCCCTTTGCCATTGCATACCTTCAAACTGGAGGTGCCAGAACTGCGTTCCCCCGCGTTCCCGCTGAAAAAAAGCCCTGCCTCTATCAGGCTTTATTATGGTGCTTCACCGTGCAAGACTAGCAGTCCGCGGTAGATTCACTGATTAAAGAAACCCTGTCGTGGTATTATGCATACCTTTTCAGCGCTGTGGTTCTTTCCTCCAACCAGTAAATTAGGAGTTGGAGGATGTAACCATGTTGTGCAGCAGGGGACATAGTCATCTGGTACTCCTGGATGTATCAATTAATCAAGGGACTCAGGGGCTGACTGGAAACTTTTGGCCCAAGGGGCAAGTACAAACCAGAGGCCCATGGTGCAGTGACTCGGCCCCTCTCCCACTCTCCCTCTTCCTGGCCTCCCCCATTCCAGGCTGAAGCTCTGCTCCAGGTACTCTCTACTCACTGGCCAAATTCGGGTTCCCGACCTGGCCAGTAGGGGGCAGTTGGAGGGAGCTAGGACAGCTTAGTTGGGGCTGGCTGGGGAAGGAGAGTCTCCAGTAGAGCATGGAACTGGCCTCTGCTCAGACACAGCTTACACCATCCATGCTGGGGGGAGGCTTGCGCTCTGTCCTTGTCTTCAAACCACACTAGGTAGGTCAGCAGCAGGGACTTTTTACTTCTCTTCATCAGGAACCCTTTAGGCATGTCTTTGGCAGAAGCAATGCAGCCTATTTATGAGGCATTAGAACGGCCCAGGGGGCAATTTCCCCCCTGCCCCCTGGCCCAGTCCTCCCCTGACGGGACTGCAGAAGATTGCAGCACTGAAACAGAGGGGAGGTAGGAGACACAGGCCATTGGAGAACTAAGTATATCTCTTCTCATGCAGGACAATCCTTTGAAAGCTCGCCCTTCAGATTGGAGAATGACAAATTCTCTTTAAAGCAAATCTATATTGAAGAAAGCATGAAGCTCTGATACACAACTGAGCCTTTTTCAGTGTGTTTTCCTATGCCTGACTACTCTCAGCATCAAGAATTCTAATGTTTATAATTATTCCTGTTCACGTGTCAGTGCTCAGTCGCTTGGGTGTTCAACGCCCTATGCATAAAGATTGAGGAGATCTCCTTGTCGCTGTGATGCCCATACAAGAAATGGGGGGTTATCACTGGTAATGGAAGGTATGGACAGCAAGAAAAATATTGTCAGAAGTTCCTTTTCTTCTACTCTTACTGAAGCCACTGGATCATCATGACAGACAGGGAACTAGTACTTTTCTACCTTACAGCAACTCACAGTGTTCAGTGAAATCAGAGTAAGTAATTTTAGTACAAGAGTGGAGTCTATACAATCGAGCAAGACTGATTGGAAGGCTGGAGGTCAGCTTTACATTCCTAAACTGGTTGATGGCCATAAGGCCGGAGTGAGAGGGCAGCATGTGGCCCAAAAAAAACACAAATTTGTTATGCTTGCTCCAAACCTTCTCTACTCTGTCCAGAACAACTGGATGGAGCTGGACTTTAACCATTTGCCGACCGCTCACTGAGCTAGTACTGCGGCAAAGTGGTTCGTTATCGTCCAGCGACGTAGACCTATGTCGCTGGACTCCTCCCCTTCTCGGCGGCGCGCCCGCGCCGCCGGAGGCTCACTCCTGCTGTATTCAGACACAGCGGGAGTCGGGCCAGGGGAGGAGAGGCAGTGATCACCGCCGCTCTTCCCCGATCGTCGGGGATCGAGTGAGGAGATCCGCCCGCTTGTGTAAACAAAGCAGGCGGATCTCCTAAGTGACAGGCAGGGACAGATCACAGGATTCAGCATAGCTGAACCTACGATCTGTGCCTGTGTCACACAATCCCCTCCCCCCACACACGTCAGTAAGCATGAGGCATACATTTAACCCCTTGATCACCAACAAAGTTAACCCCTTCCCTTCCAGTGTCATTATTACAGTAACAGTGCATATGTATAGCACTGATTACTGTAGTAATGTCACTGGTACCCCCAAAAGTGTCAAAAATGTCAGTTAGGGGTCCGATCTGTCCGCCGCAATGTCGCAGTCCCGCAAAAAAAAAGGCGCAGATCGCCGCCATTACTAGTTAAAAAAAAAACAATAAAAATGACATAAATCTTTCCCGTAGTTAGTAGCTGCGATAACTTTTGCGCAACCCAATCAAAATATGCTTATTGCAATTTTTTTTTTACTAAACATATGTAGCAGGAAACAAATTGGCCTAAAATGTTAAAAAATTTTGATTTTTACATTTTTTGGGGGGAATTTCATATAAAAAAATTTGAAAAATATTGTTATTTTTTCAAAATTGTTGCTCTTTTTTTCAAAAATTAAAAAATTAAAAATCGCACAGGTGATCAATTACCACCAAAAGAAAGCTCTATTTGTGGGGGAAAAAAGGACATAAATTTAATTTGGGTACAGCATCGCACGACCGCGCAGTTGTCTGTTAAAATAACGCAGTGCCAAATCGCAAAATATTGCCTGGTCAGGAATGGGGTAAAATCTTCCGGTCTTAAAGCGGTTAAAAATACGCTCATTGAGAATTTTGTCAAAGACATGTAGCTAAATACTTTTTGGCCTAAATATATGACAAAAATTGAATATATTGGATATTTTTTAACTGTCAAAGTAGAAAATGTTAATTTTGTTGCATAATTTTCACTCAATATCCTAAAAAATGAAAAGCGCAGAGGTGATCAAATACCACCAAAAGAAAGCTCTGTTTGTGGGAAAAAAAAGGACGTAAATTTTGTTTGGGTACGGCGTTGCATGACTGCGCAATTGTCAGTTAAAGTCAAGCAGTGCCAAGTTGCAAAAAGTGGCCTGGACGTAAAGCAGGAAAATCCTCCGGTGGTAAAGTGGTTGAATTCTTCTTTTCATAGATACTGTATTGACTATATTTATACGGCTTTTGCTATATCTCACTGCACACTTATACATTGCTTGGCTGCAGTAAGGAAAAAAGATCTTTTTTGGCAATAAAGAAAGACCTGGTTTGCGTGTTGATCCGTGCCCCCACCCCACATGCTCATTGATGAAGCATCTTATACCACCATGGTCCCTCAAGAAACACATTTTCAAAGATGTGACAACATCACAGCATGTCACCGTATGGAGCTCTCCTGTCAGTTTTTAGATGGAAAATACAATAAACTGGAACAAGGTCTTAAAGAAAAGAGGCCGTCCATGCTGTCCTCAGTACAGCGGTCAATGGGTAAAGCCGGATTTTCAATCTCATCGTATCACAGAATATTGACCGGAAAAATCCACCATGAGAAGTATTATAGAGAAATAAAGTGCAATAAAATGTGAGCTTATTTAAAGCTGAACTTTGAGCATACAGCTAAAGCAACACATGGAATACTTATACTGAAGCTACTTTTCCTACCATAGGATTTGGATTTCTGTCCATCCAGTCCTGAGATTTACACAGCATTGCCGCAGGACACTTTCCTGACCTTATCTTTATCTTTTGCAGTTTTGCGTTCACTTTCAGGTCTCTTGCCTACTTCCTGAATTGTGACTCGACAGAGAAAGGAGAAGCAGAAAGTTCATCTCTCTATCACTCTGCTCTCTCCTCCTAGTAGCATGCTTCTTTCACTGCAACACACCTGACTGGCTTATTGTAGTGCTTTTTCCCTCTCCTATGAGATCTGCTGTACAGGGGCTGCAAGAGGTTGATACCAGGTCAAATCCAGGGACTTACACTGCTTGTATTAAAAAAAAAAACATTAAAATCTATATACATGGGG
The DNA here is from genome assembly GCF_965119305.1 of Pelophylax lessonae. Lineage (NCBI taxonomy): Eukaryota > Metazoa > Chordata > Amphibia > Anura > Ranidae > Pelophylax > Pelophylax lessonae. Next base: position 708,683,643 of record NC_138769.1, on the reverse strand, counting down.
CGAGCGCCCCAATGCACACTGGGGGAGTAGCCCTAAAGCACACAGGGCATGTAGCCCTAATGCACACTGGGTGAGTAGCCCCAATGCACACTGTTAGTAGCCCCAATGCACACTGGGTGAGTAGCCCCAATGCACACTGGGTGAGTAGCCCCAATGCAGATTGGGTGAGTAGCCCCAATGCAGACAGGGTGAGTAGCCCCAATGCAGACTGGGTGAGTAGCCCCAATGCACATTGAGTGAGTAGCCCTAATGCAGACTGAGCGTGTAGCCCCAATGCACACTGGGGGAGTAGCCCTAAAGCACACAGGGCATGTAGCCCTAATGCACACTGGGTGAGTAGCCCCAATGCACACTGTTAGTAGCCCCAATGCATACTGGGTGAGTAGCCCCAATGCACACTGGGTGAGTAGCCCCCAATGCAGACTGGGTGAGTAGCCCCAATGCAGATTGGGTGAGTAGCCCCAATGCAGACAGGGTGAGTAGCCCCAATGCAGATTGGGTGAGTAGCCCCAATGCAGACAGGGTGAGTAGCCCCAATGCAGACTGGGTGAGTAGCCCCAATGCACATTGAGTGAGTAGCCCTAATGCAGACTGAGCGTGTAGCCCCAATGCACACTGGGTGAGTAGCCCCAATGACCACTGGGTGAGTAGCTTTGATGCACACTGGGCGAGTAGCCCCAATGCACACTGGGTGAGTAGCCCCAATGACCACTGGGTGAGTAGCCCCAATGACCACTGGGTGAGTAGCTTTGATGCACACTGGGCGAGTAGCCCAATGCGAACTGGTTGAGTAGCCCCATTGTACACTGGGTGAGTAGCCCCATTGTACACTGGGTGAGTAGCCCAAAAGCCCAATGAGAGGCTGACAGTTGCTACAGCTGGACATGGCTGAATGGTGAACCTAGCGGTACCAACATTTAGGACACACTTTGTGGGTATGCATACTGCTCCCTACACTGTTCAAATCTTCCATCGCTTCCAATCAACACCAATCTGTGATCCCTTAGGCTGGCCATACACTATACAATTTGATTGTACAACCTCCTTCAGATTTACTAAAACTATGTAATCGGAGGACACACCTAAACAATCTATTTGATTTGTATAAGGCAGGCCCTTGCACTACATAGTTGATGGTAGATCTAAAGGAGATTTTACAATCAAACTGTATATTATTTAGTCACCTTTAGGCTGACCATTCACAATACAATCTGATTGTAGTGATTGTCCATTCAATATATGATAGCATTGGACTGATGAAAAAGGGAATCGGTTTTAATGGATATAGAATATAGAGCGTTCTTCTTGAAGGAGGTAAACTCATGGTAATGCATAGCGGGAGTGTGTAGGCAGGTGCACACATTCTTTCCACCTGTTGGTGGCACTATGCCACTGCTAAAGGGGGAGAAGCGCTTGATAGGGGGAATTGCCTCTCTGGGAAGGTAGGTGTCTAATATGATACAAAATTCCCACAACAGTTCGGACAGCAATCTTAACGAGGAGCTTTTAAATAGGGGATCCTGGGCCGGAGCAACCATGAGACGGCTCAGGCAGCCATCTTAGGGCGCCAGCATGCGGGTGGGCGTAAAATACTTTACTGAAGTACACACACTCCTTGCTGGTATAGCGGCCAGGAGTGTGTAAAAACACATGTCTGTTTAAAGATCTGAATCCCTAGCAATTAAAGCCGACAGTCAGCTTTCATGTGGAAGTAATACAACCGGCTGTGAAGTCGCCTATCACTCCCACAACCACCACTGTAATGTTCCGCCCCCCTCTCCCGCCATGTTCAACGGGTTTGGCTGTCCTACCTGCAGTCATGGCAGGTGTCGTTGGGAAGGGTGGTGGGAGCAGGAAGTGATGTGTATCACTGGTGGCTGGTGCTCCATAGGCCGGGGGGGGGGGGCGGCAGACAGATCACACCATACCCCCCGGGCCACACCAGCCCGCACACCATACCCACCCACCCGCCCCCGGTCGCCGGCTCACTCACCCTGCCTGGACAAGTGGAGGGAGGGCAGGCAGCAGTGGCGGCGGCTTCTTCCCCCTCAGTCTTCTGCGTCTCCTCCCTCCTCCTCCATGGCCAATGGCATGGCTTCTCCTTTCGGCCAATCGGGAAACGGGTCCCAGGACCCACTTTCTGATTGGCCAGAAGGAGGATCCGTGTGACAATAGCGAATATTCATTTGCTATTGTCACACGACTGGGTAGGCTCGGGGCGCAGTACTCTGCGCCCTAAGCCCACACTTTTTTGAAGCCTATTAGAGCCTCTGGCTCTAATCACGTGCTTAAAAAAAAAACAAAAAAACATTGAACTCCATGTGTGCATGTAGATTAGGGGGACGGATGCATGGATGGGGGGGCAGCGCCCCTGTGCCCCCAATGGACGGGCCGCCCCTGATGTGTATGATGTCACTTCCTGGTCATGAGCTATCAACCAGTGCCCAATGAAGCAGCTGGTGGAGCACGATGTGTGTTCTGTCAGCTGCAGTGAAGTACAGAGGAGACATCCAGGATCTAATAGACCCCAAATGTCTCATAAAGAGAACCTGTTACCTATATGCTATCACATAGGGGACATACAGTTCCCGGTATGTGATAGAACACTTTAAAAACACATCAGATCTTAATGGGGAAAAATCTCATGCTGGATATCTATACTGATTTGGACTGGGAAATGTGTTAGGAACGAAAGGATGCCACATCGTTTGATGGAAATAAAAATTATCAACCTACAGAGGGCTGAATTCAAAGACACCCCAAAAAATCAAAGTGAAAAAATGATGCAGCAGGCTAGGCCATTAGCTGAACTTTCATTGCAGCAACTCAAAATGGTACTCAGTAGTTTGCATATCCCCCACCTGCTTGTATGTATGCCTGAAAACATCAGGGCATGCTCCTAAGGAGACAACAAATGGTGTCCTGGGGTAATTTCCTCCCAGATGTGGACCAGGGCATCACTGAGCTCCTGAGCAGACTGAGGTGCAACCTGGTGGCGTCAGATGGACTGAAACATAATGTCCCAGAGGTGTTCTATTGCATTTAGGTCAGGCGAGCATGGGGGCCATTCAACGGTATCAATTCCTTCATCCTTCAGGATACTCTCACCACATGAGGCCAGGCATTGTCGTAACCCAGGAGGAACCCAGGACCCACTCACCAGTGTAGGGTCTGACAGTGGGTTCTAAGGTTTCATACTGATAACTAATTGCAGTCAGGTTGCCATTGTCTAGCCTGTAGAGGTCTGTGTGTCCCTCCATGGATATGCCTCCCCAGACCATCACTGACCCACCACCAAACCGGTCATGCTGAGTGATGTTACAGGCAGCATAACGTTCTCCACAGATTTCTTCAGATCCTTTCATGTCTGTCACATGTGCTCAGGGTGAACCTGCTCTCATCTGTGAAAAGCACAGGGTGCCAGTGGCGGACCTTCCAATTCTAGTGTTCAATGGCAAATGCCAATCAATCTCCACAGTGCTGGGCAGTGAGCACAGGGCCCACTAGAGGACGTCGGGGCCTCAGACCACCCTCCTGAAGTCTGCTTCTGATTGTTTGGTCAGAGACATTCACATCAATGGCCTGCAGGAGGTCATTTTGTAGAGCTCTGGCAGTGCTCATCCTGTTCCCCCTTGCACAAAGGAGCAGATACCGGTCCTGCTGATGGGTTAGGGACCTTCTACAGCTCTGTCCAGCAGTCCCAGTGTAACTACCTATTCCCTGGAAATCTCCTCCATGCTCTTGAGACTGTGCTGGAAGACACAGCAAACCTTCTGGCAATGGCATGTGCCAGATGGAACATGGAACTACCTGTTCAACCTCTATAAGGTCCAGGCATCGTCTCATGCTACCAGTAGTGACACTGACCCTAACCAAATGCAAAACTAGTGAAAAACAGTCAGGAAAGCAGAGTAGGGAAAAAAAATGTAAGTGGCCTCCACCTGTAAAACTATTCCTGTTTTGGAGGTTGTTTCATTGTTGCCCATTTAGTGTACCTATTGTTAATTTCATTAACACCAAAGCAGCTGAAACAGATTACCAACCCCCTTTGCTACTTAACTGATGAGATCAATATCCTAGGAGTTTAATTTACCTGATGCTATTCTCTGATTAAAAAGTGTTCCTTTAATTTTTAAGTAGTGTATATATATATATATATATATATATATATATATATATATATATATATATATATATATATATATATATATGTATGTGTGTGTGTGTACAAGGCAGTAAAGCAGTGGACGGTGTCAGGGGGGCAGTGGTTGGTGTAAGTAGGGCAGAGGCTGTTGTCAGTTGGGCAGTGGACGGTGTCAGTAGGGCAAAGGCTGGTGTCAGTAGAGAAGTGGACAGTGTCAGGAAGGCGGAGGCTGGTATCAGTAGGACAGTGGACGGTGTCAGTAGGACAGAGGCTGTTGTCAGTTGGGCAGTGGACGGTGTCAGTAGGGCAAAGGCTGGTGTCAGTAGAGAAGTAGACGGTGTCAGGAAGGCGGAGGCGGGTGTCAGTAGGGCAGTGGGCGGTGTCAGTAGGGCAGAGGACAGTGTCAGTAGGTCAGAGAACAGTGTCAGTAGGGCAGTGGATGGTGTCAGGAAGGCGGAGGCTGGTGTCAGTAGGGCAGTGGACGGTATCAGTAGGGCAGAGGACAGTGTCAGTAGGTCAGAGAACAGTGTCAGTAGGACAGTGGCTGGTGTCAGAAAGGCGGAGGCTGGTGTCAGTAGGGCAGTGGACGGTGTCAGGAAGGCGGAGGCTGGTGTCAGTAGGGCAGTGGACGGTGTCAGGAAGGCGGAGGCTGGTGTCAGTAGGGCAGTGGACGGTGTCAGTAGGGCAGAGGACAGTGTCAGTAGGTCAGAGAACAGTGTCAGTAGGTCAGACAACAGTGTCAGTAGGACAGTGGCTGGTGTCAGGAATGTGGAGGCTGGTGTCAGTAGGGCAGTGGACGGTGTCAGGAAGGCGGAGGCTGGTGTCAGTAGGGCAGTGGACGGTATCAGTAGGGCAGAGGACAGTGTCAGTAGGTCAGAGAACAGTGTCAGTAGGACAGTGGCTGGTGTCAGAAAGGCGGAGGCTGGTGTCAGTAGGGCAGTGGACGGTGTCAGGAAGGTGGAGGCTGGTGTCAGTAGGGCAGTGGACGGTGTCAGGAAGGCGGAGGCTGGTGTCAGTAGGGCAGTGGATGGTGTCAGTAGGGCAGAGGACAGTGTCAGTAGGTCAGAGAACAGTGTCAGTAGGTCAGACAACAGTGTCAGTAGGACAGTGGCTGGTGTCAGGAATGTGGAGGCTGGTGTCAGTAGGGCAGTGGACGGTGTCAGGAAGGCGGAGGCTGGTGTCAGTAGGGCAGTGGACGGTGTCATTAGGGCGGAGGGCAGTGTCAGTAGGTCAGAGAACAGTGTCAGTAGGTCAGAGAACAGTGTCAGTAGGGCAGGGGATGGTGTCAGGAAGGCGGAGGCTGGTGTCAGTAGGGCAGTAGACGGTGTCAGTAGGGCAGAGGACGGTGTCAGTAGGGCAGAGATTGATGTCAGTAGTTTAGTTTTTATTATTTTTCTATAGCTTTTTTACAATTTTACAACCATTTATTAATATTAATATTTTTATTAATTTATTTATTTATTTTACAATTTAGTAAGAGCCCCATTGGGGGGCCTTGGTGAAATATCATTTTGAGACAGAGAAAGGGACTGAGGACAGCCAAACAGCAGGGGCAATCTGTGCAGCACAGAATGATTAGGGTGTGACCAGGCACACCTGGCACACCTTGTGGGGACGCCTATGGATAGCAAGTCAATAAATAAAAAAAAAGTTACACACCTGACTTCTAATCCTACAAAACCCTGACTTTTTGTAGGTGTACAAAGTGTGCAAGCATAAGATTTTTTTTTTTTTCTATCCAAAGTTTTCTTTATAGAGCGGATAGATTCATGATATTGTGCAAACAAATAGGGCATCTTCTGCTAGCAGACAGGCAGGGAATGCATTGGATTAGAGGACACATGGGTCATCTGATAAAGAGACCCCTTCACCACACAGGCTACTCATGTTATTATGAACCTAGACATAAGTCAGTGATTGGGTTGTTCTGTTGCCTCTCACTCACCGAATGCTGTCTGAAGTAATAAATCTGATATTTTTATATTTACCTGACTTGAAAATAAAAAAGACCTCAAACTATATTTTTAAGCCATGCATATATCTAGATATAAATATACGCAGGAGCACCATACATTCCCTTAAAATTAAGTAGGGAAAATGCATACATTATTTATTCAGTTCTTGCTTCCAGAGCAGCAGAGCAAAGAAACAAGACTAAGTCCTCATGCAGATTTCTGGTTATTTTTTTGTATTTTTTTTTATTAATTTTGCTTACGCTCCATGTTGCTGGAGTTACTGGTGTCGCATTAATGAGAAGTGGCATGGCGTTCGTCCAGACGCAAGGCTGCAGTGACTTGCTCAGTGCACCCTGTCCCATCTAATAAATCTGCAGCTATATATTTCTGCAGGCAAAGGGTCAGTGTATATTTTTTTTTTTAAAAGGGAAAAAAATAAACTTGAATATTTGGCCTATTTAATGAGTATAATTTGTCAAGAAAAATTTGCCTCACTAAAAAAAAGCTGCAGGTTGTGCAAAGCAGCGGTAAACACAGAGGGATACTTTTACCGGTGTTCGATGATGGAGGTATACCAATATTAGCAAATGACTGCTTAAAGTGAACCTGTGCTTTTCCAGATTGGTGTTGGATGGAGTGGGGAAGTGTTAGAGGACCTTTTGGGTTTTTGATGTGGTCGGTGTCCCTGGTAAGGAGATTGACTCTCTCTATTTGTCCTGGTGACAATTATCACAGGGACAGAAAGTGGGAATCCAAAATGTTACAGCTGCCACCTGAAGATGAATAGAGGAGAGATCTACCAATGGGGACACTCGTTCTGGTGGCAACTGACTAAAAGGAGATCCCCAGTCGCTTTGGGGAGATTTTTTGTTGTTGCATCCTGTTGTATGTCCTGGACAGGAAGTGAAAGTATCTAAAGTTGAAAAAACTTTTCGCTTTAAACATACTTTAAATTATTGATCAACCGATATCGTTTTTTTAATGCCGATACCGATATTTTGGTCATCGGATATTGGTATCGGCCGATATCTGCAGATATTTTCGGGCATGTTAAAAAACATTTTTTTTTTTCTATAGGTACTCTTGTGGAGGGATCTGGGGGTCTAAAAGACCCCAAACCCCTCCTCGGCACCGAAAAGCAATCAAAACGCCAAGTCATGACATCACTTCCGTGTTTTTTACATGGAGACGCAGTACACCGGGTCTTCTCTTTGGCAGCAGCGGCGATGAAGGTAGGATGCCTGGGTCTCCCAGTGGGACGGGAGACCCGGGTGAGCCATAGAAGGAGGCGGGATGGGGTAGGACATACACTCACGCTCCTTGTAATGACAGCCGAGCGGCTTCTCAGCCGCATCGGTTGTCATTACAAGTCAGCCGACCGTTGGCTATGGACACCGGTACCGGGGTGATGCCTCTAGCTGCAGTCATCACTCCGGTACAAGCACTTTCCCAAAATATCGGCAATATCGGTAAATCCAAAGGTCGATTCCGATATATCAGGAAAAGTGCATATCGGCCCCCGATATATCAGTGTTGCCGATAATCGGTCGATCCCTACTTTAAATACCATTCCTACATGCTACTTATTTTTGTTCACCCATGGGGACAAAATAAATATGCCCTGTGTAAGATTCAGATTGGTGTGGTCAGGCTTATTTGTCACTATGGAGTAGGTAAGCGCTGCCTCCAGATGAGCCTGGTCTCAGTTTGTGAATTGCTATATGTGCTCCACACATCAGAAAGGTTCCCATGTCTGGGACCTCTCCAGAGATGGTGAGTCTGAGATTGGGGTAGGGAAAGTAGAGGGGCTTATTGTGCCATTCTAAGTGTACTGTGCCAAAATGTAAGCAATTGCGTAGTAGCCAAATATGTGGCTAGCTGGTTACCCATATTTTCCGAAGGGCCTCCGACTTTGTGGAGAGCTGTTGAAGTCAAGCCATTAAGCCATTAAGCTTCATAGATTGACCCATCAAAATGGATTGGGTTGTTCTGCTAAAGTCGCCTTTTTCAAGTCAGGTCAACTTTGGGTGCTAAGAATGCGTCAAACTGGCCACAAGAAGATAGAAATTTGTCTGGTTCAGCAGGGACGGGATCAATTTCGATCCATGCACAAAAGTCAACTGCCCTGTTGGATGTTCCCAGCTTGATCAGCGCCACAGGTTACAGGATCAATGTATTCTGACGGAGGGAAAGCCTATCTCACGGTCAGAAAAGAATAGATCATCTATTGTCTGTCTTTGGAAATTTACATTGGGCGCTACTTTCCATTGTATGTGTGAATGAAGCAATACAGACAGGAAGATTGTTATATATAGAACGTTCCTGATCTCTGAATCAGAGATTCACACATTGTTTCTGAAATGTCATAATCATCTTATCTCCTGTGACATTTATGAAACACCTCCCCTGGTCGTCTGACATTTCCACATCTGAAAACCACGATGGAGTCTTAAAAATAAACATTTGAAATAATGAAGGGGAGATTATGTAAGGACATTTATTGGAGGAGACGCATTAAGTTTTTCTTTTTCTGAGGCGCCATCGTCAATGACAGCTCTAAGGTCACCGCCTTACCGCCATAATTATAACGCAGTCATTTATTATTTAGCGTCTGTACATAAATATTGTTTTTCACTGTCAGCAAAGTCAAACAAGAAGTAAAATAAGACTGTAGAGAAGTAAACTCTAGGGGATAAAATGTCATTGTCAGGCGCTGCAGAAGAGAGAGACAAAAATATGTTTTAAAAAAAAAAAATCAACGCAGTTTGGTCCAATGCGTATGCAACGTCTTGGAAAAATTTGTATAAGGCGTTGTGTGTCAGTGTTGCTTGCTCAGTCACTCAGGGCCCATTTACATTTTTGTATGCGTTGAGTTAAGGCAGCCCATTGACAATAATGTAATAAAAACAGAGAAAACAGGCGCCTCTGAGTAAGATTGTAATAGGTTTAATGTTGCATTGTAAATAATAACTTACATTAAAGTAAGTGGATACAGGTACATAGGTGATCTGGTGTCCGGGGTCTGCATGGGGGCCGCCTCTTGGGTCAAAAAGATGCCTCCTCATCTCGTTGTCCTGTCCAGCAGGAAGTGATGATGGCGTGGAGGGATGAGTCAGAGGGCTAGACTCAAGCTTGAGAAAGCAGCACGGGCTGGTAGTTTACCAGTGTGCATGCTCCGAAACGCGTCATGAGCACGCCGGTGACTCACACAAGGCAGATGCTGCGGCTCACCTGTGGTCCAGCCCTCGGACTCATCCCTCCATGCCATCATCACTTCCTGCTGAACAGGATCACGAGATGAGCGGCATCTTTTTGACCCAAGAGGTGGCCCCATGCAGGCCCCGGACACCGGATCACCTATACACCTGTATCCATTTACTTTAACCTCTTTATGACCGCCCGCCAAAGATATACTGCAGCAGGCAGCCAGATAAATCGCCGTACATGTACGGTGCTCGCGAGCACAAGGCTAGGGGGTGAGCGCGCACTGCCAGCTTCGCGCTCCCGCCCCCACTCGTCAGCAGGGAAGCCGATGCAACGGGCAGGCGGCTCAGATTGCCGCCTGACACCCGGGATCGCTCCCCGCTGAGATAGGACGGTCGGCTGTTGTAAACACAGCTGACCGTTCTTCTCCCTGGAATGATCACAGAGCGCCTGTGATCCTTCTATATAGGATCACAGATCTCTATGGTCATTTCAGAAGCCACACCCCCCCCCCCCCCACAGTTAGAATCACTCCCCTAGGCTCACTTTTAACCCCTTGATCACCCATAATGTTAACCCCTTCCCTGCCAGTGTCATTATTACATTAACAGCGCATATTTTTAGCACTGATTACTGTAGTAATGTCACTGGTCCCCTCAAAAGTGTAAAAAATGTCAGTCAGGGGTCCGATCTGTCCGCCGCAAAATCGCAGATTGCCGCCATTACTAGTAAAAAAAAAAAAAACATTAAAAATGCCATAAATCTTTCCCGTAGTTAGTAGACGCGATAACTTTTGTGCAAACCAATCAAAATACGCTTATTGCGATTTTTTTTACTACAAATATGTAGCAGAATACAAATTTGCCTAAAATGTTAAAACAGGTGATCAAATACCACCAAAAGAAAGCTCTATTTGTAGGAAGGGACATCAATTTTATTTAGGTACAGAATTGCACGACCGCGCAATTGTCCGTTAAAGTAACGCAGAGCCGGATCGCAAAATAGGGCCTGGTCAGGAAAGGGGGCAAATCCTTCCGGTCTTAAGGTGGTTAATGTAAGTTTTTATTGTACCCTACAACATCTTACTCAGAGGTGCCTGTTTTCTCTGTTTTTATTACATGTTTGTTGATTGCTTCCGCTCCCCTCCAGGCTGGCTCTGAGTCCAGAGACTGCACCCCATCTTTCACATGGCCAATAAGGGTAGTCTTCAAGACTGCCCTATAATTCAGTTTTAACATGGCCTTTGCTTGTGCCACTATCTTTTATTTCATTGACAATAATGGGTTGCTAATGCACCAAAATGTCCAGAAATTTGGACACGACACAAAATGCGCAGCGCAACCCACTGCAACGCACTATGGTGAATTATATTTGGATTACTGTTTATCCTGTTGACTATGGTCAATGTCATTTTATTTGTGTCATTTTTTTACATTCACAAATTCTCTTGGGTTAAACCAAATCCATGACAATGTTACACCAAGATAATCTATCATATATGGCATGTACCTATAAGATGGTAACGGATTTCTTCTTTCTTGGGATTTAGCCACGAGCATTTGTGAATGTAAAAAAATATCTTTTTATCTGTAAAAATAAAAATTTAGATTCATTTAATTATGTGTTGATGGTAATATCAATGCATGTCATAAATATCCCCTTTTTATTTGTATTGTCAATACAATCTGTCATGATAGTAGTACAGACAGAGCTGCTAATAGGGCCTCCTGCATCAAGCTTAGGCTCCATTGGCCCAGCAAGCAGGAGCCAGGAGCAGAGAGAGGACTTCTAATTTTCCATAGGGTGCAGGTGGAGTATTACTGCAGACTAGGGATCGACCTGTATCGGCGTTTGGATTTACTGATATTGCCGATATTTTCGTGACGTCATTCCGTATGTTGCGTGCACACGTTCTGCCTTCTAACACCGCCTCCCACTCCTGCGTGGCCCATACGTGGCGATATTTCACTGCGCGCTGCACTTAAGACCGCCTCCCACGCCTCACACAGCCTCGTGTTACAGCCAGCTGCAGTCTGGTCCAGTCACGCTGCCAGCCATCCATCCACCCAGAGGCCCTGGCCTCAGCCACCCACCACTCCCAGTGAGCAAGCAACCAGCTACCCAGATGACACCAAGCCAGCCACCCGCCGCCACCGTGACCAGTGTTCCAGCAAGCCAGCTACCCGCCACAACAAGCCAGGGTGAGTGAGTGACACCAAGCCAGCCACCCACACAACAGGGTGACCCCAAGCCAGCCCCCCACCAGTGTTCCAGCAAGCCAGCCACCCACCACAGTGTTCCTGCAAGCCAGCCACCCACCACAGTGTTCCTGCAAGCCATCCACCCACCACAGTGTTCCTGCAAGCCATCCACCCAGAACAGGGTGAAACCAAAGCAAGCCAGCCAGCCACCACAGTGTTCCTGCAAGCCAGCCACCCATAACAGGGTGACACCAAGCCAGCCAGCCACCACAGTGTTCCTGCAAGCCAGACATCCATAACAGGGTGACACCAAGCAAGCCAACTAGGCACCACAGAGACTGTTCCTTAAATGCCAGCCACCCATAACAGGGTGACACCAAGCAAGCCAACCAGGCACCACAGAGACTGTTCCTGAAAGCCAGCCACCCATAACAGGGTGACACGAAGCAAGCCAACCAGGCACCACAGAGACTGTTCCTGAAAGCCAGCCACTAATAACAAGGTGACACCAGTCACCAAGCCAGCCAGCCACCCATAACAGGGTGACACCAAGCCAGCCAACCAGCCACCACAGACTGTTCCTGAAAGCCAGCCACCAATAACAAGGTGACACCAGTCACCAAGCCAGCCAGCCACCCATAACAGGGTGACACCAAGCCAGCCAGCCACCCACCACAGTGTTCCTGCAAGCCAGCCACCCATAACAGGGTGACACCAAGCCAGTCAGCCAGCCAGCCACCACAGTGTTCCCGCAAGCCAGCCACCCATAACAGGGTGACACCAAGCCATCCAACCAGCCACCACAGACTGTTCCTTAAAGCCAGCCACCAATAACAAGGTGACACCAGTCACCAAGCCAGCCAGCCACCCATAACAGGGTGACACCAAGCCAGCCAACAAGCCACCACAGACTGTTCCTGAAAGCCAGCCACCAATAACAAGGTGACACCAGTCACCAAGCCAGCCAGCCACCCATAACAGGGTGACATCAAGCCAGCCAGCCTAAACAACTGTTCCTGCAAGCCAGCAACCCATAACAGGGTGACACCAAGCCAGCCAGTGCCACCACAGTGTTCCGGCAAGAAAGCCACCGACAACAGGTTGACACCAAGCCAGCCACACTGCCAGGCGTCAGCCACCAACCCACAACAGGGTGCCAGCATCAGCAGCAACTTCAGCTTCAGCAAGCCATTTCTTTAATCTTTTTTGTGTCTTTCAAGTTGAAATGGAGATGGATGAGGAGAGAAAGAGTAAAAGTGTGGTCTGGGACTATTTCTGGTCTCAACCATCTCCAGGAAAAGCAGCAGCGTGCAACACATGTACAAACAACATAAGCATGGGATCAGTAACTGCAAAAAACAGAAATACGTAAAATATTTGGGCCCATCTAAGAGTTCATCATATTTAATTATATCATGCAGCACCGAAAAAAATGAATATCAATGTGATTTTGATTCAATACCTCCTCCACTATCCCAAGCAACAATAACAGATATGTTTGTGAAAAAAAACACATGTCGCTGACTAGATTCAGATGGAAGATCCCAACTGCTGGACAGAGTAATCACAGAGATGATTGTCACTGATAACCAGCCATTTACAATGATGTCTGACTCAAGATTTAAGCGGTTGATGTCCATGAGTCCATTGAGCCAAGCTACACACTGAAGAATGAGAAGTATTATCAAACCGAAATGCTGGCAAAGCTAAACCAAAAGGTAGTTGACAAAGTAAAGGCTATGCTGCAACCAGAGAATGCTGGCAACTCACTCTCATTCACGATGGACTGCTGGTCACAAACAGAGTCAAAGTCACTACTGATTCTTACATGCCACTTCATTGACGGCGGATGGACAAAAAGGCAATTGATGTTGAATACAAAAGTGATGCAAGGATCACACACAGCTGAGTACAGTAGAGAAATGTTTCTAGGCATGCTTGAAGTATGGGGAATCAACAAAGACAGAGTGATGCTTGCGCAACTTCGAGACAGTGGAGCAAACATACCTAAAGGAAGGAGGCTTGCTGATACGTCAGACCTCTGTGTCATCATGGCAAAAAACACCCTCCAACTTTCAAATGTTGGTCTGTCAAACCAAATAGCTTTGATTGATATATGTTTTGAGAAGCATGAAGAGATTAAAAATGTTGTGCTTGCAAGTCTTTTGAATCCTCGATACAAGAACCATGCTTTCTCTTCTGATGATGTATTGGCTAAGGCGAATCAATGGCTGACAGAAGATATTCAACAGGAGGTGCAGGAGGTTCCTCCCGAAAAGACAAGTCCAGGACACTATTTTTATGAAGAGCAGCATGCTGAAAAACAGACAAATGTCCAAAAATACGTCAACGAACAGAAGAGAATCTTTTTCATCGTGGTCAAATTGATCAGGACATTTTCAGTGTTTTATTAGGGCCTCACGCGGAGGATTCAATTTCTTCTGAATCTGCAACAATGAGCCTGGAAGATGAACTTCATCTCTATTTGAAAAAAGCCATAATTGACAGAAGAAGTCATCCTCTTCAGTGGTGGAGAGAAAATGAGGCACGCTACAAAAGACTTGCTTCCCATGCTAGAAGATACCTCTCTCTCTCTGCTCCTCTGTCCTCCTCTCCTCCTGAGCATGTTTATGAAGTAGCAGCATTGTATGAACAAAATAGAAGACCTTTAACAGGTGACCATGGACATGCTGAAAATGTTCTGCTTTCTGCAGTATAGTATTGTTCTACTTAACTGGGAGTATTGAAAAGAGTAGTGTCCACTCCAGTGACTCTGGTTTGGTGGTGAATTGGCGCAAGAAGAGGTCTCAAAAAAAAAAAAAAAGTCTGGTCCTGGGGACCCGGGGGAGGGGGGGGGAAGGGAGAAGGGAAACACCAGGGGTGGGGGGACCCCCAAACAGTTCAGGGGGTAGCTGTCCACTTTAGCGGCTGCCGGCGAAAGAGACAGAAGAGATCTCTGGGGGGAGACAAGAGGGAAGACAGCGCAGCGCCTTCTAAGTGCAGCAAGACATTTATTGAAGTATGTGCAGCAGTATTACACTCACATTTAGTCGGTGAATAAGATGCAGTTAGTCAAGTAATGTTGATCATCAGGAGCATCACTGGAGCGGGTCCTGGTGGTGGAGGCAGTGGATCCCGGTGAGAGCGGCAGGGGGTTCCTCCGTGTGTACAGGGATGGCCTCGGTGGTGTCCCTGAGGAAGGAGCGCATGCTCCGATAACGCGTCACCGTAGCATCCCGCATCACCGCCAGGAGTGACTTCAGGATCCCAGGACCCACGAGTGCCAGCGTTCCACCAGTTGATGAGGAGCCCACGGACACCACCGAGGCCATCCCTGTACACACGGAGGAACCCCCTGCCGCTCTCACCGGGATCCACTGCCTCCACCACCAGGACCCGCTCCAGTGATGCTCCTGATGATCAACATTACTTGACTAACTGCATCTTATTCACCGACTAAATGTGAGTGTAATACTGCTGCACATACTTCAATAAATGTCTTGCTGCACTTAGAAGGCGCTGCGCTGTCTTCCCTCTCCACTCCAGTGACTCCACTCCAATCCACTGTCTAGCTGTTGCCTACCATTTTTTTCTAGTAGTTTTGCACTGACTGCTGTAGTTGCAGTGAGTGCCCTACTGCTAAGAGTCCATTCCAATCCAATGTGTAGATGTTGCCTAGCTTTTTATTCTAGCAGTTTTGCACTGACTGCTGTAGTTGCAGTGAGTGCCATACTGCAGAGGTAGTCCACTGACTCCAATCCAATCCACTGTCTAGCTGTTCCCTAGCTTTTTTTCTAGCGGTTTTGCACTGATTGCTGTAGTTGCAGTGAGTGCCATACTGCAGACAGAGGTAGTCCTCCACTGACTCCAGTCCAATCCACTGTGACATGTGTAGCTGTTGCCTTGCTCTTTTTCTAGCAGTTTTGCACTGACTGCACTACATTAGTTGCAGTCAGTGGCAGTGCCTTACTGCAGATGAAGTCCTCCACCACAGTGTATTTTGTGTAGCTGTTGTTGTTGCCTAGCTTTTTTTTCTAGCAGTTTTGCACTGACTGCACTGCAGTAACATATTGCAGTGAGTGAGTCCACTTCTGCAGCACTTTATTGTGCATTAATGCACAATCAGATGATGTGAAATGCAAAGCAAATGTCCTTGAAATTGAAGTTTTCATATCAATTTTTATGCAGTTAAGGTGTGAAGAACGAGCATTTAATGTTAAAAATGCTAATAAATAAAGATTAACATGTTTGTTAAGAGATTTGTGTCGAATTTTGTGTTTTTTTCTGGGTAAATTTTACATGTCTGAAAATATCGGCAAATATCGGCGGATACCGATATGCGATCGGCAAAATATCGGTATCGGCAACGAAAAAACTATATCGGTCGATCACTATTGCAGACTGTGGCTCCAATCACTTATAGTAAAATGACCTGGGTCTGCATTCTGTATGTTACATACTAATGACCCCTGCACTAATTATGTTACATACTAATGACCCCTGCACTCTGTATGTTACATATACCCGACCCCTGGTTTTTACACACTGTATGTTACAGACTAATGACTCCTGCACTCTGTGTGTTACATACTAATGACCCTGCACTCTGTACATTACATACACCCGATCCCTGGTCCTTACACTCTGTACATTACATACTAATGACCCCTGCACTCTGTAAGCTACATACTAATGACCCCTGCACTCTGTAGATTACATACACCCGACCTCTGGTCCTTACACTCTGTATTTTACATACAAATGATCCCTGCACTCTGTACATTACATACTAATGACCCCTGTACTCTGTACATTACATACTAATGACCCCTGCACTCTGTACGTTACATACTAATGACCCCTGCACTCTGTACATTACATACTAATGACCCTGCACTATGTACGTTACATACTAATGACCCCTGTACTCTGTACGTTACATACTAATGACCCCTGCACTCTGTACGTTACATACTAATGACCCCTGCACTCTGTACATTACATACTAATGACCCCTGTACTCTGTACATTACATACTAATGACCCCTGCACTCTGTACCTTACATACAGTACACCCGACCCCTGGTCCTTACACACTGTACATTACATACTAATGACCCCTGCACTCTGTACCTTACATACAGTACACCCGACCCCTGGTGCTTACACTCTGTATATTACATACTCCTGACACCTGCACTCTGCATGAAGGCGTAAAGTGATTGTAAACTTTTATATAGACCCTAAACAACCTTTAGATGATACACAGATAAAACAAGCCCTCCTCCATAGGTTTTACTTGCTTATCTGCAGTCTTCTCTTCCCTTTAACCCTTTAAAAGTACAGAAAAGTGTTAAAATCTTTCTACATCTGTCAGGAGCACAAAGGAGGGGGCGGAGAGGCTGCAGTAACAGTGGTTGAGAGCTGATTGGAGGAAAGGCATACCTCCCTCTTCAACACAGTAGAAGAACTGTGTTCTTAAAGCGGAGCTCCACCCTAAAAATACACTTTTCCCCTTTCGCTTGCTCTAAATTACCTGAAAAACAATTGAATAATATTTTTTTTTTTTTTTATTCACTTACCTTGTTTTTAAAGAAAATATACTTACCTTCCTTCCTCTTCCTCCCTCTTCGGCCGCGGCCCACGCCGTCACTTACTCCTTGCATTGACTCCTGGGAGCTGAACATCATCGCTCCCAGAAGTCAATGCGCCTGCACCGGCCCCGCTCCTCAGTTCCGGTGCAGGCGCGGCATTCCCAGAAGCTGTGCAGGGATCACGCGCCTGCACCGGAAGTGACGATCGGGGCTGGTGCAGGCGCATTCTGGGACCGAAAAGGACGCAGAAGAGGACGCTACGGCTTCAGCTGCCCACACCTGAGATGGTAGCGCTGGACAAGAAATTTTCAAGGTAAGTATTTTTTCTAAAGTGTACATCAGACTGGGTGCTGGCTGACTTTCATGCACCTCTTATAATCCTTCAACCTCATTTTTTTCTTGTTATAGGGATGGAAACGCCGGGCACCACCTGCTTGGGTCTCACTTAAAGTCCCACCTAGTCCATTATGTTTAAAAAAAGCTTTAACTCTTCTGGGAAGGCTGTCCACAAGGTTTAGGAGTGTGCCTATGGGAATGTTTGACCATTCTTCCAGAAATGTATTTGTGAGGTCAGGCACTGATGCTGGAGAGAAGGCCTGGCTTGCAGTCTCTGCTTTGTGCACTCAAAGGGCCGGTTGTATCTGTAAGACTAAAAGTTGAGAGTACCCCACCCCCACCTAACACCAGATATCAAGAGCCCCCCACCATCAAAAGTCAAGAGTCCCAACCCTCCCTTACATCGCAGTGCACCCCTTACCTTGTGCTGCTGCTGAGAAGGAGCTGGGGGAGATCTAGGAAGCAGAAAGTGCAGGGTCTGGAGGAGGACCAGAAGAGGACTGAAGTCTGCCATATGCTGGGACCAGGGAAGACAGAGACAAAGGGATGGTGTGGCTGCACAGGGAGGGACAGGATCTGTAGGTGGAATTCTGTCCTCCTCTCTGCTGCTGACTGCTGAGACAGGAGGGCAGAAATGAGCCTCTCCACAGCTGCATAAGGGGGGGGGGGGGTACCGCAGTTGCAGGAGAGGTGCGAGGGCCACATGAAATGGACTAGAGGGCTGTATTTGGCCCGCGAGCCTTGTGTTTGACACATGTGGTCTAAGGTCATGTCAATGCATAAAGTGCTATTTTCATCAAAACAAACCGGGTTTGCAAAGGCATTTTGTTCACACGAATTATATTTAACCACTTCTGGACCGGAAGATTTTCCCCCTTAACGACCAGGCCAAATTTTGCGATTCGGCACTGCGTTACTTTAACGGACAATTGCGCGGTCGTGTAACACTGTACCCAAATAAAATTTTTCCCACAAATAGAGCTTTCTTTTGGTGGTATTTGATCACCTGTGCGGTTTTTATTTTTTGCGCTATAAACAAAAAAGAGCGACAACTCTAAAAAAATATATATATATATTTTTCACATTCTGCTATATAACATTCCCAAAAAAAAAATTTAAAAATCAAAATTTTTTAACATTTTTGGCCAATTTGTTTTCTACTACATATTTTTGGTAAAATCCCAATAAGCGTATTTTGATTGGTTTGCGCAAAAGATATCGCGTCTACTTACTACGGGAAAGATTTATGTAATTTTTATTGTTTTTTTTTTTTTACTAGTAATGGCGACGATCTGCGATTTTTTGCGGGACTGCGACATTGCGGCGGACAGATCGGACCCCTGACTGTCATTTTTGACACTTTTGGGGGGGACCAGTGACATTACTACAGTAATCAGTGCTAAAAATATGCACTGTTACTGTAATAATGACACTGGCAGGGAAGGCGTTAACACAGTTGCTGATCAAGGGGTTAAATGTGAGTCTAGGGGAGTGATTCTAACTGTGTGGGGGCGTGGCTTGTGAAATGATCACAGAGACCTGTGCTCCTATATAGAAGGATCACAGGGGCTCTGTGATCATTCCAGACAGAAGAACGGTCGGTTGTGTTTACAACATCTGACCGTCCTTCTCTCTCAGCGGGGAGCGATCGCGGGTGTCAGGCGGCAATCGGAGCCGCCTGCCCCGTGCATCTGAGTCCCCGCTGCCGAGTGGGGGCGGGAGCGTGCCGCCGCCGGCACGAGCTCGCCCCCTAGCTGCAGGCGCGCGACCGGTCGATTCGTGCAGGAGGGCCGCACTGCCGCAGTAAAATGGGTTATATAAACATTTTTGTGCCCCGGAGTTCAACTTTAATAGCCTTTAAAGCTGGAATAACTGAATGAAATGGTTTTATTTCTGCCTAGGGCATAGTTTTAGGTTATGTATCGTTGATGTGTCATCGTACCTCTGTATTTACCATCATTATACGCTCTTCATTCATGCATGAGTAAAGACCTCCGTTCAAATATTTTTCCAAATGTAATTGACATAAAACATACCGAATATAAGAAGCTCGGTGGACAGTTGGTTCAGTGAAATGGCAGCGTTCTCATCTGCTGTTTGCATTGCTCGGTCCCCTGGTATTCTGTCATACCACGCAGACATCTCGCAGAGCCTTCCATCTGGCTCCGTTAGTCCAGCATATTCCACAATACCAATATTATGTCTTTTAAAAACGCTTATTTCCTTCATTTAAAGGGAACCTACTGTGTGTTTAAATTCAATACAAATCCTGAGTTATTATTGTAATATTTAACTGGAAGTAAGTTTCGATGGGTATTTATACATTTTTAATGGCTTGCAGTTTCCCATTTTAATTGCTGTAGCTTCTACATATTTAACTGCTCCCTCTGGTGGTCATCCGTATGCTTTACCTTTCCATGCTTAAAGAGGAAGTAAATCCTCCTCTGCAACTTTTACCTATTGGTAAGCCTATGATAAGACTTACCTATAGGTACTGTAAATATCTCCTAAACATGTACCGTTTAGGAGATATTTACCTTACATGCAGCCAGTGACATCACTGGCGCATGCGCTCTGAAGGAACGGCCGCTCCTGCCGTTCCTTCAGAGCCCCGTGCCGTGACCGTCGGCTCCTGCGCGCGTGCGCGGGAGTGACGTCACCGCGGCTCTGGCCACTCAGATGGCCGGATGCCGCAATCCCGGAAGACGGGCGACTGGACATGTCGCCCGTCATAGAGGTAAGCAGGCAGCACGGCGGGGGCTCGTTCTAAGGTAAGTATTTCATAATGAACTAGTATGCGATGCATACTAGCTCATTATGGGTTTCTCTTTCAGGGTGAAAAAAAAAAGAAAATCGGGTTTACAACCTCTTTAACGTAGAATTCCTGCCTAAAGCTGGATGGATACACACTATACAATTTCCCATATATTTTTTTCCTTTAGATTTACCAAAACAATATAATATGAGCCCAAACCTAAACACTTTCAATTTGTATGCAATCAGGCAGGCCCTTGCACTACATAGTTGAAGGTAAATCTACAGGAAATCAAACAACAAAAGTTGTATAGTGTGTATCCAGCTTAACCTCTTCAGCCTTTTCACTGCCGTAGTGCTGCCCTCCTGCGCAAACCAACGTAGACCTACGTTGGTGACGCGCCTGCAGCTAGGGGGCGTCGCGCTCCTGCCCCCACTCGGCAGCGGGGACTCCGATGCACGGGTCAGGCGGCTCCGATTGCCACCGGCCACCCGCGATCGCTCCCCACTGAGAGAGAAGAACGGTCAGCTGTTGTAAACACAATTGACAGCTCTCTCTGGAATCATTACAGAGCGCCTGTGATCCTTCTATATAGGAACACAGGTCTCTATGATCATTTCACAAGCCACGCCCACCCACAGTTAGAATCACTCTCCTAGGCTCACATTTAACCCCTTGATCACCCACAGGGTTAACACCTTCCCTGCCAATGGCATTATTACAGTATCAGTGAATATTTTTAGCACTGATTACTGTAGTAATGTCACTTTTCTCCCCAAAAGTGTCAAAAATGTCAGTTAGGTGTCCGATCTGTCCGCCGCAATGTCGCAGTCCCGCTAAAAATCGCAGATCGACGCCATTACTAGTAAGAAAAAAAACCAATAAAAATTACATAAATCTTTCCCGTAGTTAGAAGATGCAATAACTTTTGCGCAAACCAATCAAAATACGCTTATTGCGATATTTTTTTACCAAAAATATGTAGCAGAAAACAAATTGGCCTAAAATGTTAAAACATTTTGATTTTTAATTTTTTTTTTTTTTTTGGGAATGTTATATAGCAGAATGTAAAAAATATTGTTTTTTTTTTTATTTTTCAGAATTGTCGCTCTTTTTTTGTTTATAGCGCAAAAAATAAAAATTGCAGAGGTGATCAAATACCCCCCAAAAGAAAGTTCTATTTGTGGGAAAAAAAGGACATCAATTTTATTTGGGTACAGCATCGCACGACCGCGCAATTGTCAGTTAAAATAACGCAGTGCCGTATCGCAAAAAATGGCCTGGTCATTAAGGGGGCAAATCCTTCCGGTGCAGAAGTGGTTAAAGGGTAACTCCACTTTTGTGGGGGGAAAAAAAATTTAGATTTATAAATCTTCTTTTTTGCGAATGTTATATAGCAGAATGTGAAAAATATAGTTTTTTTTTTCTTACAGAATTGTCGCTCTTTTTTTGTTTATAGCGCAAAAAATAAAAATCACAGAGAAGACCAAATACCACCAAAAGAAAGCTCTATTGGGTACAGCGTCGCACAACCGCACAATTGTTTGTTAAAGTAATGCAGTGCCGAATCGCAAAAAAATGGCCTGGTCATTAAGGGGGCAAATCCTTTCCGGTCCAAAAGTGGTTAAGACAGATTTTTGTGACAACCAGGGATACCCTCACTTTTGGAGGGATTCCATCTCACTTCCTGTTTTGGCTATGGGACAGGAAGTGAAGGAAAATCTCCTCGATGATTTTTTCGGCAAAAAAAAAAAAAAAAAACTCGACACGGGTTATAAACCTCCCCCTTACTCCAATCTCACCCCAATCCAAAAAGAAAGAAAAAGTTTTGCGTTCTACGTTAGACACACTGGCACAGCAGCATACGTTTACCTGATAGTGGCAGCTGTGCTACAGCATGAAAATCCTTATTATTATTGTCCCACTTTCTCATGATATGTGAACAGTCCCATTCCTGCATTTTCAGTCATTTAAATAAAGTTTGGAGCAGAAAGAAAACCGCTAATGACTATCATGACCCTCGCTGCGGTTCATGGGGAGGAATAATGATCCTGGGCGCGCGGGCACTGCGCCTGCCACCCAGTGTTATCCCGGCTGCTGTTTCAGCTTATTAGGCTGAAGCAGTAAAAAAATAAATGAGGGTTTAATAACACAAAAAAAGGCAGCAACCGAATAGTTTATAATGATGCATACATAAACACAGGGAAACAGCAAGCATCATTTTCTATACAAAAATTACACATACAGCCTTCAAATAAGAGAAACATTGTTTAAGGACCAACTCCACTGCAGAGATACGATGGGGGCAGGGAGTGGTTGTCACCAGGACAGGAAGTCTGTGTATACATTTGGATACCTGCAAACAGTCCTGCTTCATGGGACACAGTTAACCCCTTCCACAGTCCACCTCAGGCCCACCCAGGGCTCGGGTGGTCCTGCTTAGACCTCACCTACTTCCTGACAGCCCACTCGTGGCCCCCTACACCCATTCAACACTATTGCCAGCAGTGGCGGCCCGCCCATTGGGGGCGAAGGGGCGCTGCCCCCCCCATCTATGCATCCGGCCCCCTAATCTACATGTAGGGCGCCGGACGCATAGATTCCAATGGGATATATATTTTTTTGAAGCACATGATTAGAGCCAGAGGCTCTAATAGGCTTCAAAAAAGGGTGGGCTCGGGCGAAGAGCACTGACCCCCGAGCCCACCCAGTTTTGTGACAATAGCGAATGGATATTCACTATTGCCGCACTGATTCTCCTCCCGGCCAATCAGGAAGCGGGTCCTGAGACCTGTTTCCCGATTGGCCAAAAGGAGAAGGCATCCTATTGGACAAGTAGGAGAGAGGAGATGGCCACCGAGAGGGAACATGAAGACTGAGGGAGAACCCGCAGACGCTCTGTGCCGAGAGCTTCCCCTCAAACTTATACCCACTCCCAGAATCCTTTGCGGCAGAATCTGCCTTCTGGGGTAGATACAGGCCTGAATGAACCACTGATTGGTTTTCCTCCACTGCCCAATGAGAATCCTCTCATAGAGCCAGTGGGGAGACTCCCCTCTCAGCAGCCACACCTGGGAGACATGACAGACCAGCTGAAAATCAGGGCCCTGCTGTAAGGCAGCCAAGGCCCACTATGCTTCTACCTAGCACCTACCTTGTAGGGTGCTACACTGGGATAATCCATCCACTTCACAGGTGTGGCATATCAAGATGCTGATTAGACAGCATGATTATTGCACAGGTGTGCCTTAGGCTGGCCACAATAAAGGGCCACTCTAAAATGTGCAGTTTTATCACACAGCACAATGCTACAGATGTCGTAAGTTTTGAGGGAGCGTGCAATTGGCATGCTGACTGCAGGAATGTCCACCAGAGCTATTGGCCGTGAATTGAATGTTCATTTCTCTACCATAAGCCATCTCCAAAGGCGTTTCAGAGAATTTGGCAATATATCCAACCGGCCTCACAACCGCAGACCACGTGTAACCACACCAGCTCAGGACTTCCACATCCAGCATCTTCACCTCCAAGATGGTCTGAGACCAGCCACCCGGACAGCTGCTGCAACAATCCGTTTGCATAACCAAAGAATTTCTGCACAAACCGTCTCTGCATGCTCGTCGTACTCATCAGCGTCTCAGCCTGACTGCAGTTTGTCGTCGTAGCCGACTTGAGTGGGCAAATGCTCACATTTGATGGCGTCTGGCACTTTGGAGAGGTGTTCTCTTCATGGATGAATGCCGGTTTTCCTAGATCTTTGAGTTCAGCTCATGAAAAATGGGGGCAAAAACAAGTGTTGCGTTTATCATTTTGTTCAGTATATGTATTACTTTGTTATCTTAAAAGGTAAGTTCACCTTTTCACGAAAAATGAAAAGGTGATCTATCTCCAATTATCCCGCTGCATATACCACCCCTGATCCACCGTACTGCCAACATAGTAGTCTGTACATCGTCAGTTCCATCAGCACTTACTGGTCAGCTCAGCCATGTGACTGTGCTGACCAATGACAAGTGCATCTGAGACTTAGACCAATGTATATTTGTATATACCATACCTGGCCGATTCCCCTGGAGCCTGGAAATCACAGTAGACACCACTGCTCCAGCAATCTCCACTTAGAGATCCTTTGCCTAGCCGCTGCCCTGCTGTGTTGTGAACACTGGATATTGGCTGTTCAGCATGAGTGCCATTCAGAGAAGGCTTTGCATTTTCTGAATGAATGCAAAGCATTCTCTGATTGGATGAGGTTGCGAGTGTGACATTATTCCCCTTCCTCTTCACCCCATTCAATCAGAGAACACTATGAATTCATTCAGAAAATTCAAAGCATTCTCTGAATGGTATAAAGAAAACAGAAGTGCAGAAAACAAAATACTTTTATTGCCAAAGGATAAAAATGCACTTACTAGCATTAAAGTAAACCAGGCTCATCATAGGATGTGGCAAGGAATCCAGTGACAGGTGGTCCCAGAGGTGGTCCATGGTGCAGCTTGATGGTGGAGATCTCACCCGACCAGCCGAGGGGGAAGAACCAGGAAGGATAGCTGTGCTGCCCAGACCAACGTGGAACACAAATGCCAGGAAGTTATGTCAAAAGGCGGTACGCGTTTCGGAGCGTCGATTGGCTCCTTCTTCATGCCGACGGCATGATGTCTTCGGCATGAAGAAGGAGCCAATCAACGCTCCAAAACACATACCACCCTTTTGACATCACTTCCTGGCATTTGTGTTCCATGCTGGTCCGGGCAGCAGTGCCATCCTTCCTGGTAGAGGGCTGCGCTGACTTTAGGCTTGATAAAACACAGTGGGACAACACCAGCAGATGACATGTTTCCCCAAATCATCACTGACTGTGGAAACTTCACACTGGACCTCAAACAACTTGGATTCTGTGCCTCCCCACTCTTCCTCTAGACTCTGGGATCTTGATTTCAAAATGAAATTCAAAATTTTCCACAGTCAGTGATGATTTGGGGAGCTATGTCATCTGCTGGTGTTGGTCCACAAAATGTCCATATTTGGACACCTCTTTAAAGCTGAACTACGCTTCATCTGGGGACCACAAACTGAAGATGCTATTTAATTCATTTTTACTATTCAAAGCAAACTCGTCAATCAATCCATGCCTTAATGCTTTATTTTGCTGAGAAATCACTATGTAAAACACCCCACCCTAGCATTTTTGGTTGTGGCCATCTTGAGTAAGGGCAGATAGATTCCAGGAAGTAAATGCTTCATAATTCATCTGCCCTTAGCACAGGCATGCAGGAAGGAGGAGTGCTTAGCTGAGGAAAATCCCTCCTCCCCCCGAAGACTCTTGGGATGTATGACATAATTTTCCCTAGGCCAGAAACCAGGAAGTGACTGAAGAAATGTAAAAAAAAAAATAAAACAAGTAAATATAATTGTAACGCTCCTGCGTTTTTATTATAGGCTGGATTTGCAGCTGCAAAATCTCCACTCAGTAGTCATGTAGAGATGTGTTGAATACCAGATCCAACTCTCCAGGACTCATCACCGTGGGCCTGTCAGCTTCAACATACAGATATATACACACTCAATGAGATGTTCCTGGAGTGATAGGATGTATATGATAGTTTGAAGGTGATGTGCTGAAGGGACAGGTGTGAACAGTGACAAGGATGGTAGGCTGAAGAGCTAGCAATCTATGTAACAGTGCAGATGATAGGATAGTATGGATAGATAGTAACAGTCCTTAATGTGCATAGGTAGATAGTGCAATAAGGTTATGGAGGGTTCCACTGCGGGGTACTTATCACTTGTAATGTTAGTAGTTTAGAGAGGTCCAGTAGATAAGGAATGATCCGGTAGCGAGATACAGGGATCAGTAGCGGGGTTCCGGTCTGCTCCAGGTAAAGGGAATAGCTGGAGGTTCCGATCGAGAGACAGGCTTGAAAGCATGTGGATAACAAGGCAGGAAAGCAGGGTGAGATAGCCATAAGTAGAAGCAGTATTCCAAGAGTGATCGGGTAGCGAGATACAAGATCAGTGAGTGAAACAAGTCCAGGTAGCGAGATACATGAGCGAGTAACATCAGGTATGGCTGCTTCAGGCATGGCTTGATCGAACCAACCATGCGGTTGAACGAACAATGTGAGTGAGACCGCCGGCGGTTAAAATAGCCGCTCTGCGGCGCTCAGCAGTGACATCATCGTTCTTAAAGGTATATGCGTACCACCTGAAGAGAAAGGTGGGACGCATTACAGAGAAAGTGGTGATTAAGGGTACCGGAGGTACCGGAATCTTACAGTACCCCCCCCCTTAAGGCCGGCTCCGGAAGGCCTATAGGACAGGTTTCTCTGGGTGTTTCGAGTGAAAGTTCCGTATAAGTCTAGGCGTATGAATATCAGAGGTATCTAGCCAGGTGTCGTCTTGGGGTCCATAGTTCTTCCATCTTATGAGATACTGGAGTCTTCCTCTATGGATGCGAGAATCCAAAATTTCCTTGATCTCATACTCTTCTCCGCCTTCAACTTGTATTGGAGGTGGAGGCAAGATGGTAGGCCTTATTCCTTGGTTAGGAACATGGGGCTTCAGTAGCGACACATGGAAGATGGGATGGATCTTGAGATCTGCTGGTAGGGTGAGCTGTACTGCAGCTTTTCCGATAAGTTTTTTAATTGGGAAGGGTCCCAAAAATAAAGGTCCAAGCTTCTTGCTAGGGATTTTTAATCTTAAGTTCTTTGTCGATAGCCAAACAAGGTCCCCAATAGCATACTGAGGAGAAGGTCTTCTACGAAGGTCGTAGTACTTTTTTTGTTGACTGTGAGCGTGTGATATAGTGGTATTGAGTAAACCCAAAGAGTCTTTTATTTGGGTAAGGTAATCCGAGGCTACTTAGTTACTCGATGGCAGGATGCGTGGTGGAAGAAGAGTGGGATGAAACCCATAGTTCAAGTAGAACGGACTTTGCTTCGTAGTACTGTGGGTTGCGTTGTTGTAAGCAAATTCTGCTAGAGGAAGGAGATCCACCCAATCATCCTGCAAGTATGATGTGTAGCAACGTAGATATTGCTCAATGCACTGGTTGACTCTTTCAGTCTGTCCGTTGGTCTGAGGATGGTAGGGAGAAGTGAGCTTTCGCTCAATGCGTAAAATTTGACAAAGTGCTTGCCAAAATTTAGAGATGAATTGTGAACCACGGTCGGACAAAAGAGTTTTTGGAATTCCATGCAACTTAAACACATGTTTCATCAGTAGTTCCGCTGTTTGTTTAGATGAAGGTAGTCTACGGATAGCAATGAAATGTGCCATCTTTGTCAAGTGGTCCACTGACACTAGGATGGTATCAAATCCTTTAGAGGGTGGTAGTTCTACTATGAAATCTAAGGACACAACTTCCCATGGAACCTGGGGTATTGGTAGACTACAAAGTAGTCCAGATGGTTTTGTAGTGTCAATTTTGGACCTTGCACAGATGTCACATGAAGAAACAAATTTTTGTACAGACGTCTTCATATCAGGCCACCAAAACTGCCTGGTGAGCAAATTAAAGGTTTTCGTTATACCCATATGTCCTGCCATGGGCACATCATGCGATAACTCCAAGATCTTGGTGCGCATAGTAGGGGGTATGTAGAGTTTGTCATTGTAATAGAGGAAGCCTTCTGCATCAGTACTTAGTTGTGGTGGAGGTGAATCCATTCTTATACTGTGCAAAATCTCTTCCTTCAAGGAACGGACAACACCAATAATGCGTTCATAGGGTATTATGGGAATGGAAGGGATTTCGGCGCAGTTATCTTCGGTTAATCGTGATAGCGCATCCGCTTTTTTATTTTTGTCTGCAGGCGTGTAGGTCACTAGGAAATTAAATCTTAAAAAGAATAATGACCATCGTACCTGCCGGTGAGAGAGAGTCTTGTTAGTCTGGAGGTATTGAAGGTTTTTATGATCTGTATATATGAGTATTGGTAACTGGGTACCTTCGAGCAGATGTCGCCAATTCTCCAGTGCCAGTTTTATGGCAAGCAACTCCTTTTCACCCACTGGGTAATTCACCTCTGGGCTGCTTAGTGATTTTGAAAAGAAAGCAACTGGGTGGAGTGATGAAGTGTTTGTTGGTCGTTGGGAGAGAACTGCTCCTACTGCCATATTTGACGCATCTACCTCTAGAATATATTGGAGGGATGGGTCTGGATGGCGTAGTATGGGAGCAGAAGTAAAGCTTGATTTTAACAAGCAGAAAGCTTGATTTGCTTCTTCTGACCATTTGAATGTTTTTTTTTATACTTGTCAGTTGTGTGAGAGGTCTCACAATAGCGGAAAAGTTCTTGATGAACTTCCTATAGAAGTTCGAGAATCCAAGGAATCGCTGTAGGGCCTTACGAGTTGTTGGTATAGGCCAGTCTAGAATACAGGATATCTTACTCATATCCATATTAATTCCAGTTTTGGATATGAAGTATCCTAGAAATAATATTTCTTCTTTATGAAATAGACATTTTTTTAATTTCACATATAGTCTGTGTGAGAGCAGTCTGGACAACACAAGTCTTACATGTTTTATGTGTTCAGGCATAGATCGAGAATAAATAAGTATATCGTCTAGGTATACTACAACACAGACATCAAGTAAGTCTCTAAAGATGTCGTTTATGAATCTTTGGAAAGCTGCGGGAGCATTACATAGCCCGAATGGCATCACAAGGTATTCGAATAGTCCGTATCTGGTTCTGAATGCTGTTTTCCACTCATCCCCGTCACGGATTCGGATTAGGTTGTATGCCCCTTTCAGGTCTAATTTGGTGAAATAAGTAGCCCCACGCACCTGTTCAATAAGTTCAGGGATGAGCGGCAAAGGATAGCGATCCTTTATCGTAATCGTGTTTAATTGCCTATAATCGATAATAGGCCTGAGACTGGAATCCTTATTGCGGACAAAGAAAAGTCCTGCAGCAGTGGAAGAAGTAGGGTCTAATGAACCCTTTTGTCAAATTCTCATCCAAGTATTCCTTGAGATGAGAAAGTTCATCCTGTGAAAGGGGATAAACATGACCGAAAGGCAATTTGCTGTTAGGGAGTAGATCGATAGTGCAATCGTAATCCCTATGGGGAGGCAACACTTGAGCATTTTTCTCAAGGAACACTTCGGACAGATCCTGATAGCATAGTGGTGCAATTTCATCTGACACCACAGACAGAATCTTCCCATAAGATGGGAGGTTACACGTATTCTCACAATAGTGAGAAGGGAAAACCAAAGTCCGTTTTTTCCAATCTATGATTGGTTGGTGTGTGTGTAACCAGGGAAGTCCCAAAATAATAGGAAAATGGGGTGAGGATAGTATGTCAAAGGTGATGGTCTCCACATGTGATTCGTTGGTAGTGGCAAGGAGTGCCTGTGTCTGGTTGGTAATTGGACCAGAAGACAGTGGAATACCATTAATGAAACTAACAGAAACAGGCTTAGATTTTGAAATAATAGGTATTTTATTTAAGGTAACAAAGCGTGTATCAATATAGTTTCCACAAGATCCAGTGTCAACCATAGCCTTGGTGGTGATCCTAGTTTGGTCCCACTGTAATATTAAATGAACAAAAAGATAGGGGTTAGAAAAGGAAGTCGTTAATCCTCCCAGAAAGACGTGAACACTCACCCTCTTTTTTGTGGATAAGGGGACAGGTGCTTATCAAATGATCCGAGGATGCGCAGTACATGCAGAGATTTCTGGATGTTCTTCTAGCTCGTTCAGTAGTCGTTAAAGGTGGGCGTATGGTTCCTACATCCATGGGAGTAGGGTCAACGGCCGAAATCTGAGAAGGACTAGACAATGGCTTTCCCATCTTTTCAGCCCTTCTTTCTCGCAGTCGTCTGTCGATGTTGATACTAAGTTGTATCAAGGCCTCCAAGGTGCCAGGTAAATCCGCTCGGGCGAGCTCGTCTTTAACAGCTTCCGATAACCCGAGTCTGAATTGAGTTCGCAAAGATGTGTCATTCCACCCTAAATCAAGGGTCCATCTTTTGAACTCAGATACAAAGTCTTCTACAGGTCTCCTTCCTTGTTTTAAGGCCCTCAACTGAATATCAGCAGTACTCTGCCTATTGGGGTCATCGTATAAACGCGGGTTTCGCTAGGAATAAGGAATAGGTGTTGAGAATCTGATTATTATTCTCAAAGAGAGAGTCTGCCCAGGCCCGTGTATCACCCGTCAAGTATGAAATAACGGTACAGACTTTTATTCGATCAGCGGGGTATGTACGAGGTTTTAACAAAAAAAGCAATTGACATGCGTTTTTGAATTCACTAATTTTTTTCCGATCACCTGTAAACACTAGAGGAGGGTTTATTTTAGGTTCAGGAGGCTGAACAGCAGTAAGCCGTGAGAGCTGGGTTACCTGCTGTGTCAGAGTCTGATTCTTTTCTTGTACGTCAGTCAGAGCAAGTATTAACGCTTTTACTTATTGTGTTAATTGTGTCACTTGAGTGGGTAATTCTGCTGAATCCATTTTTAAGGTTCGTTCAATCTGTAACGCTCCTGCGTTTTTATTATAGGCTGGATTTGCAGCTGCAAAATCTCCACTCAGTAGTCATGTAGAGATGTGTTGAATACCAGATCCAACTCTCCAGGACTCATCACCGTGGGCCTGTCAGATTCAACATACAGATATATACACACTCAATGAGATGTTCCTGGAGTGATAGGATGTATATGATATTATGAAGGTGATGTGCTGAAGGGACAGGTGTGAACAGTGACAAGGGTGGTAATCACTTGATAGGTTTTGTATAGGAGAGTTCAAGATGGTATTTAGGAATGCAGATAGGTTAGTATCGAGTATGCTAACAGGTGGTGAGGACAGCAGATGACAAATACAGGATAGACTAACCCAGTGCAAGGATAGATAGTAGTAGACAGGAGAGCTAGCAATCTATTCAGCAGTGCAGATGATAGATGGTAGTAGGCTGAAGAGCTAGCAATCTATGTAACAGTGCAGATGATAGGATAGTATGGATAGGTAGTAACAGTCCTTAATGTGCATAGGTAGATAGTGCAATAAGGTTATGGAGGGTTCCCCTGTGGGGTACTTATCACTTGTAATGTTAGTAGCTTAGAGAGGTCGAGTAGATAAGGAATGATGCGGTAGCGAGATACAGGGATCAGTAGCGAGGTTCCGGTCTGCTCCAGGTAAAGGGAATAGCTGGAGGTTCCGATCGAGAGACAGGCTTGAAAGCATGTGGATAACAAGGCAGGAAAGCAGGGTGAGATAGCCATAAGTAGAAGCAGTATTCAAAGAGTGATCGGGTAGCGAGATACAAGATCAGTGAGTGAAACAAGTCCAGGTAGCGAGATACATGAGCGAGTAACATCAGGTATGGCTGCTTCAGGCATGGCTTGATCGAACCAACCATGCGGTTGAACGAACAATGTGAGTGAGACCGCCGGCGGTTGAAATAGCCGCTCTGCGGCGCTCAGCAGTGACATCATCATTCTTAAAGGTATATGCGTACCACCTGAAGAGAAAGGTGGGACGCATTACAGAGAAAGTGGTGATTAAGGGTACCGGAGGTACCGGAATCTTACAATAATATACCTTCCTATTTATTTACTAATGCCAGCAGTATAAGGATTAAAAATAGCCAATGTTGATTGAGAGATTTTATTTCCACTTTAAGTAATGACAACGTTGTTGCCTAATAAACAGGCCCATAGTAGAAATGTAAAAATTACTCTGCTTCATAGGGGTTGTACAGGGGGAAGATCTGAAGAAACAATTGAAGATATACAGTATATACAAGATCTGAGCCATGCCAAGTCAGTTGGAGCTCTGGGTTTTGTACATGGAGTGGTACATAAACGGCGTCAACTTGGGAACCATTTGCTTCTGAAAGCTTGCTGACAATCAGCAGCTGTTGCTCACTAGGGATTTTGGCTAATGTTTCACTGTAATCAAACGATATTTTTTGATGCGCAGTGAAAATATTTTGTTTCCTATGAAAAAAGAAAACTATCCTTGTGATCAGTTGTTTGGTTGCCTACAAATCTCCCAGTTTTAGTAATAGTGGCTATCAGACAATTTGAATCAATGGGAAAATATGAGATCTGGGAATATATCATATAGTTTATTATTGGATATGGGAATATATCCTTTATTATTGGATATGGCAATATATCCTTTATTATTGGATATGGGAATATATCCTTTAATATTGGATTTGGTAATATATCCTTCATTACTGGATATGGGAATATATCCTTTATGACTAGATTCTGGTATATATATATATGTAGCTAGGTGCTGGACTACAGAAACATGGAGAAGGATACATTGAGGTTGGTTTACTAAAACTGGAGAGTGCAAAATCTGGTGCAGCTGTGCATGGTAGCCAATCAGCTTCCAACTTCAGCTTGTTCAGTTAAGCTTTGAAAAAAAAAACAATGGAAGCTGATTGGTTTACATGAAGAGCTGTTCCAGATTTCGCACTCACCAGTTTTAGTAAATCAGCCCCAATGTCCTCTTTACATTCAGTTTTGCTTTCACTTTCTACTGGTATGTTGAATGTCATGTTGCACTATCCCCTCCAGTCAGCAGAGGGAGAACTATAGCCCGATGTAACGTTAAAAAACCATACCTCGTGAAAATTCCCTACCCTCGTCACTTCCTGTCATATACGTAATGGAACAGCTAAGCAACTTAGCAGTACGCATGCTCACAGCTCCGGATACGTCATTGATGAGCTGAGGAGCTTAGAACTGCGCATGCTCTGAGGGTAGGGACTTTTCACGGTAGTGTGTATTAACGTTACACCGCCTCAGCTGTTGCCGCGGTTACATTAAAACATATCCGCTGCAAAACATCTCCGCTGCAACATGAATCATTTCCGCTCCTACCCCTGTCACTTCCCTGATCTCGGCTCCGTGATTTATATTTTCATAGACCCGCCGCCGCTTTTACATTTAGTAGCCGAGATCAGGGAAGTGACAGGGGTAGGAGCGGAGATGATTCATGTTGCAGCGGAGATGTTTTGCAGCAGATATGTTTTAATGTAACCGCGGCAACAGCTGAGGCGGTGTAACGTTACAACACACTACGGTGAAGATTCCCTACCCTCCGAGCATGCGCAATGCTAAGCTCCTCAGCTGTTCAATGACGTAGGTGCACCGGAAGTGACGAGGGTAGGGAATTTTCACGGGTATGTTTTTTTTCACAGAACACCGGAAAGCCTATGGACTTCTATGCAGAACAGTGAGGATCATGGGAATTGTAGTGTGACACCTTAATCAGGGAATGGGCCTTTTGGACCTTTACAATACAGTTTCCATAGGACATTGAAGAGGAAAAGGAGAGGTGGAACAGCTTTTAACAGTCTGAACTGGAAACCTCTTTGTCTTTGCAGAAGAAAAGATGCAGTGAGATGCGGTAAATGTCCTGTCTCCAGTAACTCAGTCCCTACTAGCAGTGTGAATGATGGGCAGTGAGCCTCACCAGTCTCTGAGGTGACCTCCCTCTCTAGAAGGAGGGGGCCCCTCAGTCTCTCCACAGAGGTGGTGATCAGTGGTGGGATATAGAGGGTGAAAGGATGCTCTTTTCTCCCTGATGCAACAGTGCAGATGTGGTCACTGAGGTCTATGCAGAGATGTGCACATTGTTCATGATGCTCATAGATCATCCATTGGGGGGGGCAGAGACTGAGACCTAGGGCAGAGACCTGGGGGCAGAGACCTCAGCAATCACATCTGCACCATTGCAGCAGAATAAAACAGAGCATCCTTTCACCTTCTATTTCCCACCGCTGATACCCACCTCTGTGTAAAAACTGAGGGGTCCCCACCTTCTAGAGAGAGTTCACTGCAGAGACTGGTGAGATGGTGTCTATACAAAACACACAGAGGGCGCACCGACCTAGCGCATTATCCCGAGACAAATAATGTATTGTATAAAAACACGGTAAGTATTGTACTCACAAAGGCAACAGAAAATTGCGCATCACAGATCTCAGTAAATTCCATCCAATGTATCAACACGTATGGATATAATCACTGAAGAACCCGTAGACTGATGCGTTTCGAGGAATTCCTCTTCTTCAGAGTAACATGAGAAGACAACCCACACCCTTCTTATATAACAGATTAGGTATATAAGGTTATATATATTAGATAATGTTATCTGTTATATAAGAAGGGTGTAGGTAGTGTTCTCATGTGGCTCTGAAGAAGAGGAATTTCTCGAAACGCGTCAGCCTACGGGGTCTTCAGTGACTGTTATATCCATATGTATTGATACTTTGGATGAAATTTACTGAGATCTGTGATGTGCAATTTTCTGTTGCCTTTGTGAGTACAATACTTACCGTGTTTTTATACAATAAATTATTTGTCTTGGGATAATGCACTAGGTCGGTGCGCCCTCTGTGTTGTTCGTATAGTTGCAGCATTAGACCTTTCTAAGTCTTTGAGGGCAGCAAGACCATGGTTACCTGTTTCTAAAGGCAATGAAGATATAAGCACATTCATCCGGAGGGGCCATTTTCCTAAGCGCAGGAGGTATTGTGTGTGTGACTGGTGAGATGGTGCACTGTCCATTGTTCACACTGCTAGTAGGGACTGAGTTGCTGAAACAGGACACATGTATGCTGCATCTATACAGCACCATTATTGCATATTTACCACACTGTTACTGCATCTTTACCCCACTTATACTGCATGCTGGTTTACTAAAACTGCTGTTAAGTGCACAAATGCTTCTTAAAGGGCCCCAACAATAGCCGGAAGAAGAACAACGTAAAGGACTGTCCCTCCCATAAAACCATCCAGCAAGTCTCCTTTGTTCATTTCCCCCATTTCCTTAATTTCTATGGACAGTGCCTGCCCAGTCGGTTTACACCTGTGATACGTATGTGATATATATATATATATATGGCTGTATCAGAGAGAGCATGAATACTTAAAAGTAATTTAGTCTTCAGCAAATAATGGATGCCATTTTCATATGAACAAGGGTTATTTCAGTACAGACAAATAGAGCTGAAGGTTGAGAACTAGCTGTTATTATAAACTATTTCATAGGAACAAGGGCTGCTTCAGTTCAGACAAATAAAGTCTGAAGGTTGAGAACCTGTTGTTATCATAAATATGACTTGTGGGAATGAGATGAGCAGTCTCGTGGGAATGAGATGAGCAGTCTCATGGGAATGAGATGAGCAGTCTCGTGGGAATGAGATGAGCAGTCTTGTGGGAATGAGACGAGCAGTCATTAAAAACAAGTTATTGCACATGTCCACATGAGTCGTCCATGCGCCGGATCTATGGACTGCGCATAGCCATGCATGCTGCTTACATAGCAAATATTTATCACGCATTCGTGGCAAGAATGACATGACAGAATCACAATATAAAAGAAGGGGAT
The DNA here is from genome assembly GCF_965119305.1 of Pelophylax lessonae. Taxonomy (NCBI): domain Eukaryota; kingdom Metazoa; phylum Chordata; class Amphibia; order Anura; family Ranidae; genus Pelophylax; species Pelophylax lessonae. The sequence goes on along the minus strand of NC_138769.1, from coordinate 708,648,081 downwards.
CCTCTGGGGAAAATCTGGACTTTTCTGAAGACGCGGCAGACGTGCCTTGAGTCGATTTCCTGGTTCATCTTGCTGATTGCTGGAGTCCCCCAATCGTAGAGGCAACGGGTGATGCAACAATATCCGGTGATGTATTGATGCTAATTCTTTGCTCTATCTATTGATTCTGTAACTAATCATTGCATGTTAGAACTATCCTTATAATAAATTAAATCTATTGTTTTACCATTTATAAACTTGTGCCTATCTTAGTAGTAATATTATATAGTTGTGGATAAAAACACTGTTTTATCAGGTAAAACAACACCTAGCATTAGCACAATTAGTGCACACTGGCAGTATAGTCCCAGCAATTTTTTAGATCAAGCTTCATTGCTGCTCACTGTTGCTCTTCAGGTGGTGCTGCTACTGTGTAAGCTGACCTGAACGTTACGTGTCATTTTATGCTTAGCCCTTACTGTTAGGCACTTTGTATACTGAACTGTGTTACCACAATTGGCAATTTATTTGCATCCGCTTGGCTATCAACTTTACTGAGTGATAATACATTAGGATTACCTCTGCTAACTGGTTTGATGCCTGATTTTGATATTGCACTATTATTGGGTACTAGAAATTATATGCCGTGTTTCACTGTGCTTACTTGCTTTTACACTCAACCTCGTGTGTCAGAGGGGCTGAGGCTCTTGGGAAGGTAAACACAAAGAACAGAGGAGCCACCTTATGTAGCGGCTCCTGAGCGGGGGGTGGGGGTAACACTATATATCCTTTATTTCTGGATACAGATAGTGGTATTTCCATTGTACATTATGTTCCTGCATTTTATACCCATCCGATCCCTCCTCCCTGGCTCTGTTCTCCAAGTAATACATATGTAACATATGGCGAGGTGTTCAGTTCCAGCAGAAAGAACTGATTATTTATGAAATGTTTAATCGGCGCGCGAATAGAGACTTTTTAACCATTTACCTACTGGCTTGAATCAAACCTCCCTCCTTATTGTTGTATGGGCTCCTCTCCAGTACTCAGTTTGCTTACTCTGATTTCACCGCACACTGTGAGCTTCTTACAATGTGCATTTCAAGCTGCAGCAAGTCAGATAGAGTCTGCCTCATTTCTTGGCTAAAGGACGCCCAGCCCTCTCCTCCACAGCCTGACTGTCCCTTTCCCTGTCACTAGATTTCATTTCTTTCAATTGTGGAAGCTCAGCATCACATTTGGGTGTTATCTAAGGGAGTCTGAATACACAGTCTGCATAGGAACGGCCACTCCTCCAGACTGACATCCACGCTTCAAGGCGTATTAATATTTGCATAACTCCTCCCAAGATCCTGCTGCGGGGGGGGCACTGGAAATACTGGTAAATAGTACTTTTCCCCCAAAGCCTCCAGAGTTCCTGTACCCCTGTCACCACCAGGTCACTTGCATCCAAAAGAATACTGATAAAAAAGTGAATAGACAAATCTTAACAACAATCCATGTGCTGTAATATTGCCGCTTCGCTGCTCCCCAATAGCTGTATGTATTCATCCCTTCGGGTGTGTTAAATACCTATTCCCCCTGCTGCATGCTGTGGTTTCTCCCGCTGACTCACACATCCTGTAGTGGCATGGGAGCTGGTGGGAGAAACCAAAGCCTGCAGTGGGGGAGCATCCAGAAGTGTGAAATACACCAAATTGCCAAGGAGCAGCAAAGCATTTCAACACACGGGCTGCCAGAAAGGTTCACTCTTCTTCTATTCAGTTTTCTTTTACAGGCATGGTTTTATATACATGTGACACTATGCTGACAGGGTCACTTTAAGGCAGATCATTCATTCTGAATGGGTTGCCAACAGATCAAGAAGCAGCCATGCCTTTTCTGTAATGCAGGGCAGAACGTCATGTGCATTGTGGTGTGCTGCAACATGGGCACCTCGCTTTCTACTGCAGTTATGCATTGGGTGCCTCTTTTAGGCTCCATTCACACTTTGAGATTTGGAATCGCTTGGCACAACGCACTAGACATAAACTTGTTTAGTTTCAATTCGGTATTTACATAAATTTGTTTAGTTAGTTGAATTCAAATTTGAATCAAATCCCATTCAAATCAAATTCCATTCAAAATCAAATTTATTCTATTTGAAATTCAAAGTTTGGAAAATGGTTATATTCTTACTATTAAAAACCAAAATTAAGCAGCGCTAGCATTGGTGACAATAATCATGTGAAGATAAAATAATCAATTCATCAAAACAAACTAAAATACATATGTAAAATTCTTATATGTGTTCCAATTAAAGTGCTCAGGTGCTGAAAATAATACAAAGTTCATCAAAGTGAACTACAATGTGAATAAATAGAAAAAAACAGTCCTTAATCATGATCCATTTTAGTAAGGTGCTCAAGTGCTGGAGTATATACAAGGTGCTTCAAAGTGATAGGTGACCCCTCTCGGTTCCCCACTCACCAAATCGCCAGAATTTTTAAGCCTTGAATTTGTATTGCACATTAGACCTTTTTGCCAGGATCTTAAAGATGTTTCTCCATATAGCCTATGATAAGGCTAGGTTAGGATCCGCTTCCGCATCAACCATTAAGATAAGGAAAGGCCATACATGGTGAAGTAGGTTTAAACTGATTTAATCGCTATACAAGCCAAAAACATACATACAAACAGAAAGATATTAAAAGCGCATAACAGAATATCTCGTGTGTGCAGCGCTCGGCGTGCGTTCCACGAGCAGGAAGTGCCTGACCGGAAGTGACGTTCCGTCTCATCCGTAACCGGAAATACGTATATTCTTACTATTCCGTTCTATTCTATTGTTTTTTTTTTCGTATTATATTCTGTTCTTTTATTTTCAGTTCTATTATTTATTTTCCATTGCATTATATTCTTTTCTATTCTATTTAAATTTGAATTTATTCTATTCAAAATTTGATTTCTATTTTTTTATTTTATTTTCTATTCTATTCAAATTCATTCTGTTCGGGATTAAAATTTTGGAAGATGGTTATATTTTTTCTAATCTAATCTATTCTATTGTTTTTTCTATTCTATTCTTTTCTTTTCAAATTCAAATGTATTCTATTCAAATTTTTAATTTTGGAAGATGGTTATATTCTTTTTATTCTAATCTATTCTAATGTGTTTTTCTATTCTATTCTATTCTTTTCTCTTCTAATCTATTCTATTCAAATTCAAATGTATTCTTTTCAAATTTTGGGAAATGGTTATATTCATTCTATTCTATTTTTTTAATTCCATTCTATTCTATTCTTTTATATTTGAATTTGAATTTATTTTATTCAAAATTTGAATTTCAAAACAAGATTAAAAATACATCCTTTCTATTTTATTCTAGTCTATTCTTTTTTTTTTCTATGCTATTTTATTCTATTGTTTGCTATTGTACATTAACATGTTATTCTATTTGAAATTCACATTTCATAAAATGGTTATACTCTTTCTATTCTATTCTATTCTATTCTATTTTTATGATATTCTATTCCTAATTTTCTATTCTATTTTAATATATTTTTTTATTTTCTATTCTATTATGTTCTGTTTTACTATATTCTTTTCTATTCTATTCTTTTAATTCCTATCCCTTTATTTTCTATTCATTTTTTTCTATTCTTTTATTTTCTATTCTATTCTCTTCTATTCTATTATATTGTTTTCTATTTAATTCCTTTATTTTCTATTTTATTTTAATATATATATTTTTATCTTCTATTCTATTAAGTTCTATTGTACTATATTCTTTTCTACTCTATTCTTTTATCTTCTATTCTATACCTTTATTTTATAATTTTATTTTTTTCAATTCTTTTATTTTCTATTCTGTTCTGTTCTGTTCTACTCTATTATATTATATTCTTTTGTTTTCTATTCTATTCCTTTCTATTCTATTATAATCTTTTCTATTTAATTGCTTTATTTTATATTTTATTTTATTCTCTTGAGAGATTACAATTTCATTTGAAAACTATTCAAGTTTGAAAACAATTCAAATTCGATAACTATTCGAATTTAAAAACTATTCGAATTCACAATCACGGCGATACCTCATGTGTGTAGTTTTTTTTTTTTATTTATTTTACCTTTTATTTTTTATTTTTACACTGTTTCTTTAAAATGTTTTCTTTTGATCACTTTAAGACCCGGTTCACACTAGCACGACTTGTCAGGCGACTTGGTCGCCTGACAAGTCGCGGTGGGTCGCCTGCCATAGATTAGCACAGGACCCGTTCTAATAGGAGCGACACAAGTTGCTCCGACTTAGAAAAAGGGTCCTGTACTACTTTGGGGCGACCTGGAGGCGACCTGCATAGACTTCAATGATATGAAGTTCTTCACAGGTCGCCCCAGCAAGTAGCGTCGCCCCTATGTGAACGGGGTCTTATTCCTATTACAAGGAATATAAACATCCCTTGTAATAGAAATAAGCATGACAGGTCCACTTTAACCACTTAAGCCCCGGAAGATTTTACCCCCTTCCTGACCAGCGCCTATTTTGCGATTCTGCACTGTGTGACTTTAACGGGCAATTGCGCAGTCGTGCGACGCTGTACCTAAACTAATTTGACGTCCTTTTTTTCCCACAAACAGAGCTTTCTTTTGGTGGTATTTGATTACCTGTGCGATTTTTTGATCATGCGCTATAAACAAAAAAAGAGCGTCAATTTTGCAAAAATAACAATATTTTTCACATTTTTATATGAAATTCCCCCCAAAAAAATGTAAAAATTAAATTTTTTAACATTTTCGGCCAATTTGTTTTATGCTACATATGTTTGGTAAAAAAAAAATCGCAAAAAGCGTATTTTGATTGGTTTGCGCAAAAGTTATCGCGTTTACTAACAAAGGGAAAGATTTTTGTCCGTGACTGCGTTACTTTAACTGACAATTGCGCAGTTGTGCAACGCAGTACCCTGATAAAATGTACGTCCTTTTTCCCACAAATAGAGCTTTCTTTTGGTGGTATTTGATCACCTCTGCGATTTTTTTATTTTTTTTTGCGCTATAAACAAACAAATTCCGGACAAAACAATATTTTTCACTTTCTGCTATATAACATTCCCAATAATAAAAAAATAAAAAATCAAATATTTTTTTTTTTTTTTTATAGTTTTAGGCCGATTTGTATTCTGCTACATATTTTTGGTAAAAAAAAATCCCAATAAGCATATCTTGATTGCTTTGCAGAAAAGGTATCGCGTCTACAAACTAGGGGAAAGATTTATGTAATTTTAATTTTATTTATTTATTTTTTTTACTAGTAATGGAGGGGGATCTACGATTTTAAGTGGGACTGCGACATTGCGGCGGACGGATCGGACCCCTAACTGACATTTTTGACACTTTTGGGGAGACCAGTGACATTACTACAGTAATCAGTGCTAAACATATGCACTCTTACTGTAATAATGACACTGGCAGAGAAGGGGTTAACCCAGGGGCGATCAAAGGGTTAAATGTGTGCCTAGGGGAGTGTTTTCTAACTGTGGGGGGGATGGACTTATGGAATCAACACAGGGACCTGTGATCCTAAATAGGAGGAGCCCTGTGTTGATTGCTGACAGAACAGCGGTCTGCCGTGTGTACAACAGCTGACCGTCGTTCTGTCTACTCGGGGGGGGGGGGGGGGCGATCGCAGGTGCCTGGCGGCAATCGCAGGCGCCGGTCCCGCAAATCAGCTTTCCCACCGGCGAATGGGAGCGTGCGCCTGTGCCCCCCGATCGTTCCCGAAAAGCGACGTATGGGAACCTGCCGCCATATATCTGCAGCGGCTGGTCGGCAAGTGGTTAAAAATACACTGCTCAAAAAAATTAAAGGAACACTTTTTAATCAGAGAATAGAATCAAGTCAAATAAACTCCTGGGAAATTGAGCTGTCAGTTAAGTAGCAGAGGGGGTTGTTAATCAGCTTCAGCTGCTTTGGTGTTAATGCAATTAACAACAGATGCACTAGATGGGCAACAATGAGACGACCTCCAAAAACAGGAATGGTTTTACAGATGGGGCCACTGGCCTTTTTTTACCCTATTCATCTTTTCTGACTGTTTATCACTAGTTTTGCATTTGGCTAGGGTCGGTATCACTACTGGTAGCATGAGGGGATACCTTGACCCTATAGAGCAGGCATGTCCAACCTGCGGCCCGGAACCGCAGGCAATGCGGCCCACTGCCCCCTGACAATTATTCTTTTTTTGCTGGGAGGAAGGAAGTCGAGTCAGGGGCACAGCCACAGTGGCTTCCAACTAACTGTAGGCAGAGTCTGCCTCGGAGGGGAGGGAAGGGTGAGCGCTGCCGGATTAAAAGCAGACTGGGGATCTCCTGCTTACCCAGGGGGGTCATACGAAGCCCCGCTTCCTGGACCGGCTCCTATGATAGACGAGGGGGCGGCGCGGGAAGGACGTATCTGCGTTTTATTACTTACAGTATATACCTTACTATAGTATATATTTTATATGCGGCCCGAGAAAATTTCTCTACACTCAATGTGGCCCAGAGAAGCCTAAAGGTTGGACACCCATGCTATAGAGGTTGCACAGGCAGTCCAACTCCTCCAGGATGGCACATCAATACGTGCCATCGCCAGAAGGTTTGCTGTGTCTCCCAGCACAGTCTCAAGAGCATGGAGGAGATTCCAGGAGACAGGCAGTTACTTTAGCAGAACTGGACAGGTCCTTAACCCATCAGCAGGACCAGTCTCTGCTCCTTTGGGCAAGGAGGAACAGGATGAGCACTGCCTGAGCCCTACAAAAAGACCTCCAGCAGGCCATTGGTGGTAATGTCTCTGACCAAACAATCAGAAACAGACTTCATGAGGGTGGTCTGAGGGCCTGACATCCTCTAGTGGGCCCTGTGCTCATTGCCCAGCACCATGGAGCTCGATTGGCATTTGCCATTGAACACCAGAATTGGCATGTCCAGCACAGATGAGAGCAGGTTCACCCTGAGCACATGTGACAGATGTTAAAGAGTCTGGAGAAGCCATGGAGAACGTTATGCTGCCTGTAACATCGTTCAGAATGAAGGGTTTGGTGGTGAGTCAGTGATGGTCTGGGGAGGTATATCTACAGGCTAGACAATGGCACCCTGACTGCCATTAGGTATCGGGATGAAATCCTTGGACCCATTGTCAGACCCTACGCTGGTGCAGTGGGTACTGGTTTCCTCCTGGTGCACGACAATACCTGGCGGTGGTGGTGAGAGTATGCAGCTAGTTCCTGGAAGATGACAAAATTAATACCATTGAATGCCCCCCACGTTTGCCTGACCTAAATCCAACACCTCTGGGACATTATGTTTCGGTCCATCTGACGCCACCAGGTTGCACCTCAGTCTGTTCAGGAGCTCAGTGATGCCCCGGTCCAGATCTGGGAGGAAATACCCCAGGACATCATCCGTCGTCTCATTAGGAGAATGCCCTGACATTGTCAGGCATGCATACAAGCAGGTGGGGGGCCATACAAACCACTGAGTACCCCATGTCACATCCTCAGCTCTGAGTGGTTCATGCTGGGACTTGTACTCTGTCACTTTTGGGGGATGTGACCCTCCCTAAAGTGAAGGACTACAAGTCCCAGCATGAACCACTCAGAGCTGAGGATGTGACATGGGGTACTCAGTGGTTTGTATGGCCCCCCACCTGCTTGTATGCATGCCTGACAATGTCGAGGGCATGCATACAAGCAGGTGGAGAACATCAAGTCCCAATAAGCGTATATTGATTGGTTTGCGCAAAAAATATGGTGTCTACAAACTAGGGGATATTTTTTTTTTCTTTTACTAATAGTGGCGGCGATCAGCAACTTATAGCAGGACTGATTGCCATAGAAACATTTGTAAAGGGGAAGCGTTATTAAGACATCTGTGACCCTAGGATCGGCCCTGCTGACGTGTATAAGAAACACACAGGTAAGCAACAATGCAACCTCAAATTTGCAAAGATGTCTCTGTGTCGAACAGTTACATTAAAAGAGCCATAGGAAGGCAGAGGTAAGAGGAAGACACAGCCAGATAAGTGTGAAGAATAAAGTCACCTCCAATACACAATGTGTCCTCAATGTGACAGAGCATTAGATGTAACTGTACCAAATCACCAGCTCCACCTTGTGGCTATTTTGAAAATGACAAGATGTCACAATATCTTTCCTTCAGTGCCGCTTCTCACTTCAGCTATGTCAGACATAGCATGTGATTCGCACCTCACCACGGTGCAAACCACATGCGATGTCTGTGCGATGCCAACTCAGCCATACAGATTGCATTGCTGAATTTGCATCGCATTCGGACCAAAGTAGCACATGACCCTTTTTTTGGTCTGCACCAGAATTGGATAACATGAGTGTTCACACCTATGCGATCCGATTCCTGTCCTTATTGACAGTTTCACACTGTGATATGCGAACTGATCTGCGGGTGTCATTAACTTTGTACTTGAACTGCCTGCGAGTCGGGTGCGATGCGGGAATCCGCAGTGGATTCGCAGGGTTCCCGCATCGCACCAATGTACAAATCAAATAAAATGGGGGGGGGGGGCTGAACTGATTAGAACTAAAAGTGACACTACACCCTGTTTTCTACACTATGTATTCTTAAAGTGGGAGTAAACTCCCTTGGCTGATTTTCACCTATAGGTAAGCCTATAATAAATCTTCCCTATAGGTACAGTGAATCTCCTATATATACACTGTTTAGGAGATATTTTCTTGCCAGGCGCTGGTGATGTCACCGGCGCATGCGCTCTGAAGGAATGGCATACCCGTGCTGTTTCTTCAGAGTCCTGTGCCATGAACAGCATCTCCCATGCGCATGCGTGGGAGTGACGTCATCATGGCTCGTCCATTCAAAGGACCGGAGCCTGCCAACCTGGAAGGGAGACCGGGTAAAAATGGAAGCCCTGACATTGCGACAGTGTGCATGTCCCTTCTAGAGCTTGAGCATGAGGAAGGATAAGCATGAGTATGAGGATAGGAGTGCCAATAACTGGCTTCTATTTTCTTTCATGATTGGACACAGTTGATCAGCTGATTGGCTCTTTACCTCAATCTGTGATCAGCAGTGTCCTCCAGATACTGCGATCACAGAGCGCGCCGCCCGCACCCTCCCAGAACTAGCCGTGCGCGCTGTAGCCATCGTTAAGCTATAGTTGGATCGGCAAGTAGTTACACACCCAATGTCTGCCCCGCCCTCTAGAGCAACTAATCAAGCACAGATCATGCTTGATTAGCTGATTTCTTGACTGCTACGGGAATGACAGCTCTGAAACCAGAAGTGCATAAATCATCGTCTTCTGCCAGTGCCATCTTAAGAGCATTATAGGCCCCGGGCAATGCAGTGCACTGGGGCCCTGCCTACACAATCACCCACCAGAATAAAAATGCAATTTATCGATAAGGTGATATTTATTGGTACAGCAGTGCCAGGCCAATGACAGCTCCCAAGTTTGGCGGCTGGATCCGGTAAACACACACGGACGGGAGTCAGAGTTGACTGTCCTGTGTGTGCCTGTTCCCATGGAGGTGGACAGGCATTCCTGCAGTTGTGGGCTCCCCCTCCATGGCCCAAGTGGCCTGACAGTAGCACAGGGCCGACATGCGCTTGCCACCTGCTACGTTTGCCGGTGGGATGCACATCGGAATCAGGACTAATGCTTGGCTGGGGCTGGGTCACTGGGCAAGTGGGGCCCCCCAGGCAAGTGGGGCCCCTGGGCAACTGCCCAGCATGCCCATTCGGTAAGACGGCCCTGTCTTCTGGGTTCATTAGTCACAGCAGAGCATGTTCCGCCATCTCGGGCTCCTCAGAGGAACAGGTGAAGGAGGAGGGGTGGCCCTTCACAGCGCTGTAAAAAGTGATTGGGTGGCTATAAAGAAAAAAAAAAAACAGTACCAAGATCGTGGCTGCAGCTGCACCCATAATATTGTAATAACCACTTGCTGACAATAAGGGCAGGGACAAGGGGTGGGCAGGAGGGGGGCGGCTGCCCTGGGCACTGTGATATCATGTGAGTTGGGGGGGGGCACCATGAGAAGATTGAGAGGGGGAGGGGATTTGTGTTGTGAGGAGGAATTTGGGAGAGGCAGCAGGGGAAAATAATTGTTGTGGGGGGTGGGAGAAGAGAATTTGTACTAGGAGGGGGGATGGGGGGGAGGGGGAGTTGTGCTAGAAGAGGTGATATGTTAGAGGGGGGGAAGGGATTTCTGCTAGGAGGAGAATTTTTTTTTTTTTTGAGGGGGGGGGGGGATTTGTGCTAGTAGGCATGATTGGGGGTTGTTTGTGCTGGGGGGTGGGATGGGGGATATTCATACTAGTGAGGGGAAATTTGAGGGGTGGAGGATTTGTGCTAGGAGGGGTGACTTTTTTTTTTCAGCTGGGGGGGGAGGGGGGGCATTTGTGGTGCAGGGATTTGAGGCATGAAGGGGCAAAGATTTGTACTGGGAGAGGGGATTTCAGCAGGGGGGCGATTTGTTCTGGGGGAGGGGGGCATTTATGCTTAGGGGGTAATAATGCAGATTAGTGCCCAATCATTTTTTTTTTTTATTATTTGGGGGGGGGGGGGTTGTGCTAGAAGAGGTGATATGTTAGAGGGGGGAAGGGATTTGTGCTAGGAGGAGAATTATTTTTTTTGGAGGGGGGGGGGGCTGTGCTAGTAGGGATGATTGGGGGGTGTTTGTGCTGGGAGGTGGGATGGGGGGGATATTCTTTTTTGGAGTGGGGGGATGTGTACTCTGAGGGGAAATTTCAGTGGTGGAGGATTTGTGCTAGGAGGGATGATTTTTTTTTTGTGGGGGGGGGGGGGGGGGATTTTTGTTCACACATAATGCTCATACATCTTGGGGGGGGCGCAGTTTGGAATGTTTGCCCTGGGCTCTAGTTGACCTTGTTCCGCCACTGCTGACAATAATGAATAATTAAAATAATTATTAATAATAATTGATTCAATGCATTAGATCTATAGCAACAACTACAAAGTGAGAGTCTCTTTAACCACTTACCGCATATCAACGTACCGGTACGTCGGTACACTTTGCGCGGTTATACCGGGATGATGCCTCTAGTTAGAGGCATCATCCTGGTACCTTGGTTTGAAGTCTCGGGAGCCGCTCGATCGTTACCCGGGGGGGGCGGGAGGGGACGTCCCCCCCCCTCCCGCCGCCTTCCGTGGCTTTGCTCGGGGCTCCCGTCCCACCGGGAGCCCCGAGCACCCAGCCGGCACGTCCGCCGGCTGGATGGAGTCCCGATGAATGCCGGAAATGGCATCGATCGGGTCTCCGATGACGTAACCCGGAGGCGGCGTCCATGACGTCACTTCCGGGTTACTGTGCTGCAAAAGGCGGCAGATTTGAAAAACGGCTGTATGCAAAAATGCCATTTTCGGCGTTTTGCATACAGGGAAGTGTAGTGGAGGGGTCTAGGGTCTTTTACACCCTCGATCCCTCCATAAAGTGTACCTGTCACTACATATTGGTGTCACAAGGGATGTTTACATTGCTAAGTTGTGACAGCAATAAAAGTGATCAGATTTTTTTATTTTTTTTTTAAAAAAACCTGTAATAAAGTTAAAAAAAAAGAAAAAATAAATAGGAAAAAAAAAAAAAAAATGTAGCCGCCCCCGTCACCGTTAGCTCGCGCACAAAAAAAACGTATACGCAAGTCGAGCCGCGAATGAAATCGCTGTTCAAACCACACATGTGGGGTATTGCCGCGATCGCCAGAGCGTGGGCAATAATGAAAAAAAAAGAGCTACACTCTAACTCTAAACTGGTAACCGTTAAATAAATTTAAAGCGTTGACCGTAGTTTGTCGCCATCCCACGGGGGGGGGGCGCAATTTTAAACCGTAACATGTTGGGTATCTATTTACTCGGCATGACACAATATACAAAAAAAATGGGCTAACTTTACTGTTTAGTATTTTTTAAATGCAGTGAAATGTGATTTTTCAAATTTTTTCCAAAAAAATGGCGTTTTAAAGACCGCTGCGCAAATACCGAGTGACAAAAAATTTTGCAATGACCGACATTTTATTCTCCAGAGTCTTTGCTAAAAAAATATATATAATGTTTGGGGGTTCTAAGTAGTTTTCTAGGAAAAAATACTGATTTTAACTTGTAAACAAAAAGTGTCCGAAATAGGGCTGGGGCTTAAGTGGTTAAATTTGGTTGCAATTTAAAAAAAAAAAAATAATAATAATTAATTGAACCAAAAGTGAAAATAGACACACTACAAACACAGATTGTTACAACGCCGCCCAATCTGGCTCCATAAGAGGAAAGGTTTGGAATAATTACGCTGAGTCTGAGCTGCATTAAAAAAAACGTAGGCGTCAGAAACATAACATGGCATTTATTAATCATTCTTTCCACTGTCACTGAATTAAGCATCATGATTTAGCAATTAAGGAACAAGTGAGGCGATGTATTAAAAAAATAAAAAATAAAAAAATCTGCCATTAAGCTTCTGCGGTTTCGTCACCTCCACCCCTCATAGGTCAGAAGTGGCGGGGCACCAGAATGTGAATGAGTCAGCTGGCAGGCGGCCTCTTTTGGAATGACATTTATGATGATTGGAGTAGAAATGATCCCGGATGATGGAAGGAATTCACAGATCTTCCTGCAAAACTCTCATTTCTGTAAAATTCTCTCTTTTTTTTTTTTAACCCTTTCAAGAGGTCATTGCAGCAGAGATGCTCAACCCACATTTAGCGGTGTCAGTTAATTGGATATTAACTGGAGGACAAATTTGTCTACAGGAATTATTTTTGCAATTTTTTTTTTTAAAGGGTATTTCCACTTTTGTGTGAGAACATTTGGGAAAACCCCCACTATATGTTCCCATTCAAACAACATACCTAAAAAAAAAAAAAAATTGGAAAAAAATTATTTTTTTTTTTCACAAAAAAATGATTTCTTAACTTTTTAGATGTTTTTAACCACTTAAGCCCCGGAGGATTTGGCTGCTAAACGACCAGGGGGTATTTTGCGATTCGGCACTGCGTGACTTTAACGGACAATTGCGCGGTCGTGCGACGCTGTACCTAAACGAATTTGGCGTCCTTTTTTTCCCACAAACAGAGCTTTCTTTTGGCGGTATTTGATCACCTGTGCGATTTTTTGATCACGCGCTATAAACAAAAAAAGAGCGTCAATTTTGCAAAAATAGCAATATTTTTCCCTTTTTTTTATATGAAATTCCCCCCCCAAAAAATGTAAAAATCAAATTTTTTTAACATTTTCGGCCAATTTGTTTTATGCTACCTATGTTTGGTAAAAAAAAAATCGCAAAAAGCGTATTTTGATTGGTTTGCGCAAAAGTTATTGCGTTTACTGACTAAGGGAAAGATTTTTGTCATTTTTGTTGTTTTTTTTTAACGCGTAATGGCGGTGATCTGCGATTTTTTTTGCGGTACTGCGACATTGGGGCGGACAGATCGGACCCTTGACTGACATTTTTGACACTTTTGGGGTTACCAGTGACATTTCTACAGTAATCAGTGCTATACATATGCACTGTTACTGTAAAAATACACTGGCAGTGAAGGGGTTAACTTTATTTGAGAGGGAGGGGCTGTGTGTGTCCCTAGGGGCGTGATTCTTACTGTGATTGGCTGTGGCTTCAGCTGTATGCAGAGTGATCAACGGATCTACATAGTAGATCCATATGATCAGCTCTCATACAGAGGGGAGAATGACAGGCAGCTTGTTTACACAAGCTGCCTGACTTTCTCCCTTTCCCCCGCCGATCGCAGAGTGGCCGGCGGACATCGGGTCCACCGGTCACACGCGCGGGGAGGTCCGTGACCACGCGGGAGCAGGAGCACGCCTCCGGCGGCGCGCGCTCGCTCCCTAGACCCTCACAAGCTAGTGACGTAGACCTACGTCACTTTGCCTGTGAGGGGCTGACCGCCGACGTAGATCGGCGTGCGGCGGTCGGCAAGTGGTTAAGGAGGAGGTGTCATGGTCAATTCTAAGAATTCCTAGACAGTCTCACTGTGTCATTGTCCCCACACAGACTGAACTATCCCTCATTAACATACAATGCAGGAGGGCGGTTTGTGAATTTGTTAAACACTTTTTTTAGGACAGTTTTCAAATCTATTTTACAGCTGATAATGAAGAACTGCGAAAACAGTGTAGACAGGGTTAATTATGTTAACCACTTCCCGACCACCCGCTGCAGTTTTACAAACCAACATAGATCTACATCAGTTGCGCGCGCGTGAAGCTAGGGGGCGCGCTCCCGCCCCCACTCATCAGCGTGGGACTCCGATGCACAGGGCAGGCGGCTCCGATTGCCGCCTTACACCCGCGATCGTTCCCCACTGAGAGAGGATGGTCGGCTGTTGTAAACACAGCTGACCGTCCTCCCTGGGATGATCGTAGAGATCATGCGATCCTTCTATAAAGGATCACAGGTCTCTATGGTCATTTCACAAGCCACGACCCCCCCCACATTAAGAATCACTATCACTCCCCTAGGCTCACATTTGACCCATTGATCACCCACAGGGTTAACCCCTTCCCTGCCAGTGTCATTATTACAGTAACAGTGCATATTTCTAGCACTGATTACTGTAGTAATGTCACTGGTCCTCCCAAAAGTGTCAAAAATGTCAGTCAGGGGTCCGATCTGTCCGTCGCAATGTCGCAGTACCACAAAAAAATCACAGATCGCCGCCATTACTAGTAAAAAAAAAAAAAAACATAAAAATTACCTAAATCTTTCCATCTTTCCCTTAGTTTGTAAATGCGATAACTTTTGCGCAAACCAATCAAAATACGCTTATTGCAATTTTTTTTTTAACAAAAATATGTAGCAGAAAACAAATTGGCCTAAAATGTTAAAAAATGTTGATTTTTAATTTTTTTTTTTTTTGGGAATGTTATATAGCAGAATGTGAAAAATATAGTTTTTTTTTTCAGAATTGTCGCTCTTTTTTTGTTAAAAAAAAATAAAAATCGCAGAGGTGATCAAATACCACCAAAAGAAAGCTCTATTTGTGGGAAAAAAAGGACATCAATTTTCTTTAGGTACTGCGTCTCACGACAGCGCAATTGTCTGTTAAAGTAACGCAATGCCGAATCGCAAAATATGGCCTGGTCATTAAGGGGGCAAATCCTTCCGGTCCAGAAGTGGTTAACTGGAAGACAAATTTGTCTACACTAATTATTTTTGCAATTTTTTTAAAGGGTATTTCCACTTTTGCGTGAGAAAATTTGGGAAAACCCCCACTACAAGCATACCCCGTTTTAAGTACACTCACTTTACATACACTCGCGAGTACAGACACAGCCTGGTCAACTTGGCATGGCACTACTCCCGAATTTTTAACATTGGCGTCTATGGGAAATCTTGGTCAGCTTGACATGGCACTGCTCCCAAACTATAAGTGACAGGGATACCAAACTTAGGGAGCACCGAGAGGGGACCCAGGGCTACAACATATCCTATTTGTAATCTACCAGGTCATAGTCCTGGATCCCCTTAACATGCTCCCCATGCTTGGTGTCCTTGTCACTTATGGTTTGGGAGCAGTGCCATGTCAAGCTGACCATGATTTCCTATGGAGCTAGTGTATTTACATGCATAGAGAAGTGAAAAAAGGTATTGCTTTGCTTTAAGTACATTTTCGTTTTACATACATGCTCTGGTCCCATTGTGTACTTAAAAGCGGGGTATGCCTGTATATGTTTGGTATGTGTTAAACATTCAAACAACATACCTATAAAAAAAAAAATAAAAAAAATTATTTCTTACCTTTTAGATATTTTTAAGGAGGTCATGGATGGTCGATTCTAAGAATTCCTAGCCTGTCTCACGGTGTCATTGTCACCACACAGACTTAACATACAATGCAGGAGGGCGGTTTGTGAGTTTTTTAACCCTTTTTAGGACAGTTTTCAAATCTAGTTTACAGCTGATAATGAAGAACTGCAAACACAGTGCAGACAGGATTAATTATGCTAAATAAAGAGAGAGCAGAGTGACTGAGAGATGAGCTCATTGGATTGCTGCGTCTCCTTTCACTGTCCAGCCACAGGCTGGGGGAGGGACAAGACCTGTAAGGATCAATTAATTGCAGCAGAGGAAAGTCAGGTCTCTGGCCCTGCTAGACAGAGTTGGGCTGTGTGGCAGAGCTGTGTAAATCTTAGGACTGGGCAGCCAGAAATACAAACCCTTTGGTAGTAAATCAGCAACTATATACATTATATATTTTATCCCAGTATTTAACTTTTTACAGTTATCAGGGCAGTGCAGCTTTGTGAAAAGGGCCTGAAAAATAAAGTGCAGTGCAATTAGGAATGTTGCCGGGGTTTTTTTTCTCATGGAAAAGGTGCGGGTACTCCCTCTTTTTGAGTCACTCCTTGTCTCCACCCCTACCCACCTCTGAGCACCGTCCCTTGGTTCCACCCCCTACCTCTGAGTACTGTTACTTAGTTCCACCCCCTACCAACCTCTGAGTACATTAACTTAGTTCCACCCCCTACCAACCTCTGAGTACATTAACTTAGTTCCACCCCCTACCAACCTCTGAGTACATTAACTTAGTTCCACCCCCTATCAACCTCTGAGTACTGTCACTTAGTTCCACCTCCTACCCACCTCTGAGCACCATATCTTGGTTCCACCCCTTACCAATCTATGAGCACCATCACTTAGTTCCCCCCCCCGCCCACCTCTGAGCACCATCACCTGGTTTCACCCCCTACCAATCTCTGAGCACCGTCACTTAGTTTCACTCCCCACCCACCTCTGAACACCATCCCCTGGTTCCAACCCCTACAAATCTCTGAGCACTGTCACTTAGTTCCACCCCCCCCACCACTAAGCACCATATCTTGGTTCCACCCCCTGCCAATCTCTGAGCACCGTCACTTAGTTTCACCCCCCACCCACCTCTGAACACCATCCCCTGGTTCCAACCCCTACCAATCTCTGAGAACTGTTACTTAGTTCCACCTCCTACCCATCTCTGAGCACCATATCTTGGTTCCACCCCTACCAATCTCTGAGCACTGTCACTTAGTTCCACACCCTACCCACCTCTGAGCTCCATCCCTTGGTTCCACCCCTACCCACCTTTAGGAACCATCCCTTGCTATCGCCCTCTACCCACGTCTGAGTATCATTCTTTGATTCCACCCCTACCCACCTCTGAGCTCTATTCCTTGGTTCCACCCCCTACCCACCTCTGAGTACCATCCCTTAATTCTACCCCTACCCACCCCTGAGCACCATCTGTTGGATTCTCCTTCTACTCACCTCTGAGCACCATCCATTGGTTCCACCCCTACCTGCTGCCAATACTTCCACTGTTAGAGAATACAATTATAATTGTGTAGGTATTTGTATGGAATTTTTTATTGATAACAAGAAAGGCAGTAAAATGGATCCTCTGTAGCCAGCAATAATAGATCCCCCAGCAACAATATACCCCCAAGCAACAGTAGATCCACCCCACTAACAAAAGACCCCGCCAGCAACAATAGGTCTCCCAGCAGCCAGTATCAATAGACCCTCCAGTACACCCCAGCACCCCTTGCCATTACATACATTCAGTGCTGGAGGTGCCGGAACTGAGCCCCCCCCCCCTCGTTCCCGCTGAAAAAAAGCCCTTGGATGTTATTGTAGGTCTGAAGGAGGCTTCTAACACAATATTAAAAATAAAAAAAAGACATAACATGAGTTATGGATAATAGAACCATTCTCTTGAGATCACTATTATAAAAATTATTTTTATACACCATATCATTTGTGAATACAATAAACCCAGAATGGATCTAGTCCCTGGTTATTTTCCTAATAATTATCTCATCAATTAACAAACTGATTAAAAATGCATGACGTTGTATTTAGGCGGCATCTGCATGATAAGCAAAAAAGAATACAAGGAGCAAATCAGATATTCCTGAGAGAATTTCTCATTATCTTAGCAAAAATTGACTTTTCCTATTCAGCTTAGTTCCATCCTATAATACCACCAAATCTTTATCAGAATTCTCTTTGCTAAAAAAAGGAATATTTACAGCACACTGTATATAAATAAAAATGCATTGGCAATTTTAAAGTGAACCTGTGCCCAGACAATGCACATGAAAGTATTTACACATTCTAAACTAGCAATAAAGAATTTAAAAAAAGCCTTCATTCACCCATGTAGCTATAGGCATTGTGTGAAAATTAATCTTCAAAGAAGTACTGAAGACTGCTATTTACATTCTATTGTAAGCAGCTGAATCTTGGAAGCCTGTCAGCTCCCTAGTATTATTCAGAACATAACACAACAATAAAATAGAAAGAAGCGCCAAATCGAACAATGTAGGAGTCAACATTGCTTTTAATGTTTGTATTGATCTCGGAAAGTCAGCAACACGTTTCGGTGGCCAATACACTGCTCCTTTATCAGGTGTTACAGCTGGCAATTATTGGTACACCAATATGTTATAAGCCTTTAAATGGCACAACCAGACTATGTTAGTATATTATATTCAATGAGTTTGCATACATCCAATAATCACTTATTCCTGGGCTGTATCAAGGTGCGGTCATATAACCACCAATGGGCGAATATAGGGCAACTAGAGAAAGAAAAGGGACAACACAGCCACATTTATACCACCTTTAAAACTGTGACTTTAATCAACCATCATACAGCTCAATAAAATATATTTCTAAATTAAATCAATTCTGATTATCCATGGTTGTGACTATGGTCATGATTATGCAGTTATAGCAAATAGGTTAATTCAATGTAATGACCTAGTAGTCAGTGAAAAGCACCCCATATATCCCCCAACCTTGAAGTCCCTATAGGACCTTGTGCAATCCAAAGGCAACTCTTCACATATACTGTAAATATACCTACTCAGTTTATTCTACTTAATGGATTATAACATATTGATGTACCAATGATTACCAGTGACATTTTGTTCTTAGATGGGCAAAAAAGCTTTTCCTCCATGCAGAGCTGCTGGCAGATGGATATGCATCCTACATCGGAGATGCCTGCAGGCAGCCCATAGAAGGAGATGCACACCCAATGGCTGCACAGACACAATCACATGTCAACGTTTGACAGGCAGGCAAGAGCTGGTGCACGGATCCAAACGCAGAACCTCTATGTTTGGATCCCTGCATCCATTCCTGCCTGCAAGTAAAACTTTGGCATCATGATTGTGTCTGTTCCCGGCATTGCATGTGCATCCCCTTATGTGGGCTGCCTGCACGTAGCCCTTGGGTGGATGCACACGCATGTGCTAGCTGCTCTGCACGGAGGACGATCTTATTTGCTCATCTGAATGAGTCCTGATGAAGCAGGAGTGTATTGGCCCCCCGAAACACGTTAGCTGTTTTTTTGTTGTTTTTTGTTTTTTTTCTTTATAATCATTAAAAGCAAACTGGACTCTTTACACTGTTTGGTTTGGCATTCCAGTAATAAGTCATTATTGTATGTGTGCAAACATAGTGAGGTTGAAAAAAGACACCAAACCTTTGAATATGTATATAATAACATAGTCTGTTAATAGAGAGGAATGGCGTGGCATTATATCTATTAAAATACAGTAATATACAACATATGGCAGGATAAATATATATAAAAAATCATGCTTCAACAACTAGAAAATATTAATGTAAACAAGTAATCCTAAATGTGAAAAAAATATTCAGGATAAATGTGCAATATAAACACAAAAAATAATGTGCACCATTCAACAAGTGTAGTACATAATGCATAAAAGTCCAGTAATAATATAAAAGAAGAAAACATAAATAGAAATAAAATATAGATATATATTAGGTGTTCAAATCCAGTGTAAAAATAGTGATGAGACCAAAGAAAAACAGTCTATATCGGTAAGTGCTGTGATTCAATAAGGTCAAGATAATTGGTGATAAAAAGTGCTCTATCCCAACAACCGACAATCCACCACTAAGTGCAGTGACTGCTAACCTTAATCATTGCTATTAGTTGGAGGAATAGTGCCCCATCATTGGCATTACTGGGGGGAATAGTGCCCCATCATTGGCATTACTGGGGGGAATAGTGCCCCATCATTGGTTTTACTGGGGGGAATACTGCCCCATCATTGGTATTATATGGAGGAATAGTGCCCCACCATTGGTATTAGATGGATGAATAGTTCCACATCAATGCTATTAGTTGGAGGAAAAGTGCCCTATCATTGCTATTAGTTGGAGGAAAAGTGCCCCATCATTGCTATTAGTTGGAGGAAAAGTGCCCCATCATTGCTATTAGTTGGAGGAAAAGTGCCCCACCATTGCTATTAGTTGGAGGAATAGCGTCCCATCATTGCTATTAGTTTGAAGAATAGGGCCCCAATCATTGGTATTAGTGGGATGAATAGTGCCCCAATCATTGCTATTAGTTTGAAGAATATTGCCCCAATCATTGGTATTAGTGGGAGGAATAGTGGCCCATCATTGCTATGAGTTTGAAGAATACCATTGGTATTAGATGGAGGAATAGTTCCCCATCAATGCTATTAGTTGGAGGAAAAGTGCCCTATCATTGCTATTAGTTGGAGGAAAAGTGCCCCATCATTGGTATTAGTGGGAGGAATAGTGGCCCATCATTGCTATTAGTTTGAAGAATACCATTGGTATTAGATGGAGGAATAGTTCCCTATCAATGCTATTAGTTGGAGGAAGAGTGCCCTATCATTGCTATTAGTTGGAGGAAAAGTGCCCCATCATTGGTATTAGTGGGAGGAATAGTGGCCCATCATTGCTATTAGTTTGAAGAATACCATTGGTATTAGATGGAGGAATAGTTCCCCATCAATGCTATTAGTTGGAGGAAGAGTGCCCTATCATTGCTATTAGTTGGAGGAAAAGTGCCCCATCATTGCTATTAGTTGGAGGAAAAGTGCCCCATCATTGCTATTAGTTGGAGGAATAGCGTCCCATCATTGCTATTAGTTTGAAGAATAGGGCCCTAATCATTGCTATTAGTGGGAGGAATAGTTCCCCATTATTGGTATTAGTTGGAGGAATAGTGTCCCATCATTGCTATTAGTGGGAGGAATAGTGTCCCATCATTGATATCAATGGAAGGAAAAATACCCCATGGTTAGTGCCAGTGAGAGGATTATGGGTCCAGAGGGCCAGATAAAGGCTGCAAAGGGCCGCAGTTTGGGTACCAATGCTCTAGAAGACAGCAGGAAGGATCCTGGTACCTGCCTAATTCACTTCAAGTATAAATGGGCCTCTAGGTCCCAGAATGCCTTTGTGCAGATATACAGTCACAAATAGTATGTTGGCCCCTGTTTTAGGAAGAATATTAGCTACGCCCCCCCTCCTCAAAGACATAGCCCTTTGTGAACACCAATGATAAAGAAAAATATTTATTTGATATTTTTAATTATTATATGCTTTACTAATACATAGTTACATAGTAGTTGAGGTTGAATAAAGACAATAGTCCATCCAGTTCAACCTGTGTAGGTGTGTGTGGATGAATTAATTTCCCATAACCCTGAATGTTTTGATCTTGGAGATGTATGTCCAAGAGTCTTTTAAAAGTAGCCATACTCCCCGCAGTTACTACCATTTGTGGAAGAGAGTTCCACAATCTTATTGCCCTTACTGTTAAAAAACCCTTGTGTAGCCTGAGGTTAAAACGCTTCTCCTCTAATCGCATTGTGTGGCCATGTGTCCTCTTGCACTCCTTGCGACTGAATAGTTTTTTTTTCTATGCTGAGATCACCGTTGAGGTATTTGTAAATTGCTATCATGTCCCCTCTCAGGCGTCTCTTCTGTAGGGAGAATAAATCGAGCGCTTGTAAACGCTCCTCATAATTTAGGTCCCCCAATCCCCTAATTAGCTTAGTTGCCTTTCTTTGGACTCTTTTCACTTCCAGCACATCCTTTCTGAGGATTGGTGACCAGAACTGACAGAATACTCCAGGTGTGGCCGGACCAGAGTTTTATAAAGTTGTAGGATTATAGATTTATCTCTAGAATACATCCCCTTCCTTATGCATGCCAATATTCTGCCGGCTTTGGCAGCTGCAGCTTGACATTAATGACTTGACTAATGATGAAATTACATGACTAAGTTCTTATATACTAATCTTAGGTTCTTTATGTACAGTACCAACAGGTTCACTTGCTAGAATAATTCTGCAGAACAATGTCATTGGAACAAATTATTGCTATTCGGTTCCTTGAAGGGTCTTGTTGAGAAACACAGAGACAGTTAGGCTTGGTTCACACTGCTGCGACTTGGGATCTGACTTATGGGACCCCAAGTCGCATGGCATGTGAAATCCCATTTTAGTCAATGACGGCTGTCTTAATTAGCACTACTGAATTTGCTCTGACTATAAAAAAGGTTCCTGTACTACTTCAAGGTGACTTCTATCCGACTTGTGCCCATAGACTTTAATGGAAGTCGCCTCCAAGTCGGATCCTCATCTTAATTGATGTGATTTGGATCCAACATTACAGGAAGATTACCCAGGCCATCCCTGAAGTTGCTTCAAGTCGACACTGAAGTCGCCTGGAAAAGTCGCGCTGTAAGCCGCACGACTTATAGGTCGCAGCAGTGTGAACCGAGCCTCGGGGGTCTATAAAATAAAAATTGAAAATGTGTCAAATTTTTTTAAGGCCATTTTCCTCTTAGGTTTGAATGTTAGGACATTTTAACAAGTAGAAACTGACATTTTGCACATGGTATAAATATTAAATATATTATTTGTGACATTTGCATGAATGCTAAAATATTCACACAGTTTATTATAAATAGGCCCTAGGTCTCTGGGTTATTAGCTATTTGGGAGTCAAGAAGTCAGTGAAGCTAATAAGGTGTTTCGAAATAACAGAAATAAATCTCTCTTGTAATTATTGATGTGTTGAAAATGATTGAATGATTTAATATTTAAAATGTTTGTGGTTTAGAGGATCCTACATGCCAACTCTCCAACTTAAAAGCCTCTTGTTTGATCTAAAGGTCAGATCCTAGCTACACCTGCCATGTCTATGGATCTCCATGTACTGTATGTTATTCTCTCTACTTTCTATTCTTTACCTCTACTTTTTAACTCTTTTCTTCTAAATTAAATTTTAACGTGAGCAGAGACTGTTGATATTTCCTTATGACCAGGCATGACATATACTTCTGACTCATTAAGATGTTAGGTGGTAGCATGGGAAAGTATTCTTATCACTTCAAAAACTTGAAACCATTTAGCAAGAGATTTTTCAGGATGCTCAGAAGTCTCTCTGACCAACCATTCCCTTGGATTCCCTTTTTTATCGTCTCCAACAGTTTCAACTACGGTCACTACTGACAACAATCAAATCACTTATGACCAACCTAATAGAACCCGGCTGGCTCGCCAGAATGACATTCCAATTTCAACTGCATTTCACACATTCGGCTTGTTTATGAACACTTATTTATTGAGGAGTTCTTTATTTATAATCATTTGTTGACACTTCAAGATTTCAACAATTTTCATCAGTTTGCCTGCCTGTTTTTGATTCCACCCTTTTACAAATCAAAGTATTTCAGCAGAGAAAAACAAACCTCAAGATTGGTTCAACAAAATGGCAGCAAACTCCACCATCTTTCTAGTTTACCAGACTGTAGATTTTAAGTTTTCCTTTAATAACCTGGGGACACCAGTTGGCAAAGTTTGCTACAGAGGGTCAGTCCAGACAAAAGTGATATTTGAATTACAGGTGGATCCTGGTAGGCTGAATCAGCCCTTAGGTTTGTAAATGTTTTAGATACTCCAACAATAATATCTTCCTCTCATAATTTCTGACACTGCTCCTGTCTGGATCAGTTGTATGTTCCTGTTATACACTCTTCATGATGTAAAACATTTTTTAAACGAAACTGGGATGATGGGAGCCCCTTATAATGGAAACAGGCATGTAGGCCCAGGAGCTCAGTGCAGGTATAGTGGGAGTCCTATCAATGCGCACAGCAGGTGTACAGACCTGGGATCTCAGTGTACAGATTATGGGAGCCCCCCATAATGGTCACAGCAGGTATGCAGGTCCAGAAGTCAGCGCAGGGATCGTGGGTACCACTTTAATGGGTGCAGCAGGTGTACAGACCTGGGAGCTCAGTGTAGGGATAATGGTAGCCCAACATAATGGGAACAGCAGGTGTATAGATCTGGGAGATCAGCACGGGATTCATGGGAGCCCCACATAATGGTCACAGCAGGTGTGCAGGCCCAGAAACTCAGCGCAGGGGTGGAGGGATAATGGAAGCCACTTACAATGGGGGAAATAAGTATCTGCACTGAGTTCCCCCAGTTTGCACACCTGCTGTGCCCATTATGAGAGATCCCCAACATCCCTGTGCTGAGCTCCCATGTATACACTCTTGCTGTGCCCATTATACAGTGGGGGAAATAAGTATCTGATCCACTGCAGATTTTGTAAGTTTGCCCACTTACAAAAAAATGAAGGGTCCATAATTTTTATCATAGGTGTATTTTAAATGATAGAGACAGAATAGCAACCAAAAATCCAGAAAAAAAAACAAATAAAACAAACCAGAGAAGATCTGTAAAAAGAGTGGACCAAAATCCCTCCTGAGATGTGTGCAAACCTGGAATTTAACTCCAAGAAACGTCTTACCTCTGTGCTTGCCAACAAGGGTTTCTCTACTAAGTACTAAGTCATGTCTCTTAACATTCTACGAGGAGGTGAGCTGTGAGCTAGATAGGGGGAAACCAGTGGATGTGGTGTACCTGGATTTCGCTAAGGCGATTGATACAGTTCCCCACACACGCTTAATTTATAAAATAGGGTCTGCAGGCATCGACCACAAGGTTTGCTCTTGGATATGGAACTGGCTAAAAGGGCGTGTCCAAATGGTGGTAATAAATAGCGCATACTCAGACTGGTCTGGGGTGGTAAGTGGGGTCCCCCAAGGCTCAGTCCTGGGACCAACCCTGTTCAATTTAATCATAAACAGCATTGAGGACGGGATCAGTAGTTCAATATCAGTTTTTGCAGATGACACAAAATTGGGCAGGGCAATAACTGCACAGCATGAGGCAGATATCCTACAGAATGACCTGGACAAAATAACAGAGTGGGCAACGACTTGGCAAATGAGGTTTAATGTGGAGAAGTGTAAGGTTTTGCACTTGGGGACTAAAAACATAAAAGCACAATACACTTTAGGGGGGGAACCTTTTGGGGAATCAAAAATGGAGAAAGATCTTGGAGTCTTGGTTGATGATAGATTAGGCAACAGCATGCAATGTCAAGCAGCTGCCAAAGCCGGCAGAATATTAGCATGCATAAAGAAAGGGATGTATTCCAGAGATAAGACTATAATCCTTCCACTTTATAAAACTCTGGTCTGACCGCATCTGGAGTATTCGGTCCAGTTCTGGTCGCCAGTCCTCAGGAGGGATGTGTTGGAGCTGGAGAGAGTCCAGGGAAGGGCAACTAAACTAATTAGGGGATTGGAGGACCTTAATTATGAAGAGCGTCTACAATCGCTTAATTTATTCTCCCTGGAGAAGAGACGCCTGAGAGGAGACATGATAGCAATTTATAAATACCTCAATGGTGATCTCAGCATAGAAAAAAAGCTATTCAGTCACAAGGATTGCATGAGGACTCGAGGACATCCAATGCAATTAGAGGAGAAGCGTTTTGACCTCAGACAACTCAGGGTGTTCTTTACTGTTAGGGCTACAAGAGTGTGGAATTTTCTACCACAAGAGGTCGTTTCTGCAGGAAGTATGGCTACTTTCAAAAGACTCTTGGACGTACATCTCAAGGATCAGAACATTCAGGGGTATGTGAGATGATTACGGCCACGCGCGCCTACACAGGTTGAACTGGATGGGCTATTGTCTTTATTCAACCTCAACTACTATGTAACTATGTTTTGCTTGGGGATCAAATAATTATTTCACTCACTGAAATGCAACTCAACTTATAGCATTTGTTTTATGTGATTTTTTTCTGGATTTTTGGTTAATATTCTGTCTCTGTCATTTAAAATACACCTATGATGAAAATTATAGACCTTTCATTTCTTTGTAAGTGGGCAAACTTACAAAATCTGCAGGGGATCAAATACTTATTTCCCCTGCTGTATAATGGGCACAGCAACAGTGTATACATGGAAGCTCAGCACAGGGATGTTGGGGACCTTTCATAATGGGCACAGCAGGAATGCAAAAGTGGGGAACTCAGTGCCGGGATGGTGGAAGGCCTCTTAATGGGCAAAGCAGGTGTGCAGACCCAGGATCTCAGCACAGGGATGGTAGGAGGCCCTCATAATGAGCACAGAACCTAGTAGATCCATGGGATCAGTGAGGATAGTGGGAGCCTCTAATAATGTGCAAAGCAGGTGTGTAGACCGAGGAACTCAGTATGATATGGTGGGAGCCCTTGGTAATGGGCACAATGGGTCTTTAGACCTGGGAACATAGTGCAGGGATGGTAGGAGGCCCTCATAATGAGCACAGAATCTAGTAGATCCATGGGGTTAGTGAGAGGATTGTGGGAGCCTCTAATAATGTGCACAGCAGGTGTGTAGACCCAGGAACTCAGTGTGGTATGGTGGGAGCCCTTGGTAATGGGCACAGCAGGTCTTTAGACCTGGGAACTTAGTGCAGGGATGGTGGGAGGCCTTCAAATTGGGCAGAACCTCTGTACAAAGAAACTCAACAAAAAAATCTCACCAATAGAGTCCCTGAGTGACAGAAGGGAGTGGCAGGTTTGACTCTCTTCTATATACCAAAGACCTAAATATCAATTTTGGGTGGATTGGCCTTTTAAACTCGCGAAGCAAGCAACAGTGAACTTCAATACTTGCTACTTCTTTGTAAAATAGTTCAGCGGCAACAAAAGCCATTGTTAGAGTAACATATGACAAATATACAGCATTAAGGAAGGAAAAGTCACTTACCTTCTGGTTGGTATTGTGCTACAATTGTCACTGTCTGACCTGCACCTTTTAAGGCAGCTGCAGCTTGTTCATGCGAAGCACCACGGAGATCAATTCCGTTAACCTAAATAAGGGAATAAAAAACAAAATACTTAAAGCTAAACTTCAGGTGGATATAAACAACACACATTAAAGTGGTTCTAAAGGCCAATCGTTCTTTACTTTATTGCATTCTCTGCATTAGGGCAAAAAACCTTCTAACATTAGTTCCCCCCTCCCCGCCCACATAAATACTTACCTTAACTTGATCTTGATCCAGTACTGTGCCCAAGATAAGCAATGCTGCTCTTTCTCCTCACAGGGAATGAGGCAACAGCAGAAGCCATTGGCTGTCAATCAAATCTATTAAGGAGTGAGCAGGGGTGGGGCTAAGCTGTGCTGTGTGTATATATAGACACACACAGGACGGCTCAGGAGCGAGCCTGGACGTCTGCCCCCATAGTAAGCGCTTGCTATGGTAGCAGACACAGAAGATGAGGGGTCAGTTGCGCCGTTGGGAGTTGCCGTTGCAGACAGCAGGAAAGTATAACATGTTTTTTATTTTCATAAATTTAGCACTGCCCCGTAAGGACTGCTGGATACTGACTTTGCGGGCTCCCCTGGTTACCAACATACGGTTATGGTTAAAAAAGCTCCTGGATCCCTCTTTGCTCCTGTTGGCTCTTGACAGAAATAAACATGTTTTTTTGTTGTTTATTGGTATTTGGGATAGGAGAAGGGAATAGTGGGATACTCCAATTGAACTATTCACAACATTTGAGGACTTCTATCTTCAAATCTCTGCTGATAGATATGAAACAGCCAGGCTGTTAGTTCACCCTGTCACTGGGATGAATGGGGTTCAGTCTCTTGTTTTCTTTACTCTCTCTAACAAGTAGACTTGATGGATGATCACCTATCTTCAGGACACTCTTCATAGCATCCCCTTCCTGCTGACACCCGCCCACTGACTATCCTATGAGCAGGGGTGGCCCCCCCTCAGGTCAGGCCCATTGACACAAGTTCCTGTACTTATGATACTGCAAAAACAGGACCTCCAGTGCCTCACCTCTCAGCCAGCTTCCCTGGACCTCTGGGTTCAGCTCCTAACGACCCTCTTCGGTCGACCTCCTAAAACCGCATGGCACCTCTAGAGAGGAGGAGGCAGCCGCCCCCTCCCTCCGGCTCTCTAATGAAAGACCCCGAGCACAAGTGCTCCTGGCTTTTATACAGTATCCCAACATAGTTACATAGTAGTTGAGGTTGAATAAAGACAACAGTCCATCCAGTTCAACCTGTGTAGGTGTGTGTGGCCGTAATCATCTCACATAGCCCTGAATGTTCTGAGCCTTGAGATGTACGTCTAAGAGTCTTTTGAAAGTAGCCATACTTCCTGCAGTAACTACCTCTTGTGGTAGAGAATTCCACAGTCTTGTAGCCCTAACAGTGAAGAACCCCCTACGTTGCCTGAGGTTAAAACGCTTCTACTCTAAACGCATCGTATGTCCTCGTGTCCTCATGCAATCCTTGCGACTGAATAGCTTTTTTCTATGGTGAGATCATCATTGAGGTATTTGTAAATTGCTATCATGTCCCCTCTCAGGCGTCTCTTCTCCGGGGAGAATAAATCAAGCGATTGTGAACGCTCCTCATAATTAAGGTTCTCAAATCCCCTAATTAGTTTAGTTGCCCTTCTCTGGACTCTCTCCAGCTCCAACACATCCCTTCTGAGGAATGGCGACCAGAACTGGACAGAATACTCAAGATGTGGTCGGACCAGAGTTTTATAAAGTGGAAGGATTATAGTTTTATCTCTGGACTACATCCCTTTCTTTATGCATGCTAATGTTCTGCCGGCCTTGGCAGCTGCAGCTTGACATTGCATGCTATTGCCAAGTCTATCCTCTATTAAGACTCCCAGATCTTTCTCCATTTTTGATTCCCCCAAAGGTTCCCCCCTTAAAGTGTATTGTGCTTTTATGTTTTTAGCCCCCAAGTGCAAAACATTACACTTCTCCACATTAAACCTCATTTGCCATGTGGTAGCTGTAACGCTCCTGCGTTTCATGTATGGTGTGGATTTTCAGCTGCAGAAATATTCCACTTCAGTAGTCATGTAAGAGAGATGCTGAGATACCATTCCCAACCTCAATGACTCATCATGTGTGGAAGGTCTTAATTCAGCTAGTAAATACACACACTCAACAAGCTGGTTCCTAGAGTGACTTTATGTATGTAGTAACACAGTGATGAAGATTTAAGAGACAGGTTGAGTGGAGGTGGTAGGTGACAGACACTTGAAGGTAAGACAGTAGCAGATGGATGCAGGTAGGTTTAGCAATCATGAATGGTAGCAGATGACAGAGTAGCAGGTGGACATACAAGAGAGATCAACCCAGTGCAGGAATAAGTAGCAGTAGTCTTAAGAGCTAGCAATCTAGATATGCAGATGTGATAAATAGTCTTTACTATGCAGAGCTAGATAGTGTAAGCTTAGTATAAGTTTATAGAGGATTCCCCTGTGGGGTACTTAGCACTAATAGCAATACAGCCGAAGGTTGGTTCAGGAGGAGCGGATGATCCAGAAGCGGGATACAGGGATCAGCGCAGCGAGGTTCCGTCAGCGAGGTATGCTTGCAAGCACGAAAGCTTCAAGCCAAGTTAGCATCCAGGTAAGGGTGTTTGAACGAACACATGTGAGTGAGAGCCGGTGATCTAAATAGCCATCCAGTCCGGCGCTGAGTGATGACAGCATCAGTCTTAAAGGGAAACACACCTATATGTGTTTCTTCTATCTAGGTAGATGGAAATCACCCGGAAATAATGTGATAGGAGGCACTGAGAGTGCCAGAACCTTACAGTACCCCCCCCCGTAAGGCCGGCTCCGGAAGGCCTCTAAGGCTGGTTGTCGATATAAGAATCGGAAAAGACTGGTTGCCGATACGAGAATCGGATAACACTGGTTGCCGATACAAGAATCGGATGAGACTGGTTGCCGATGCGAGAATCGGATGAGACTGGTTGCCGATGCGAGAATCGGATGAGACTGGTTGCCGATGCGAGAATCGCATAAGACTGGTTGCCGATATGAAAATCGGGAAGAAAAAAAAAATGGTTGCCGATACGAGAATCGGATAAGACTGGTTGCCGATACGAGAATCGGATGAGACTGGTTTCCGATATGAAAATCGGAAAAAAAAAAAAAATGGTTGCCGATATGAGAATCGGATAATACTGGTTGCCGATACGAGAATCGGATAAGACTGGTTGCCGATACGAGAATCGGAAAATACTGGTTGCCGATACGAGAATCGGATGAGACTGGTCTCCGATATGAAAATCGGAAAAAAAAAAAAAAATGGTTGCCGATATGAGAATCGGATCAGGTTGGTAACCGATCTGAGAATCGGATCACTTGTTGCCGATATGAAAATCGGATCAGGTTGGTAACCGATCTGAGAATCGGATCACTTGTTGCCGATATGAAAATCGGATCAGGTTGGTAACCGATCTGAGAATCGGATCACTTGTTGCCGATATGAGAATCGGATCAGGTTGGTAACCGATCTGAGAATCAGATCACTTGTTGCCGATATGAGAATCGGATCAGGTTGGTAACCGATGTGAGAATCGGATCACTTGTTGTTAGGGTGTCTGCTACATGAACCCCTCACTAGAATCGGACGCATAACCATCCGAAATAATCCTAGTAGTCCTAGCAACCAATGCTTCTTCAAACATCCTCAGATCCTTCCTACATACCACCGTGCCATTAGAAGCGCGTACGCAGTCAGGTGCAAGAATCTCAATATTTTCATTGGAAGCTAAAAATGTGCTTGCAAAAATAGGAGTATCCTCAGGAGGTGGTACAGGAGGTTTTTTAGAATGTGGTATCAAGTTCACTGGAGTTGAAGGAATATCTATTCCAATATTTGTTAATTTCTGGGTGTCCTTCTCTGATATAGAACGGGGACAGGGCTGGCAACAGCCTTGATCATTTCCAGGCTGTTTTTCAGGGAAGACCCTTCGGATTCGCCTGGCCTCCATTGGGAGAGCCTTAGGCCTATGGGGTCTGGTTGGGCAGAATGTAATGAAATGTCCCCCTTCACCACAATAAAAACAAAGGCCACAGATTCTCCTGTGATCTCTTTTTTCTTGTAAGGACAACCTAGTATGTATGGCACCAATCTCCATAGGCTCCTCATCCATCTCTGTAGGATCAGGGTCCAAATGGGATGTGTCAGAGTGACAAGGCTGACTGTTTAAGGCAGGCTTGGACCATGACCAGGCAGGATCACCATTTTTATTAGGTTTCCTTTTTTCCCTAGGTAGCCGGGGTCTGTGGTTACCTGGAGCGGGTTTAGGAGTGGGGTCAATGGCCGAAATCCGAGAAGAACTGGATAATGGCATTCCCATTTTTTCAGACTTCCTTTCTCGTAGTCTTCTATCTATGGTGATACTGAGTTGTATCAATGCATCCAGGGTTTTTGGCAGATCCGCTCGGGCGAGCTCGTCTTTAACGGCTTCTGATAGGCCAAGCCTAAATTGGGTTTTCAGAGATGCATCATTCCATTCTGAATCAAGGGTCCATCTCTTGAATTCTGCGACAAAGTCTTCCACAGGTCTCCCACCTTGGTTCAAGGATCTTAATTGAAAATCGGCAGTACTCTGCCTATTGGGATCATCATATAGGCTAGTAAGTTCTGCTAGGAACAAGGCATAGGAGCTGAGAAGCTGGTCGTTTTTCTCAAAAAGAGAGTCTGCCCAGGCCCGAGGATCGCCTGTTAGGTAAAAAATAATAGTACAAACCTTAATATGATCAGTAAGGTAGGTACGGGGTCTTAACAAGAAAAGTAACTCACATGCGTTTTTAAATTCGCGAAATTTTTTGCGATCGCCTGTAAATACCAAAGGAGGATTTATTTTGGGTTCAGGAGACTGAGCAGAGGTAAGTTGTGTCAGTCTAATTACCTGCTGCGACAGAGCCTGATTGTCTTCTTTTAATTCAGCAAGTGCGTGTATTAACGCAGTTACTTGCTGTTTTAATTGTGTCACCTGAGTGGTTATTTCTGCTGAATCCATTTGTAGGTTTGTGGGTTCGTTCAATCTGTAACGCTCCTGCGTTTCATGTATGGTGTGGATTTTCAGCTGCAGAAATATTCCACTTCAGTAGTCATGTAAGAGAGATGCTGAGATACCATTCCCAACCTCAATGACTCATCATGTGTGGAAGGTCTTAATTCAGCTAGTAAATACACACACTCAACAAGCTGGTTCCTAGAGTGACTTTATGTATGTAGTAACACAGTGATGAAGATTTAAGAGACAGGTTGAGTGGAGGTGGTAGGTGACAGACACTTGAAGGTAAGACAGTAGCAGATGGATGCAGGTAGGTTTAGCAATCATGTATGGTAGCAGATGACAGAGTAGCAGGTGGACATACAAGAGAGATCAACCCAGTGCAGGAATAAGTAGCAGTAGTCTTAAGAGCTAGCAATCTAGATATGCAGATGTGATAAATAGTCTTTACTATGCAGAGCTAGATAGTGTAAGCTTAGTATAAGTTTATAGAGGATTCCCCTGCGGGGTACTTAGCACTAATAGCAATACAGCCGAAGGTTGGTTCAGGAGGAGCGGATGATCCAGAAGCGGGATACAGGGATCAGCGCAGCGAGGTTCCGTCAGCGAGGTATGCTTGCAAGCACGAAAGCTTTAAGCCAAGTTAGCATCCAGGTAAGGGTGTTTGAACGAACACATGTGAGTGAGAGCCGGTGATCTAAATAGCCATCCAGTCCGGCGCTGAGTGATGACAGCATCAGTCTTAAAGGGAAACACACCTATATGTGTTTCTTCTATCTAGGTAGATGGTACATCATACACAACATTGGACTTGATATTAGCTTCTTGTGATCACTGTAGAGCGTGGCTCCGACTGGAAGAAGGGGGGGGGGTGGGCGGGGATTCATTGTGCTATGTGCAAATGTCTTGTCAAATAAAATGCTGATAGGAGGGGGGGGGGGCATAGTGAGCATAGTGAGCAGAGGCTCATTTATTGTTTGTTAGGAGTTCAGTTTTAAATTCCAGGAAAGGATATAGGAGCGGCAATAATAGCAACTTTTATGAATGAGCCCGAAGGCTCACATCGCATTATACAATCTCAGCTATGTAGTGCAATTTAATGCTGATTTACTAACTGAATAGATTGTTTTGGTTTATCCATGTATTACACAACAAAAAAGGCAAGATAATGTTCCCAAAATGGCCCTACTATGAACCCGCAAAGGGGAGATATGACAAATCCCTGAATGCTAATAGTAATAAGTAGAGTTGAGCGGACACCTGGATGTCCGTGTTCGGCGGGTTCGGCCGAACTTTAAAAAAAAGTCCGGGTCTGTGTCCCGGACTTTTGCCGAACTTTTCCCGGACACCGAACCCCATTGAAGTCAATGGGGACCTGAACTTTCAGGCACTAAAATGGCTCTAAAACACCAATGGAAAGGGCTAGAGTGCTGCAAATGGCAGCAAAACGTAATTAAGAGCATGGCAAGTGCTCTGCAAACAAATGTGGATAGGGAAATAACTTAAAACAACAAAAAAAAAAACAGAAAAATAAAACAATGTTCTTCAACTCTGAAGGACGAGGCCCATATGGAGTAGGAGGGAGGTTGAGGTGGTGGTGGATGTGGCGGTCTCATAGGCGTGTGCCTGGGCACACCCTAATCACCTAGGGCACATAGCATTATCGCTCTGTTTGCCAGTGAGGAGATGGGAAAGATCTCCCTCGGACCTGCTCTGCTCTATTTCTCTTTGCCAGCAGGGAGAGTAATGTATCGGGGGCATGTACATGTAGGCAAACACATGCATGTGTATTTAAACTTTGGGGTGCACACCCTAATGCAATAGGCTGCGCACACCTATGGGCGGTGTAGGTGGAAGCGGCGGTGGAGGAGGACCAGGGCCGGATTAAGAGCATCATGGGCTTGGTGCTGAGGATTTTGAAGGGCCTTAAGGGCCGTGCCTTGGCATGCACCCAGAGGAGGAAGGGTGCAGCCATGCATGCCTAATTCAACATGGGATGCTGTCTCTGAAGCCCATAAACACATCCATGCATCGGCAACTGTCCCTCCTTGTCCGGCCTTCGTGCTGTGTGCGGAGGTTCTGAGGGAGCTGCCTGGGGAAGCGAGCATAGAAGCCAGACTTCTGTGTTTACAAGTGACAGAAGAGCGGTAACAGTGAATATGGCCAACCCGGGGCCTATATAAAGGTAGGGGCCTGGAGCTGCAGCTCCAATAGCCCCTACGTTAATCTGGCCCTGAGGAGGACGAGGTAGCCAACACTGCTTCTTTTCAGAAATTTTAAATGAGGGTACACCCCAAAAGAGTGAGAAAGAGCAAAAATAGAACAATGGCTGGGTAAGGTCGGTATCCATCGCTATTCTGCACAAGGTACGGAAAAGTCCCGTGGGATCCATGCCTGGTTCATTTTAATGAACTTGAGCTTGTCCACATTGTCTCTGGACAGGCGGCTGCGCTTGTCTGTGATAACGCCCCCAGCCGTGCTAAATACCCGTTCAGATAATACACTGGCATGCCAGCACCTCCAAGGCGTAAAGGGCAAGCTCAGGCCATGTGCCCAACTTGGAGACCCAGAAGTTGAAGGGGGCAGACCCCTCATTCAGTACGTCTAGGCGAGTGCACACATACTGCTCCACCATGTTCGTGAAATGCTGCCTCCTGCTAAGACGTTCCATATGAGCTGCTGGTGCTGCTGTTTGTTGTGGCGTGCTGACAAAGCTTTTCCACATTTCGGCCATGCTAACCCTGCCTTCTGAGGTGCTGGCTGTGCCCTGGTTGCGTTGGCGACCTCTTCCTCCTCCTCCTCCTCCTCCTCTGCCTTGTGCTTCCACTGTGGCCCCGCTGTCAGGTGGGAATGCCAGCAGCATGGCGTCTACCAGCGTGCGCTTGTACTCGCGCATCTTGCGATCGCGCTCCAGTGAGTGAATTAAGGACAGTACATTGTCCTTGTAACGGGGATCCAGCAGCGTGGCCACCCAGTAATCAGCACAAGTTAGAATGTGGGCAACTTGGCGGTCGTTGTGGAGACACTGCAGCATGTAATCGCTCATGTGTGCCAGGCTGCCCAGAGGCAACGAAAGGCTGTCCTCCTTGGGAGGTGTATCGTCCGTGTCCTCTGTATCCCCCCAGCCACGCACCAGTGATGGCCATGAGCTGGCCTGGGTGCCACCCTGCTGTGAACATGGTTCCATCTCCTCCTCCAGCTCCTCCTCCTCATCCTCCAGAACTGTGCCCCTGCTGGACAATTGTGTCCCTGGCGTTTGTGTGTGCAGGAACCCACCCTCGGAGCTCCTTGTGAATGACTGCCCTGAAATGTTACCTCTTCATCCTCCTCCTCCTCCTCCTCCTCCTCCTCCTCCTCCTCATCCTGTGCCACAACCTCTTCCATCATTGCCCGAATTGTTTTTTGAAGGAGGCATAGAAGTGGGATAGTTAAGCTGACAACGGCGTCATCTGCACTGGCCATGTTGGTGGAGTACTCAAAACAGCGCAACAAGGCACACAGGTCTAGCATGGAGGCCCAGTTATTGGTGGTGAAGTGGTGCTGTTCCGCAGAGCGACTCACGCGTGCGTGCTGCAGCTGAAACTCCACTATGGCCTGCTGCTGCGCGCACAGTCTTTGCAGCATGTGCAAGGTGGAGTTCCACCTTGTGGGCACGTCACATATGAGGCGGTGAGCGGGAAGGCCGAAGTTACGCTGCAGCGCTGACAGGCGAGCAGCAGCAGGGTGAGAACGCCGAAAGTGCGCACAGACGGCCCGCACTTTCTGCAGCAGCTCTGACATATCGGGGTAGTTTTTAAGGAACCTCTGCACCACCAAATTTAGCACATGCGCCAGGCAAGGGATATGCGTCAAACCGGCTAGGCCCAGAGCTGCTATGAGATTTCGCCCGTTATCGCACACCACCAGGCCGGGCTTGAGGCTCGCTGGCAGCAACCACTCATTTGTCTGCTGTTCCATGCTCCTCCACAACTCCTGTGTAGGGTTGAGCGGACACCTAGATGTCCGTGTTCGACGGGTTCGGCCGAACTTTAAAAAAAAGTCCGGGTCCGTGTCCCGGACTTTTACCGAACTTTTCCCGGACACCGAACCCCATTGAAGTCAATGGGGACCCGAACTTTAAGGCACTAAAATGGCTCTAAAACACCAAAGGAAAGGGCTAGAGTGCTGCAAATGGCAGCAAAACGTAATTAAGAGCATGGCAAGTGCTCTGCAAACAAATGTGGATAGGGAAATAACTTAAAACAACAAAAAAAAACAGAAAAATAAAACAATGTTCTTCTTCATCTCTGAAGGACGAGGCCCATATGGAGTAGGAGGGAGGTTGAGGTGGTGGTGGATGTGGCGGTGACATAGGCGTGCGCACAGGGTGTGCTGGGTGTGCCTGGGCACACCCTAATCACCTAGGGCACATAGCATTGCCAGTGAGGAGATGGGAAAGATCTCCCTGGGACCTGCTCTGCTCTATTTCTCCTTGCCTACAGGTACATGGCCCCGATACATTACTCTCCCTGCTGGCAAACACATGCATGTGTATTTCAACTTTGGGGTGCACACCTTAATGCAATAGGCTGCGCACACCTATGGGCGGTGTAGGTGGAAGCGGCGGTGGAGGAGGACCAGGGCCGGATTAACAGCATCATGGGCTTGGTGCTGAGGATTTTGAAGGGCCTTAGGGCCGTGCCTTGCCATGCACCCAGAGGAGGAAGGGTGCAGCCATGCATGCCTAATTCAACATGGGATGCTGTCTCTGAAGCCCATAAACACATCCATGCATCGCCAACTGTCCCTCCTTGTCCGGCCTTCACGCTGTGTGGGGAGGTTCTGAGGGTGCTGCCTGGGGAAGCGAGCATAGAAGCCAGACTTCTGTGTTTACAAGTGACAGAAGAGCGGTAACAGTGAATATGGCCAACCCGGGGCCTATATAAAAGGTAGGGGCCTGGAGCTGCAGCTCCAATAGACCCTACATTAATCTGGCCCTGAGGAGGAGGACGAGGTAGCCAACACTGCTTCTTTTCACAAATTTTAAATGAGGGTACACCCCAAAAGAGTGAGAAAGAGCAAAAATGGAACAATGGGTGGGTAAGGTCGGTATCCATTGCTATTCTGCATAAGGTACGGAAAAGTCCCGTGGGATCCATGCCTGGTTCATTTTAATGAACGTGAGCTTGTCCACATTGTCTCTGGACAGGCGGCTGCGCTTGTCTGTTATAACGCCCCCAGCCGTGCTAAATACCCGTTCAGATAATACACTGGCTGCAGGGCACGCCAGCACCTCCAAGGCGTAAAGGGCAAGCTCAGGCCATGTGCCCAATTTGGAGACCCAGAAGTTGAAGGGGGCAGACCCGTCATTCACTACATGTAGGCGTGTGCACACATACTGCTCCACCATGTTGGTAAAATGCTGCCTCCTGCTAAGACGTTCCATCTGAGCTGCTGGTGCTGCTGTTTGTTGTGGCGTGCTGACAAAGCTTTTCCACATTTCGGCCATGCTAACCCTGCCTTCTGAGGTGCTGGCGGTGCCCTGGTTGCGTTGGCGACCTCCTCCTCCTCCTCCTCTGCCTTGTGCTTCCACTGTGGCCCCGCTGTCAGATGGGAATGCCAGCAGCATGGCGTCTACCAGCGTGCGCTTGTACTCGCGCATCTTGCGATCGCGCTCCAGTGAGTGAATTAAGGACGGTACGTTGTCCTTGTAACGGGGATCCAGCAGCGTGGCCACCCAGTAATCAGCACAAGTTAGAATGTGGGCAACTCGGCGGTCGTTGTGGAGACACTGCAGCATGTAATCGCTCATGTGTGCCAGGCTGCCCAGAGGCAACGAAAGGCTGTCCTCTGTGGGAGGTGTATGGTCCGTGTCCTCTGTATCCCCCCAGCCACGCACCAGTGATGGCCATGAGCTGGCCTGGGTGCCACCCTGCTGTGAACATGGTTCCATCTCCTCCTCCAGCTCCTCCTCCTCCTCATCCTCCTCATCCTCCAGAACTGTGCCCCTGCTGGACAATTGCGTCCCTGGCGTTTGCGTGTGCAGGAACCCACCCTCGGAGCCCCTTGCGAATGACTGCCCTGAAAGCCTTGGAAATGTTACCTCTTCATCCTCCTCCTCCTCCTCATCCTGTGCCACATCCTCTTCCATCATCGCCCGAATTGTTTTTTCAAGGAGGCATAGAAGTGGGATAGTTAAGCTGAGAACGGCGTCATTGCCACTGGCCATGTTGGTGGAGTACTCAAAACAGCGCAACAAGGCACACAGGTCTCGCATGGAGGCCCAGTTATTGGTGGTGAAGTGGTGCTGTTCCGCAGAGCGACTCACGCGTGCGTGCTGCAGCTGAAACTCCACTATGGCCTGCTGCTGCTCGCACAGTCTTTCCAGCATGTGCAAGGTGGAGTTCCACCTTGTGGGCACGTCACATATGAGGCGGTGAGCGGGAAGGCCGAAGTTACGCTGCAGCGCTGCCAGGCGAGCAGCAGCAGGGTGAGAACGCCGAAAGTGCGCACAAACGGCCCGCACTTTCTGCAGCAGCTCTGACATATCGGGGTAGTTTTTAAGGAACCTCTGCACCACCAAATTCAGCACATGCGCCAGGCAAGGGATGTGCGTCAAACCGGCTAGGCCCAGAGCTGCTATGAGATTTCGCCCGTTATCGCACACCACCAGGCCGGGCTTGAGGCTCGCTGGCAGCAACCACTCATTTGTCTGCTGTTCCATGCTCCTCCACAACTCCTGCGCGGTGTGTGGTTTGTCCCCCAAACAGGCAAGTTGTAAAACTGCCTGCTGTCGTTTACCCCTGGCCGTGCTGAAGTTGGTGGTGAAGGTGTTACGCTGTCCGGATGAGGAGGCGGTAGAGGATGAGGAAGCGGAGTAGGAGGAGTTAGGAACAGGAGGCAAACTGAAGCGCCCTGCAATCCTCGGTGGTGGAAGGACATGCGCCAAATTGCTATCCGCCTCAGGCCCATCCGCCACTGCATTTACCCAGTGTGCCGTTAGGGAGATATAACGCCCCTGACCGTGCTTACTGGTCCACGTATCCGTAGTTAGGTGGACCTTGGCACAGATGGCGTTGCGCAGTGCACACCTGATTTTTTCCCCCACTTGGTTGTGCAGGGAAGGGATGGCTTGCCTGGAAAAGTAGTGGCGGCTGGGCACGACGTACTGTGGGACAGCCACCGACATAAGGTTTTTAAAACTGTGCGTCTCCACCAGACGGAATGACAGCATTTCAAAGGCCAATAATTTTGAAATGCTGGCATTCAGGGCCAGGGATCGCGGGTGGGTAGGGGGGTACTTCCTCTTCCTCTCAAGTGTTTGGGAGATGGAAAGCTGAACGCTTCCACGGGACATTGTGGAGATGGTTGTTGGTGACCCAGGTGGTGGTGTTGCTGACAGATCGTCTGTTTGCGGGGTGGCAGGTGCCGGTATCACTACAGATGTGGCTGGAGCGGCCGAGACTGCAGCAGAAGAGGAAGCAGGATGAGCCAGAGACGTTTCTTGGTTTTGAAGGTGTGTACTCCACTGCAGCTCGTGCTTTGCACTTAGATGCCTGATCATGCAGGTTGTGCTCAGGTTGAGAAGGTTCATGCCTCGCTTCAAGCTCTGATTGCACAGGGTGCAAACCACTCGTGTCCTGTCATCAGCACATTTTCTAAAGAACTTCCACGCTAGAGAACTCCTTTGAGCTGACTTTGGTGCGCTCGTTCCCTTGCTGCGTTGGGCAGTAGCGGGCGTAGTGTCTAGGGCACGGCCGCTCCGCTTCTGCACCCTGCTCCCTCTTCTGCTGTGCTGGTGGCTCTGTGCGACCACCGCCTCTTCCTCCAAACTACTCAGTTCACCTGCATGACGTTCATTCCATGTGGGGTCGAGGACCTCATCGTCCTCCACATCATCTTCCACCCAGTCTTCACCCCTGCCCTCCTTGTCGGTCTCCACAATGCTGAACGCCGCAGCAGTTGGCACCTGCGTTTCGTCATCATCGGAGACGTGCTGCGATGATCCTTGCATGTACTCATCTTGAGGAATAAGTGGTTGGGCATCGCTGCACTCAATCTCTTCCACTTCTGGGGCAGGGCTAGGTGGATGGCCCTGGGAAACCCTGCTGACAGAGTCCTCAAAAAGAATAAGAGACTGCTGTATGGCTTGGGGCTCAGACTGCTGGCCTGATTTGCAAGGGGGTGAGGTGAAAGACGGTTGGACATTGGCTGCAGGTGCCAACTCTGACCTTTCTGCAGTAGACTGGGTGGGAGACAATGTGAAGGAACTGGAGGCACTGTCAGCAGCAAACCAATCTACTATCGCCTCAACTTGTTCTGGCCTCATCACTTCTAGGGGCGTTTGATGCCCTACCAAATACTGATGCAGGTTCTGTCGCCTACTCACACTTGAGGAAGGTGTTTCACTTGTGCGTGTAGCTGGCACAGATCGACCATGTCCTCTCCTTGCAACAGGAGCTCTACCAGCAGCACCACGACCCAGGCCACGGCCCTTATTTGACGGTCTCCTCATATTTCTGTAATTTAAGATCTTGCCCTAGAAAGGTTTTTATTGAATAGCGGAATAGAAAATATGATCCAAAAAAAGTGTATGTATATCACACGTACACAACCACACTAGGCCCCAATTGCTATTGTTTGTACCCCTAAAAGGCTAGATGAGGAGTAGGGGGAGTATGGAACAGGCAGCACCCTCAAACCTTCAGAAGTATGAGATGAACCCCAACAACTTGGAAAGGTGGATCTCTCTCACACGTACCGACACAGACTATCCCGCAATTCAATTGATCCTCAAAGGTTTTTATTGAATAGCGGAATAGGAAATATGATCAAAAAAAGTGTATGTATCTCGCACGTACACAACCACACTAGGCCCCAATTACTATTGTTTGTACCCCTAAAAGGCTAGATGAGGAGTAGGGGGGGTATGGAACAGGCAGCACCCTCAAACCTTCAGAAGTATGAGATGAACCCCAACAACTTGGAAAGGTGGATCTCTCTCACACGTACCGACACAGACTATCCCGCAATTCAATTGATCCCCAAAGGTTTTTATTGAATAGCGGAATAGGAAATATGATCAAAAAAAGTGTATGTATCTCACACGTACAGAAACACACTAGGCCCCAATTACTATTGTTTGTACACCTAAAAGGATGGATGAGGAGGAGGAGGAGTATGGAACAGGCAGCACCCTCAAAGCTTCAGAAGTATGAGATGAACCCCAAAAACTTGGAAAGGTGGATCTCACACGTACCGACACAGACTATTCCGCAATTTAATTGATCCCCAAAGGTTTTTATTGAATAGCGGAATAGGAAATATGATCAAAAAATGTGTATGTATCTCACACGTACAGAAGCACACTAGGCCCCAATTACTATTGTTTGTACACCTAAAAGGATGGATGAGGAGGAGGAGGAGTATGGAACAGGCAGCACCCTCAAAGCTTCAGAAGTATGAGATGAACCCCAAAAACTTGGAAAGGTGGATCTCACACGTACCGACACAGACTATCCCGCAATTTAATTGATCCCCAAAGGTTTTTATTGAATAGCGGAATAGGAAATATGATCAAAAAATGTGTATGTATCTCACACGTACAGAAGCACACTAGGCCCCAATTACTATTGTTTGTACACCTAAAAGGATGGATGAGGAGGAGGAGGAGTATGGAACAGGCAGCACCCTCAAAGCTTCAGAAGTATGAGATGAACCCCAAAAACTTGGAAAGGTGGATCTCACACGTACCGACACAGACTATCCCGCAATTTAATTGATCCCCAAAGGTTTTTATTGAATAGCGGAATAGGAAATATGATCAAAAAATGTGTATGTATCTCACACGTACAGAAGCACACTAGGCCCCAATTACTATTGTTTGTACACCTAAAAGGATGGATGAGGAGGAGGAGGAGTATGGAACAGGCAGCACCCTCAAAGCTTCAGAAGTATGAGATGAACCCCAAAAACTTGGAAAGGTGGATCTCACACGTACCGACACAGACTATCCCGCAATTTAATTGATCCCCAAAGGTTTTTATTGAATAGCGGAATAGGAAATATGATCAAAAAAAGTGTATGTATCTCGCACGTACAGAAACACACTAGGCCCCAATTACTATTGTTTGTACACCTAAAAGGATGGATGAGGAGGAGGAGGAGTATGGAACAGGCAGCACCCTCAAAGCTTCAGAAGTATGAGATGAACCCCAAAAACTTGGAAAGGTGGATCTCACACGTACCGACACAGACTATTCCGCAATTTAATTGATCCCCAAAGGTTTTTATTGAATAGCGGAATAGGAAATATGATCAAAAAATGTGTATGTATCTCACACGTACAGAAGCACACTAGGCCCCAATTACTATTGTTTGTACACCTAAAAGGATGGATGAGGAGGAGGAGGAGTATGGAACAGGCAGCACCCTCAAAGCTTCAGAAGTATGAGATGAACCCCAAAAACTTGGAAAGGTGGATCTCACACGTACCGACACAGACTATCCCGCAATTTAATTGATCCCCAAAGGTTTTTATTGAATAGCGGAATAGGAAATATGATCAAAAAAAGTGTATGTATCTCGCACGTACACAACCACACTAGGCCCCAATTACTATTGTTTGTACCCCTAAAAGGCTAGATGAGGAGTAGGGGGGGTATGGAACAGGCAGCACCCTCAAACCTTCAGAAGTATGAGATGAACCCCAACAACTTGGAAAGGTGGATCTCTCTCACACGTACCGACACAGACTATCCCGCAATTCAATTGATCCTCAAAGGTTTTTATTGAATAGCGGAATAGGAAATATGATCAAAAAAAGTGTATGTATCTCGCACGTACACAACCACACTAGGCCCCAATTACTATTGTTTGTACCCCTAAAAGGCTAGATGAGGAGTAGGGGGAGTATGGAACAGGCAGCACCCTCAAACCTTCAGAAGTATGAGATGAACCCCAACAACTTGGAAAGGTGGATCTCTCTCACACGTACCAACACAGACTATCCCCCAATTTAACTGATCCCCAAAGGTTTTTGATTAAATAGC
This sequence comes from Pelophylax lessonae, assembly GCF_965119305.1. Taxonomy (NCBI): domain Eukaryota; kingdom Metazoa; phylum Chordata; class Amphibia; order Anura; family Ranidae; genus Pelophylax; species Pelophylax lessonae. The sequence continues at coordinate 708,605,039 of NC_138769.1, read as the reverse complement.
GGAATAGAAAATATGATCCCAAAAAAGTGTATGTATATCACACGTACACAACCACACTAGGCCCCAATTACTATTGTTTGTACCCCTAAAAGGCTAGGAGTAGGGGGGAGTATGGAACAGGCAGCACCCTCAAACCTTCAGAAGTATGAGATGAACCCCAACAACTTGGAAAGGTGGATCTCTCTCACACGTACCAACACAGACTATCCCCCAATTTAACTGATCCCCAGAGGTTTTTGATTAAATAGCGGAATAGAAAATATGATCCCAAAAAAGTGTATGTATATCACACGTACACAACCACACTAGGCCCCAATTACTATTGTTTGTACCCCTAAAAGGCTAGGAGTAGGGGGAGTATGGAACAGGCAGCACCCTCAAACCTTCAGAAGTATGAGATGAACCCCAACAACTTGGAAAGGTGGATCTCTCTCACACGTACCAACACAGACTATCCCCCAATTTAACTGATCCCCAAAGGTTTTTGATTAAATAGCGGAATAGAAAATATGATCCCAAAAAAGTGTATGTATATCACACGTACACAACCACACTAGGCCCCAATTACTATTGTTTGTACCCCTAAAAGGCTAGGAGTAGGGGGAGTATGGAACAGGCAGCACCCTCAAACCTTCAGAAGTATGAGATGAACCCCAACAACTTGGAAAGGTGGATCTCTCTCACACGTACCAACACAGACTATCCCCCAATTTAACTGATCCCCAGAGGTTTTTGATTAAATAGCGGAATAGAAAATATGATCCCAAAAAAGTGTATGTATATCACACGTACACAACCACACTAGGCCCCAATTACTATTGTTTGTACCCCTAAAAGGCTAGGAGTAGGGGGGAGTATGGAACAGGCAGCACCCTCAAACCTTCAGAAGTATGAGATGAACCCCAACAACTTGGAAAGGTGGATCTCTCTCACACGTACCAACACAGACTATCCCCCAATTTAACTGATCCCCAGAGGTTTTTGATTAAATAGCGGAATAGAAAATATGATCCCAAAAAAGTGTATGTATATCACACGTACACAACCACACTAGGCCCCAATTACTATTGTTTGTACCCCTAAAAGGCTAGGAGTAGGGGGAGTATGGAACAGGCAGCACCCTCAAACCTTCAGAAGTATGAGATGAACCCCAACAACTTGGAAAGGTGGATCTCTCTCACACGTACCAACACAGACTATCCCCCAATTTAACTGATCCCCAGAGGTTTTTGATTAAATAGCGGAATAGAAAATATGATCCCAAAAAAGTGTATGTATATCACACGTACACAACCACACTAGGCCCCAATTACTATTGTTTGTACCCCTAAAAGGCTAGGAGTAGGGGGAGTATGGAACAGGCAGCACCCTCAAACCTTCAGAAGTATGAGATGAACCCCAACAACTTGGAAAGGTGGATCTCTCTCACACGTACCAACACAGACTATCCCCCAATTTAACTGATCCCCAGAGGTTTTTGATTAAATAGCGGAATAGAAAATATGATCCCAAAAAAGTGTATGTATATCACACGTACACAACCACACTAGGCCCCAATTACTATTGTTTGTACCCCTAAAAGGCTAGGAGTAGGGGGGAGTATGGAACAGGCAGCACCCTCAAACCTTCAGAAGTATGAGATGAACCCCAACAACTTGGAAAGGTGGATCTCTCTCACACGTACCAACACAGACTATCCCCCAATTTAACTGATCCCCAGAGGTTTTTGATTAAATAGCGGAATAGAAAATATGATCCCAAAAAAGTGTATGTATATCACACGTACACAACCACACTAGGCCCCAATTACTATTGTTTGTACCCCTAAAAGGCTAGGAGTAGGGGGGAGTATGGAACAGGCAGCACCCTCAAACCTTCAGAAGTATGAGATGAACCCCAACAACTTGGAAAGGTGGATCTCTCTCACACGTACCAACACAGACTATCCCCCAATTTAACTGATCCCCAGAGGTTTTTGATTAAATAGCGGAATAGAAAATATGATCCCAAAAAAGTGTATGTATATCACACGTACACAACCACACTAGGCCCCAATTACTATTGTTTGTACCCCTAAAAGGCTAGGAGTAGGGGGAGTATGGAACAGGCAGCACCCTCAAACCTTCAGAAGTATGAGATGAACCCCAACAACTTGGAAAGGTGGATCTCTCTCACACGTACCAACACAGACTATCCCCCAATTTAACTGATCCCCAGAGGTTTTTGATTAAATAGCGGAATAGAAAATATGATCCCAAAAAAGTGTATGTATATCACACGTACACAACCACACTAGGCCCCAATTACTATTGTTTGTACCCCTAAAAGGCTAGGAGTAGGGGGAGTATGGAACAGGCAGCACCCTCAAACCTTCAGAAGTATGAGATGAACCCCAACAACTTGGAAAGGTGGATCTCTCTCACACGTACCAACACAGACTATCCCCCAATTTAACTGATCCCCAGAGGTTTTTGATTAAATAGCGGAATAGAAAATATGATCCCAAAAAAGTGTATGTATATCACACGTACACAACCACACTAGGCCCCAATTACTATTGTTTGTACCCCTAAAAGGCTAGGAGTAGGGGGAGTATGGAACAGGCAGCACCCTCAAACCTTCAGAAGTATGAGATGAACCCCAACAACTTGGAAAGGTGGATCTCTCTCACACGTACCAACACAGACTATCCCCCAATTTAACTGATCCCCAGAGGTTTTTGATTAAATAGCGGAATAGAAAATATGATCCCAAAAAAGTGTATGTATATCACACGTACACAACCACACTAGGCCCCAATTACTATTGTTTGTACCCCTAAAAGGCTAGGAGTAGGGGGAGTATGGAACAGGCAGCACCCTCAAACCTTCAGAAGTATGAGATGAACCCCAACAACTTGGAAAGGTGGATCTCTCTCACACGTACCAACACAGACTATCCCCCAATTTAACTGATCCCCAGAGGTTTTTGATTAAATAGCGGAATAGAAAATATGATCCCAAAAAAGTGTATGTATATCACACGTACACAACCACACTAGGCCCCAATTACTATTGTTTGTACCCCTAAAAGGCTAGGAGTAGGGGGGAGTATGGAACAGGCAGCACCCTCAAACCTTCAGAAGTATGAGATGAACCCCAACAACTTGGAAAGGTGGATCTCTCTCACACGTACCAACACAGACTATCCCCCAATTTAACTGATCCCCAAAGGTTTTTGATTAAATAGCGGAATAGAAAATATGATCCCAAAAAAGTGTATGTATATCACACGTACACAACCACACTAGGCCCCAATTACTATTGTTTGTACCCCTAAAAGGCTAGATGAGGAGTAGGGGGAGTATGGAACAGGCAGCACCCTCAAACCTTCAGTATGAGATTGTGTTCACTGTACCCCACAAAGATTGAGTTCACTGCACCCCACAATGATTGTGTTCACTGCACCCCACAAAGATTGTGTTCACTGCACCTCACAAAGATTGTGTTCACTGTACCCCCCAAAGATTGTGTTCACTGCACCCCACAAAGATTCTGTTCACTGTACCCCACAAAGATTGTGTTCACTGCACCCCAAAAAGATTGTGTTCACTGCACCCCAAAAAGGATGTTGTTCACTGCACCCCAAAAAGGATGTAGTTCACTCCACCCCAAAAAGATTGTGTTCACTGCACCCCACAAAGATTGTGTTCACTGCACCCCAAAAAGATTGTGTTCACTGCACCCCAAAAATGATTTTGTTCACTGCACCCCAAAAAGGATTTTGTTCACTGCACCCCAAAAAGGATGTTGTTCACTCCACCCCAAAAAGATTGTGTTCACTGCACCCCAAAAAGATTGTGTTCACTGCACCCCACAAAGGATTTTGTTCACTGCACCCCAAAAAGATTGTGTTCACTGCACCCCAAAAAGGATGTTGTTCACTGCACCCCAAAAAGGATTTTGTTCACTGCACCCCAAAAAGATTGTGTTCACTGCACCCCACAAAGGATTTTGTTCACTGCACCCCACAAAGATTGTGTTCACTGCACACCAAAAAGGATTGTGTTCACTGCACCCCAAAAAGATTTTGTTCACTGCACCCCAAAAAGATTGTGTTCACTGCAGCCCAAAAAGATTGTGTTCACTGCAGCCCAAAAAGATTGTGTTCACTGCAGCCCAAAAAGATTGTGTTCACTGCAGCCCAAAAAGATTGTGTTCACTGCAGCCCAAAAAGATTGTGTTCACTGCAGCTCACACACAGAAAAATGGATGTGGATCACTGACACCTGCCTATCTCCAATCCCACACCACACAGCAATATCGATTGTAGTTTGTAGAACACAGTTTCCCTAAAATTCAGCAGACTCTGTCCCTAACAGGATTGAGAAGAGATCGTAGATCAGGATTGAGTGCAGATTCACCCCACCCCCCACACAGCAATATCGATTGTAGTTTGTAGAACACAGTTTCCCTAAAATTCAGCAGACTCTGTCCCTAACAGGATTGAGAAGAGATCGTAGATCAGGATTGAGTGCAGATTCACCCCACCCCCCACACAGCAATATCGATTGTAGTTTGTAGAACACAGTTTCCCTAAAATTCAGCAGACTCTGTCCCTAACAGGATTGAGAAGAGATCGTAGATCAGGATTGAGTGCAGATTCACCCCACCCCCCACACAGCAATATCGATTGTAGTTTGTAGAAGACACTGACCCTATATAATTCAGCAGACTCTATCCCTAAAATGCCTACAACTCGCCCTGCCTAAACACTCCGACCTGTCCCTCAATTCTATCCGGACACAAATGGTTTTTTCCTGCCTATCTTTCCCTAATCAGCAGCCAGCACGTTGATGTGTGCTCTGTCCCTGAATCTAAGCAGCATAATGACGCCGCTGCGGCTGCCTCGAACTTATAAAGACTTGGTCACATGCTTCAGACGGCCAATCACAGCTACTGAGACATTTGCAGGCATGGCTGGGATGGCTTAAGGCACACCAGTTAAACGATTGTTGATTGGCTGTTGAAAGCCCGCCATGAAAAGAGCGCCAAAGCATGCAAAACCCGGAAATAAAACGACCGAACACGGATTTTTACCCGAACATACAGTAAAGTGTCCGTGTCCGTGTTCGGGTACAAAAAATCCAATTATTCGGTACGAACACGAATAATACAGTCCGTGTTCGCTCAACACTACTCCTGTGCGGTGTGTGGTTTTTCCCCCAAACAGGCAAGTTTTAAAACTGCCTGCTGTCGTTTACCCCTGGCCGTGCTGAAGTTGGTGGTGAAGGTGTTACGCTGTCCGGATGAGGAGGCGGTAGAGGATGAGAAAGCGGAGTAGGAGGAGTTAGGAACAGGAGGCAAACTGAAGCTCCCTGCAATCCTCGGTGGTGGAAAGACATGCGCCAAATTGCTATCCGCCTCAGGCCCATCCGCCACTGCATTTACCCAGTGTGCCGTTAGGGAGATATAACGCCCCTGACCGTGCTTACTGGTCCACGTATCGGTAGTTAGGTGGACCTTGCCACAGATGGCGTTGCGCAGTGCACACCTGATTTTTTCCCCACTTGGTTGTGCAGGGGAGGGATGGCTTGCCTGGAAAAGTAGTGGCGGCTGGGCACGACGTACTGTGGGACAGCCACCGACATAAGGTTTTTAAAACTGTGTGTCTCCATCAGACGGAATGACAGCATTTCAAAGGCCAATAATTTTGAAATGCTGGCATTCAGGGTCAGGGATCGCGGGTGGGTAGGGGGGTACTTCCTCTTCCTCTCAAGTGTTTGGGAGATGGAAAGCTGAACGCTTCCACGGGACATTGTGGAGATGGTTGGTGACCCAGGTGGTGGTGTTGCTGACAGATCCTCTGTTTGCGGGGTGGCAGATGCCGGTATCACTACAGATGTGGCTGGAGCGGCCGAGACTGCAGCAGAAGAGGAAGCAGGATGAGCCAGAGACGTTTCTTGGTTTTGAAGGTGTCTACTCCACTGCAGCTCGTGCTTTGCACTTAGATGCCTGATCATGCAGGTTGTGCTCAGGTTGAGAAGGTTTTTGCCTTGCTTCAGGCTCTGATTGCACAGGGTGCAAACCACTGATGCAGGTTCTGTCGCCTACTAACACTTGAGGAAGGTGTTTCACTTGTGCGTGTAGCTGGCACAGATCGACTACGTCCTCTCCTTGCAACAGGAGCTCTACCAGCAGCACCACGACAAAGGCCACGGCCCCTATTTGACGGTCTCCTCATATTTCTGTAATTTAAGATCTTGCCAACTATGCTGCAATTTAATGTTTTTTAACCCAAAAGGGTGTATATTGAATAGCAGAATAGGAAAAATTTTATAATACGGTGTATCTCACACGTTCAAACACAGACTAGGCCCCGATTACAATTTTTTGTACCCTAAAGGCAGGATGAGGAAGAGGAGTAGGAGGAGTTGGGAACAGGAGGCAAACTGAAGCGCCCTGCAATCCTCGGCGGTAGAAGGAGATGCGCCAAACAAATTTAAAAAGGTGTATCTCACATGTACCGAAACAGACTATCCCGCAATTTAATATTTTACACTCAAACAGGGTGTATATTGAATAGCGGAATAGGACAAATTTTACAAAACGGTGTATCTCACACGTACAAACACAAACTAGGCTCCGATTACAATTTTTTCTACCCTAAAGGCAGGATGAGGAGTAGGAGGAGTTCGGAACAGGCAGGAGGCAGACTGAAGCACCCTCAAATCCTCGGCAGTATGAGATGCGCCCAAAAAATTGGAAAGGAGTATCTCACACGTACCGACACAGACTATCACGCAATTTAATTGTTTATACCCAAAGGTTTTCATTAAATAGCGGAACAGAAAATATGATCAAAAAAAGTGTATGTATCTCACACGTACAAAACCACACTAGGCCCCAATTGCTATTGTTTGTACCCCTAAAAGGCTGGATGAGGAGTAGGAGGAGTTTGGAAAAGGCAGCACCCTAAAATCTTCAGAAGTATGAGATGAACCCCAAAAACTTGGAAAGGTGGATCTCACACGTACCAACACAGACTATCCCGCAATTTAACTGTTCCCCAAAGGTTTTTATTGAATAGCAGAATAAAAAATATGATCAAAAAAAGTGTATGTATCTCACACGTACAAAACCACACTAGGCCCCAATTACTATTGTTTGTACCCCTAAAAGGCTGGATGAGGAGTAGGAGGAGTTTGGAACAGGCAGCACCCTCAAATCTTCAGAAGTATGAGATGAACCCCAAAAACTTGGAAAGGTGGATCTCACACGTACCAACACAGACTATCCCGCAATTTAATTGATCCCCAAAGGTTTTTATTGAATAGCGGAATAGAAAATATGATCAAAAAAAGTGTATGTATCTCACACGTACAAAACCACACTAGGCCCCAATTACTATTGTTTGTACCCCTAAAAGGCTGGATGAGGAGTAGGTGGAGTTTGGAACAGGCAGCACCCTCAAATCTTCAGAAGTATGAGATGAACCCCAAATACTTGAAAAGGTGGATCTCACACGTACCAACACAGACTATCCCACAATTTAACTGTTCCCCAAAGGTTTTTATTGAATAGCGGAATAGAAAATATGATCAAAAAAAGTGTATGTATCTCACACGTACAAAACCACACTAGGCCCCAATTACTATTGTTTGTACCCCTAAAAGGCTGGATGAGGAGTAGGTGGAGTTTGGAACAGGCAGCACCCTCAAATCTTCAGAAGTATGAGATGAACCCCAAATACTTGAAAAGGTGGATCTCACACGTACCAACACAGACTATCCCACAATTTAACTGTTCCCCAAAGGTTTTTATTGAATAGCGGAATAGAAAATATGATCAAAAAAAGTGTATGTATCTCACACGTACAAAACCACACTAGGCCCCAATTACTATTGTTTTTACCCCTAAAAGGCTGGATGAGGAGTAGGAGGAGTTTGGAACAGGCAGCACCCTCAAATCTTCAGAAGTATGAGATGAACCCCAAAAACTTGAAAAGGTGGATCTCACACGTACCAACACAGACTATCCCGCAATTTAACTGTTCCCCAAAGGTTTTTATTGAATAGCGGAATAGAAAATATGATCAAAAAAAGTGTATGTATCTCACACGTACAAAACCACACTAGACCCCAATTACAATTGTTTGTACCCCTAAAAGGCTGGATGAGGAGTAGGAGGAGTTTGGAACAGGCAGCACCCTCAAATCTTCAGAAGTATGAGATGAACCCCAAAAACTTGGAAAGGTGGATCTCACACGTACCAACACAGACTATCCCGCAATTTAATTGATCCCCAAAGGTTTTTATTGAATAACGGAATAGAAAATATGATAAAAAAAAGTGTATGTATCTCACACGTACAAAACCACACTAGGCCTCAATTACTATTGTTTGTACCCCTAAAAGGCTGGATGAGGAGTAGGTGGAGTTTGGAACAGGCAGCACCCTCAAATCTTCAGAAGTATGAGATGAACCCCAAATACTTGAAAAGGTGGATCTCACACGTACCAACACAGACTATCCCGCAATTTAATTGATCCCCAAAGGTTTTTATTGAATAGCGGAATAGAAAATATGATCAAAAAAAGTGTATGTATCTCACACGTACAAAACCACACTAGGCCCCAATTACTATTGTTTGTACCCCTAAAAGGCTGGATGAGGAGTAGGAGGAGTTTGGAACAGGCAGCACCCTCAAATCTTCAGAAGTATGAGATGAACCCCAAAAACTTGGAAAGGTGGATCTCACACGTACCAACACAGACTATCCCGCAATTTAATTGATCCCCAAAGGTTTTTATTGAATAGCGGAATAGAAAATATGATCAAAAAAAGTGTATGTATCTCACACGTACAAAACCACACTAGGCCCCAATTACTATTGTTTGTACCCCTAAAAGGCTGGATGAGGAGTAGGTGGAGTTTGGAACAGGCAGCACCCTCAAATCTTCAGAAGTATGAGATGAACCCCAAAAACTTGAAAAGGTGGATCTCACACGTACCAACACAGACTATCCCGCAATTTAACTGCTCCCCAAAGATTTTTATTGAATAGCGGAATAGAAAATATGATCAAAAAAAGTGTATGTATCTCACACGTACAAAACCACACTAGGCCCCAATTACTATTGTTTGTACCCCTAAAAGGCTGGATGAGGAGTAGGTGGAGTTTGGAACAGGCAGCACCCTCAAATCTTCAGAAGTATGAGACGAATCCCAAAAACTTGAAAAGGTGGATCTCACACGTACCAACACAGACTATCCCGCAATTTAACTGTTCCCCAAAGGTTTTTATTGAATAGCGGAATAGAAAATATGATCAAAAAAAGTGTATGTATCTCACACGTACAAAACCACACTAGGCCCCAATTACTATTGTTTGTACCCCTAAAAGGCTGGATGAGGAGTAGGAGGAGTTTGGCACAGGCAGCACCCTCAAATCTTCAGAAGTATGAGATGAACCCCAAATATCATTCAGCTCTGCTGCAGGCCACAATTTAATTTTTTTTAAGCCAAGGCTGTATATTGAATAGTGGAATAGAAAAAAGTGTATGATTTTTGAAACCACTCAATAATAGTACATGTGAACTGAACACAGCAGTGTATGATCAGTCAGCACAGCACAGCTGAAGGAAAAACGCTGCACACAGTGACTGATAGAAAAATACTTTTCTCCCTCCTCCTCAGTGGGCAAAAAAAATTGTGTTCACTGCACCCCACACACAGCAAAATCGATGTGGACCACTGACACCTGCCTATCTCCAGCCTCTCCCTAAATGGATTGATAAGATCGTAGATCGGTCACTGCAAACCCCTCCCACACAGCAAAATCGATCGTAGAAAACTGACCCTAAAAATCAGCAGCAGCCTCTCCCTAAAAGGATTGATAAGATCGTAGATCGGTCACTGAAAACCCCTCCCACACAGCAAAATTGATTGTAGAAAACTGACCCTAAAAATCAGCAGCAGCCTCGCCCTAAAATGCCTACAACTCGCCCTGCCTAACACACTCCGACCTGTCCCTCAATTCTATCCGGACACAAATGTTTTTTTTTGCCTGTCTGTCCCTAATCAGCAGCCAGCACGTATGATGTGTGCTCTGTCCCTGAACTAACACAGCAGAATGACGCAGTGGCGCTGCCTCGGACTTATAAAGACTTGGTCACATGCTTCAGATGGCCAATCACAGCTACTAATACATTTGTAGGCATGGCTGGGATGGCTTAAGGCACACCAGTTAAATGCTTGTTGATTGGCTGTTGAAAGCCCGCCATGAAAAGCGCGCCAATGCATGCAAAACCCGGAAATAAAACGACCGAACACAGATTTTTACCCGAATATACAGTAAAGTTTTCGGGCTCCATGTTCGGGTAACAAAAAACCAATTATTTGGTACGAACACGAATAATACAGTCCGTGTTCGCTCAACCCTAGTAATAAGGTCTCACACAGTGACCGTTGGACAAAACCAACGGTATTCGTGTGAGACCCTATTACTTTTGTGTGAGACCTTATTACTATTCGTGTATTTTTACTGTTTTTTTTTTTTTTAATTTGTTGTGCCACTTAGTGTCATTCGTATCACCCTGTCTCTTTTTTCAGGCATACGTGCCTAATAAACTTCATACTTTTTATATATTTCTGTGTCCTCAGTGCCCTTAGTTGGTCTCTAGTGTGGTCGATTGACTATTGTCTTTCACCTCACTTCTTTTTTTGATATCCATGTATTACACAGTTTTGGTAAAGCTATAGCAGTCTGTTTTAGGATTGCCACCCATCTGGGATTCACCCAGACCCGGGTTTTGAACCGTGTATCCGGGTTTCAGACCACCTGAAACCCAGACACAATATTCAGAATGGAATGTGTCCCCAAGTAACCAAGTGCCACAACCGCCGAGTGCATAAATGTGCATATGGGCCCCACCTCCATACATGGACTGGAGAGGAGACAGGGCTTGATTTGCTCCTCCTCCTCCTCCGCCCCCTTGTTGTCTGCCCACCCACACTCCAATCCCCAGCATTCTGTGCCTCAGAAAAAGGGATGTGTGGGCTGGAAGTTTAAAGCTCAGCAACCAACAGATACATCGTGGATAAAAAGATGTTGATGCCTGAGCCTTCATCCTCGGGCAAGTGAGCTCACCATTCAATATCTGTGACTGAATTCTCCGACCTCACTCCCTTCTCTCTCCTGCCTCCAAGCATGAGAGTACACTAAGGTAAGTGTAGGGGTAAGTGTAAGGGGTGCGCTGTGGACTCTGATGTAAGGGGGGCTTTGGGAATCCCTAATTTGAGGGGGGGGGGATGCTGGGAACTCCACAGCATTCCACCTTAAAAATAAATTTTTGCTGTGAGTGGCTAAAGTATTTGGGTTTGGCTTAAAGAAAAGGTGGCAACCCTAGTCTATATAGAGATCATACAATAGGATTGTGTAGAGTGTGGTCAGTTTAAAGTGAAGCTTTGCCCACAAGGGGAAGTTCTGCTTTATATACTCCTCCCCCCTCCCCGGCCATATTTTGAGAGGTACCCGCTCCCACTTCAGCTCAGATTGCCTAGGCAGTTCGAGTGGTAGTTCTCCTGTCCCCCTCCCTCCCCGCAGTCTTCTGGGACATGTCACAGGTCCCAGAAGACTGCGGGAGCATTCACAAAAAGCAGCGTGGCTCGCACATGGGCAGTGAGCAACCAGCTGCAATGTCGCAAGCAGCGCAGCCGGCTGCCCACAGTTAAGATAAATGTATTGGGAAAATTAAGGGGATGATTTGTGACAGCTGTGCGGATGCTTTAGACATGCACACAGCAAATTTCTACAGACCCCTTATTGTCCTAGGGCGAGTACCCTCACTCATCCTTCTATATTAGGACAACAGAAATAGGATGGGACTAAAGGACTACATCCCTGCTATTATTCATAAAATAGAAGGACATGGTACTGTAGTCCTCAAAGATGGCTGGGAGCAATGTAACTGTATGAGAGAAATACAGAGAGCATAGAAAGTAATCAGCTCCCAAGATTTCTGGCAGGATCAACATCCGTTTTTTGTAGACAAAGAGCAAATGTTTTGTTGCAACCACTCATTTCCCAGGCCACCATCAATAACAGGAGACTGTTCCTATAGTTGTTTGCCATTAAAGCGGAGTTCCACCCATTTTTAATAGGTTGGAATACATAGCTGTATGTAATCCCCTTTAAAACGGCTTTTACCAATGGAAACTTTTTTTTTTTTTTTTTTGCTAGTAAATACCTTAATTTCGGCTTTATTCCTCCTCTCCTCACTTCCTGGTCCGATCGGCGATGGCGTCATTCAGCGATCCGCAGTGTCTGCTGGGATGTATTCTATTCCAGAAATCTCGCAGTAGCTGTATCTGTACTGAGCTGTGCCTGCCCCGCCTCCGCCCCTCCTCCGCCCCGCCTCCTCTCATTGAGATGCATTGTATGAATGTATTAAGGCCGTTCTCTGCCCCGCCTCCGCCCCGCCTCCTCTCATTGAGTTGTATTGCAATACAACTCAATGAGAGGAGGCGGGGCGGAGGCGGGGCAGAGAACAGCCTTAATACATTCATACAATGCAACTCAATGAGAGGAGGCGGGGAGGAGGTGGGGCAGAGAACAGCCTTAATACATTCATACAATGCAACTCAATGAGAGGAGGCGGGGCGGAGGCAGAGGCGGGGCAGGCACGGCTCAGTACAGATACAGCTACTGCGAGATTTCTGGAATAGAATACATCCCAGCAGACACTGCGGATCGCCGAATGACGTCATCGCCGATCGGACCAGGAAGTGAGGAGAGGAGGAATAAAGCCGAAATTAAGGTATTTATTAGCAAAAAAAAAAAAAAAAGTTTCCATTGGTAAAAGCCGTTTTAAAGGGGATTACATAGATCTAAAGTTCCAAAAATGGGTGGAACTCCACTTTAACACAGTCTCTACAGAGGCATCAAAGAAAGGAAGGAAGAGGACCAGCTCACCATATTAAAAGCTTTGGAACAATTTTTTAAAACATCCAACAAAAAGTCGACTAATTTTATGATGTACTAACCCCCCTAACGCGTTTCATTTAGACAGGAGCTTACTCATAAGGGCGCCACCTACCCTATGAATAAGCTCCTGACTGAGTGAAACATGTTAGTGGTTCTGTACATCAAAACTGAGTGAACTGTTTATTCGATGACTCAATAAATTGTTTTGGGGCTTTTAAAAAAGTCGTTTTTGTACTTGTTAAACAGATATAATAAAACACTTTTAATAGTATTCAGTATTTAACCACTTCCGGACTGCCTTATAGCTAAAAGACGGCTACAGTGTGGTCGTACAGTTTTAGGAGGACGTCCTCCTAGAAACAAACCCCCGGCGTGCTCTGTGATTGCTGTGTCCTTTGGACACAGCTGTTCACAAATGGTGGTAAAGGGCCAATCACAGCTGTGTTCAATCACAGCTGATCAAATATAAACAAACTTGCTGGTTATCAGCATTCCTTTCCTCATGCACTGTCACTGCGTGAGGAGAGGAGAGCTGATAACCGGAATTTCTGACAGCACATACTTACACTGATAATCAGGGCACTGATTATCAGTGCAGCCCCATCAGCACCCATCCTGCTGCCTATCAGTGCACACCAATGCCCCTATCAGTGTCTCATCAGTGTTGCCTATTAGTGCCTTTCAGTGGCACATATCAGTGCAGCCTCATCAGTGCCTCCTCATCATTCCCATCAGTGCACCCTATCAGTCCCCAGCAGGGCAGCCTGTTAGTGCCTATCTGTGCCCACCAATGCCACCTATCAGTGTCTCCTCATCAGTGCTCCCTATTAGTGCCCATCAGTGCCCCATATCAGTGCCACATATCAGTGCAGCCTCATCAGTGCCTCCTCATCAATGCACCCTATCAGTGCCCAGCAGGGCAGCCTATCAGTGCCTATCTGTGCCCACCAATGCCACATATCAATGTCTCCTCATCAGTGCTGCCTATCAGTGCCCTATATCAGTGCAGCCTCATCAGTGCCTCCTCATCAATGCCCATCAGTGCAGCCTATCAGTGCTCATCGGTGAAGGAGAAAATATACTTATTTGCCAAATTTTATGACAGAAACTAAGAAAAAAAAAATTTTCCCAAATTTTTTTGGCCTTTTTTGTTTGTTTACCAAAAAATAAAAAGCCCAGCGGTGATTAAATACCACCAAAAGAAAGCTCTATCTGTCTCAAAAAAATGATTAAAATGTGATTTGGGTGCAGTGCTGCTTAACTGTGCAATGGTCATTCAAAGTGTGACAGCGCTGAAAGCTGAAGGTTGGCCTGGGCAGGAAGGGGGAGAACTGCCCGGTATTGGAGTGGTTAATAGACCAAAAAAAGGAGCAAATAAGTGAATATTATTGTTAGACTTTATATACTCTTTAAACCACTAACTTTCATGACTAGGGTTGTCATTTCCTAAAAATAACAGTATCTAGCCGTGGTTCTTTATACAGTGATTTACAGAGCTCATGGACATTATTTATCAGACAAGTGTATGTCATTGCCCTGTGTGAAGGATCAGATAAACACTCTGACCACAGCAGGCTCAGTGAAGGCGTGTGACTCCGTTGTTGATTGCAACGCTCGGCTCCAGAATTTTTCTGACAGGGCGGAAACAGATAATGACCATCCTGGCAGCCGTTTGTTGTTATGAGCGGATAATCACTACCCAATCTCCACAGTCATCTCCCTGCCAACCGAGCTGCGATTCCGGAGGCGTCATCCGTATGTTGGAGTAAAAGACATGGCTTCGTTATTGCTATGACATCTATGGAATACATGAAAAGCCGATTGGCTTTAAACGACTTTATGATGGGAGATCTGACATGGCCAGGGGCAGCCCTGTGTTTTCTGCTTTTTTCTTTTTTTTTTTTCTAAAGAAGGTCCCTATTAGAGATACCAGCATAGGGTGTCAAGTACTGGCTGGTGTCCCTTAGGACCTATCCAAAAATGTTCAATGTATTGCAGTGTGCTATGGTAAGGCCAATGTTCCACAAAGCAGATTGTAAAGAACTTGTGACATGTTATCAGTGCAGCCCACCACAAAAAGATGCCAAATTCCCTGGGTTTGAGTCCCACATTCATTTTGGCTCTCTGCCCCGTCCATGCTGTGTCCCAGGACCTGCTCTGTGGTCACAGTTTCAGCCTTATTTTAGTTACTGCAATAACTCAAATAGGAATTAACTGTGGAGATTGGGGCCATGAGTGAGTGGTCCCTTCATAAGTGGGTCTGTTCAAAACCCGAAGGGTTATAGAGAAGATTAGAGCACCAACTCCAGGGTAGCAAGATATAAGGTAAGTAAAATAACTTTTTAATATTCCCCAGACCACATGTGTCAAACATAAGGTCTGTGGGCCAAATCCGGGGCCCTCGTACCTCTCCTACAGCTGTGGCACCCCATGAAATTGGGGCCATGAGTGGGTGGTCCCTTCATATTTGGGTCTGTCCAAAACCTGAAGGGTTATAGAGAAGAGTAGAGTGCCACCTCCAGGGGAGCAAGGGATAAGATAAGTAAAATAACTTTTTAATATTCCCCAGACCACATGTGTCAAACATAAGGCCTGTGGCCCGAATCCGGGGCCCTCGCACCTCTCCGACAGCTGCGGCACCCCATGAGATTGGAGCCATGAGTGGGTGGTCCCTCCATATTTGGGCATGTCCAAAACCCGAAGGGTTATAGAGAAGAATAGAATGTCACCTCCAGGGGAGCAAGGGATAAGGTAAGTAAAATAACTTTTTAATATTCGACGACCACTGGAACCATGAACCACAAAATTATGGTGATGGAAGCAAAAAAAAGGAAATTACTTTAAAATGGATGCCACACGCAGTGCTGCCAAATCCCTAGTACAGGATGAGTTGCGTAAAGTAGAAGGACTGGAAGGAGGGATGGCGCATAGCGGTAGAATATCGGACTGAATACCTCTGGATAAGGAACAGTCAATGGATTGTAACAATAGGAAAGTTTATTAGAAGTTACCAATAAAATGCACAAACCAACCACTAACTTCATTGGAAGTTTCCTCTTTATATACGTCCATACCGCACGAGGTAGGATTGGCCGCCCTTCAACATTTTTTTGATTCAATCGGGTGATTTCAACTCTGAACAATTAATTTTTATAGTGGAAGGTACAGAATTTTGTTTACAGCATAATTATTTTTCTTTTCTACATCAGTTCTTTTTACAGGTCAAAGGCACTGCTATGGGGGCTATTTTCGCCCCTGTATATGCGAATTCCACCATGGGTTTTTGGAGGAGAGGTCGATTTGAACTAACAACCCCTTTGCCCAGTACATTGTCTTTTATGGTCGCTATATAGACGGTGTCCTTCTTATTTGGAGTGGGGGCCTTGAGGCCTTCAATGCTTTTGTCCTTCTACTTTAATATTCCCCAGACCACATGTGTCAAACATAAGGCCTGTGGACCGAATCCGGGGCCCTCAGACCTCTCCTACAGCTGCGGTACCCCGGAGGACAGAACTCCTCTGCCACATCCTGCGCGCTTCTCTGTGCAGTCGCTGGGATGCTCATGTCCTCCCCCCGTCCCCGTCTCAGCAGTCAGCAGCAGAGAGGACAGAACTACTCCTACAGATTCTGCTCCTCTCTCTGCAGCGGCAGCACCACCACCTTGTCTCCGCCCCCCTGGTCTCAGCATTTAGCACACTCCTGCCCTCCTATGGTCAACCTCCAGACTCTGAGCTTTCTGCTTCCCAGCTCCACCCCCAACTTGTAGAAGCAGCACATGCAGGTTGTAAAAAATCCTCCCCGTATTTTCTGTAATAGATTAATTCCTCTGAATTTCAGTTCCATCTAGTGGCTAAAAGTTGGTATAGTTTTCTGAAATACTTCAATGAGAAAACATACTGCATTTTGGCCACTAGGTGGAGCAAATAATAATAGGAATTAAACAATTATAGAAAATACAGGGAAAATGTGTACAGCCTAAACGAATGCTTGTCACGTTCGTCCAACAAATGTTTTATTACTGTGTATAGGGAGAGGATTTGAGTGATGTAGAGCCAGTGTAGCTACGTCATAATGAACAATGGTCACCAGGACAAATAAAGAGAGCAATCTGCTTAACAGGAACAAGAACAACAATAGAAACCTGATTCCAACCCCCCACCACTTTATCCAAAATCTGAGAAAAAAGTTTTCTCTTTAGATACACTTTACATATTGTCTTTTTCCTTCTACATACAGTAGACTAGACACAGAAAATTGGAAAAAGCTGTTGACAACATCTCCAAAAAAAGGACTATGATGGATGCTTCCACAAATAAATATAATACTTATTAATTATGTAGCACCCTCCTAGGTAGGTGCTAGTGAGAGAGTATAGTTTGAGCTCTGTCTGCTTGCCAAAGGGGCTGCAGGTAAATCTATATTATTCTCTGCCTACCAGAGAGCAGGATCTGTTAGTGAGGTCTGCTCATTGTGCTCAGTATGCGATTCATTCAGTCTGGGGAGTGTTTCACACTGGTCCAATAGGGAGGCATGTTGGACAGTGGGAGGAAACCTGACGAATGGGTGCATAGGCTTTTGATACAGTCCTGATGGTTGGCAGAGGGCAGGTTGGCTGTGAGCATGCTGGGGTACTGTATAAAAGCCAGGAGCACATGTGCTCAGGGTCTTTCGTTGGAGAGCGGAGTCCCGGAGGGGGCAGCTGCCTCCTCCTCTGTAGAGGTGCCATGTGGTCCCAGGAGGTCGCCCTGAGGGCCAGAGTAGCGATTGAGAGGAGCTGAACCCTGAGGTTCAGGGAAGCTGACTGACAGGGGAGACACTGGAGGTCCTGTTTCTGCAGTATCGTGAGTACAAGAACTCGTGTCAAGGGGCCTGACCTGAGGGGGGCCAACCCTGCTCCTAGGATAGTCAGTGGACGGGTATCAGCTGAAAGGGGATGCTAATGAGAGTGTGCTGAAGATAAGATAAGGTTCGCTAAGTCCACTTACTAGAGAGCAAGAGACCTAACCCTATCTACACTTGTGGCAGTGTGGATTAACAGCCTGGCTGTTTCTGATCAGTAAAGAAGTTCTGAAGATAGAAGTCCTCATCTATGTGAATAGTTCAATTGGTGTATCCCACTATTCCCTTCCCCTATCCCAATTACCAATAAACAACAAAAAAACCAACACCCCTAGACTGTTTATTTCTGGGAAGAGCCAACGGGAGCAAAGAGGGACACAGGATCTGCATCTGCTTATAACCGTGTGTTGGTAACCAGGGGAGAATGCAGAGTTAATATCCAGCAGTCTCTACAGGGGCAGTGCTACAAATATAAAATATATATTTTTACATACTAACAATATATGTACTAAATCACTACAATTCAGAAGAAAAGATGGTGCCCCTTTAATTATGTCTTCTCAGTCATCTTATAATAGTAAGTCTTCGTAATTGTAACTAGCAATGGGCAATCAGCACAGTATTACACCCTTCCAGCTCTAGCTGTGCTTGGCTGAGCAGACATCTGCTAGGCAATGTGATCCTGCTGTGTGGATAGCACAGTACACTGCAGTCATCTGTCATCGCAGGAAGGACGTCCATTCCAGCACCTGCACATGGGCAGATATTTGCAATGGGAAATCCTTAAAGTTGCAAACATCCTCCAAAAGGACATACTTGTATGTTGTAAAATAAGACTGGGAATACTAACTTTTTTCTTTGCCCGTGCTGCTAGAACACATGGAAAATCTTAATTTAAAGTGTAAACCTAGATTTGAGAACTCCGGGACTATATTATTTTATCTTTCACAGTCAATTACTGGTACTGTTTATTTAGTCAATAAAACAGCTATTCTCAACCAGGATTCCTCCAGAGGTTGCTAGGGATTTCTTGAGCTGTGGCTAATTCACATCATTTTTGATGGTGCCTGTATAGTCCCGGAGCCAGTGCTATGACATTAATAATCTTTTTAGCTGTCTGTAAGGGGGGCATTCTGCCCACTGATCACCAACGTAAGGAGTATTCTCCCCACTGATTATCCATGAAAGGAATGTTCTTCCCAATTTTGTTTATTAAAAGTCTTGCAATCAATAAGCATAAAATCAATATACATAAATAAATATATACATATTTACATGAAAAGGGGAAAAAAAATACATAGCAAATTCTGCTCTCAAATAAAGACTGCCTTTACAGCAAAAACAAAACTCACATCATGAAACACATCATTACCGGGAAAAATAATCTTAATAAGACTCACACCACCACACCAGACATCAAACCTGCGAGGTCAAGAAACAAAACCACCCCCATTATGCATGCAGCCCCTCTTCAAAAAATGAAGATATTAACCAACAAAAGCTAAGGGCGTGAAAGAAATAGCATAGGAAAAAAGCTTTTCACCCAGAGATGGACAGTTCACCAAAAGCAGGTCTGATATTCCTCCACGCCCTTATCCAGACCGCTCGAGGCTCCCTGCCCTTCTCAAGACCCCGAATCTTCCCAACCTCACCAAGAATATCGTACACCACCACCTCGACAGGGAGGACTTTCTTCCGCAGGGTAATCTGGCACCGTGCATTCCACGTGAAGTAACGGACAACTATACTAACTAGAAAAAGTGTATCCAAATCAAAATCCCAGCGAGTCGGGAATGCCCCGTACACCCACTCCGCATAACTCATGCGATAGAGAAAGGGGATGCCTAGAGCCCTCCCCACATTTTTATACACCTCTATGTTAAAGGGACACTGGAGCAAAAAGTGGTCCATAGACTCCACTTTACCAACACACTCCGCTCTAGGACAATCCCGATCATCCACAGGGCGATGCTTCAGGTTCCCTCTCACATAGAGCCTTCCATGGAAAGCGAGCCAGGCTTGATCCCTAAACTTCAAAGGGATTCTTCCTAAGTTAATTAAACGCAACCCCTCCCTCATTACGGGGCCTGGGCAATCCCTTAAGGTCAGCGACACACTGAAAGCAGAGCCCAAAATCCTCTTCTCCAGAAGCTTTCTGGGGAGGGACTTGATATCCCCCACTGTCACCTGCCACTGCCTAAGTATTTTCAGACACGGGGCAACATAAGCCGGAAGCTTGCCATGTCGGACTCTCAGACTTTTCACTGGCCCGCCATCTTCCCAGCATCGCAGAAAAGGCCTAAACCAAGATTGAAAAATACCCACCCATCCCGGCGGGGTCTCTGCTAACATATTACCAAGATTATACTTTAAAAAAAGCAGAGAAAAGAAAACTATAGGGTTGACCATTCCTAGACCACCCTCTTGCCTGGACAGGTAAGTTACATTGCGTTTGATCAGGTTCAGCCTATTTCCCCATAACAGTTGGAAAAAGCAGCTGTACACCCTTGCATAGAGAGATTCCGGCAAGATACAGACAAAGCTGACATATAAAAAGATTGGGATCAGGTAAGTTTTAATCAAGTCAACCCTTTCCCTCAAGGAAAGTTTCCATTTCTTCCAGCTTGTCACCTTGGCATTGGCATTCAACAACCTGCTTTCCCAATTTCGATGACCATAGTCACCAGGACCAAATTTGATGCCCAACACTTTGATTTCCTGCTGGGGCTCTGGGAAGGCATCCGGAAGTTCGAAGCTTTCACCCTCCTCACCCATCCAGAAAACTTCACTCTTTTCATGATTGATTTTAGAGCCAGAAGCCTCAGTGTACTGCTCTATCACAGAGACCACCTCCTGCGCCTCCTCCATCCCAGAGATAATAACAGACACATCATCGGCATAGGCCACGACCTTCAAAGGCGGCACACCAGCAATGCCCAAAGGCACCCCACACAACGATCCACTCTCTAACCTTCTTATGAAGGGGTCGATTGCGAATACATATAGCAGGGGGCTCAAAGGACACCCCTGGCGCACACCAGAGCCAACCACAAAAGGCCGTCCAACCCAACCATTAACAAGTGGGAAGCTCTCAGCCCCTTTATATAATGTTTTCAGCCAATCAATAAACCTCCCCTGAAGGCCGTATCTACCAAGTAGCAAATACAGGTACTCATGATTGACTCGATCAAAAGCCTTCGCCTGATCCAATGCCAGCAAGCACTTTCTCCATCCAGCAGCCCTGCATCGCTCCAAAGCCTCCCGGACAGCTAAAATTGCTGAAAAGGTACTTCTGCCCTGGACCGAGCAGTGCTGATGATTGGACAACAAATCGCCTGCTACTGACGACAAGCGCCAAAAAAGAATCTTCGCCAAGATCTTTCTATTAACATTGAGAAGACTGATGGGGCGCCAGTTCTCAATTATTGAGGGGTCTTTACCTTTTGACAGAAGAATCACAGCGGATTGCCTCATGGAGGGAGGGAGAGAACCCTCTTCTAAACAGCCGTTATAAACCTCCGCTAAAAAGGGAGCCAGAATGGACTTAAAACACTTGTAAAATTCAGCTGTCAACCCATCTGGCCCAGGCGACTTTTTGGTAGCCAGCTTCTCTATAGCACGAACTACCTCATCCTCTGAAATTGGTTCTGTCAAATCCATCAAAGGCAATGTATCATTTCCCAATCCTGGAGTAGAATCCAGAAAGCTTTCCATCCTGTCCCGACTAAGGTCCTTTCTTCCCAGAAGGTCTGCGTAATATGACCTGAAGATCTCCAGGATCCCTGATCTGGACTTCACCAGGGAACCCGTACTATCCCTCAGACCTATGACCGTCTTAACTGCTATGCCTTGCTTACAGTTCTGGTAAGGATCAGGCGAGTGATATTTCCCATAATCTCTCTCCAGAACCAAGGAGGCATGCCGGTCGTATTGACACTTCCTAAGAAGAAGCTTTACCTCTGAGATCTCCCCTGGATCTCCTCCATACGAGACAAGACGATCAAGCTTCCTCCGCAAATGCTGGTAGGCAATATACATACCAAGCTGCTTCTTCTTACTTATGGCCTTGAAAAGTCCAATCGTCCTTTGTTTCACAAGCTCCCACCACTCTGACTTACTGCTGCAAAAGTCCAGAATAGAAACCTGTGCCTGAAAAAAATCCTCAAAGGATTGTCTTACCTCTACATCTTCCAGGAGAGCCGAATTCAGTTTCCAGGTACCCCTTCCCCGGGGTGGAGTGTCCGAGGCATTCAGAGTCACAGACAGCATACAGTGGTCAGAGAACTCCACCGCCCTCAACTCAGGAGCCGAGAAAGCAGAGTTCTCCTTTAAAAAAAACCTATCTATCCTACTCTGACTATTCCCTCTCTGAAACGTGAATCCCGTGCTGCCAGGGCAGTGCTTAATGTGCACATCTACCAGGCCTGCTTGTCTAACTATATCTCTAAGAAAAACGCTATCATAACCCAGCCTGTCTATGGAGACCCTCCTGTCTTCAGGCCTAATTATGGTGTTAAAGTCACCTCCAAAGACAACCTGCTGGGATGTAAAAAGGAAGGGCTTGATCTTTGTGAAGAGGCATTTCCTGTCCCATTTTGACTGCGGTCCATAGATATTGATCAGGCGCAGGTCCTGCCCCCTAACAGAGACGTCTAAGACCATGCATCTCCCCATTTCTACCTCAATTATCCGCCGGCACGTTACCATATCGGTTTTAAAAAGAACCGCAACTCCGCTGCAAGGCTCAGCCGCAAGAGACCAAAAGGAGGGACCGCATCGCCACTCCCTTTTTGCTAGATGGACATCCGCCAAAGTATTGAGCCAGGTCTCTTGCAAAAATAAAATCTCAGCATCAAACTCACTGAGCAAAAATAAGGCAATATCACAAGCTCTTGCAGATTTCACGCTGGCGACATTAATGGTCGCCACCTTTATCAGAGCGGGCACTGCCATCAGGATGATTGGGGTAGTCGTTTCTTAACCTCCACCACACTCTCATCACCCGAAACAGCTCTCTTTACACTATGTGACTCCCCCTCATCCATAGATGATAAAGAATTAGATAAATCCGACACCAACTCCTCCCCTGATAAAACAGAAAATGTGTTGCCAAGAGGAACCCCTCCTGGCTCTAACTGTAAGGAAGAAATGACCACTTTACTGGTCTTCCTCTTCTTCTTTTTCTTCCTCTTTGTCCTCTCCCACCCCTCATCATCCGAATCCTCCACAACAGAGGGTGAGACATGGGACATGGACACCCCTCCCTCAACCCCATCGACCCCACCACCATCCAGCACCCCTGCACCCTCTTGGCCGCGTTTGCGGTGTCGAGAGACAGGGACTGGAGGTGGAGTAGGCCGAGGGGGAAGATCCACTATACCCGCCCCCCCAGCAGCTTCCGCTAGTCTGGAGGATCTACACACAGTAGATGTAGGAAAAACAGGAGGGACAGACTCAGGGACCACATCACTAGAGGAAACAGAATCTGACACAACAGACACCCGAGGGACAGACTCAGGGACCACATCACTAGGGTAAACAGAATCGGACACAGGAGGGGCAACAACAATTTCCTCTCTAACTTCAGCTGCTTCATCTTCTTTATCAAGCCTCTGCAGCTCAGTCTCCAATCCTGGCAGGTTATGCAGTGCCTCTGGGCACTGGCTATATGGATGACCCAGCTGCTGGCACAAATTGCACCGAATCTGGGTGCATTCTCTGGCCAAATGGCCTAAATCCTGGCACAGTGAGCACTTCTTGTGGGTGCAGGGCGATGCAAAGTGGCCTTTATCACCACATTTATTGCACACCTTAGGCTGACCTTGGTAGAAAATGGTCAGCCTATCCCTACCCAGAAAGGCTGAGCAGGGAAGGTGCTGAACTACATCGCCCAGCACCCCCAATTTTAGTGACACTGTCCAGGCCCCTGTCCATATCCCATGCTCATCAAGGACCTTCCGCAGTGGAGTGAGGACCTCGCCATATCGGCGTAGCCATACTAATAAATCAGCCTCTGGTATGGATTCGTTACGCACCAAGATGGTCACCGACTTTATCAGAGGCTGTCTTGAGATCACCTTTGGCACCAAACCACTCCACTGCTGAAGGCCCTTGCACCTCCTAAATCTCTCCCAAAAGAGATCCAAACTCTCAGGTTTCACAAACGACAAATCAAATTCATAACTTCCCACCGGGCAAATCAAAGCAAAAATGTCACAGGCTTTAAACCCCATTTCCAAGACCAACTCGGCCACTCTCCCCCTTACTGGCGGCGTTCCATCGCCCTCCCACCGCAACTGAACCACATTCCTCCTCCTATACCCACTAACCAACCCCCCAACAAACCTCCTTGAATTGCGATTATTAACCGAAACCCCACCACCCACCCTGGTGTGACTCCCCAAAACTGAAGCATAGCTTCCAACATTCCTCCCAGCAGAAAATCCATCAGTTTGTTTTGAAACATCCGACACAGACATAACAGATAACGATTGTACAGATCCGGGATTGATCTGTACAATCGATAAATCTTTCCTCTGCTGAGCAGGGGGAGAAATGTCATTTCTATTTTTCCCAGCAATATTATCCCCTTCACCACCACCCACCACATTCATTGCTTTATGATTATTGTCATTTTTAATGCTTGCTGGGATATTTGTTGTCTTCACAGCAGAATCCATAGTTGGTGCTGCACTAGTAAGAGTTTCAGCTGTCATCTTCTCTTCCACTGGGACAGGGTTTTCAGCTGTGGAAATGGAATTCTGTTCTAGCACAGCAGCAGGTAAAACACTGCAGGTAACTTCCATGGCTGCTTCCATTCCAAAAACAGCAGCATGCTGATCCCCTCCCCCACCAGCAATCAGCCCTGAAACACTGGGAAGCTCTGGTGAAAGTGAAACAGACTCCTTGGAGCTGGCAGCCATTTTGCTTTCAGAGGGACTACTGGTCTCAGCCAGACCAGCAAAATCCATGTCTGGGGTGTTAGATGCAGGTCCATCCACATTCACCTGATGGTCCGGGGATTTCACGGTCAGGGATTTTCCCTGCATGTCTGTACTGGTTGTGTTCACAGCAGAATCTCCAATAGGTAGCTGTAGGCAAAGCTCCTTCTCACCTGGGACACCATCCACTACAGCAGGTGGGGCAGACATGTTGGATGGCAGCATGGTATACTGGGATTTCTCCACCAGTACTGGCTTTGCTGGTTTGTATCTCCTCTGCCCATCCACAGGGATTTCTGATGGATCATCAGTGAATGCAAACTTATCTGCTCTCAGGGGTGACTCCATCTCCTGGATAAATGTCAGGGATCCATGCCCACTCTCAACCCCCTGGCTGGTTGCCGCTGGCGTTTCCCAGTTCTGGCATGGGGGGAGAGGTGCAGAGGCAGATGGAGCCTGGTCATCCATTAACTGAGGCTGCTGATCCACAGAACTTGCTGATGCTTGGCTGGCAAATCTCCTCTCATTATCAAATTTTTCTTTAAACACTCCGCTTCTATCTTTCAACTTTTCCAACAATAAAGATTGTTTCTTTACCTTATCTTCCAGATCCTGTAACTCAGGCTTCATGGCTGTACGATTTTTACTCCAGGCCTGGCAGTATTTGGCTCTGAAGGACTTATGTTCAGCCTTCAAAACTTTAAGTTTTTCTTCAGCTCTTCCAATCGCCCTAAAACGATTGATAACCTTCTGGCTGAAGACATCCGCATTCTCATCGGGGCCTGGACCCACAGACAGGTCCTCCACCTCCTCCTCACTAGGCCCCGTGTCATCAGGGGGGTCCCTCCCAGGGCCTCCCCCAGGATCAGGCATTGTTCCTGGGCCAAGCTAGCAAGCAAGGCCCAGGCTTGAAAAGGGCTGGTTCTCACAGAGAGCTCCTTGGGTGTGTCCTCCTCCTTCTTCCCAATTTTGTTTATTAAAAGTCTTGCAATCAATAAGCATAAAATCAATATACATAAATAAATATATACATATTTACATGAAAAGGGGGGAAAAAAAATACATAGCAAATTCTGCTCTCAAATAAAGACTGCCTTTACAGCAAAAACAAAACTCACATCATGAAACACATCATTACCGGGAAAAATAATCTTAATAAGACTCACACCACCACACCAGACATCAAACCTGCGAGGTCAAGAAACAAAACCACTCCCATTATGCATGCAGCCCTTCTTCAAAAATGAAGATATTAACTAACAAAAGCTAAGGGCGTGAAAGAAATAGCATAGGAAAAAAGCTTTTCACCCAGAGATGGACAGTTCACCAAAAGCAGGTCTGATATTCCTCCACGCCCTTATCCAGACCGCTCGAGGCTCCCTGCCCTTCTCAAGACCCCGAATCTTCCCAACCTCACCCAGAATATCGTACACCACCACCTCGACAGGGAGGACTTTCTTCCGCAGGGTAATCTGGCACCGTGCATTCCACGTGAAGTAACGGACAACTATACTAACTAGAAAAAGTGTATCCAAATCAAAATCCCAGCGAGTCGGGAATGCCCCGTACACCCACTCCGCATAACTCATGCGATAGAGAAAGGGGATGCCTAGAGCCCTCCCCACCCTTTTATACACCTCTATGTTAAAGGGACACTGGAGCAAAAAGTGGTCCATAGACTCCACTTTACCAACACACTCCGCTCTAGGACAATCCCGATCATCCACAGGGCGATGCTTCAGGTTCCCTCTCACATAGAGCCTTCCGTGGAAAGCGAGCCAGGCTTGATCCCTAAACTTCAAAGGGATTCTTCCTAAGTTAATTAAACGCAACCCCTCCCTCATTACGGGGCCTGGGCAATCCCTTAAGGTCAGCGACACACTGAAAGCAGAGCCCAAAATCCTCTTCTCCAGAAGCTTTCTGGGGAGGGACTTGATATCCCCCACTGTCACCTGCCACTGCCTAAGTATTTTCAGACACGGGGCAACATAAGCCGGAAGCTTGCCATGTCGGACTCTCAGACTTTTCACTGGCCCGCCATCTTCCCAGCATCGCAGAAAAGGCCTAAACCAAGATTGAAAAATACCCACCCATCCCGGCGGGGTCTCTGCTAACATATTACCAAGATTATACTTTAAAAAAAGCAGAGAAAAGAAAACTATAGGGTTGACCATTCCTAGACCACCCTCCCGCCTGGACAGGTAAGTTACATTGCGTTTGATCAGGTTCAGCCTATTTCCCCATAACAGTTGGAAAAAGCAGCTGTACACCCTTGCATAGAGAGATTCCGGCAAGATACAGACAAAGCTGACATATAAAAAGATTGGGATCAGGTAAGTTTTAATCAAGTCAACCCTTTCCCTCAAGGAAAGTTTCCATTTCTTCCAGCTTGCCACCTTGGCATTGGCATTCAACAACCTGCTTTCCCAATTTCGATGACCATAGTCACCAGGACCAAATTTGATGCCCAACACTTTAATTTCCTGCTGGGGCTCTGGGAAGGCATCCGGAAGTTCGAAGTTTTCACCCTCCTCACCCATCCAGAAAACTTCACTCTTTTCATGATTGATTTTAGAGCCAGAAGCCTCAGTGTACTGCTCTATCACAGAGACCACCTCCTGCGCCTCCTCCATCCCAGAGATAATAACAGACACATCATCGGCATAGGCCACGACCTTCAAAGGCGGCACACCAGCAATGCCCAAAGGCACCCCACACAACGATCCACTCTCTAACCTTCTTATGAAGGGGTCGATTGCGAATACATATAGCAGGGGGCTCAAAGGACACCCCTGGCGCACACCAGAGCCAACCTCAAAAGGCCGTCCAACCCAACCATTAACAAGTGGGAAGCTCTCAGCCCCTTTATATAATGTTTTCAGCCAATCAATAAACCTCCCCTGCAGGCCGTATCTACCAAGTAGCAAATACAGGTACTCATGATTGACTCGATCAAAAGCCTTCGCCTGATCCAATGCCAGCAAGTACTTTCTCCATCCAGCAGCCCTGCATCGCTCCAAAGCCTCCCGGACAGCTAAAATTGCTGAAAAGGTACTTCTGCCCTGGACCGAGCAGTGCTGATGATTGGACAACAAATCGCCTGCTACTGACGACAAGCGCCAAAAAAGAATCTTCGCCAAGATCTTTCTATCAACATTGAGAAGACTGATGGGGCGCCAGTTCTCAATTATTGAGGGGTCTTTACCTTTTGACAGAAGAATCACAGCGGATTGCCTCATGGAGGGAGGGAGAGAACCCTCTTCTAAACAGCTGTTATAAACCTCCGCTAAAAAGGGAGCCAGAATGGACTTAAAACACTTGTAAAATTCAGCTGTCAACCCATCTGGCCCAGGCGACTTTTTGGTAGCCAGCTTCTCTATAGCACGAACTACCTCATCCGCTGAAATTGGTTCTGTCAAATCCATCAAAGGCAATGTATCATTTCCCAATCCTGGAGTAGAATCCAGAAAGCTTTCCATCCTGTCCCGACTAAGGTCCTTTCTTCCCAGAAGGTCTGCGTAATATGACCTGAAGATCTCCAGGATCCCTGATCTGGACTTCACCAGGGAACCCGTACTATCCCTCAGACCTATGACCGTCTTAACTGCTATGCCTTGCTTACAGTTCTGGTAAGGATCAGGCGAGTGATATTTCCCATAATCTCTCTCCAGAACCAAGGAGGCATGCCGGTCGTATTGACACTTCCTAAGAAGAAGCTTTACCTCCGAGATCTCCCCTGGATCTCCTCCATACGAGACAAGACGATCAAGCTTCCTCCGCAAATGCTGGTAGGCAATATACATACCAAGCTGCTTCTTCTTACTTATGGCCTTGAAAAGTCCAATCGCCCTTTGTTTCACAAGCTCCCACCACTCTGACTTACTGCTGCAAAAGTCCAGAATAGAAACCTGTGCCTGAAAAAAATCCTCAAAGGATTGTCTTACCTCTACATCTTCCAGGAGAGCCGAATTCAGTTTCCAGGTACCCCTTCCCCTGGGTGGAGTGTCCGAGGCATTCAGAGTCACAGACAGCATACAGTGGTCAGAGAACTCCACCGCCCTCAACTCAGGAGCCGAGAAAGCAGAGTTCTCCTTTAAAAAAAACCTGTCTATCCTACTCTGACTATTCCCTCTCTGAAACGTGAATCCCGTGCTGCCAGGGCAGTGCTTAATGTGCACATCTACCAGGCCTGCTTGTCTAACCATATCTCTAAGAAAAACGCTATCATAACCCAGCCTGTCTATGGAGACCCCCCTGTCTTCAGGCCTAATTATGGTGTTAAAGTCACCTCCAAAGACAACCTGCTGGGATGTAAAAAGGAAGGGCTTGATCTTTGTGAAGAGGCATTTCCTGTCCCATTTTGACTGCGGTCCATAGATATTGATGAGGCGCAGGTCCTGCCCCCTAACAGAGACGTCTAAGACCATGCATCTCCCCATTTCTACCTCAATTATCCGCCGGCACGTTACCATATCGGTTTTAAAAAGAACCGCAACTCCGCTGCAAGGCTCAGCCGCAAGAGACCAAAAGGAGGGACCACATCTCCACTCCCTTTTTGCTAGATGGACATCGGCCAAAGTATTGAGCCAGGTCTCTTGCAAAAATAAAATCTCAGCATCAAACTCACTGAGCAAAAATAAGGCAATATCACGAGCTCTTGCAGATTTCACGCTGGCGACATTAATGGTCGCCACCTTTATCAGAGCGGGCACTGCCATCAGGATGATTGGAGTAGTCGTTTCTTAACCTCCACCACACTCTCATCACCCGAAACAGCTCTCTTTACACTATGTGACTCCCCCTCATCCATAGATGATAAAGAAGTGGATAAATTGGATACTAACTCCTCCCCTGATAAAACCGAAAATGTGTTGCCAAGAGGAACCCCTCCTGGCTCTAACTGTAAGGAGGAAACGACCGCTTTACTGGTTTTCCTCTTTTTCTTTTTCTTCCTCCTTGTCCTCTCCCACCCCTCCTCATCCGAATCCTCCACAACAGAGGGTGAGACATGGGACATGGACACCCCTCCCTCAACCCCATCGACCCCACCACCATCCAGCACCCCTGCACCCTCTTGGCCGCGTTTGCGGTGTCGAGAGACAGGGACTGGAGGTGGAGTAGGCCGAGGGGGAAGATCCACTATACCCGCCCCCCCAGCAGCTTCCGCTAGTCTGGAGGATCTACGCACAGTAGATGTAGGAACAACAGGAGGGACAGACTCAGGGACCACATCACTAGGGGAAACAAAATCTGACACAATAGACACAGGAAGGACAGACTCAGGGACCACCTCACTAGGGGAAACAGAATCTGACACAACAGACACAGGAGGGGCAACAACAATTTCCTCTCTAACTTCAGCTGCTTCATCTTCTTTATCAAGCCTCTGCAGCTCAGTCTCCAATCCTGGCAAGTTATGCAGTGCCTCTGGGCACTGGCTATATGGATGACCCAGCTGCTGGCACAAATTACACCGAATCTGGGTGCATTCTCTGGCCAAATGGCCTAAATCCTGGCACAGTGAGCACTTCTTGTGGGTGCAGGACGATGCAAAGTGGCCTTTATCACCACATTTATTACATACCTTAGGCTGACCTTGGTAGAAAATGGTCAGCCTATCCCTACCCAGAAAGGCTGAGCAGGGAAGGTGCTGAACTACATCGCCCAGCACCCCCAATTTTAGTGACACTGTCCAGGCCCCTGTCCATATCCCATGCTCATCAAGGACCTTCCGCAGTGGAGTGAGGACCTCGCCATATCGGCGTAGCCATACTAATAAATCAGCCTCTGGTATGGATTCGTTACGCACCAAGATGGTCACCGACTTTATCAGAGGCTGTCTTGAAATCACCTTTGGCACCAAACCACTCCACTGCTGAAGGCCCTTGCACCTCCTAAATCTCTCCCAAAAGAGATCCAAACTCTCAGGTTTCACAAACGACAAATCAAATTCATAACTTCCCACCGGGCAAATCAAAGCAAAAATGTCACAGGCTTTAAACCCCATTTCCAAGACCAACTCGGCCACTCTCCCCCTTACTGGCGGCGTTCCATCGCCCTCCCACCGCAACTGAACCACATTCCTCCTCCTATACCCACTAACCAACCCCCCAACAAACCTCCTTGAATTGCGATTACTAACCAAATCCCCACCACCCACCCTGGTGCGACTCCCCAAAGCTGAAGCATAGCTTCCAACATTCCTCCCAGCAGAAAATCCATCAGTTTGTTTTGAAACATCCGACACAGACATAACAGATAACGATTGTACAGATCCGGGATTGATCTGTACAATCGATAAATCTTTCCTCTGCTGAGCAGGGGGAGAAATGTCATTTCTATTTTTCCCAGCAATATTATCCCCTTCACCACCACCCACCACATTCATTGCTTTATGATTATTGTCATTTTTAATACTTGCTGGGATATTTGTTGTCTTCACAGCAGAATCCATAGTTGGTGCTGCACTGGTAAGAGTTTCAGCTGTCATCTTCTCTTCCACTGGGACAGGGTTTTCAGCTGTGGAAATGGAATTCAGTTCTAGCACAGCAGCAGGTAAAACACTGCAGGTAACTTCCATGGCTGCTTCCATTCCAAAAACAGCAGCATGCTGATCCCCTCCCCCACCAGCAATCAGCCCTGAAACACTGGGAAGCTCTGGTGAAAGTGAAACAGACTCCTTGGAGCTGGCTGCCATTTTGCTTTCAGAGGGACTACTGGTCTCAGCCAGACCAGCAAAATCCATGTCTGGGGTGTCAGATGCAGGTCCATCCACATTCACCTGATGGTCCGGGGATTTCACGGTCAGGGATTTTCCCTGCATGTCTGTACTGGTTGTGTTCACAGCAGAATCTCCAATAGGTAGCTGTAGGCAAAGCTCCTTCTCACCTGGGACACCATCCACAACAGCAGGTGGGGCAGACATGTTGTATGGCAGCATGGTATACTGGGATTTCTCCACCAGTACTGGCTTTGCTGGTTTGTATCTCCTCTGCCCATCCACAGGGATTTCTGATGGATCATCAGTGAATGCAAACTTATCTGCTCTCAGGGGGGACTCCATCTCCTGGATAAATGTCAGGGATCCATGCCCACTCTCAACCCCCTGGCTGGTTGCCGCTGGCGATTCCCAGTTCTGGCATGGGGGGAGAGGTGCAGAGGCAGATGGAGCCTGGTCATCCATTAACTGAGGCTGCTGATCCACAGAACTTGCTGATGCTTGGCTGGCAAATCTCCTCTCATTATCAAATTTTTCTTTAAACACTCCGCTTCTATCTTTCAACTTTTCCAGTAATAAAGATTGTTTCTTTACCTTATCTTCCAATTCCTGTAGCTCAGGCTTCATGGCTGTGCGATTTTTACTCCAGGCCTGGCAGTATTTGGCTCTGAAGGATTTATGTTCAGCCTTCAAAACTTTAAGTTTTTCTTCAGCTCTCCCAATCGCCCTAAAACGATTGATAACCTTCTGGCTGAAGACATCCGCATTCTCACCAGGGCCTGGACCCACAGACAGGTCCTCCACCTCCTCCTCACTAGGCCCCGTGTCATCAGGGGGATCCCTCCCAGGGCCTCCCCCAGGATCAGGCATTGTTCCTGGGCCAAGCTAGCAAGCAAGGCCCAGGCTTGAAAAGGGCTGGTTCTCTGAGAGAGCTCTTTGGGTGTGTCCTCCTCCTTCTTCCCACTGACCACCAATGTAAGGAGCATTCTTCTCACTGATCACCAATGTAAGGAGTATTCTCCCCACTGATCACGAATGTAAGGGACATTCTTCCCACTGACCACCAATATAAAGGGACATCCTTCCCACTGACCACCAAGGTAAGGAGCATTCTTTCTACTGACCACCAATGTAAGGAGCATTCTTCTCAATGACCACCAATGTAAGGAGTATTCTCCCAACTGATCACCAATGTAAGGAACATTCTTCCCACTGATCACCAATGTAAGGAATGTTCTTCCCACTGACCACCAATGTAGGGAGCATTCTTCTCAATGACCACCAATGTAAGGAGTATTCTCCCCACTGATCACCAATGTAAGGAACATTCTTCTCAATGACCACCAATGTTGGGAGCATTCTTCCCACTGATCACCAATGTAAGGAGCATTCTTCTCAATGACCACCAATGTAAGGAGTATTCTCCCCACTGATCACCAATGTAAGGAACATTCTTCTCAATGACCACCAATGTTGGGAGCATTCTTCCCACTGATCAGCAATGTAAGGAGCATTCTTCTCAATGACTACCAATGTAAGGGGCATTCTTCCCACTGACCACCAATGTAAGGAACATTCTTCCCACTGATCACCAATGTAAGGAGCATTCTTCTCAATGACCACCAATGTAGGGAGCATTCTTCCCACTGATCACCAATGTAAGGAGCATTCTTCTCAATGACCACTAATGTAGGGAGCATTCTTCCCACTGATCACCAATGTAAGGAGCATTCTTCTCAATGACTACCAATGTAAGGGGCATTCTTCCCACTGATCTCCAATGTAAGGAGCATTCTTCTCAATGACCACCAATGTAGGGAGCATTCTTCCCACTGATCACCAATGTAAGGAGCATTCTTCTCAATGACTACCAATGTAAGGGGCATTCTTCCCACTGTCCACCAATGTAAGGAACATTCTTCCCACTGATCACCAATGTAAGGGGCATTCTTCCCACTGATCACCAATGTAAGGAACATTCTTCCCACTGATCACCAATGTAAGGAACATTCTTCTCAATGACTACCAATGTAGGGAGCATTCCTCCCACTGATCACCAATGTAAGGAGCATTCTTCTCAATGACTACCAATGTAAGGGACATTCTTCCCACTGATCACCAATGTAAGGAACATTCTTCCCACTGATCACCAATATAAGGAGCATTCTTCCCACTGATCACCAACGTAAGGAACATTCTTACCACTGACCACCAATGTAAGGAACATTCTTCCCATTGATCACCAATGTAAGGAACATTCTTCCCACTGATCACCAATGTAAGGAGCAACTTCTCAATGAAGCAGAGGTGTAACTAGAACCTTCAAGGCCCCCCCGATGCAAGAAATCATGAAGGACCTCCCACTGATCCCGGGGCCATTTACTCCCATTGTGGGGCCCTTTAATACAATCCCGCAGTGGGCCCCCTTCCTGCTATCTTGGGGTCCCACACAGTGGCGGAATGCCAGGGTGCAACTTTTGCGACCCTGGTAGTTCCACCACTGGTGTCAGTAGTTTTTTATTTTTGTTATTTTATTTTTTTTAATTATGTTTTTTTTTTACTATTCTATTGTAGCCAGGTGCTGGCTAACTTTGCCTGTGTCATAGTGGGAAATTCTGTAACATCAGCTGCAGTGAGCCTGTTTCCCTCTAGTGCTCAGCCTGGACACCGTCATCATCTCCTGAATGCAGAGCCCACAGCTGAGAGCAAGGGATCCTGGGATATAAGGTCTGAGGAGCCAGAATTTGCATTGGAGCCAGATTGCTGCAGACTACAAGTTAAAACCAGCTTGGAGAGAGAGAAGAATGCTGGGTTAGGACATAAATAGCCTGGTCTGTGGAGGAGCCTTTCTCATGGGATCACAGCCTTTAGCTGAGCGCAGGGACCTGGTCACTCCAGGGGATGCAAGCAGGCACCGTGGCCTAGGTGGCATGGAGATTCTCTAGCGAGTGAGCGAGCAGATCCACCATTGCCAGCTCCCTGACTGTCAGGCGTCTCATCATCACCAGTACAGAGCCAGCTGAATCCCAGCATCACTAGGTGCACGGCCAGGCACCCTTCACTGTTTGCAGATTCTTCAAGAGCCTGTTCTGGGAAATCCTATTCCCTTGAGCCTTGGTGTTATCAGGACTGGTGAGCGGGCACCAAAGACACTGCATGCTGACACCTTTATTCCATCTCTTTACATTAAAGCCTCAAAAAGGAAACACATTGCACATGCTATTTTCTGTTGCTGGTCGCCATTGCACAGCAATCCTTCTGGACCTTTGTTGAGCTAAGTGAAGACACTGCACACCTACATCACAAGGACTCCTCCACTCTTCTCTTCTCCCCCCACTTAAAAGACTCTGTGCACAATACCTGCACACTTTAAGGGGAACTCCACTTAGCGATTACGTTTTGCATTTCTTGTAACTTGTTGTTTTATAATAGGGACACAAAGTTTGTTGGGCTTGTGGCATCAGAATTTGAAGGGAGCAGTCTGACATAAAAAGTCCTTCTCTTCCGTTTTATGCCTTGGGTCAAAGGTTCTTTCAGGACTTACTGTTTATTACTGTTTGGCTTATTGTGATTTTCTTTGCATTGCATCTCCTTTGCATATTTACCAGGAGTAGGAGTAAGAGTAAAACACTTGTTTACTGGTGCTTAGTGTTTGTGTTATTGCATTATCACTTTGAATCATGTCCAAACCTACGGTGTCAGAGGTGTCGGGAGGCTTGCAGGGTCAGGGCAACCGTTGGGGTCAGTCATCTTCCAGCGGCTCTCACGGAGTTGGTACTACATTATTTTATTTATTTACAATTTTATATTTTATTATTTAAAAAAAAAAAGGGGAGGCCACTAGGGCCAAGGGCAAGAGGACAGGGATAGGAAGGTGGTGAGGGTGGCATGTAGAGCAACTAATGCCCTCCATATTCTTCCAGCAGCCACTGAATGTCTGCAGGAAGGAGATGAGGAGAAGCAGGCTATTAAGAGGCTGCATGGAGGAATTGGTTCCTCAACATGCTACCACCCCCGCTGCCCCTCCCATCCAAGTGTACAGGGGGGCCGCTAGAGTATGGGGCTGTGTCGCAATCACCACCCCTGTGACCACTATACATACACCCCTGTTTAGAAGTAAACATCAGCTTCATTGAGTGAACATTTCTCATACAAATGCTATTGGAAATGTTTACACATGCTGTCCTCTTATACAATAGAATATAGATACTATTGTTGTGTGGAAATGGAAATGAGTTTATTGGGCAATGTAAACATTTTTGGCTGCTTCTATTGTTTCAAAAGTCATGTCAAACACTGGGGCCAAGCTATGTCAATAAGAGGCAATATTAGCCTGACATATGACGTATGATGTATGATAAAACAGTGCCATCTAGAGTTTGAAGTGGGAAATGTTTTCGTTCATAGCAAATATAGTAGAAGAAGTAGATAGAAAAGGGAATGGTTATATCTTCTAAATAAAAGGCCAGCAGCATAAACTGAAAGTGAGAGCTCTACAACAACAAGTAAGGTCTTTGCCAGTGGCTCCATAACCACAAGACCACCAAAGAAGGAACTTCACCTGGGGATGATGCTAAAGCTACCCAACGAGAGATCAATTTCTGCAATCGCTTAAATAGCTGGGAGACCTAATTGCCTACAGAGACTGGGAAGCCTCTATAACCTGAACTAAGTGACTTTAAAATATTCCTGTTGTACACTGTTCATGCTCATTCACTATGACGTTTAGGTAGGGTGTGCATATGTGCTGCATGTATATCTGTAATACTTTGTAAGTCTTGTATTGTCTTCCTACAATTGTAGACAGTTTGCATGTACAGCATTTTTTTTTACAAAGCACATTAACAACTTTCCGACTGCGCTATAGCCAAATGGCGGCTACAGTGCAGCCAGCTAGTTCTGGGAGGCCATCATATGACGGGCTCCCGTGATCGCGCCCACCGCGCCTCGTTCTGTGATCACAGTGTCCTGCGGACACTGCTGATTACAGATTGAGGTAAAGAGCCAATCAGTGACTCTTTACCACTTGATCAGCTGTGTCCAATCACATTTGATCACAGTTGTAAAAAGAAGCTGGGTTTCGGCACTCCTTTCAATATAAGAGAGCCGATAACTGGCTTGTGTAAAAGGGGCATGTACACTGATAATCAGGGCACTGGTTAACAGTGTCCTGATTATCAGTGCAGTCCCAACAGTGCCCACCATTGCTGCCAATCTTTGCCCACCAGTGCTGCCAACCACTGCCCACCAGTGCAGCTAATAAGTGCCCACCAGTGCCTACTAATCAGTGTCACCTATCAGTGCCCATCAGTGCAGCCTATAAATAGCCATCAGTGTCACCTATCAATGCCCTTCAGTGCAGCCTAATCAGTGCCCACCAGTGCCTTCTCATCAGCACCCATCAATGCCCATTAGTGCTGCCTCATCAGTGCCTATCAGTGCAGCCTTTCAGCACACATCAGTGAAGGAGAAAAATTAACTGTTTGCAAAATTTAATAACAAACTATGAAAAAGTTTTTTTTTTTTTCAAAAATGATGGTCTTTATTTGTTTATTTAGCAAAAAAAAAAAAAAAAAACCCGGTGATGAATAATTACCACCAATAGAAAGCTCTACTTGTGTTAAAAAAATAATAAACATTTTGTTTGAGTACAGTGTTACATGACCGCGCAATTGTCATTCAAAGTGCCAGAGCGCTGAAAGCTGAAAATTGGCCTGGGCAGCAAGGGGGTGAAAGTGCAGAGTAAGCAGTTGGTTAATACACTACAGAGGTTTATGCTTCCTTGCTTTTGCCGCAAAGTGACCTTCAAAGATACAAAGCAAAACACATGGATTATTTTCTGATATACAGGGATCTAATAGGCTCCTATGACTTGTGATACAGTATCTCACAAAATTGAGTACACCCCTCACACTTTTGTAAATATTTTATTCTATCTTTTCATGTGACAACACTGAAGAAATGACACTTTGCTACAATGTAAAGTAGTGAGTGTACAGCTTGTATAACAGTGTAAATTTGCTGTCCCCTCAAAATAACTCAACACACAGCCATTAATGTCTAAACCGCTGGCAATAAAAGGGAGTACACCCCTAAGTGAAAATGTCCAAATTGGGCCCAATAGGCCATTTTCCCTCCCCGCTGTCATGTGACTCGTTAGTGTTACAAGAACTCAAGTGTGAATGGAGAGCAGGTGTGTTAAATTTGGTGTTATCGCTCTCACGCTCTCATACTGGTCACTGGAAGTTCAACATGGCACCTCATGGCAAAGAACTCTCTGAGAATCTGAAAAAAATAATTTTTGCTCTACATAAAGATGGCCTAAGAAGCCTTTAAGAAGCTTCCCAAGACCCTGACACTGAGCTGCAGCACAGTGGCCAAGAACCATACAGTGGTTTAACAGGACAGGTTCCACTCATAACAGGCCTCGCCATGGTTGACCAAAGAAGTCGTGTGCACGTGCTCAGCGTCATATTCAGAAGTTGTCTTTGGGAAATAGATGTATGAGTGCTGCCTGCATTGCTGCAGAGGTTGAAGGGGTGGGGGGGTCAGCCTGTCAGTGCTCAGACCATACGCCGCACACTGCATCAAATTGATCTGTATGACTGTCGTCCCAGAAGGAAGCCTCTTCTAAAGATGATGCACAGGAAAGCTCAAAAACAGTTTGCTGAAGACAAGCAGACTAAGGACATGGATTACTGGAACCATGTCCTGTGGTCTGAGGAGACCAAGATAAACTTATTTGGTTCAGATGGTGTCAAGCTTATGTGGCAGCAACCAGGTGAGGAGTACAAAGCCAAGTGTGTCTTACCTACAGTCAAGCATGGTGGTGGATGTGTCATGCTCTGGGGCTGCATGAGTGCTGCCAGCACTGGGGAAGCTACAGTTCATTGAGGGAACCATGAATGCCAACATGTACTGTGACATACTGAAGCAGAGCATGATCCCCTCCCTTTGGAGACTGGGCCACAGGGCAGTATTCCAACATGATAACGACCCCAAACACACCTCCAAGACAAGCACTGCCTTGCTAAAGAAGCTGAGGGTAAAGGTGATGGACTGGCCAAGCATGTCTCTAGACCTAAACCCTATTGGGCATCTGTGGGGCACCCTCAAACGGAAGGTGGAGGAGCGCAAGGTCTCTAACATCCAGCAGCTCCGTGATGTCATCATGGAGGAGTGGAAGAGGACTCCAGACAACCTGTGAAGCTCTGGTGAACTCCATACCCAAGAAGGTTAAGGCAGTGCTGGAAAATATTGGTTGCCACGCAAAATATTGACACTTTGGGCTCAGTTTGGACATTTCCACTTAGGGGTGTACTCACTTTTGTTGCCAGCGGTTTAGACATTAATGGCTGTGTGTTGAGTTATTTTGAGGGGACAGCAAATTTACACTGTTATACAAGCTGTACACTCACTACTTTACATTGTAGCAAAGTGCAATTTCTTCAGTGTTGTCACATGAATAGATATAATAAAATATTTACAAAAATGTGAGGGGTGTACTCACTTTTGTGAGATACTGTATCTGCAGATGCTGACAATCATCAGTAGTTTCTCTGCTCCCACCCTCTGGAAACTGAGGAGGAAGAGTAGGTATAGTGGTCACATGACCACCACTAAAACAGATAACAAAAAGAAAAACAATATTTACCATGTATGCTTTTTAAGTTTAACCACTTAGGCTACGTTCACATGTGGGCGCAGTGGATCATGGGCAGAGTCACCGCGATTCTGCCCGCGATACGGAATCATTGCAAATCGCGGGACGCCTGTGCGGTGTCTGTGATTTGCAATGGCACCCCAAACGCTGTGCGATGTTGCCGCGATTTCCGCCTGCCGAATTGCAGTAACATCGCACAAACAGAATCGCGGGACGCATGACGCCCAAAAGAAGCTCTTGTACCTTTTTTGGGCATCATGCGTCCCGCGATTCTTTTTGCGCGATGTTACCACGATTCGGCAGGCGGAAATCGCGGCAACATCGCACAGTGTTTGGGGTGCCATTGCAAATCACAGGCATCGCACAGGCGTCCCGCGATTTGCAATGATTCCGGATCACGGGCAGAATCGTGGTGATTCTGCCCGTGATCCGCTATGCCCACATGTGAACGTACCCTAAAGGTCTGCCCTATAGCAGTTTTACTACTACAGGCCAGCACCTGTGCACTGGACCATGTATATATATATATATATGTGTAGAGGGTAGGAGGCGCACATGCATGCCACCGACCGCTTGCTGCCACTGTAACTATGCACCGTAGAAGCCGATCAGTGTTTGCAGGGTACTCGATGGCACCCACTGATCGTTAGGCAGAGAGAAGGAACTGCGATCTGCCTGTGCAAACAAGGCAGATTCCCGTTCTGACAGGGGGGAAGGGATGGAATTGGTGTTCCTGCAAAGCAGGGAATACATTTCATCACTTCCCCTAGTAAAAGCACCTCACACAGTGTAGTGAAACACTGGCTAGGCACACAGTTAACCCTTTGATCGCCCCTGATGTTAACCCCCTTCCCAGCCAGTGTCATTAGTACAGTGACAGTGCATATTTTTAGCACTGATCGCTCTATTAGTGTCACTGGTCCCCAAAAAGTGTCAGTTAGGCGTCTGATTTGTGCGCCACAATATTGGATTACTGCATTAAGTCGCTGATCGCTGCCATTGCTAGTAAAACTAAATAAATAAATAAAATGATCCCATAGTTTGTAGAAGCGATACCTTTTGCGCAAACCAGTCATTATTCTCCTATTGGGATTTTGTTAACCGAAAATATGTAGCAGAATACACATTGGCCTAAACTGATAAAGAAATTGGATTTAAAAAAAATAAATTGGACATGTTTTATAGCTGAAAGTAAAAAATATTGTTGTTTTGTTTTTTTCTCAAAATTGTTGGTCTTTTTTTGTTTAAAGCGCAAAAACAAAAAAAAAACGCAGAGGCAATCAAATACCACCAAAAGAAAGCTTTAGTACAACATACTCAGATTTTAAATAATTTAATTTTTATTTAGTTTCCCAATACAATTTACTTATCACATATAGTATATATTTTTCTCACCATTCAACACATATATGCGCAGCACTTCAACACATTATCAGTACACTAGCACTTACCTAAAGGGGAACGATCAGTGCCTGCAGCATCTATACATTGCCTTCACACATAGTTGCTCACAGGATTATAGAAATGACAACAATAAAAGTCCATGATCTAGTTGAAAAGGAAATACATCCAGCACCGAAGAATAGAGATGGAATGTAGTTCATAAATCAGCTATAAAGGTTCATATGTAGATAAAAGAAAGATATGCCCAGCACCAGTGAATGGAGGCAAATATAATGCATAGATCACCCCATGGGTATTGCAAATTGCTTACTGGACAAACATGACCCTCACATTATAGAGTGGTCATATGAGGTAATGATGGTAGATAATCAGCAGCAATGGCACCAAAAGAATGATGAATGGGCGACTCTCATTATTGATGAAGGGTTTTTACCTCAGAGCAAGAAAGAGACCAGGAAGACAAACTCATCGGAGTCCTTGTCCTGTGTTGGGCTCATCATAGGGTCTTGACTTTTTCTGAAGAAGCCCCCCCCACCTTTCTCAGTGGTCTTCTGCAGGTCTTTGTCACCACCCAATCTGCCCAAACCCCCCCCCCCCCCGTTTAGTGTTGAGCTGGCGATGGGAGTGGGTGGGGAGCGCGCCGCTGTGGACCGGACGATCGAACTTTGGGAGGGGGCTGGGCCTGTTGGGATAGTTTTTGAGCTCCTGGGGTCCCCGGGAGCCACGTGGTGCCACGCAGGGGCTGCAATTTTCTTGTAGCTTTTTTGAGCTACAGATTGGCGGCTGTGTTTTTGTAGCCTCGGCGGCCATTTTTTTGTGGTTACCCAATGAAAGTAGCGACCGCCATGTTTATGAAGCCAGATGGGCGGTAATTCAGAGGTGGGTGCTCCTTCTCGGCCTGTAGTGCTGATCCCCGTGCCTGATCAGTGGTAGTGAGTTTATGTGGGGTTCTCTCTCCCTCTCTCTGCTGTAGCAACGGTATTGCTCTGTGCTGGGCCCTTTGGTGCCACCAGCACGGTGGGGTGTCCCTTGCAGTGTGATACACTTTTTTTGTGTGGGTTCCCCTCTCCATTAATGGAGTCCCTGGAGCATTTTTCACCACCTGATCCCCTCTCAGAGGCTGCCGGGCCCTCAGGGTCCCAACAACTGACTGCACTGATGGCAGTCCTGGAGTCCTTGGTGTCCAAGGTAGCTTTGGTCCTGGGAAAATGGGCTAGAAAAAGCATCCCCCGACTTCACCTGCTTCATCTGTCTCATCAGATCCTGAATCTGATTCAGCCACTGCGGACGCGAGTTATCCTTCCATGTGTCCATGCACCCTGCATGCTCAGATAGTGGAGATGATTCCTCTGCTCCTCTAGCCCCGAATAAAAAGGCACTAGTGGATGCTCTAATTGTATCAGTGCGGGAAACCTTAAAGATGAAGGATGCGACTAACGCAGCATCGGAGGTGTGGGTCACCTGTGCCACCCACAGGTCCTCCAAGGCGGCAAAGGTGTTTCTCTTTCCCGCTTTCTTTGATCATGTTGTCACAAAACAGTGGGGGGTGCCCAAAACGCACTTTTGCCGTTCCTAAGCGCTTTGCAATGCGGTACCCTTATGAGGATTCCCTCCTTAAAAAATGGATGGTTCCTGTAATGGACTCCCCGGTTTCCAGGTTAAATAAAGCTGCCATAATTCCATTTAAAGAGTCCCCGGTCTTTACAGATCCGGCTGATAGGAGGTCCGAGGCCTTGACCTGCCATATGTTCACTGTCGCTAGTTCAGCACTTAGGCCAGTATTTGCTATTGCCCTGGTGTCGTAAGCTATGACCGAATGGGCAAAACTTCTACGCCGGGCTCCCCCCTGCCTTTCGCAGATCAGTTGGTCCAAGGGCTACAGTTTGTCTGTGAAGCCTCTTTGGATGCAGCTTCCTTGATTTCTAGACTGTCTGTCTCAGCAGTGGTCCTGCAGCGTATTATCGGCTGAAATGCTGGTCTGCGGACCAGGCTTCTAAGAAGGCCTTATCCGAGCTTCCATTTGTGGGGGATTACCTGTTTGGAGCTTCTTTGGATGATATAATCAAAGGCCTCACAGGGGGAAAGAGTACTCTTCTTCCACAGGCTTCCAAGGGTAAGGAGTCCCATCGCAGACGGGGGCCTTTTTTTTCAGCTCACAAGAGGCCTTTTCGTCCCTCAGGGTCTCAAGACAAGGGTTCTAAGCCCTTCAGGGCCTCCACTGGGGGACCTGGTCTGGCAAGCCATGAGGGGGTTCTGCCAGACCTGCGGACAAGGCTTCCTCTGCATGATACAGGACAAGTGAGTCCACAAAGTTGTTCGCTCTGGCTACAAGATTGAGTTTTGATCTTATCCTCGGGAAAGATTCTTCCCTTCCAGCCTGCGTTTGTCCCCAGATCGCTTAAGGGATCTCTTTGGGGCAGTGCAAGACTTGTTACTTCAAGGG
This sequence comes from Pelophylax lessonae, assembly GCF_965119305.1. NCBI lineage: Eukaryota > Metazoa > Chordata > Amphibia > Anura > Ranidae > Pelophylax > Pelophylax lessonae. Next base: position 708,562,066 of record NC_138769.1, on the reverse strand, counting down.
GTGATTGTTCTGGTTCCGACATTGGAACGTTTTCAAGGTTTTTACTCAAACCTGTTTACAGTTCCCTGGAAGGAAGGCAAGGTACGTCCAATTCTGGACCTCAAGGCGCTAAACTTCTTTGTGGGTACAGAAGTTCAGAATGGAGTCAATTTGCACGGTAGTAGCGTCTCTACACCAGGGGGATTTCCTTGCTTCCATTGACATCAAGGACATCTACCTTCACATCCCAATATGTGCCGGCCACCACCACTTCCTCCGCTTTGCCGTGGGTGAGGAGCATTATTAGTTTGTAGTGTTACCCTTTGGTCTCGCCACCGCTACTTGGGTCTTCACAAAAGTGTTGGCTCGGGTGTACTGGGGTACATGGACGATCTGCTGTTGTGAGCAGAGTCTCTGACTGCTCTGTTGGACAACTTGGAGATTACTCTGCGAACTCTGAGGGAGTTCAGTTGGATGCTGAATCTTCAGAAGTCTGCTCTGGTTTGTACCACCAGTCTGGACTATCTGGGTCTGACTGTGGACTCGGCCTCAGCCAGGGTGTTTCTTCCTCTGTAAAATCTCAAGAAATTGCAGAAGGCAATTCAGCTTCTGCTGTCCAGCAGACGGTCATCTCTTCGGACCTGTATGCGGGTGCTGGGCCTGATGGTGTCTACCTTCGAGGCGGTCATGTTTGCACAGTTCCACACGAGATCTCTGCAAAAAGAGATCCTGGTGAAATGGAACAAGAATCCTCAGTCTCTACACTGATTATGTTGAGCCAGAGTACAAGAGGGTCCATGGTTTGGTGGCTTCGTTCTCTGGCTTTTCGTCAGGGAAAATATTTTCTTCCCTTGTACTGGTTACCACGGATGCCAGCCTGTCTGGGTGGGGAGGTGTCCTCAGCACAGATTGTGCTCAGAGGGTCTGGACTCAGGAACAGACCAGGCTACCAATCAATGTACTGGAACTCAGAGTGATCAGACTTTGTCTTGATCATTAACCTATTCGTCTTCAGGGGTGTCTGGTACGTATTCAGTCAGACAATGCCAGGGCCATGGCTTATGTCAATCACCAAGAGGGCACAAGAAGTGCCCCGGTGGCTCGGGAAGTAGCCGGTATTTTAAGGTGGGCAGAACATTTAGTTCCAGCCCCCTCTGCTGTGCACATTCCAATTCCAGAAATGGAAAATTGACAAGCGGATTACCTCAGTAGACGGGCCTTGGACAAGGGGGAATGGTCACTTCATCCGGGGGTGTTTCCTCAGTTGTGTCTCTGGTGGGGTACTCCTGAGATGGATCTGCTGGCCTTTTGTCTCAACAGGAAAGTGCAGAGGTTTGTGGCATGGTCTCGGGATCCTCTAGCCGACGCCACAGGTGTCTTAGTGTCAGAGTCAGTATCGTCTGATTTACACCTTTCCTCCTCTCAAACTTCTGCCGAGACTCCTGCGTAGGATCGAGACAGAAGGTATTCTGGTAATTCTAGTAGCTCCAGACTGGCCTTGTTGGTCTTGGTATGCCGATTTAGTACGGCTGGTAGCCGAAGCTCCTTGGAGACTTCCTCTTAGGTAAGATCCTGCTTTAAAGTCGCTGGCTTTAACGGCTTGGCTGTTTAAAGCCAGGTGCTAAAGGATAGAGGGTTGTCTAAATCGGCGATTCCTATGCTCTTAAAGGCTAGAAAATCTACCTCTAGAAAGATTTACCATCGCACTTGGAAGACGAACATTGCGTGGTGTGAGTCTCTTGGAGTACACCCTCACTCCTTTTCGGTGGCTTAAATTTTGGCTTCCCTCCAACGGGGGGGGGGGGGGGGGGTTGGTTGAGCAGCGCCTAGCCTTTCTGTTTCCAAAGATTTGTGTTGGCTGCTTTTCGCATATTGAATGTTTTATAGTATATTCTAGCGCAGCAATATTATGTTTTATAGTCTTGATTAAGGAATTTTTATTGGTGCTGCAGCTTTTATATTTTCACTTTATTGTGAAGTTTTTTTATCATACCAACATTATGGATATCTTCGAGTTTCGGTCGAAACATGTTATTAATGCTGAAGGGGTGTTTACCCCTATAGATGAAACCCTGGATGATATTGGGGAATTATTTTTTCGACTGAAAAACCTCATGACTGTTGAGCTCCATGCAAATTGGGACATTGCCTTCTTCGAGAGGTATGTTGCTGATGGCATGGTTCCCAGGAGCCTGAGGTGGGAGGTATTTCCACAAAGTGACTGTACTGACACTAATGATTGGCTTTTATTTTTTAACAATGCTGGGATCAGCTTGTTGAATTTTATGTTGTCCAACAAAAGACAAAAGTTGAAAAAATTGGATGAGGACATCAATTTAATTAAAGAAAAATTGGTGGCCTTCAAGGAGAAGGACGAATATAAAACTAAATCGGAAGCCCTTAAAAAACATCTTGAAAAAGAGGAAAGTGAACAGAGATTTAAAAAAAAGAAGAAATTTGCTAGGGACCTTGGTGACTACAAATCAGGGAATGTGTTTAAATGGCAGGCGACCAAGCAAAGGGAGCTAGCTAAAGAGGACTCCTCGGCACCTATGGAGGTTACTCCGGTGGAAATTCCAGATACCCCGGTACCTGGAGCCTCTAATGTTATGCGAACCTTCTCGCCCTACCCCCAACCTGCCCACTGGAATGGCCGGGGACGGGGAAGAGGACATGGAAGAGGGAGAGGAAGAGGACGCCCACCTCAGGCGATTGCCCAAGGTAATGCATTGCCTGTTTCCAACAGGTTTGCTCCTCTGACTTATAATCCCCCTGAACCAGAAAGGTACATAACCAATCACCCCTATGAGAGGGAGATGGTTCAGTCGCGGCCTAATAACCAGATGACCAATTCCCATCAAAATGGTCAACTGACCCCCTTCCCCTATTTTGGGAAGAATACCCAGGGGAATGGATACCCCTCTGATCAATACAACCAGGGACCCCAGCAACGTTTTTTTCAGGGGGCTATACCAAAAAACAAAAGGCAAAAAAATGTAAAAGGGGGTCAAGAGGGGGGAGGAGGCTTCAACTCAAAAAAAAGGCGGCTTTAAAAGATGATGGGCTCTTCAATTTGAGTTCTGCTGTCATCTCCTCCGATGAAAGACATGTGTTGAATCGGGGGTTGAAGTTTGCCCCTCCCAAACCAATTGACAGATTCGATACCTTTATCGATCTTCAAAAATTTGTAAGGAAATTGAGTATCAAGAGACATTTCATGAACAACCCTATTCCGCCCAAACAGGAATACGTTATGGGAGTAAGGAATACTCAATTTTCTAACGCCTCTACCTTTAATCCCCCTGGACCCTTGGCACCGTCGTTGACGGTGTTTAGAGACCTTGTGGCGAAAGATTTAGATCAGCTGCAGATTAAAAAATGCGGGACTGATCTTGCTTTCAATAGAGGCCTCAGGACACTAAAGGAGCGTAAAGATATTGTGGTCAGACCCGCCGATAAGGGAGGGGGGATCGTGATCCTAGATACTGAGGCCTACGATCAGGAAATGATGAGGCTCCTATCGGATCGTGAGACCTATATCCCTCTGAGGGGAGACCCTACTAAGAACTACAAACGGCTATTGGAGGAGTTGGTGATAGAAGGATTCGATAGAAAACTTCTCACTAAAAAAGAGAAGGATTTCTTAGTTCCCAAGACCCCTAGAATTCTGGTCATCTATTTCCTACCCAAGGTGCACAAGGATCCTGTTTGCCCACCCGGGAGGCCCATTATTAGCGGTATTGATTCCGTTATCTCCCGGGTGGGCAAATATATTGATCATTTCTTGCAGCCCTTGGTGTCAGGAATGCCATCCTATTTGCGTGATTCAATGCACGTCATGAATGAACTAAAAGGGATCCAATGGAAAGAGGGATATATCTTGGCGACAGCGGACGTGTCGTCCCTATATACAATTATTTCGCATAATCATGGCCTTGAAGCTGTTTCCTATTATTTAGGACAGGATATCCCTCTAAGCTTCCAAAAGGATTATTTGATCTCCCTTTTGAGTTTCGCTACGAGCCATAACTATTTCTGGTTCAAGGGGGATTTTTATCTCCAAAATAGGGGTGTGGCCATGGGAGCAAAATTTGCTCCCAGTACGGCCAATCTCTTCATGGCCAAATGGGAGGAGGATGTCATCACAGGTGTGCCTAGGCCGGAGCTTGTGCTCTGGCGTAGGTACATTGATGACATCCTCCTCCTGTGGGATGGCTCTCCTGATTCCCTTAAGGAATTTATGGTCACTCTCAATCAGAATGATAGAGGCATTCAATTACAATATGAATTCAGCACCTCTGAGATTCACTTCTTAGATTTGAAGATAATGGTGCGAGAGGGCCATATTCTGACATCTACATTCTTCAAGGCGACTGACAGGAACGGATTCATTGATACCACCAGCTGTCATCATGCTGCCTGGTTAGAGTCCGTTCCTGTCAGTCAGTTCCTGCGCCTTAAGCGTAATTGCTCACTGAGGAGTGACTTTCTCAGAGAGGCCTCCATTCTGAAAGAGAGGTTCCTTGAAAAGGGCTTTAAGGAAAAACTCTTGGACAAAGCCATAGCGAAGGCTGATGTGCGTAATAGGGATGATTTGTTACAACCAAGGAAGAGGGAGAAAAACGATTCCTTTGGTTTCGCATTCTTGTCATCCTACTCCACACAGCACTTTTCTGTTAAAAAGATCATTCGCCGACATTGGCACATGCTTAAGAGTGATGGAGTATTGGGCCCTCTCCTTCCTGATCAACCCCAGTTGGTTTTTAGAGGGGTTCCACCATTGAAACTCCAGGTGGCTCCCAATGTGAGGGACCCCCCTAGAGTTATGTCCTTTTTTCAAACCATGGGTGGTTTTTTCCCTTGCAGGAAATGTGCCATTTGTCAGCTGAACCACAATAGGAGTAGGCGAATCTGTTCATTCACCTCCAGTTCTACAGGCCAAGATTTCAAGATCAAGCCTTTTATATCTTGTACTACGAGATATGTAGTATATCTGTTGAGGTGCCCCTGTGGGCTTGACTATGTTGGCCGCACCATAAGGGAGCTCCATGTAAGACTCAAGGAGCATGTGGCCAACATAGTCAAGGGGTTTCTGAAACATAGCGTTTCGAGACACTATGACCAGTGCCATCAGAGGGACCCAAAGGGAACCATTTTCCTTGGGATAGACAGATTCACTAAAAACTGGAGAGGTAGTAATATGACCCGGGGGGTTTCCAAGCTAGAAACCAGCTGGATATATAGGCTGAAGTCCTATACCCCATTGGGTCTGAACATAGAATGGGATTTGAATGCGTTCATTAACAATTCTTGATATCACCCCATTACTATGTTCCCCAGTTTTTATATATTGTGCTTTGACTTGTTTTGGATATGGTTTTTGGTGTTCTATAAGATTCTGATTTAGAGTGCTAACAATAAGAATTGTATTCACTGCCCAATTTTTCAACTTTTTTAATTCTGAATTATGTGTTATAATGTTTTTATATTTTGTTTTGTTCCGCTATGTGAAGAGAGTGTTGTTTCTTTTCCCCCTCCTGTGGTCTATAGTGTGACCACCAGAGGGCGCTGTGATCTCTGATCAAGTAGCGTGTGGACTTTTGGTAACGGTAATCACTGTTATAAAAGTCTAATATTTAAAAGGCTTTTTTCCTCTTTTTTGCCTAAATCGATCCCATATTATGTGGTGATCGGAATGATGGGGCTATTATGCCTCTATGTTTATCTTTACTATTCCCACATCCGGGCGGTGGAGCACAAGCTGGCCGTTTCCGGGTGGCGGTGAATTGGACTACTTCCGCCCGTCTCAATCCTATATATATGGCGTTGATGCCGTAGGACCACACCCCTAGACGACGTCAGCTCTGACGAAACGCGTCGGGTGGAGCCTATGGCGACACATGCCACACGAGGAAGAGACACGGCGGCCATTTTTCTGGTGGGATGCGCGAGCACCCGACCGTACGGAGGTGGAAATAAGCAACGCTCTCTAATTGCGGCTGTCGAGTAAGTGCAATTTTATCCTTTGGGGACAATAAAACCTTTTAGCAGTGTACACTATGTTTTGGTATTTTGTTTCCTCACATGGGGACCCTGCAAGGACTTAACGACTGCCCGCTTGGTGGATAATATCTAATGAGGAGGAGTGAAGGATCCCGGCTTTCCAGGGCTTGTGCCATTAGCGTTTTTGACCTTTGTGATGAGGGTCATTGGGATCTGGTAAGGATCAGTGTGTGCGGGTGCCTGGTGGTGGTTTCCCTCGCTGAGGATCTTCACATCTCTCCCCTTCTTTTTGAAGTTTCTATTTATCCATGGGAAAGAATTTGAACTGTTGCCTATTATCCACTAATATCAAAGATTTTTCTTTGATTAATCTTACAAGATTAGCGCCACATTTGTATTTCTAAAGGATAGAGGGTTGTCTAAATCGGCGATTCCTATGCTCTTAAAGGCTAGAGAATCTACCTCTAGAAAGATTTACCATCGCACTTGGAAGACGAACATTGCGTGGTGTGAGTCTCTTGGAGTACACCCTCACTCCTTTTCGGTGACTTAAATTTTGGCTTCCCTCCAACGGGGGGGGGGGGGGGGGGGTTGGTTGAGCAGCGCCTAGCCTTGAGTACCATCAAGGCCAGGTTTCGGCCTTGGCGATTTTCTTTCACCATTTATTGGCCACACATTCCTTGGTGCATATCTTTATCCAGGGAGTTTGACACTTGGCTCCTCCAATGCGGTCTCCATTGCTGCTGTGGGATCTCAATTTGGTGTTGTCAGTTCTCCAGAAGCCTCCTTTTGAAAATATTCAGGAGGTTCCCTGCTTACGTTGTCTCAGAAGGTGGCCTTTTTGGTGGCTATTACTTCTGTGTGCAGAGTGTCGGAGCTGGCGGCACTCTCTTCACCTTACTTGGTGGTTCACAGGGATAAGGTGGTTCTTCATCTGTGTCCGTCGTTCCTTCCAAAGGTCTTCTCCGAATTTTTCATTTGAATGAAGACATTGTGTTGCCTTCCCTGTGTCCAAGGCCTCAGCATCCTAAGCATCCTAAGGAAAATGCCTTGCATTCCCTGGATATGGTCCGGGCAATCAGGGTGTATCTGGCAGCTACGGAGTCTCTTAGGACGTCAGACTCACTATTTGTCCTCACGGATGGACCTCAAAAAGGGTTGGCTGCTTCTGCTGCGACCATTTCCAGATGGGTCAGACAGACAATTATTCAGGCTTATTCCATTAAGGGTCAGTTTCCTCCTTTCCCTGTTAGGGTGCATTCTACTCGGGCACTTAGTGCTTTCTGGGCCTTCCGTCATCAGGCGTCAGTGACGCAGGTTTGCAAGGCGGCTACCTGGTCGTCTGTGCACACATTCACAAAGTTTTATAAGGTGGATGTGTTGGCATCTGCGGATGCTTCCTTCAGCCGCAAGGTTTTGCAGGCTGCTGTTTAGAGGACTTGGTCCTCTTTAAGGGTGTTTTACTTTTTTCCGGTGAGCTCCAGTTGTTTTATGGTTGAGCTCCGTGTTACCTGGTTGCCTATGTTTAGCCTTGGGAAGTATTTTTTCTTGCTGTTCCCACCCCTTATGTTTTTTGCTTTGTGGCATCCCACATAGTCGATGAGGAGCTGTGTCTGTCAATGAACGAAGGAGAAAATGGGATTTTTGACTTACCGTAAAATCCATTTCTCTGATTTTCATTTATGGGCACAGCACCCACCTCTTTATGGAGTTTGGGTTTTTTCTTCTGACACTGCTTGTAACAAAACTGAGTACCTATAGAAGAGAGAGGGAGTATACCCCCTGGGACTGCCCCATAGGCGTAGTCAAGTTCTTTCCTGCCTAGTGTCCTACTCCTGTAGGGGGCAGCATAACCCACGTAGTCAAGAAGATGGGGAGCTTTGTTCGTCAATGAACATCAGAGAAATGGATTTTACAATAAGTCAAAAATTCCAAATTTTTGTATATTCTATATACATATTTTCTCTTTCTTTTTATGTGTTGGGGTGTTACTCTTTAAAGTCCCTTGGGCAATGTTTCTTTTTTGTGTTTGTACAATACGGGACTGAGAAACACCCCTGCCCCTTGCATGCCAGCTCTCCTTTTTGTATGGTCATCTACTAATTCCATCCCCACACAGTTAGAAAGCATACCCTCTAAGTAAAAAATATTGTGTTTTTTTTTTTTTCAGAATTGTTGCTCTTTTTTTGTTTATAGCGCAAAAAATAAAAACCGTGGAGGTGATCAAATACAGGCGGTCCCCGAGTTACAAACATCCGACTTACAAACGACTCCTACTTACAAACGGAGGGAGACAACAGAAAGTGAGAAGAAATCTCCCCCTAGGAAGGGAAATTCACTCCTGTAAGAGTTCTCATGGGAAAAAGGTGTCTCAACTGAAGCTTTATCACCAATCCTTGTTTCCACAACAACCCAAAATTTTCAAAATCCAGTTGTCATAGGGACAGAAAGTGAGGTGAAATGGACAGGGATACAGACAGCAAAACTAATGGTACAGGGATGTTAACCCTTCCCTATGCTATCAAAAAACCTAAAAACTATTATTTTGGCTGGAACTAAACTTAAAAAAGGTACCTGTTCCAACTTACAAACAAATTCAACTTAAGAACAAAACTACTGTCCCTATCTTGTTTGTAACCCGGGGACCACCTGTACTACCTAAAGAAAGCTCTATTAGTGGGAAAAAAGGACATACATTTTATTTGGGTACATCGTCTCATGACCGAGCAATTGTCAGTTAAAGTAACGCAGTGCCGTATTGCAAAAAATGGCCTGGTCATTAAGGGGGTAAAACCTTCTGGTCCCGCAGTGGTTAAAGTAATACAGTGCCATAACGCAAAAAAAATAGTCTGGTCATGAAGGGGGGTAAATCTTCTGAAGCTGAAGTTTGTATTTGGAAACCATTCTATGTATTTTTCAAATTTTCTTCAAATTTAACAATTTTTTCTCCATTCGAAACATTTGAATTGATCAAATTGAAATAAAGTGATTTGTTGATGTTTGTTTGATGAAGCTATGCTGATTTTAAATTGCTTTTTAAAAAAAACACAAAGGGATCTATTTATAAAAAAAAATTGCATCGTGATTTTTTTCAGTGAATTCTGTGAGAATTTGGCAAAAATAAATGTTATTTAGGATATTTTCTCATCTGAACAAATACTTTATCCACTCTATATAGGTATTATGTTATTAGGAGAGTTTTTCAGACACTGCACCCTCTACAAGTATGGGCCAGTTCACACCACATGCAGCCCAGTGCTTTTTTTCTGCATCAAAAACGCATGGATATTAGGTTATATGGTTTTCAATGGCGTAGTTCACACCAGTGTGGTCAGTTCTAGTGCATTACCATTCCAGAAAAAAAGGAGAACATGCTGCATTTTTCCTGCACTGCACTGTACTGGAACACGGTCAAACACATCAGAAATGCACCGGAACGCACCTAAATGCACCAGAAATGCACTGAAACACGAGGTTAAGAAAAAAGAGGGAAAAAAAACGCGCATGCAGAAATGCATCTGGACTGCTTTTTTATGGTGTGAACTGGCCCTAAGTACCATTCAAACAAGTTGCTAGCCATAGCATAGGTCAGTGATGGTGAACCTTGGCACTTCAGATGTTTTGGAACTACATTTCCCATGTTGCTCAACCACTCTGCAGTGTAGTTGAGCATCATGGGAAACGTAGTTTCAAAACATCTGGGGTGCTAAGGTTCACCATCCTGGCCTAGGTTATCAGTAGTTACTTATTCACTGTTCTATAAATGTATACACTGAGGTTGATTTACTAAAACTGGAGAGTGCAAAATCTAGTGCAGCTGTGCACGGTAGCCAATCAGCATCTAACTTTTTTCCATCCAGCTTTTTCAATGTAGCTTTGACAAAAAAAAAAAATGGAAGCTGATTGGTTCCTCAGCAGAGCTGCACCAGATAGACGTGTGCATTATGAAAAAAAAAATGTTTAATTTCGTTTTGTTTAGATCCGCTAATCTAGTTATCATGTTTTGTTAAATTTGGTTGATTCATTCAGTTCATATTTGGGATTCGTATTCGGAAATCGCTCTATGTATTTTTCAAATTTTCTTCAAATTTAACAATTTTTTTTCTGAATTTTCTCATTTTTTCCTGCACTGGACTGTACTGGAACAGGGTCAAACACATAAAAAATGCACCGGAACGCACCTAAATGCACCAAAAATGCACCAAAACACATGGCTTCTCATTCGAAACGTTCAAATTGACAAATTTCGAATTGATTGATATTATTTTTGTCATTGTCTAATTTGTTTGTTTTTTTTATTTATGTACAATAATAAAGTATTGATGTTTTTTTACTTACTAGCCTCTCTTCTCTCTAAGTGCTCAGTCGCATTTACAGTCCCACCAAATTGGGGGTTTCCTCTTTTTTTCTATTTATCGGGATGTTGGCCACTGACACTTAGGTACTAGGTGATGGGGCAAGGTATATATTCTTGCATTATTTCGAAATAGTACTCTAATAACACACAGTCTTTGATTTCACAAATATGTTTCCAGTTCGAATTCAAATAGAATTTGATGTAAAATTCAAGTCGAATTTCAATTTGAATTTTGGAAACTCGGACGAATTTCATTTAGTTATTCGGAGGATTCTGTAAAATTTGTTTGTACTGTAATTTGGGGATACTGACATATCCGAATCTCTGAATAACTAAAAATTTGTCTGAATAATTATTCAGAATGAAACGAACCGCACATGACTAGCACCAGATTTTGCACTCTCCTGTTTTAGTAAATCATCCTCAGTATGTTTGATTTTTAAGGACTGTGAATGAATAATGAAATATATTTTAGTTTAGAAATATATACACACTATCAGTGTTGGTAGTAACTGCGTTTAAGTAAACGGCGTTACTTAATGCAGTTACTTTTTAGGGTAACGAGTAATCTATCAGATTATTTGTTCTCTCATTGTAATGCCGCTGCCGGTACTTTCGGCTGCGTTACCGCAATTACATCTACCGCCACTAGATGGCAGTAGATGTAATTGTAATTCCTCCTCTCAAGGAGCCCCGACGTCCCGCGCGCCAGAGATAGTTCTATGTGCTGCCTGAAGGCTGGATTTCCTGTCACCTCCCCTCCACCAATCGCAGCAGGACTGCATACCGAGGCATCTAATTGGTGGTTCATTTGAGGAGCTTGTCTTTACCCCGGCAATCAGGAAGTGCGGTGGAGTGGCTCAAATGCTAGAGGGTCTCATGGCCATAGGCATTGTATTTTTTCTCACGCCCATAGGACAGCTCCTGATGCCTGGGAACAGGTTTGAAACTAGGGGGGGCATCTGGGGGTTTCATCCAATCTTCTCCTCCTGCCACTCCCCCAGCGCCAGATCTCCATCACATCACAAGTCTATTGACATGGGATGGAGGAGGAGGGAACATGGGATGGAGAACATGGGATTGCAGAGGAGGGGGGCATGGTGAGGAGGAGGAGGGAACATGGGATGGAGGAGGAGGGAACATGGGATGAAGGAGGAAGAGGACATGGGATGGAGAACATGGGATTGCAGAGGAGGGGGGCATGGTGAGGAGGAGGAGGGAACATGGGATGGAGGAGGAGGGAACATGGGATGGAGAACATGGGATTGCAGAGGAGGGGGGCATGGTGAGGAGGAGGAGGGAACATGGGATGAAGGAGGAAGAGGACATGGGATGGAGAACATGGGATTGCAGAGGAGGGGGGCATGGTGAGGAGGAGGAGGGAACATGGGATGAAGGAGGAAGAGGACATGGGATGGAGAACATGGGATTGCAGAGGAGGGGGGGCATGGTGAGGAGGAGGAGGGAACATGGGATGAAGGAGGAAGAGGACATGGGATGGAGAACATGGGATTGCAGAGGAGGGGGGCATGGTGAGGATCAGGAGGGAACATGGGATGAAGGAGGAAGGAACATGGGATGGAGAACATGGGATTGCAGAGGAGGGGGGCATGGTGAGGAGGAGGAGGAGGGAACATGGGATGAAGGAGGAAGAGGACATGGGATGAAGAACATGGGATTGCAGAGGAGGGGGGCATGGTGAGGAGGAGGAGGGAACATGGGATGAAGGAGGAAGAGGACATGGGATGGAGAACATGGGATTGCAGAGGAGGGGGGCATGGTGAGGAGGAGGAGGGAACATGGGATGAAGGAGGAAGAGGACATGGGATGGAGAACATAGGATTGCAGAGGAGGGGGGCATTGTGAGGAGGAGGAGGGAACATGGGATGAAGGAGGAAGAGGACATGGGATGGAGAACATGGGATTGCAGAGGAGGGGGGCATGGGATGGAAGAGGAGGAGGACATGGTGAGGAGGAGGAGGGGGGCATTGGGATGAAGGAGGAGGTGACATGGGATGGAGAAGGAGGGGGCAGGGGGTGGATGAGGGGACATGGGATGGAAGAGGAGGACATGGGATCGGGGGATGAGATTGTAAGAGAAGAACATGGGATGGGGGAAGATCTGATTGTAAGAAGAGGACATGGAATGGGTAGATGGGACTGAAGGAAGAGGACATGGGGTGGAGGAGATGGGAGTGGGACTGGTGAAGGAAGAGGACATGTGATGGAGGAGTAAGGAGAACATGGGATGGGGGAGATGAGATTGTCAGAGGAGGAGATGAGATGGGGAGATGGGACTCAAGGAGGAGGGGGACATGGGAAGAATGAGGGGGAAATGGTATGGAACTCGGTGGGATTGTCAGTGAGCGGATTCAGTAGGATGGTCAGTGAGCAGGCCCTAGGGAATGTTCGTGGTCAGGCCTGAGGGGCCCAGACCTAAAGCTGTGTAAGGGGCCCCAAAATTTCTGATGGCTGCCCTGTCTGCGGTACTGGAGAGAGAGGAGGAGGAGACTCAGACTTTGATAGAGGAGAGATGAGCGGCAGAGAGAGCACAGCGCACCAGGCCCAGGAGGAGGGCATGCCAGAGCATGCGGCGACCCTCTGCCACTTTGCCAGCCTGGCCGGCCATATAGATAGAGAAAATAAGTATAAAAAAATATAGTCAAGGACCAGGACTCCACCAGGGAAGCAGGAAGTCCACCACCAGTCCACCACCAGTCCACCACCGCACACAGCCAGCCCAGAAGAGAAGAGACAGACGCAGACAGACAGGCCTGGAGGAGGACGGAGCCAGATGGACCCGGACCACAGTGTGCCAAGGCCTGGGCAGGCCACACCACCACAGCAGGTACCAAAAAACAAAAACCTCACAGTCACAGGCTCAGTCACAGTCAGCAGTCAGGACTCAGACCCTCACCACCATCAGTGTGCCACACCGCCACCACCAGTGTGTCACACTACCACCACCACCAGTGTGCCACACCACCACAACCAGTGTGCCAAACTGCCACCACCACCACCACCAGTGTGCCACACCACCAGCCAGCCACTCCAGGCACCAAAAAAACAAAAAAAAAATACAGTTACTCACACAGTCAGGAGGACTCAGACCCCCACATTGTGCCACACCGCCACCACCATTAAGGCCCCATGCACACGGGACGTTTTTAACGCCGCTGTAAGCAGCGTCAGGCGTTTTCTTTTTGCAGCCTAAAAACGCCCCTCCATGTTATTCTATGGCCTCATGCACACTCAGACGTTTTTGAGCTGTAAGTGGCTTAGACGTTTTTAGGCTGCAACAAGAACCCACCACCTGCGCGTTCTGAGGACCAGCGTTACAGCGTTAAAAACGCCTGACGCTGCTAAAAGCTGAATAACTTTGCTATAACGTTGCTTAACGTGCGTTAAGCCACGTTATACGTTTTTTTTTCTTCCATTCAAAATCAATGGTTCCCTATGGGATCCTATTGATTTGAATGGAGGTTGCACCGCAACACCGCAAGTCGGATCCGACTTGCGGGGTGACTTGCGCTGTGGGAATCTTGAGGGGGAACTCCACGCCAAAATGGGAAAAAAACGGCGTGGGGTCCCCCCCAGGGTTCCAAACCAGGCCCTTCGGGTCTGTTATGGAATTTGAGGGTAGCCCCATGCCGAAAAAACGGCATGGGGTCCCCCCCAAAATCCATACCAGACCCTTAACCGAGCATGCAGCCCGGCAGGCCAGGAAAGGGGAGGGGACGAGCGAGCGGCCCCACCCCCCCTGGACCACACCAGGCCACATGCCCTCAACATGGGGGGGTGTTGGTGCTTTGGGGCAGGGGGAGCTCTGCACCCCCCACCTCAAAGCACCTTGCCCCCATGTTGATGAGGACAAGGGCCTCATCCCCACAACCCTGGCCGGTGGTTGTGGGGGTCTGCGGGCAGGGGGCTCATCGGAATCTGGAAGCCCCCTTTAACAAGGGGGCACCCCAGATCCCGGACCCCCTCCCTATGTGAATGGGTATGGGGTACACTGTACCCCTACCCATTCACCCCATAAAAGGCAGTGTATGGAAATAACGACAAGAGACGTTTTGGAAAGTTTATTAAAAATCTTCATCCGACTCTTCTTGTCTTCTCCTCTCCGGGGGTCTTCTCCGGGGTCTTCTGCTCTTTTGCTGTCCGCCCTTCTTGTCTTCTCCTCTCCGGGGTCTTCTCCGGGGTCTTCTGCTCTTTTGCTGTCCCCCTCTTCTTGTGTTCTTGTCTCCGGGGTCTTCTGCTGTCCCCTCTTCTGCTGTCCTCTCTTCTTTTCTTCTCCTCTCCGGTCTTCTGCTCTTTTGCTGTCGGCTGTCGGCTGTCGGCTGTCGGCTGTCGGCTGTCGGCTGTCTTCTTCCTCCGGTCCTCCTCCGACGACGTCTCCGCTGATTATGCCTATCTCCGGTCTCTTCAGCTTATTATATAGCCATTAGGGGCGTGGCCCCGATGACGTCATCTGGAGACCCCGCCCCCCTCATGTCACAGATGACGTCATATGTGACATGAGGGGGCGGGGTCTCCAGATGACGTCATCGGGGCCACGCCCCTAATGGCTATATAATAAGCTGAAGAGACCGGAGATAGGCATAATCAGCGGAGACGTCGTCGGAGGAGGACCGGAGGAAGAAGACAGCCGACAGCCGACAGCAAAAGAGCAGAAGACCGGAGAGGAGAAGAAAAGAAGAGAGGACAGCAGAAGAGGGGACAGCAGAAGACCCCGGAGACAAGAACACAAGAAGAGGGGGACAGCAAAAGAGCAGAAGACCCCGGAGAAGACCCCGGAGAGGAGAAGACAAGAAGGGCGGACAGCAAAAGAGCAGAAGACCCCGGAGAAGACCCCCGGAGAGGAGAAGACAAGAAGAGTCGGATGAAGATTTTTAATAAACTTTCCAAAACGTCTCTTGTCGTTATTTCCATACACTGCCTTTTATGGGGTGAATGGGTAGGGGTACAGTGTACCCCATACCCATTCACATAGGGAGGGGGTCCGGGATCTGGGGTGCCCCCTTGTTAAAGGGGGCTTCCAGATTCCGATGAGCCCCCTGCCCGCAGACCCCCACAACCACCGGCCAGGGTTGTGGGGATGAGGCCCTTGTCCTCATCAACATGGGGGCAAGGTGCTTTGAGGTGGGGGGTGCAGAGCTCCCCCTGCCCCAAAGCACCAACACCCCCCCATGTTGAGGGCATGTGGCCTGGTGTGGTCCAGGGGGGGTGGGGCCGCTCGCTCGTCCCCTCCCCTTTCCTGGCCTGCCGGGCTGCATGCTCGGATAAGGGTTTGGTATGGATTTTGGGGGGACCCCATGCCGTTTTTTCGGCATGGGGCTACCCTCAAATTCCATAACAGACCCGAAGGGCCTGGTTTGGAACCCTGGGGGGGACCCCCACGCCGTTTTTTTCCCATTTTGGCGTGGAGTTCCCCCTCAAGATTCTCACAGCGCAAGTCGCCCCGCAAGTCGGATCCGACTTGCGGTGTTGCGGTGCGACCTCCATTCAAATCAATAGGCTCCCATAGGGAACCATTGATTTTGAATGGAAGAAAAAAAAACGCTGCTAAAAGCAACGTGGCAAAACGTGCAATAACGCCAATGGAAAAAGCTACTGAAAGCACGTTTTTACAGCTGCTTTTTCCGGCGTCAGAACTAACTTTGACGTACGTTTTTTCTAACGCCCCGTGTGCATGGGGCCTAAAGATCAATAATTGCATTATAAAATGGTAAAAAAAAAAGTCGCAGTTACTTTGCTGAGTAACTAATTACTTTTTCAATGTGGTAACTGAGTCAGTAACTCAATTACTTTTTGGGAGAAGTAATTTGTAACTGTAACTAATTACTTTTTTAAAGTAAGATGAGCAACACTGCACACTATATTGCTAAAAGTATTGGGACACCTGCCTTTACACGCACATGAACTTTAATGGCGGACTGGGATGCCATTAAAGTTCATGTGCGTGTAAAGGCAGGTGTCCCAATACTTTTGACAATATAGTGTGTATGTGTATATATATATATATATATATATATATATATATACAGTATCTCACAAAAGTGAGTACACCCCTCACATTTTTGTAAATATTTTACTATATCTTTTCATGTGACAACACTGAAGAAATGACACTTTGCTACAATGTAAAGTAGTGAGTGTGTAGCTTGTATAACAGTGTAAATTTGCTGTCCCCTCAAAATAACTCAACACACAGCCATTAATAATTAAACTGTTGGCAAAAGTGAGTACACCCCTAAGTTAAAATGTCCAAATTGGCCCCTATTAGCCATTTTCCCTCCCCGTGTCATGTGACTCGTTAGTGTTACAAGGTCTCAGGTGTGAATGGGGAGCAGGTGTGTTAAATTTGGTGTTATCGCTCTCACTCTCTCATACTGGTCACTGGAAGTTCAACATGGCACCTCATGGCAAAAAAACTTTCTAAGAATCTGAAAAAAAGAATTGTTGCTCTACATAAATATGACCTAGGCTATAAGAAGATTGCCAAGACCCTGAAACTGAGCTGAAGCACGGTGATCAAGACCATACAGCGGTTTAACAGGACAGGTTCCACTCAGAAAAGGCCTCCCCATGGTCGACCAATGAAGTTGAGTGCACATGCTCAGCGTCATATCCAGAGGTTGTCTTTGGGAAATAGACATATGAGTGCTGCCAGCATTGCTGCAGAGGTTGAAGGGGTAGGGGGTCAGCCTGTCAGTGCTCAGACCATACGCCGCACACTGCTTTAAAATTGGTCTGCATGGCTGTCATCCCAGAAGGAAGCCTCTTCTAAAGATGATGCACAAGAAAGCTCACCAACAGTTTGCTGAAGACAAGCAGACTAAGGACATATATTACTGGAACCCATGCCCTGTGGTCTGATGAGACCAAGATAAATTTATTTAGTTCAGATGGTGTAAAGCGTGTGTGATGGCAACCAGGTGAGGAGTATAAAGACAAGTGTGTCTTGCCTACAGTCAAGCATGGTGGTGGGAGTGTCATGGTCTGGGGCTGCATGAGTGCTGCCGGCCCTGGGGAGCTACAGTGCATTGAGGGAACCATGAATACAAACATGTACTGTGACATACTGAAGCAGAGCATGATCCCCTCCCTTCGGAGACTGGGCCGCAGGGCAGTATTCCAACATGATAACGACCCCAAAAACTTTTCCAAGATGACCACTGCCTTACTAAAGAAGCTGAGGGTAAAGGTGATGGACTGGCCAAGCATGTCTCCAGACCTAAACCCTATTGAGCAATCTTCTGACAGGTGCCACCTCCTTCAGTATGATGACATGATATGCGCTTCTTTTATGTGGAACCAAGTGAGTGTAATGTATTGTGGTTAAATAAATTAAATTTTAAAAACGTTATTGCACTAGTGGGATTCTGCTTTTTCTTCACATGGTTGGAATATGTGATTCGGTACTTGCCTATGGGAGTTCACCATTGTGGTCCTAAGCTTCCTGCATTCTAGCTTGGTTACGAGAGTAATTAAGCAACATTATCTGGTGAGTGCGTTTTTCAGCTGTTTCCCCCGGACACGGTGGTGGTGGAGACTGGTGACCCATAGTTTTCAACACATATCATATCAAGATTTCCCCTTGGACCATGCTTTGTACTTGTTCATCATATGGACTTTAATTTTAAAGTTTTAACAGATTATTCATTTATGTCAATTTTTATGTCAATTATTTATCTAAATTTTTGTTTATTCACTGAGGGTCTGTGTGATCCCATTTTGCACTACTGTTGTTTGGAAGTGTGTGATTTAGGTGTGGTAGGAAGGTGCCACCGGTATTGCGCTACTGGATTTTTCTGCAATTGCTGTAGGAGACTCCCCTTTTTTAATACGTTCTTTATTTAAGCAGCAGCATTTACTTTATAATATCTCCTAAGCGCTTGGGGTTACTCATTTCTCCTATATTTATAGGCGTGGTGTGTTTCTGTGTGATACTTCTCTTTAAATGTATGTGAAATAACAAAAAAAAAAAAAACCCCTCCAAAAAAGCTGTTGCAATCGAATCTACATCTAATAGTAATTTGTCCAATTCAACTGGACTTGTTCTGTAATGTGAAAGATGTTTCACACCAATGAACGTTAGAAACATATTCCAGCTTTATCTGAAAGTTAATGATGTTTTTTTTTTTTTTTTTTTAAACAGATATAAGGAAAGAAAAATATTTTCCACTCTTTCTCTTCTGAACTTTTTTGCTCTGTTAGGGCATTCTGTTGAAGAAAATGTATACCTAATTATTATACCTTCATATGAGTTTTACATATTCATAAGTTTTCAAAAATGTTAAATCTGCAGCCTTCAAAAAAGTGTTACTCAACCTTAAAATCAGGCTGTATATGCAGTAAAGCATGCTTGTTATGCTCACTGTGGAACCTAAGGGGTTAATCCTCTACATTGTGTAAGAAGGCTGTGTGATCCTGTCTTCTCTGATCCTCCTCTTCTTCCATGGACCCAATTGGCCCTGTGCCGATCACATGAACTCTTCCAAGAAAAAAAAATCTCTCACAATACACACCAAACTGAGTGCAGAGTGCTCCAAAGACTGTTCTATGAGGAACAGAGCCTTGGAGTCACTCTGCACATGCTCAGTTTGGTGTGCATTTCTAGAGATTGTTTTTTTTTTCTTGGAAGAGTGCATGTGATCAGCACAGGGCCAATCAGCACTGTCCAGACAGAGGGTCAGGGGTCCTGCAGCCTCACCGGACAATCAGAGTAGAATCAAAATTCCTCCTACAAGCTTTAACCAGATACTGATAGAAGTCGCACGACTGCCATATACTGCTGATGAGAAAAGGTATTTAGCCGTTAATGTTTACTAAAATAATTGTATTTCCATGTTCTGTGTACTGTGGGGGACTGGATATATTGAATGCAGGGTCCTGGGTTTGGTAAAATTTTAAATAATGCATTGTGATCCTGCCATGAAGGCTCTTGTTTAGGCACTTACTTTTTAAAGGGTGACAACACTCTGTCCCTGCTGCCAAGCTTTTCTATTTTATTCTATCATGGGCTTTCAATGGGGACTACAAGTGGCCATCCTAACTCGTGTAGCACTGCCCCCATTGGAACTGCTGAGAACGGATTCCCCTGGGTTACCCATAGCAGCAGTCTGGTAAACTTATCACTTAAGGTCCTTGGCTCAGTCAATGAACAGTCCAGTGGATTTGTTTTTTTGTGTTTTATTTGAGAACTTGGATGGGAGAAGGGATGAGTGGGATTCTCCAACTTAGAAACTATGCACAAATCCTGAGGACATCTAGCTGTAGTGTGTGCGGCAAGGCCGCTGCTTCACCTTGCCACTGAAGTGAAGATATGAAAGGTGAACTATGCTTTAGGTTACTCTTCAGGGTCTAACTTGGTACCCCCTTTCTTACTTGCTGTGTGTGCTGGCTCCTGTCCACTGGAGTGGTCCCCTTCCTGGGCAGACCCCTGGCAAGCTCCCTGGTACTTACGGACACTGGTTTTTCCTCAGGTTGCTCTGCCACTTCTTCCACCGTCAGTATCCTCTGGACCTGTTAGCTCAGCACTACACTTCTGGTCCACTAGGTCGACTGCCTGTGACTAGTGTTGAGCGAACACGGACTGTATTATTCGTGTTCGTACCGAATAATTGGATTTTTTTTACCCGAACACGGACACGGACACTTTACTGTATGTTCGGGTAAAAATCCGTGTTCGGTCGTTTTATTTCCGGGTTTTGCATGCTTTGGCGCTCTTTTCATGGCGGGCTTTCAACAGCCAATCAACAATCGTTTAACTGGTGTGCCTTAAGCCATCCCAGCCATGCCTGCAAATGTCTTAGTAGCTGTGATTGGCCGTCTGAAGCATGTGACCAAGTCTTTATAAGTTCGAGGCAGCCGCCGCAGCAGCGTCATTCTGCTGCTTAGCTAAGGGACAGAGCACACATCAATGTGCTGGCTGCTGATTAGGGAAAGATAGGCAGGAAAAAACCATTTGTGTCCGGATAGAATTGAGGGACAGGTCGGAGTGTTTAGGCAGGGCGAGTTGTAGGCATTTTAGGGATAGAGTCTGCTGAATTATAGGGTCAGTGTCTTCTACAAACTACAATCGATATTGCTGTGTGGGGGGTGGGGTGAATCTGCACTCAATCCTGATCTACGATCTCTTCTCAATCCTGTTAGGGACAGAGTCTGCTGAATTTTAGGGAAACTGTGTTCTACAAACTACAATCGATATTGCTGTGTGGTGTGGGATTGGAGATAGGCAGGTGTCAGTGATCCACATCCATTTTTCTGTGTGTGAGCTGCAGTGAACACAATCTTTTTGGGCTGCAGTGAACACAATCTTTTTGGTGTGCAGTGAACACAATCTTTGTGGGGTGCAGTGAACAAAATCCTTTGTGGGGTGCAGTGAACACAATCTTTTTGGGGTGCAGTGAACAAAATCCTTTTTGGGGTGCAGTGAACAACATCCTTTTTGGGGTGCAGTGAACACAATCTTTTTGGGGTGCAGTGAACAAAATCCTTTGTGGGGTGCAGTGAACACAATCTTTTTGGGGTGCAGTGAACACAATCTTTTTGGGGTGGAGTGAACAACATCCTTTTTGGGGTGCAGTGAACAAAATCATTTTTGGGGTGCAGTGAACACAATCTTTTTGGGGTGCAGTGAACACAATCTTTGTGGGGTGCAGTGAACACAATCTTTTTGGGGTGGAGTGAACAACATCCTTTTTGGGGTGCAGTGAACAACATCCTTTTTGGGGTGCAGTGAACACAATCTTTTTGGGGTGCAGTGAACACAATCTTTGTGGGGTACAGTGAACAGAATCTTTGTGGGGTGCAGTGAACACAATCTTTGGGGGGTACAGTGAACACAATCTTTTTGGGGTGCAGTGAACACAATCTTTGTGGGGTGCAGTGAACACAATCTTTTTGGGGTGGAGTGAACAAAATCATTTTTGGGGTGCAGTGAACAACATCCTTTTTGGGGTGCAGTGATCAAAATCCTTTTTGGGGTGCAGTGAACACAATCTTTTTGGGGTGCAGTGAACAAAATCCTTTGTGGGGTGCAGTGAACAGAATCTTTGTGGGGTGCAGTGAACACAATCTTTGGGGGGGTACAGTGAACACAATCTTTTTGGGGTGCAGTGAACACAATCTTTGTGGGGTACAGTGAACAGAATCTTTGTGGGGTGCAGTGAACACAATCTTTGGGGGGTACAGTGAACACAATCTTTTTGGGGTGCAGTGAACACAATCTTTGGGGGGTACAGTGAACACAATCTTTTTGGGGTGCAGTGAACACAATCTTTGTGGGGTGCAGTGAACACAATCTTTGGGGGGGTACAGTGAACACAATCTTTTTGGGGTGCAGTGAACAACATCCTTTTAGGGTGCAGTGAACACAATCTTTGTGGGGTGCAGTGAACAACATCCTTTTAGGGTGCAGTGAACACAATCTTTGTGGGGTACAGTGAACAGAATCTTTGTGGGGTGCAGTGAACACAATCTTTGGGGGGTACAGTGAACACAATCTTTGTGAGGTGCAGTGAACACAATCTTTGTGGGGTGCAGTGAACACAATCATTGTGGGGTGCAGTGAACTCAATCTTTGTGGGGTACAGTGAACACAATCTCATACTTCTGAAGATTTGAGGGTGCTGCCTGTTCCATACTCCCCCTACTCCTCATCTAGCCTTTTAGGGGTACAAACAATAGTAATTGGGGCCTAGTGTGGTTGTGTACGTGTGATATACATACACTTTTTTTGGATCATATTTTCTATTCCGCTATTTAATCAAAAACCTTTGGGGATCAGTTAAATTGGGGGATAGTCTGTGTTGGTACGTGTGAGAGAGATCCACCTTTCCAAGTTGTTGGGGTTCATCTCATACTTCTGAAGGTTTGAGGGTGCTGCCTGTTCCATACTCCCCCTACTCCTAGCCTTTTAGGGGTACAAACAATAGTAATTGGGGCCTAGTGTGGTTGTGTACGTGTGATATACATACACTTTTTTTGGATCATATTTTCTATTCCGCTATTTAATCAAAAACCTTTGGGGATCAGTTAAATTGGGGGATAGTCTGTGTTGGTACGTGTGAGAGAGATCCACCTTTCCAAGTTGTTGGGGTTCATCTCATACTTCTGAAGGTTTGAGGGTGCTGCCTGTTCCATACCCCCCCTACTCCTCATCTAGCCTTTTAGGGGTACAAACAATAGTAATTGGGGCCTAGTGTGGTTGTGTACGTGTGATATACATACACTTTTTTTGGATCATATTTTCTATTCCGCTATTTAATCAAAAACCTTTGGGGATCAGTTAAATTGGGGGATAGTCTGTGTTGGTACGTGTGAGAGAGATCCACCTTTCCAAGTTGTTGGGGTTCATCTCATACTTCTGAAGGTTTGAGGGTGCTGCCTGTTCCATACTCCCCCTACTCCTCATCTAGCCTTTTAGGGGTACAAACAATAGTAATTGGGGCCTAGTGTGGTTGTGTACGTGTGATATACATACACTTTTTTTGGATCATATTTTCTATTCCGCTATTTAATCAAAAACCTTTGGGGATCAGTTAAATTGGGGGATAGTCTGTGTTGGTACGTGTGAGAGAGATCCACCTTTCCAAGTTGTTGGGGTTCATCTCATACTTCTGAAGGTTTGAGGGTGCTGCCTGTTCCATACTCCCCCTACTCCTCATCTAGCCTTTTAGGGGTACAAACAATAGTAATTGGGGCCCAGTGTGGTTGTGTACGTGTGATATACATACACTTTTTTTGGATCATATTTTCTATTCCGCTATTTAATCAAAAACCTTTGGGGATCAGTTAAATTGGGGGATAGTCTGTGTTGGTACGTGTGAGAGAGATCCACCTTTCCAAGTTGTTGGGGTTCATCTCATACTTCTGAAGGTTTGAGGGTGCTGCCTGTTCCATACTCCCCCTACTCCTCATCTAGCCTTTTAGGGGTACAAACAATAGTAATTGGGGCCTAGTGTGGTTGTGTACGTGTGATATACATACACTTTTTTTGGATCATATTTTCTATTCCGCTATTTAATCAAAAACCTTTGGGGATCAGTTAAATTGGGGGATAGTCTGTGTTGGTACGTGTGAGAGAGATCCACCTTTCCAAGTTGTTGGGGTTCATCTCATACTTCTGAAGGTTTGAGGGTGCTGCCTGTTCCATACTCCCCCTACTCCTCATCTAGCCTTTTAGGGGTACAAACAATAGTAATTGGGGCCCAGTGTGGTTGTGTACGTGTGATATACATACACTTTTTTTGGATCATATTTTCTATTCCGCTATTTAATCAAAAACCTTTGGGGATCAGTTAAATTGGGGGATAGTCTGTGTTGGTACGTGTGAGAGAGATCCACCTTTCCAAGTTGTTGGGGTTCATCTCATACTTCTGAAGGTTTGAGGGTGCTGCCTGTTCCATACCCCCCCTACTCCTCATCTAGCCTTTTAGGGGTACAAACAATAGTAATTGGGGCCTAGTGTGGTTGTGTACGTGTGATATACATACACTTTTTTTGGATCATATTTTCTATTCCGCTATTTAATCAAAAACCTTTGGGGATCAGTTAAATTGGGGGATAGTCTGTGTTGGTACGTGTGAGAGAGATCCACCTTTCCAAGTTGTTGGGGTTCATCTCATACTTCTGAAGGTTTGAGGGTGCTGCCTGTTCCATACCCCCCCTACTCCTCATCTAGCCTTTTAGGGGTACAAACAATAGTAATTGGGGCCCAGTGTGGTTGTGTACGTGTGATATACATACACTTTTTTTGGATCATATTTTCTATTCCGCTATTTAATCAAAAACCTTTGGGGATCAGTTAAATTGGGGGATAGTCTGTGTTGGTACGTGTGAGAGAGATCCACCTTTCCAAGTTGTTGGGGTTCATCTCATACTTCTGAAGGTTTGAGGGTGCTGCCTGTTCCATACTCCCCCTACTCCTAGCCTTTTAGGGGTACAAACAATAGTAATTGGGGCCTAGTGTGGTTGTGTACGTGTGATATACATACACTTTTTTTGGATCATATTTTCTATTCCGCTATTTAATCAAAAACCTTTGGGGATCAGTTAAATTGGGGGATAGTCTGTGTTGGTACGTGTGAGAGAGATCCACCTTTCCAAGTTGTTGGGGTTCATCTCATACTTCTGAAGGTTTGAGGGTGCTGCCTGTTCCATACCCCCCCTACTCCTCATCTAGCCTTTTAGGGGTACAAACAATAGTAATTGGGGCCTAGTGTGGTTGTGTACGTGTGATATACATACACTTTTTTTGGATCATATTTTCTATTCCGCTATTTAATCAAAAACCTTTGGGGATCAGTTAAATTGGGGGATAGTCTGTGTTGGTACGTGTGAGAGAGATCCACCTTTCCAAGTTTTTGGGGTTCATCTCATACTTCTGAAGATTTGAGGGTGCTGCCTGTTCCATACCCCCCCTACTCCTCATCTAGCCTTTTAGGGGTACAAACAATAGTAATTGGGGCCTAGTGTGGTTGTGTACGTGTGATATACATACACTTTTTTTGGATCATATTTTCTATTCCGCTATTTAATCAAAAACCTTTGGGGATCAGTTAAATTGGGGGATAGTCTGTGTTGGTACGTGTGAGAGAGATCCACCTTTCCAAGTTGTTGGGGTTCATCTCATACTTCTGAAGGTTTGAGGGTGCTGCCTGTTCCATACTCCCCCTACTCCTAGCCTTTTAGGGGTACAAACAATAGTAATTGGGGCCTAGTGTGGTTGTGTACGTGTGATATACATACACTTTTTTTGGATCATATTTTCTATTCCGCTATTTAATCAAAAACCTTTGGGGATCAGTTAAATTGGGGGATAGTCTGTGTTGGTACGTGTGAGAGAGATCCACCTTTCCAAGTTGTTGGGGTTCATCTCATACTTCTGAAGGTTTGAGGGTGCTGCCTGTTCCATACCCCCCCTACTCCTCATCTAGCCTTTTAGGGGTACAAACAATAGTAATTGGGGCCTAGTGTGGTTGTGTACGTGTGATATACATACACTTTTTTTGGATCATATTTTCTATTCCGCTATTTAATCAAAAACCTTTGGGGATCAGTTAAATTGGGGGATAGTCTGTGTTGGTACGTGTGAGAGAGATCCACCTTTCCAAGTTGTTGGGGTTCATCTCATACTTCTGAAGGTTTGAGGGTGCTGCCTGTTCCATACTCCCCCTACTCCTCATCTAGCCTTTTAGGGGTACAAACAATAGTAATTGGGGCCCAGTGTGGTTGTGTACGTGTGATATACATACACTTTTTTTGGATCATATTTTCTATTCCGCTATTTAATTTAACTGGGCCTCCATGCGAGACCTGTGTGCCTTGTTGCGCTGTTTTGAGTACTCCACCAACATGGCCAGTGGCAATGACGCCGTTCTCAGCTTAACTATCCCACTTCTATGCCTCCTTGAAAAAACAATTCGGGCGATGATGGAAGAGGATGTGGCACAGGATGAGGAGGAGGAGGAGGATGAAGAGGTAACATTTCCAAGGCTTTCAGGGCAGTCATTCGCAAGGGGCTCCGAGGGTGGGTTCCTGCACACGCAAACGCCAGGGACGCAATTGTCCAGCAGGGGCACAGTTCTGGAGGATGAGGAGGATGAGGAGGAGGAGGAGCTGGAGGAGGAGATGGAACCATGTTCACAGCAGGGTGGCACCCAGGCCAGCTCATGGCCATCACTGGTGCGTGGCTGGGGGGATACAGAGGACACGGACGATACACCTCCCACAGAGGACAGCCTTTCGTTGCCTCTGGGCAGCCTGGCACACATGAGCGATTACATGCTGCAGTGTCTCCACAACGACCGCCGAGTTGCCCACATTCTAACTTGTGCTGATTACTGGGTGGCCACGCTGCTGGATCCCCGTTACAAGGACAACGTACCGTCCTTAATTCACTCACTGGAGCGCGATCGCAAGATGCGTGAGTACAAGCGCACGCTGGTAGACGCCATGCTGCTGGCATTCCCATCTGACAGCGGGGCCACAGTGGAAGCACAAGGCAGAGGAGGAGGAGGAGGAGGTCGCCAACGCAACCAGGGCACCGCCAGCACCTCAGAAGGCAGGGTTAGCATGGCCGAAATGTGGAAAAGCTTTGTCAGCACGCCACAACAAACAGCAGCACCAGCAGCTCAGATGGAACGTCTTAGCAGGAGGCAGCATTTTACCAACATGGTGGAGCAGTATGTGTGCACACGCCTACATGTAGTGAATGACGGGTCTGCCCCCTTCAACTTCTGGGTCTCCAAATTGGGCACATGGCCTGAGCTTGCCCTTTACGCCTTGGAGGTGCTGGCGTGCCCTGCAGCCAGTGTATTATCTGAACGGGTATTTAGCACGGCTGGGGGCGTTATAACAGACAAGCGCAGCCGCCTGTCCAGAGACAATGTGGACAAGCTCACGTTCATTAAAATGAACCAGGCATGGATCCCACGGGACTTTTCCGTACCTTATGCAGAATAGCAATGGATACCGACCTTACCCACCCATTGTTCCATTTTTGCTCTTTCTCACTCTTTTGGGGTGTACCCTCATTTAAAATTTTTGAAAAGAAGCAGTGTTGGCTACCTCGTCCTCCTCCTCAGGGCCAGATTAATGTAGGGGCTATTGGAGCTGCAGCTCCAGGCCCCTACCTTTTATATAGGCCCCGGGTTGGCCATATTCACTGTTACCGCTCTTCTGTCACTTGTAAACACAGAAGTCTGGCTTCTATGCTCGCTTCCCCAGGCAGCACCCTCAGAACCTCCCCACACAGCGTGAAGGCCGGACAAGGAGGGACAGTTGGCGATGCATGGATGTGTTTATGGGCTTCAGAGACAGCATCCCATGTTGAATTAGGCATGCATGGCTGCACCCTTCCTCCTCTGGGTGCATGGCAAGGCACGGCCCTTAAGGCCCTTCAAAATCCTCAGCACCAAGCCCATGATGCTGTTAATCCGGCCCTGGTCCTCCTCCACCGCCGCTTCCACCTACACCGCCCATAGGTGTGCGCAGCCTATTGCATTAAGGTGTGCACCCCAAAGTTGAAATACACATGCATGTGTTTGCCAGCAGGGAGAGTAATGTATCGGGGCCATGTACCTGTAGGCAAGGAGAAATAGAGCAGAGCAGGTCCCAGGGAGATCTTTCCCATCTCCTCACTGGCAATGCTATGTGCCCTAGGTGATTAGGGTGTGCCCAGGCACACCCAGCACACCCTGTGCGCACGCCTATGTCACCGCCACATCCACCACCACCTCAACCTCCCTCCTACTCCATATGGGCCTCGTCCTTCAGAGATGAAGAAGAACATTGTTTTATTTTTCTGTTTTTTTTTGTTGTTTTAAGTTATTTCCCTATCCACATTTGTTTGCAGAGCACTTGCCATGCTCTTAATTACGTTTTGCTGCCATTTGCAGCACTCTAGCCCTTTCCTTTGGTGTTTTAGAGCCATTTTAGTGCCTTAAAGTTCGGGTCCCCATTGACTTCAATGGGGTTCGGTGTCCGGGAAAAGTTCGGTAAAAGTCCGGGACACGGACCCGGACTTTTTTTTAAAGTTCGGCCGAACCCGTCGAACACGGACATCTAGGTGTCCGCTCAACCCTACCTGTGACCACTTTCCAAACTAACAGGAGGAGAGACAGTCGTCACCCTCCTCCTGGGATATGGCTTCCCACCCAAAGGCCCTTGGCTTTTATGACCAATCCCAGGATGCATCACTGTTGTGCCCTCCCACTGGGACAGCCACAAAAGCCTGCGTGTCACTAGCTGGGTTTCCTCCACTGTCCAACAGGCTCCCCTATTGGATACAGTGAGGACACTCCCTCAGCCCAGATAAATCACACATGGACACATGCAACAGGCCAAACTATCAAGCAGGCATAGCAAACACTATGCTTTCCCTAGCACCTATCTAGGAGGGTGCAACATCCGTATTATGCAAGCATGGTCCACTGTTGTCACCTTCAGGACACCGGTCCCAAGAAATGTCATGCAGCCATCAATGGAGTGCATGCAGACAGAAAATGGCTGCTAGAATTTAACAGTTTTGTCGTTTCCTACTTTATTTACACAGTTGGCTAAGTACCTTTTACCAGGCATAATTGAGAAGTAAAGGATGAACCTGGAGGGAAGCTGTCAGTGCTGGTCCAATCAGCTTCAGCTGGAGATGGAGATGCTGGTGAGGGGAGGGGGATAGGCAATCAAAGAGAGGTCATAACCAAAAGTTGTTGTGCTGTATCTATAAATAGATGTGAAACAACATGAGAACCCCAATATAATAAGAGGTCCACCAAGCTCATTATATGCCAGAGGGTTTTCTTAAAAAACCCTATGCAGCGTTCTGGAACCATTCAAGTGTGCAGCATGGTCCTGCTCTGCCCCCTCTATCTCCTGATTGGCTAGCTGACTTTGATTGACAGCAGCAGCAGCTGCTGTTTTCAGCCAATCAGTAGGGAGAATCTTGGATGGCTGAGACACTGGTGGATATTGCTGGACAGAAAGGGACCACAGGTTAGTATTAGAGGGGCTGAGGGGGGGCTTCTGCACACAGAAGGTTTTTACTAGGGGTTAGCTTTATTATCTTTACTAACTTTATTAGAGATGCAGGAGTTAAATGTGTCCCTAGGGGCGTGCTTCTAACTGTAAAGGGGTGTGGCTTTTCATGTAACCACAGAGACATACGATCCTACATAGCAGGATCGTATGATCTCTGCAGTTACACCAGGGAGAATGACAGCCACCTGCCTTTCTCCCTCTCTAGCGGGAGATCGCGAGTGACCAAGGACATCGGTGCCGCTGGGCACTCGCGCTGGAATGTCTGTGAACAAGCGGGGGTGGGAGCGCGCCTCCGGCGCACGTGCGCTCGCCCCCTAGAGGCTCGCAGGCGAGCGACGTGCCTGTGCGGGGCTGACTGCCGCCGTAAATAGCCGTGCGGCGGTCAGCAAGTGGTTAAAGATACAGTGCAACGATTTTTGGTTTATGACCCATATCTGTATCTAGATATTTTTGAGTGTTGCTGTACAAATAATTTGTTTGATATTTCTGTTTTATTTTGCAGGCAGCACAGTTGTTCACATTCAGGAATCAAGGAGAGGTGCAGGACTATGGGACTAATCACATGCCTGCTTATGGGATATAGCACTCTGGTAATCCCGTGAAGGTATGAGCTGCACCTTGAATTGGCTCTCATCCTTGTGGTGCCCAGGGACTTTTCCATATGCTATGGCTCACCCCTTCTCATGAGTTCATCCCTTTGGAGACATGTTGCCTGGACTTAGAAGCACTCCACAGTCCTCTGATTCTTTGCAACCAAAGTTTGTGCCATTACCTGGGACCAGGTTGAATGAAGTTCATTGATTTTTCAAGTCAAGCATTCAAAAATGTTTTTCTGAATTTAGACTCTTCCTCCTCCTAGCCTCTGTTGGGAATGTCTCCTGGTAATAAAACGTGTGTGAGAGTGGGCTACTATGGGGCTTACTACTGTAAGGCCTGTAGTAGGAATGTGGAGTGCTTCTAAGGCCAAGCAACGTATCTCCAAAGGGATGAACTCATGAGAAGGGGTGAGCCATAGCATAGGGAAAAGTCCCTGGCCACCACAAGGAACCCCAGGCCCAGAAGGTCTAAACTTTCTTAAGGAACTTGCTCTCATGTCCAGACATGAATAAGTTGAGGGGTAAATATGGTGACCATGCAGTTCAGCATGGGGAAAACAATAGGTACACAACACATGTAATCGTTAAGAAAGAATTTAAACTAAAACCAAAACATGTTTCCTTTCTCTGCTCTCTGTTTACATACGTACTGATATTATCTGGTCTCCTCTCTGGAGTTCCCCGCTGAGGTCTGCTGGTCCTCCTGCTAGAATGAAGGAGATAAAGATTCCTTCCCCATCTTCTCCTCCAACAATGTTAAAGCCCAGCCCTGTGGAGCCTTTGTGCAATATGACTTTACGAGCTTCCCTGTTAAAAAAAAATACATATATATTTTTCTATTTACCTTATATTTATGGAACATTCATTTCCACACATTTACATAGTCCTGGAAATACACAGAGCATTACACAGTGTATATTGTCCTACTGGCATCGGTCTATATCATGAAAAAAGAATACAATCTAATACCGTTATAGTAAAATACAGTACTGCAAACAGAAGATCGTTATATTTTTTTGGTTTCACCACAAGCACAACATTTAGGCCAGTTTCTTCTCAACCTGGGTGCCGGGGCACCATGTGGTGCCATTTGTAATTACCCCAGATGCTGCAAGCACCTGAGCCAATCTGCCCTGGAACAGAGATGGAGGAAATAACTCTGTAATGGGTGGAACTATGTGGTGACAGGGCACTCTGATACAATGGGGAGACACTGATGTGAGGAAGGGGGGGGGGCTCTGTGGTGACTGGATATTCTGATGTGCTGGGGGGATCCTGATGTGAAGAAGAGATTCTGGTGTGAAAGTTGGGAAGGGAACACTGATGTGATGGGGGTGGGGGACTTCTGATGTGATGGGGGGATTCTGATGTAAGGAAAGGACTATGATGTGAAAGGTGGGAAGAGAACACCGATGTGATGGGGGGACTTCTGATGTGAAGGGGGCTTCTGATGTGATGGGGGGATTCTGATGTGAAGGCAGGACTCTGATGTGAAAGGTGGGAAGGAGACACTGATGTGATGGGGGACTTCTGATGTAAAAGGGGCTTCTGATGTGATGGGGGAACATCTGATGTGATGGGGGATCTCTGATGTGTTGGGGGAAACGCTGATGTGGTGAAGGCTTCTGATGGGATGGGGGGCTCTGATGTGAAGGGGGACCTCTTAAGTGATGGTGAACCTCTGATGTAATAGGGGAAACTCTAATGTGATGGAGGTCTTTTGATGTGGAGAGGGGCCTCTGATGTGATGGGGGTCCTCTGATGTAAAGGGGGGATCTCTGATGTAATGGGGGAACCTCTGATGTGTTGGGGGGACCTCTAATGTGAAGTGGGGACCTTTGATGTGATGGTGGGACCTTTGATGTGATGGGGGAACCTCTGATGTGATGGGGGGACCTCTAATGTGAAGGGGGATCTCTAATGTGATGGGGGGCACTCATTTGAAGGGGGGACCTCTAATGTGATGGTGGGACCTCTAATGTGAAGGGGTGGACCTCTAATGTGAAGGGGTGGACCTCTAATGGGAAGGGTGTTTCTGAATTAAAGTTAATGTAATCAAAGTGGTTGTGTGCATTGTCCCAGGCTAGGGTTTTCCATTGATAAATAAAGCCAGTCATAGACAGTTCGGATCTTGGCTTGTTCAGCAGGGTCCGGCCGAGATTTGATTCATGTATGGGCAGGCAGGATCGATCAACCTGGGTACACCCACCCTTGGGTTTTACATGCGATTATTGCTAGCCAATTAAAAGGTGGAGGGAAAGTTTGGATTATGCACTACTGGACCTATCAGGTTTTTGCGCTGATCTTTATTGGACTGTGCATGTTGTTCTATTGATGCTCATTAATCTCTTTACACTGACAGTACGCATATATGTGACCCCCAGGGACGGGACAAGGATGGGTGGTTGCACTGGGCAGGATGGGTGGTTGCACTGGGAGCAATGGTTTATTGCAGGGATGGGGGGGCGCCTTGACCCTAAATCTAAGGGAAGGGGGGGCGCAGTTTGGCATCCTTGCCCTGGGCGCTGGGTGACCTTGTCCCGGCACTGGCGACCCCACTGGACTGGGCTTTTTCCCCCGAGGACGCATATATGCGTATCTGCCTTTGTGCTGGGAGCGTGCCGCACACTGCTCCCCCAGCACAGGGAGGGGGGTCTAAGCGGTAACCCTGGATCCCGTACTAAGGACCGATACCTGAAACTCCTGGTTCCGGGTCACCTGATCGCTGTGATAGCCTCTGATTGGCTACCACAGTGATCAGTCACTGTGAAGCTGGCCCCTGTGTTTCTCTCTCTGTGAATGGAGAGGAAAGATGCATTGTATCTCTCTCTCTCTCCTTGCAGAAAAAAAAAAAAAAGGGTGTATAAAAATAAATAAATAAAAAATGAACAAAAAATAACTAGATCAAGGTTTGATTTAGCTCAGTGCCAGAGTTAATTTTCAATCAAATAAGGATCAAATGTCAAGGTCAGTATATTTTGGGCAAGGTTATTTTTATAAAAATAATTTGTTAAATTAGCATCATTGTCATTTAGCATCAATGTCGGCGTATTTTAGTTAGGATTAAAAAAAAAAAAAGCAAAATACTCACTATTGTTTCTGGGCTGTACTACGGGTACATACAACTAACATACACATACAGAAAGTATTCGGCCCCCTTGAACTTTGCGACCTTTTGCCACATTTCAGGATTCAAACATAAAGATATAAAACTGTAATTTTTTGTGAAGAAAGAACAACAAGTGGGACACAATCATGAAGTGATTGACCTAAATGACTAATGATGATAAATAGAATCCACCGGTGTGTAATCAAGTCTCCGTATAAATTCACCTGCACTGTGATAGTCTCAGAGGTCCGTTTAAAGTGCAGAGAGCATCATGAAGAACAAGGAACACACCAGGCAGGTCCGAGATACTGTTGTGGAGAACTTTAAAGCCAGATTTGGATACAAAAAGATTTCCCAAGCTATAAACATCCCAAGGAGCACTGTGCAAGCGATAATATTGAAATGGAAGGAGTATCAGACCACTGCAAATCTACGTCCCTCTAAACTTTCAGCTCATACAAGGAGAAGACTGATCAGAGATGCAGCCAAGAGGCCCATGATCACTCTGGATGAACTGCAGAGATCTACAGCTGAGGTGGGAGACTCTGTCCATAGGACAACAATCAGTCGTATACTGCACAAATCTGGCCTTTATGGAAGAGTGGCAAGAAGAAAGCCATTTCTTAAAGATATCCATAAAAAGTGTCGTTTAAAGTTTGCCACAAGCCACCTGGGAGACACACCAAACATGTGGAAGAAGGTGCTCTGGTCAGATGAAACCAAAATCAAACTTTTTGGCAACAATGCAAAACGTTATGTTTGGCGTAAAAGCAACACAGCTCATCACCCTGAACACACCATCCCCACTGTCAAACATGGTGGTGGCAGCATCATGGTTTGGGCCTGCTTTTCTTCAGCAGGGACAGGGAAGATGGTTAAAATTGATGAGAAGATGGATGGAGCCAAATACAGGACCATTCTGGAAGAAAACCTGATGGAGTCTGCAAAAGACCTGAGACTGGGACGGAGATTTGTCTTCCAACAAGACAATGATCCAAAACATAAAGCAAAATCTACAATGGAATGGTTCACAAATAAACATATCCAGGTGTTAGAATGGCCAAGTCAAAGTCCAGACCTGAATCCATTCGAGAATCTGGGGAAAGAACTGAAAACTGCTGTTCACAAACGCTCTCCATCCAACCTCACTGAGCTCGAGCTGTTTTGCAAGGAGGAATGGGCAAAAATGTCAGTCTCTCGATGTGCAAAACTGATAGAGACATACCCCAAGCGACTTACAGCTGTAATCACAGCAAAAGGTGGCGCTACAAAGTATTAACTTAAGGGGGCTGAATAATTTTGCACGCCCAATTTTTCAGTTTTTTATTTGTTAAAAAAGTTTGAAATATCCAATAAATTTCGTTCCACTTCATGATTGTGTCCCACTTGTTGTTTCTTCACAAAAAAATTACAGTTTTATATCTTTATGTTTGAAGCCTGAAATGTGGCAAAAGGTCGCAAAGTTCAAGGGGGCCGAATACTTTCGCAAGGCACTGTATGTGGTATCGCTGCAGTCGTCCAGAGCAGAATTTATTCCAGGTTGTTTTATGGCTTTAGGTTATGGTAGTAACAAGAAATATACAACTACATTTAAACAAAATAATTGTTTTACTATTTTGGGCCAGTTTCTTTTTGACAATAATAAAACAAAAAATAAAATCAGGAGCTATCCATTACCATTTACCACCAAATGAAAGCTCAATTTGTCCTGAAAAAACAAACAAAAACAAAAACGTGGTATAATCTACCTGGATGCACTAAGTAGTTATGCCAATATGTACAGTTTTACTAACACATGTCAAAATTGCAAAATTGTGCTTAGGCATTTAGATTTGTTTTACCCTTATGCGTGAAGGGGTTAATTTTGCGTTGTAATTTAAAGTGATGTATATTTGTCCGTGCTGTATATTTTTGTTATATGTTTAAAGAATAGCAATAAAAACCCGACAGTTGTTCTAATCCATCTCCATTCTATTTAAAACTAAAACAAAAAAATATGTTTTGCCTTCAGCTATACTATAATATACAGGTGCACTTTATAAAATTAGAATATTATCAAAAAGTAAAATAATTTCAGTATTTTGCATTTAATATGGAAATCAAGATCCCAGAGTCTGGAGGAAGAGTGGAGAGGCACAGAATCCAAGTTGTATGAGGTCCAGTGTGAAGTTTCCACAGTCAGTGATGATTTGGGGAGCCATGTCATCTGCTGGCGTTTGTCCACTGTATTTTATCAAGTCCAAAGTCAGCTCAGCCCTCTACCAGGAAATTCTAGAACACATCATGCTTTCCTTTGCTGACCAGCTTTATGGAGATGCTAATTTAATTTTCCAGCAGGACTTGGCACCGCCCACACTGCCAAAACTACCAATACCTGGTCACATGATCATGGTATCACTGTGCTTGATTGGCCAGCAAACTCGCCTGACCTAAACCCCATAGAGAATCTGTGGGGTATTGTCAAGAGGAAGATGAGATAACAGACCCAACAATGCAAACAAGCTGAAGGCCGCTATCAAAGCAACCTGGGCTTCCATAACACCTCAGCAGTGCCACAGGCTGATCACCTCAATGCCACGCCGCATTGATGCAGTAATTCATGCAAAAGGAGCCCCGACCAAGTATTGAGTGCATACTATACTGTACATGGACATACTTTTCAGTAAGCCAACATTTCTGTATTAAAAATCCTTTTTTTTTTTTTTGGTCTTATGTAATATTCTAATTTTCTGAGATACTGAATTTGGGGTTTTCACTACCTGTAAGCCATAATTATCAAAATTAAAAGAAAGAAATGCTTGAAATATATCACTCTGTGTGTAACACATCTATATATAATATATGAGTTTCACTTTTTGAATTAAAGTACTGAAATAAATTACCTTTTTGATGATATTCTAATTTTATGAGATGCATCTGTATGTACTATAAAAATCTATCTGTTTGCCATTCTCTAGCAGACAAGGCATAAAAGACTACTGCACTCTGGGCTTTGGAACTAATTGAGGAGAGAGTAAAAGTCTTTGTACTGCAGAAGAGGAGTAGAGACAGTGTGAATATCTTTTATGGCCACTAGGTGGCAGTGTAATCTCCAGGTTAAAAATGTGACGCCATTATATCTATTTATTTCTTATCTTTTTTATTTATTTTTTCTAAATAAATTAAAAATTCAGAAGTCAAATTCTATTTGCAGATTTTGTGGGGGTGTTGTTTTTCATTTCAGAGAACTGAAAGTGCTTAGAAAACAGATAAAGAAAGAAAAAAAAAGACAGACAAGAAAGAGGGTGAATAGAAGGAGGGAGGAGAAATAGAGGAATGCGAGGTCTAGTAAAATTAAACTAAGTAATAAGCTTTGGGTGAAAAAAAGCTGAATTAAAGTGGTGCTAAACCCAAAAATAAACATTTAATATATTGCAGCTTACATAAAATGATAATAAACCCAAATGCAAACATTTATTATATTGCTAGTTCTTAGATGTGGTTTATTATATTGCTAGTTCTTAGATGTGGTTCGTTTTCTTTTTTTAGGCTTTATTTTATTTTCAGCTGGGGATCCAGCCAGTAGGTCTGTTGTTCTTCAAAAGAACGCGCTTTCTTTCAGATGTAGCAGTTAAAATTTTGATACAAACAATTTATCACTTACAGGGGATGCTTACAATGATCAGCTTTTATTTATTCATGTAAACTCTTTATCCCAAAAGGAGAAAAAAAAAAGTGTTTCAGTAAATTGGCAGTGCTAAAAAAAAATAAAAAAAAAATGTAAATCAATAATTCTTTATACCAGAAATATTTTGCATTTGTGAAACTTGAAGTGTATTTTGATATTTGGACACTAGAGGGAGACAGAATACGTGTAATATCTCCAGTCATCCCTTTTTTGAGTCAGCTAATGCCATCCCATTATATGCAGTGCTGTGTTTACTCACTGCGGTGTTTGCTGTGTGTTGAATGCGTCACATTTGCATTTGAGCTTCTTTGGGTTACATTTGATAATGGTACAGGCTAAAAACCTGAATAGTAACACAATTTTCTCTGCCAGACATTATAGACAGTAAACACAAAAACAAGTGAATACCTATAAATGTTGCATTCTCTTTTCCAGATTTTTGTATTGTGCTGTTTTTTTGTTTTTTTTTAATAGCTATTTGCAATAAAAACACAATTTGAATTAGGCTAACTTTGTATCGATTAACCATAATATTATGACCAATGACAGTTAAAGTGAAGAAGATAGTTATCTCATTACAATGGTATCTGAAAGTGGGTGGAATATATTGTGCAGTAAGTGAACATGTTGTCCCTGAAGTGGATGTGAAAAAATGGGTAAGCGCAAGGATTTGAGTGACTTTGACCAGGGCTAAATTGTAATGGCTAGATGACTGGGTTGGAGCAACTCCAAAACTACAGCTTTTGTTCCCGGTCTGCAGTGGTCAAGATCGACCAAATGTGGTCTAAGGAAGGGAAAAACTGCAGCTATTTTGGGATGTTCTCGGTCTGCAGTGGTCAGGA
The DNA here is from genome assembly GCF_965119305.1 of Pelophylax lessonae. Classification (NCBI taxonomy): domain Eukaryota; kingdom Metazoa; phylum Chordata; class Amphibia; order Anura; family Ranidae; genus Pelophylax; species Pelophylax lessonae. The sequence goes on along the minus strand of NC_138769.1, from coordinate 708,524,967 downwards.
CTGACCAAATGTGGTCCAAGGAAGGGAAAAACTGCAGCTCTTGTGGGATGTTCTCGGTCTGCGGTGGTCGGGACTGAGTAAATGTGGTCTAATTAAGGGAAAACACTGCAGCTCTTTTGGGATGTTCCCAGTCTGCAGTAGTCAGGACTGACCAAATGTGCTCTAAGGAAGGGAAAAACTGCATCTGTTTTGGGATGTTCCTTGTTTGCAGTGGTCAGGACTGACCAAATGTGGTCAAAGAAAGGGAAAATCTGCAGCTCTTTTGGGAGGTTCATGGTCTGCAGTGGTCAGGACCGAACAAATGTGGTCTAAGGCAGGGAAAAACTGCAGCTCTTGTGGGATGTTCCCGGTCTGCAGTGGTCAGGACCGACCAAATGTGGTCCAAGAAAGGTAAAAACTGCAGCTCTTGTAGGACGTTCCCTGTCTGCAGTGATCAGGACCAACCAAATGTGATCCAAGGAAGGGAAAAACCGCAGCTCTTTTGGGATGTTCCCGGTCTACAGTGGTCAGGATCGAGGAAATGTGATCCAAGGAAGGGAAAAACTGCAGCTCTTTTGGGATTTTCCCGGTCTACAGTGGTAACGGACCGCCTAAATGTGGTCCAAGGAAGGTAAAAACCGCAGCTCTTGTAGGATGTTCCCGGTCTGCAGTGGTCAGGACCAAATGCGGTCCAAGGAAGGAAAATCTGTAACAGGGTCATGGGCGGCCAAGGCTCATTGATGCATGTGGGGAGCAAAGGCTGTCTTATGTTGTCCAATAGAATAGAAGAACTACTGGAGCTAAAATTCCTGAAAAAGTGAATGCTAGTTCTGATATAAAGGTGTCAGAACACACAGTGCATCGCAGTTTGTTGTGTATGAGGCTGTGTAGCCACAGACTGGTAAGGGTACTCATGCTGACCCAAAAGCGCCCACAATAGGCATGTGAGCATCACAACTGGACCACGGAGCAATGGAAGAAGGAGGCCTGATCTGATGAGTTCAAGATTGGTTTGAGGAACACAACAACGAGTTTGAGGTGTTGACCTGGCACCCAAATTCTCCAGATCTCAATCCAATTGAGCATCTGTGGGATGTGCTGGCGAAAAAAATCTGATCCATGGAGGCTCCACCTCGCAACTTACAGGATTTAAGCGATCAACTACTGATGGATGATGCCACATACCACAGCTTACCTTTGGAGGTCTAGTGGAGTTCATGCCTCAACAGGTTATGGTGGTGGGTCGGTGTATATGTGTGGCAAGATTTCTGTGCCTCTGAAAATTGTATCTACGGTCGTATTACTTTGCGGAGACGTTTGACAAGTGGCAAGGGCGTATTTCACCTCCTCACTAGCTGTTTTAAGCCTGTAAATGATGCACCAGAACTGTTGAATGCAGTTGTGGGGATTTGTGGGGTGGCCCCATTTGCAGGTTTGGCTGTGGTACTGCCCTACGAACATGATGGGGATAATTTTTGTCATGACCAAGATGCTCTGCAGCTTAAGAACACCCTGTCTACTACCTTTGCAGCTTAAGGGGGGGGGGGGGGGGGTTTAGGGGAGAAAAAAACAAGACTCAACCGCACATTTTTACTGCCTCCCCCCAACTGTAAGGTTTAACGAGACCCGTATACTAGTTTTATATGGACACATTCAGTAGTGGTACACAACATATCTGATCTAAACCTACACTCACCGACCACGTTATTAGGTACACCTTGCTAGTACCGGGTTTGGACCCCCTTTTGCCTTCAGAACTGCCTTCATTCTTTGTGGCATAGATTCAACAAGGTGTTGGAAAGATTCCTCAGAGATTTTGCTGCATAGTTACATTATAGCATCACGAAGTTGCTGCAGATTTGTTGGCTGCACATCCATGATGTGAATCTCCCATTCGACCACATAACAAAGGTGCTCTATTGGATGAGATTTGGGGAGTGTGGAGGCCATTGGAGTACAGTGACCTCATTGTCATGGTGAAGAAACCAGTGGTGAGATGATTGGAGCTTTGTGACATGGTGCATTATCCTGCTGGAAGGAGCCATCAGAAGATGGGGACACTGTAGTCATAAAGGGATGGACATGGTCAGCAACAATACTCAGGTAGGCCGTGGGGCTTAAATGATGCTCAATTGGTACTAAGGGGCCCAAAGTGTGCCAAGAAAATATCCCCCACACCATTACATTAACACCACCATCCTGAACCATGGATACAAGGCAGGATGGATCCATGCTTTCATGTTGTTTATGCCAACTTCTGACCCTACCATCTGAATGTGGCAGCTGAAATCGAGACTCATCAGACCAGGCAACATTTTTCCAATCTTCTATTGTCCAATGTTGATGAGCCTGTGCCAATTGTAGCCTCAGTTTCCTGTTCTTAGCTGACAGGAGTGGCACCCAGTGTGGTCTTCTGCTGCTGTAGCTCATCTGCTTCAAGATTTCATGTGTTGTTCATTCAGAGATGGTATTCTGCATACCTTGGGAGTGTTTATTTGAGTTACTGTTGCCTTTCTATCATCTGGAATCAGTCTGCCAATTCTCCTCTGACCTCTGACATCAACAAGGCATTTTCCTCTACACAACTGCCGCTAACTGGATATTTTCTCTTTTTCGGACCATTCTCTGTAAACCCGAGAGATGATTGTGTGTGAAAATCCCAGTAGATCAGCAATTTTTTAAATACTTAGACCAGCCTGTCTGGCACCAAGGACCATGCCACGTTCAAAGTCACTTAAGTCCCCTTTCTTCCCCATTCTGATGCTCGGTTTGAACTTCAGCGAGTCATCTTCATCACGTCTAGATGCCTAATTGCATTGAGTTTCTGCCATGTGATTGGCTGATTAGAAATTTGTGTTACCAAGGAGTACCAGCCCCCATAAAGATAGCAAGCAAGGGAAAACGTTTGGTTTCCAGGACAGGAAATAAGATGGCTTATGTAGGAAAATGTGACTGAACCATTTAGAGCTGGTTCACACTACCACTACCAGAAAGTCGCCCCGTGACTTGAAGAGACTTGTTTAGAGACTTGTTTAGAGACTTGGAAGAGACTTGGAAGAGACTTGGAAGAGACTTGGAAGAGACTTGTGCACTACTTTGAAGAGACAGGCGACTTTGTCTGTGGGAAATGCCTGGCTAATCTCTTTCTTCTTCCTGGAAAGTCTGATAACAAGTCGTGTCAATTAAGATAAGGAGGCGACTCCCATTGAAGTCTATGGGACAGTCGGATCACAGGTCGCCTCAAAGTAGTACAGGACCCTTTTCTGAAGTCAGAGCAACTTCAGTAGTGACAATTAAGACGGCACTGATTGATTAACATTGCTTTTGTTATGTCAAGCTACCTGGGGCAACACAAGTTGCCTCACAAGTCGCGCTAGTGTGAATTGACTCTTAAATTGCAAGATGGCTTAGGCAGAGATGTTTGGAATTAAGACTGAGGGTTATGGTTACTCATGCATAATTTCCTATTTAAAATGTATTTTTGCTTGGAGTTGGGCTTTGAGTTAGCTGTGACTGCTCACATAGGGTGAGAGTATTAATTCCACCAACAGAGGCACTTGATGGAATCTTTTGACATTAAGAGGCTGACACTGAAAAATCCTGGGACCCCGAATTAGATGTTCTTAAAAGATCCCTTTGTACTTTGCGAGGGTGCTACTAGAGAAATGAAAGTCACCAGCCATTTTTTGTTATTGACATACGAAGCATTATATATTTTGCTATTTTTGGGTATCCTGTACTCCCAACTACCCCTTCACAAGTTACCGTGCAAATAAGCTAAAAAAAAAGACAAAAAAAACCTCATCATCACCATTAGTATTTCAGTGTTTTATCAGGTGCAGCTACAAGGTAGGTCTCCACTACGAACAGTAGGAGTTCCTGTCACAGTAGCTCCTGTGGAGCTAAGTGCTACACTTGACTACACGAAAATAAAATGCTACCTTCCATGTCAGCTGCCAATAGCAGGTACCAAGGGAGCACACTGACAAGTGATCCCATAGTGGGAAGTCATCTGTCAATTAGATAATGATCCCACTGGTGGAACCACAAGATGTCTGGGTGTACCTCTAGCCACTTGCCGACTGCCTAACGCCGATCTACGTCGGCAGTCAGCCCCTCACAGGCAAAGTGACGTAGGGCTACGTCACTAGCCTGTGAGGGTCTAGAGAGCGAGCGCGCGCCCCCGGAGGCGCGCTCCCGCTCCCGCGTGGTCACGGACCCCCCCGCGCGTGTGACCGGCGGACCCGATGTCCGCCGGTCACTCGGCGATCGGCGGGGGAGAGGGAGAATGTCAGGCAGCTTGTGTAAACAAGCCACCTGTCATTCTCCTTGCTGTTAGGATACTGATCACTCGGATCTAGTATGTAGATCCGTTGATCAGTGTCCATACAGCTCAAGCCCCAGCCAATCACAGTAGAAAGCACGCCCCTAGGGATACACACAGCCCCTCCCTCCCAAATAAAGTTAACCCCTTCACTACCAGTGTATTTTTACAGTAACAGTGCATATATATAGCACTGATTACTGTAGAAATGTCACTGGTAACCCCAAAAGTGTCAAAAATGTCAGTCAAGGGTCCGATCTGTCCGCCCCAATGTCGCAGTACCGCAAACAAAATCGCAGATCGCCGCCATTACACGTTAAAAAAAAAAACAACAAAAATGACAGAAATCTTTCCCTTTGTTAGTAAACGCGATAACTTTTGCGCAAACCAATCAAAATACGCTTTTTGCGATTTTTTTTACCAAACATAGGTAGCATAAAACAAATTGGCCGAAAAAGTAAAAAAATTTTGATTTTTACATTTTTTTTTTGGGGAATTTCATATAAAAAAATGTGAAAAATATTGCTATTTTTGCAAAATTGACGCTCTTTTTTTGTTTATAGCGCGTGATCAAAAAATCGCACAGGTGATCAAATACCACCAAAAGAAAGCTCTGTTTGTGGGAAAAAAAGGACGCCAAATTCGTTTAGGTACAGCGTCGCACGACCGCGCAATTGTCCGTTAAAGTCATGCAGTGCCGAATCGCAAAATACCCCCAGGTCGGAATGGGGGTAAAATCTTCCGGGGCTTAAGTGGCTAGACTGCCATAAAGTGTCCTCCATACACCCATGGAACACCTCAAAAATGGATGTAAACTGTGGGTTTATGACATGAAAATGCTCCCTTCCATGTCAGCTGCCAATAGCAGGTACCAAGGGGAGCACACTGACAAGTGATCCCATAGTGGGAAGTCATCTGTCAATTAGATAATGATCCCTAACTGGTGGTACCACAAGATGTCTGAGTGTACCTCTAGACTGACATAAAGTGTCCTCCATACACCTATGGAACACTTCAAAGATGGATGTAAACTGTGGGTTTATGACATGGGATGACATGAACCTCTGCCACAAAGAAATGGCCACAAAACAATGCAAGACTTCCCGCTATTAAAAGAAAGACTTGTGGCAATGGGTTGTGATCTTACAAGATTGGAGAAGGTGGTCTCAAGAATACCTAGAAGTGTTCACCTGGGTTTGGGGGACTTTTCAACTGCGCAGATGATGACTTAACACTCAAAAAGGTTATTGGCAGGCATCTTCCAGTGGTACTTCCTACGATGGGAGTTTGAAAGTTGTGGAAGCACCCTGACGTAGTTTAACCACTTTACCACCGGAGGATTTTGCTGTCTTACGTCCAGGCCACTTTTTGCGATTCGGCACTGTGCGAATTTAACTGACAATTGCGCGGTCATGCAACGCCATACCCAAACTAAATTTACGTCCTTTTTTTCCCACAAACAGAGCTTTCTTTTGGTGGTATTTGATCACCTGTGAGATTTTTACTTTTTACGCTATAAACAAAAAAATAGCAACAATTTTGAAAAAATAACAATATTTTTCACATTTTTTTATATGAAATTCCCCCCCCCCCAAAAAAAAATGTAAAAATCAAAATTTTTTATCATTTTAGGCCAATTTGTTTTCTGCTACATATTTTTGGTAAAAAAAATCGCAATACGCGTATTTTGATTGGTTTGCGCAAAAGTTATTGCGTTTACTAACTAAGGGAAAAGATTTCTGTCATTTTTGGTGTAATGGCGGCGATCTGCGATTTTTTTGTGGGACTGCGACATTGCGGCGGACAGATCAGTACCAGTGACATTACTACAGTAATCAGTGCTATAAATATGCACTGTTTCTGTAAAAATGACACTGGCAGGGAAGGGGTTAATTTTTATTGGTGATCAAAGGGTTAATGTATGCCTGGTGCTTACTAACGTGTGTGGGGGGAGGGGACTGAGTGACACAGGGACAGATCGCAGGTTCAGCTATGCTGAACCCTGCAATCTGACCCTGCCTGTCACTTAGGAGATCCGCCCGCTTTGTTTACACAAGCAGGCGGATCTCCACACTCGATTCCTCGACGATCACCGCCGCTCCTCCCCTGGCTCGACTCCCGCTGTGACTGACTACAGCGGGAGCGAGCCTCCGGCGGCGCGCGCGCGTCGCCGAGAGAGGGGAATGTCTGGCGACGTACGTCTACGTCGTCAGACGTTATCGAGCCACTTTGCCGCAGTAGAGGCTCAGTGAGAAGCGGTAAAGTGATTAAAAATCCATCATTGGTGTCAGGAAGTCTGATAGCTCCCACTCTGTTCTTGGACCATCAACAACTGCCTTGACACATTCCATTGTGATTGGGCTAAGGTGCCTTTGCTCCCTACGTGGATATAAGTGTTGGGGTCATTTGAAGTGAAGATGGGGTCATTAGAACATGACACTAGAACTGAAGAAGTGGCTTGGAGAAGCTATGAAATGTCTTTAACATTACAAAACTACTTTTAGCTAAAGGTTTTGATTAAAAAAATGTCAGTTGACGTTGATGAGGAGGGAAAGGAGAAACCAGGAAAGGCAAAATAAGCAGGTTAAACTTCAGCTTGGAATTTATAAAATAGAAATGGATGATTGTGTCTCATACCTGGAAATTTCAGACTCAGGAAGAAGGCCTCCATGGAAATGAGGATACGGAGATGTAAGTAGGAAGCTTTTGTCACATTCTATAGGGGAATATTGTCTCGGAGATGAAGGTTTGTCACCTAGTTTATTTACAGTGCTGTAAACCGGCTCTGGAGACCTGGAAGACAACAGACAAGAGAATGCCTTTAAAAAAGCAATTCAATACATACAGTATGTTCCAGTAGCTGTAATTAGATAATCAGCTGTTTTATGATACACGGGTAATCATTATTATATTCCAAATTAGAGCACAAATCTAGAACAAAATGAACAAATATTGAGAGAGTGAATCTCTGTGGCAGGGAAACCGACAGCAATAAACATTGAAAAGGGTTCTGATCACTCTGTCCAAAAAAATAAAATAAATAAACATTGTCTTTGAAATCAATTCAACAGAAAGTTATCATAAAGAGGGTGATGTTATAGTTCTGGTCCCTTCCAGGTCATTGTCACTACCTCTATTGTCTTTTTCCATATTTGCTGGCACCTTAGCTCTATCTCACTGGCAACCTGCTTGACATGCAATGCAGTATGGACACAAGGGATTTCAGGAGCACCATCAAATGTTTTTAGGACCAGGAGCCCCAGACATGTCCAACTAAGCAAATCCAGAAGACAGTCTAATTCATTATTTAATTAATTATTTGGAAAAGAGCCAGAATCTTGCACAGATCAGATAGCCATACTATCTCAGTCATGGTGATGGTGTTGGCTGTTCCACGCTTTATCAGAAAAGGTATCCTCCATCTAGTGAGAGCTTTTATACTTAAGTCAGTAGACCCCACCAAAGCAACATCCAGGTCCTTCACCACTCCATAGACCAGTGATGGCGAGCCTTGGCACCCCAGATGTTTTGGAACTACATTTCCCATGAGTGTCATGCATTCTGCAGTGTAGTTGAGCATCATGGAAAATGCAGTTCCAAAACATCTGGGGTGCCAAGGTTGCCATAGACCAAATCAATTTCCTCCGCAGTGGAATAAAGAGGCAGAAGGTCATAGTTGAATTCCAGCAGTTCAGAGAAGGGAATTACTGCATCCTTGTTCGGATAAGCGCTCCATACGACCTGGAAGAGCGTTTCTTTCACTGATAAATCTGCTACTTAATGTCCAAAAGGCATGTAACATTAGTTGCTTACACATGTTTAGCTTCTCATTGCTGCCTACTATTTGTCTGCATTCATATTTTTTCTCCTTTCTTTCCCTTTTATGACAAATTGTTTCCTTTTAATTTGGGTTGAACATATTTAAAAAAAACAGGCAGGCAAAAAAAAAACACCTAAAGGACCATATATATATTTATGAGCCGCCGGAGTATGGTTACAAAAACGAGAATAAAAGTCCTAGAGTACCAAATTACAAAAAAGTATTGTTGAAAATACAAAACATTATACTGAAAAAATATCAAAAGGAACCACCCATCATACCTATTAAAAAGACAGGTAGAGTCAATGACTGAAAATGCTCATAGACATCAGCCCAGCAGAATCCCCATTCATCGCTGAACACACGACAGTCTGTGGGGAAGCCTGACCTCAACGGTCATGGAAGTTAGGCAGAATAAAATCAAACCTGGTCTTGTGCCGGTCACAATGTCCCAGTGTGCAGTACAGTTCAGATTAATTCCACGGTCAGTGGAGAGCATAGAACCCGTTACAGGTGGCGGCCAGCGCAGATCTGTGTGATGTCAGCGCATTTCACTGGACATCCAGCTTCTTCAGGACGTCCTTTGGCCTCAGAAGCAATGTGGGAGGCCTCCATCTCTTCATGAGGTAGTGGACATAGTCAGTCCACAGCGGTGCTATCATCGGCCACGGCGGGCAACCTGATCTTAGGTGAACTGTACTGCACACTGGGACATTGTAACCGTCACAACACCAGGTTTGATTTTACTCTGCCTAACTTCCATGACGATTGAGGTTGGGCTTACCCACGGACTGCCGCGTGTTCAGCGATGAATGGGGACTCTGCTAGGCTGATGTCTATGAGCATTGTCAGCCATTGACTCTACCTGTCTTGTTCAATCTGTGCTATTATCCCGCATTGTGCCTTTCACCTGTGACAAGAACTTATAGACTGTGGAATGCCTTACTAGTGTTGCCAAGCTTCAAGTCAGTGATTAATTCCATTCATTGCTTCCTACAGTACCCATCATCCAGGAATACTTAAGAGGCTCCTGAAATCTTCTCTTTAACCAGGCTAGTCTTGCATGGATACCAGTAGTGGACACTTTTTGGTCACAATATTAACATCGTTCAAATATTACCCATTTCTTATTGGAATATGTCTATGAGACTGCTGTACTTTTTGATTTATTTCAGTCATTTCAGGAGCACTCAGTTTACTTACTCTGGGTACTTGGTCTACTTGGATGATTGTCAGGTCAACAGCAGGGAGATTTGGTGCTTGACACACGGAGACCCACACTTCTGGTACAGAAGACTGCACCATTATCTTTATCTCCTTTGCTGTGGTCACTGGCGATCATTTCCAAGGTGGAACCTCTCTTCCATACACAGCCACTAGCTTTATTTACATGCACATTCTGTGGCCACTTAGTATGATTGGGCTGTGAGCATGTGAGCGTGGTGTCTGGCGCTGATACTTTTGGTTTCAAGACAGCGTTGTCTTTTTTATAGGTATGGTGGGTGGTTCCTTTGATATTTTTTCAGTATGTTTTGTATTTTAAACAATACATTTTTGTAATTTGGTACTCTTTGACTTTTAGTCTCGTTTTTGTAACCATATCCTGGCGGCACACATATATGGTTCTTTAGGTGGTTCTTTTTCTCATTGGCCATTGAGCCCCACTGTTTATTGATGCAGCAAGTGGGTAAGTTACAAGGGTTTCTATATTTTAGATACTGTATACTTCTTTAGTTCCCGCTGCCATTTCTCTTCTTTGGGTTCCACATACCCTGGTAACTTGGTTATATCCTTCTACACTCTGTATTTTGCAGTATCTGTTTGTAATTGCACTTTTCATAAATTTTCCACTAAATTAATGATTATCAATTAATTATGCTTTTTTTGGGCATTTTTATTTTTTACATTATTTTTAGTAATTTGGGGTGTAATCCTGCATCTTCATTTATCTTTGACATATTTCTACAGTTTGTACTACATATAGTACGCTATATGGCCAATATTGTATGGACTGTTATATGATTTTGTTGAACATCCCATTCCAATACCATGGGCATTGATATGAAGTTGGTATGAATGGATTGAATCAGCGCTGCTTCCACCAAACCTTATTACCGGTGAATAATCTATACACCAACAATACTGAATAAAGTGCCGTTCATAAACAATATATATATATATATAAATACATATATATATATATATATATATATATATATATATATATATATATATATATATATAAATAAACTATACACAATCAATACATCAATGATAAATACATACAAGGGCAGTGCATTTGATGAATAAAGTCCTTTAGCATTTTCAAAGTGTCATTGCTTGATGCAGATGTAGCACCCTCCTAGGTAGATGCTAGTTAGGGAGTGTAGTTTGTTCTGCCTGCTTATCAGGGGAGCAGCAGGTAAACTATAGTTGGCTCCATCTGCTTATCAGGGGAGCCTGATTAGTAGTTAGGCCTGTTACATGTGTCCATGTGTGATTCACTTGGTCTGAGGGAGTGTCCTCACTGTATCCAATAGGGGAGCCTGTTGGACAGTGGTGAAAACCCAGCCAGTGAAACACAGACTTTTGTGGCTGTCCCAGTGGGTTGGAACAACAGTGGTGCATCCTGGAATACATCATAAAAGCCAGGGGCACATGTGAGAGGGTGTCTTTGGGCAGGAAGCCAGGTCCCAGGAGGAGGGTGATGGCTGTCTCTCCTCCTGTCAGTGTGGAAGGTGGTCACAGGCAATCTGCCTAGTAGACCAGAAGTGTAGTGCTGAGCCAGGAGGTCCGGCGGATGCTGACCAGTGGAGCTGAAGGCAGAGCGACCTAGGGAAAAACAGTGTCCGTGAGTACTGGGAAGCTCGCCAGGGGTCTGCCCAGGAAGGGGACCACTCCAGAGGAGAGTCAGTGGACAGGGGCTAGCACATACAGCAAGTGAAAAAGGGGGTGCCAAGTTGAGACCCTGAAGAGTAACTTTAACAGGAGCCTTTTCATCTATCTTCACTTCTGTGGCAAAGTGAAGCAGCGGCCTTGCCGCACACTACAGATAGTTGTCCTCAAGATTTGTGCATAGTTCATAGTTGGAGTATCCCACTCATCCCTTCTCCCATCCCAGTTCAAAATAAAACACATCAAAAGAGTTTGAACTAGGTGTGGTAGTCGACTGAAAAGGGAAGGGGGAGGACAAAGCAGGAAAAGTTGTCTACCAGACCTGGGCAGTGGGATTTAAAAGTACCTCTAAAATACTGGAAACATACATGTCCACATATAATATAAAATAAAAATATATATATTTTATTGAAATTTACATACAGTCAGCTAAAATAGATACAATCAAAGTGAGAGATGAAAATGCATGTACATAACAGGTCACATGACCTTAGTGTGAATCATGTAATCTGCTGATGGCTGAACTAGCTCCTTCAGGATCCAAACAGCACATACATATCAGACGGATTTTCAAAATGTCATAGTATCTAAAATACATAACATTACATATCAGTATACAACCAACACAATGCTTCAAACAAAAACTGATACTTCAAAGAATATACATTAAATACTGTCAGGATTACTGGGGAGATTAAATAAAAGAAAAATTGAATTATAAAGGCCATGTATATTCAGTCCTATATAGAAATTTTGAACAGTACAGCGTCCATCTTGCAAGAGGTGATGGAAAGTTCATATGTTATTTTACAAGATGCTTTTACAGAGAGTCTTGAAGTTCAATAGAAGATCTCTGTATGTCTTTGGTCATAAATAATGAGGCCCTTTTTACATCTCATCAGATAAGAGTCAATTAGCCAGACACCATACCAGTCACTGATGGCCAGTCTAGCTTATAATCTTATCTGTATATAACAATGAACAATAAGTTCAGTATATTTTTTTTTAAAGGTTCATTTAAAAATACGTTTTAGAAAACATGATCATGTGTAAGATGTATATTAACAATAATACATCATTGTTTTTTTATTATTGATATAGTAAGAGTGAACTTGGAATTTATATAATGTTGGATATATATATATATACTAGAATATTTCTTTTAAGTGTAAGGACTTATGTGTCTTGAAACTAATTACTTCATTTTAAGGCATGTGGAAGGAGTGTTTATATTAGAGTTGTTACGTCTTGGCTAAATCGTATAAATCCTACAAGCCAGACGCAAAGTCTGGCAGCGTATGACAGAATTCAAGTGATTTAATCACTTTTGCCCAGCCAGGTCAAAGGTTATCTGTAAAGAAAAATAATGCAATTGTATTCTCTATACTGAATCTAACATTAATACAATACTGCCCCCTTTGGTGACTACTACTAAATGTAGTCTCTGGGTAAATCAGTAATTTCCAATAAATATATATATAGTATTAATAATATATCCTTATTAAACAGCTTTACCAGGTCCAATCCTTACCTAGATACATGATGGAGATATTAGATGGACACATATGTACTATGAGAGTATGGATAGATTTTCATATTGTTGTTATGATCATTCTTAATTGAAGAAATTATTATATAATTCTAATATCCAAAATACTGGATGATTAGTAGAGGTATCGACCAATGACCTCACCAATTAATGGATAAGTAATCCCAACCAATAGGAATAAAGTTCCTTCTTCTGGGTTCAGCTTGTGGTAATTTTACCGGTCTTTTGTTCAACACAATATAAAAAGGGAACCCAGATGTAATAGGACACACACACATTACGACAGCATTCATTACACTTACAACACACACGCTACTCACATCTATACATATACTCATCTATACATACTCCATCTTGCTCCATCATTTGTCTGAAACTTTGAAGGACGCCAAACGAAACTCCTCACTAACTGGCCACCATTTTGGAAAGGCAGCCATCTTAAGGACTCTGGTAATGACCATTTTAAAGTAGCAGCCATCTTAAGTGTGGTAAATATACCTTGCTGTTTATTTGATATTATTTAATATTGTTTATTTCCTTCCTTATATGTTTTATATTTCATATTTAAGAGTAATGAGATTACAATCCCAGCCGTAAGAACCATATTCAATTTTTCTCTAAAAACTGATTTTTGTTTTTATAAATTGTTATTAATATCAAGTTTAGCGCAATATTTGCGATTTAGTCTTACATTTTGCATAGCCTATTCTCACTCCAACTGCAGCGGAGTGAATGTTGACTGTGCAATTCGCAGACAATTGTGGTCTGATTATATAGAACACTTATCTATGGTTTCTACTGTACCTGGGGAAAAAGGTAATCTTGCTTTCTTTTTAATTTTATCATTGAGCTACATATCACATTGCATTTATCGTTTTAAGTTTGTATTTTATGTAAAGTTATCTCTTTGTGTTACCTCAAGTCTAACCATTTATTGTGAATACATGTCTTGTGAATAAATATTCTTATATATTCCCTACTGTAGACTGTATTCACTAAGATTGGTATATGCTGTTAAAAAGAAATTAATTGATTAAAAAGAACGTATTACATATTGATTTGTGGAAATAAGTTGAGATTCTCCTACCTTACAGATCTTTGCTTATTTACATAAATAGACACTGTTATATTAAGAGCAGTATAAATATTCTGACAATACATAATAACATAATCTGGAAAAGAAAGAAAAATGGACGAGCAGGGAGAGAAAAAAAAAAAAAACCCAACACCGAGACGATGTGAAGGATCAGGCCGCAGCGGGTCATCGGGGCGGGACTCAAAACAAGTTGAAGGACGGGGAAAAAACAAATAACTTTCTTTTAAAATTGTCAGGTTGTGTTAACAGGGATCATAGGCAGATCGAAGTTAAATTTTTTTAGTCTGCAGATGAATAAAACAGAGCAAAGGTAAAAATAACAATGATTTCACATCTGAACAATATTTATAAACGCTGTGTCAGATGGTCCTTTTTTTTTATCTTTTTTTTTTTTTTTTACAATAGCAGCTTCTACAGCTATATTTACACGGCAGCTCCTGGCTATCACTTTGACAGGTGGACATTTCCATCACATTTAACAGGGAGCAGCAATGGGGCAGAGGAAAGGGACGTATCAAATATGCCCTGTGTAATTATGTTTCCTGGTGCATATGTAGTAAGTCCAGTGTCCTCAGGTGGTTATTAAAGGAGTCTTTATTTAGTCTTTCATCGCACCCCTTCCTTTTTATTCCTCTAATATTTTTTTGCTGTTTCTTTTCAATTTCAATCTTTTATATATACATACACCAGTAAATCTTAGATAGCTAAATAAGAAAGGACGGTCAAGAAATAAGAAAAGAAGGCCAGATGTCATTAGGATCCCTTGAGGAGAGGGGGGCTATATTAGGGATCAGCACTTGCCAAGAGAGACCAGCAACTGGAAGGGATTACCCTCTGACCACCCATTGCACCTGGAAGATTTGGGTCCATATAGTCTATTTGATATTTTTCACCTGCAAGTGTCATTGGCTCGTGACACACCCTGAATTTGGAATTCCAGAGTGGTATCGGAGCTGTGTGTGCTTTCTGCCCTCCCCCTGGTTGGGGGCTGGTGTGTCCGAGCCCCCCCTCCCATGTGTTTTCAATCTCACAACTCCAGGTGCTACATATTTATTTCTTTCCCCTTGGGATTTGGTATTGAATGGATCCCCTGAAGAATCTACAAGCGAAACGCGATATTAAATAAATCAGCGCTAGTTTCAAAATAATTATCTCCCTGATGTCAAATGAAGCTCCAATAAATAGAAAGTGGAGAGTATTTATCTATTTATTGGAGCTTCATTTGACATCGGCTAGATAATTATTTCGAAATTAGCGCCAATTTATTTAATTAATATCTTGATTCATGGTATGTGGTGACACTACATAATTGGCAGCTTTTTTCTTTATTATTATTCCGGTTTATTTATACACATTTTGGAACACATTTCTTTGTATCATCTTCATTTACTTCACTGGTAGGTAGCGCATTGGCCTTTTTTCCTTGAATTCTTACAAGCGAAACGCGTAGCGGTCCCGTGATTTTCTGAGATACCCGTGGGACCCAGATACCCTCCTCATTAATCACACGTCATATGTATATTCTACAGGTGTTTCCCTAGGCCTCCCCTTTGTAAATTTGGAGAGAGTTTGTTTCACAATGGGAAGATGTTGCATGTTTTTGTACTGATTTTATATAACTTTTGCACTTCAAATCCTTTTATTTTAGTAATAAGTAGTACACAGAGTGCAACAATATAAAGGTAGTAAACAAATACAAGAACATATTACAGAGAGATTGCACATTATGTCTATTTAGAAACAATTCTTTGATCATCAGGTACATATGGGCTGATCTAAGATCTTATGGCAAGTAACATAGGATATTACATTACTTAACCACTTAAGCCCCAGGCCTATTTTTGACACTTTTTGTTTACAAGTTAAAATCAGTATTTTTTGCTAGAAAATTACTTAGAACCCCCAAACATTATATATATTTTTTTAGACTCTGGAGAATAAAATGTCGGTCATTGCAATATTTTTTGTCACGTGGTATTTGCGCAGCGGTCTTTAAAACGCCATTTTTTTGGAAAAATTACGAAAAATCACATTTCACTGCATTTAAAAAAAACTAAATAGTAAAGTTAGCCCATTTTTTTGTATATTGTATTTAAAATTACCTTTTTTTTTAAAATTGCACCCGTGGAATGGCGATAAACTACGGTCAATAGAAATCTCCATAGGTGACGCTTTTACATTTTTTAACGGTTACCAGTTTAGAGTTAGAGTGTAGCTCTTTTTTTTAATTATTGCTCACGCACTGGCGATCGCAGCGATACCTCACATGTGTGGTGTGAACAGCGATTTCATCGCGGCTCGACTTCCATATACGTTTTCTTTCATGCGCAAGCTAACGGCGATGGGGGGGGGGGGGGGGGGCTAAAATTTTATTTTTTCCTATTTATTTTATTTTTTTAAATTTTAACACAGGTTTTAAAAATAAAAAATAAAAATCTGATCACTTTTATTGCTGTCACAAGCAATGTAAACATCCCTTGTGACAGCTATATGCAGTGACAGGTACTCTTTATGGGGGGATCGAGGGTCTAAAAGACCCCAAACCCCTCCACTACACTTCGATGTATTCAAAACGCCGAAAACTGCATTTTTTGAATACACTCACTTTTTGAATCTGCCGGTGGGGGCGGGAGACCCGGGCAGAGCTGTGGAAGGCAACAGAAGGGGAGGGGGTCATCCCCTCCCGCTCGCGGGGGTAACGATCTACCGCCGGAAAGCCAACCGCCGGCTCTAAACAACGGTACTGGGATGATGCCTCTAGCTAGAGGCATCATCCCGATATAATCACGCAAAGTCAGCCGACGTACGGGTACGTTACTTTGCGGTAAGTGGTTAAAGCTTGATGGTGGGAAGTCATCCAACGTAAGTATAAATCGGAGGCCTCCTTCCCAGCATGGATGGTGTAAACAGTGTCTGAGCAGAGGCCGGTTCCGTGCCCAACTGGAGACTCTTCTTTCCCCGGCCAGCCCCAACTGAGCTGTCCCAGCTCCCCCCCCAACCGATCCCTGCTGGCCAGGTTGAGTACCCGGAAGCCGGTAAGTAGAGAGTACTTGGAGCGGAGCTTCAGCCTGAAATATGGGTCAGGAGGAAGACAGGAAGAGGGAGAGTGGGAGGGGGCCAATTCAATGCACCATGGGCCTCTGGCTTGTACTTGCCCCCTGGGCTGAAAGTTGCCAGTCAGCCCCTGGAAGGAACTATGTATCAGTTATCTCCCTTTGGGTTTTAATGGCACTTTTCCACTGCAAGTACTATTTTTCACATTCTGTTATATAACATTCCCCAAAAAAAAATTAAAAATCTAAATTTTTTAACATTTTAGGCCAATTTTAGGCCAGTTTGCGCAAAAATAATCGCGTCTGCTAACTACGGGAATGTCATTTTCATTGTTTTTTTTTTCTACTAGTAATGGTGGTGAACTGCAATTTTTAGCAGGACTGCGACATTGCGGTGGACAGATCGGACCCCTAACTGACATTTTTGACACTTTTGGGGGTGCCAGTGACATTACTACAGTAATCAGTGCTAAAAAATGCAATGTTACTGTAATAATCTCATTGGCAGGGAAGGGGTTAACCCAGGGGCGATCAAAGGGTTAAATGTGTACCTAGGAGCGTGTTTCTAAATCTATGGGGGCGGGGCTTGTGAAATGATCACAGGTCTATATATAAGGATCACAGGAGCTCTGTGATCATTCCAGAGAGAAGAACGGTCTGCTGCTGCCATTCTTCTCTCTCAGCGGGGAACGATCGCGGGTGTCAGATGGCAATCGGAGCCGCCGCCCCCGTGCATCAGAGTCCCCGCTGCCGAGTGGGGGCAGTAGCGCCGCCGGCGTCGTGCGCTTGCCCACTAGCTGCAGGCGCGCGACCGATGTATACCTACGGCGGTTTGCGCAGGAGGGCCAGCCTGCAGCAGTATTTCTGCGGCGGGCGGTCCGAAAGCGGTTAAGAAAACCTTCAACCATTACAAATGCCTTTGAACGATTATGTAAGGTTATAATATATCCTAAAATAATGACCTGTTGTAGGTCATTTGAACATTATTGAGAGCAAGTGTCTTCAAAGTTGCAGAACCATCATTCATGATAAGAATGTCCATTTCCCGGATCTTCCATTTCAGTTGATAAAATATCAGCCTGTGTGCCGCAGTGCTGAGGTTCCGGAATTCTCTGTAACGCGGCTCTTATAATGGAACTTGGAAAACTTCTGGAATATACGAAGTTTACTGTGACTATCTCCCGGAGGAAATGGTTAATTGAAAGTGCATTACAGTGTTCGATCTAGAATCGACTTTTCGCCTAATCTAGAGAGTGCATTAATCAAGCTCCAGCAGAGAGTATTGATCAGGATGACATTTTGTATCATCAGAGGATAAAACAAGCGGTAAGAACATTCCTCCTACAAGTCATTCTTTGTTCAATAGCGAGATTTTTTCTGATATTTTTAGGATGTAAAAGAAATGTTCGATTGCTACATATGGCAATAGTAATAAAATTGTTTTCCTATTGCAGTTAGAGATGCTGGCCTAAAAATTAAAGCGGACCTTTAAAGGGTAACTCCACCTTTGTGGGAGAAAAAATCAGAAAATAAAGAAAAAGCAATATAGCGGATACAATTACGACACAAGTCATATTATAACTGAATGTTATTAAAAATTACCTTTCCTTTTCAATCTGCAGCTGTTGTAATTTTCTGAAATTGCAATGCATTATGGCTACCTGGAGCTGCTCTGTACACAGAATGTATACTGACCACACCCCCAGAAACATAATTTCCTGCTTGTGTGATTGGCTCACCAATTTTCCCAGAAGTCTGCCTAAGATACAAGTCAGATTTCTGGCATCCCCTACAACAAAAATGTCATTTTTTGTGAAATACTCCCAATAGGAACACGTCTAAAGGGATGCAGACCCAGCAGATTTCCTCATTAGAGCCCTGCAGCTGCTACAGCTGATAGATAAATATGAAACCCCTTCCATTTGACCCACTCAGCACAGAGGCCCATATGAACAAACAATGATTTCTTCAGAATAACAAAATGTAGGAATCTGGCTGGCTGGCACCCTGTGATGGGTGGCTGGCTGGCTGGCTAGCACCCTTTGGTGGCTGGCTGGCTGGCACCCTTTGGTGGGTGACTGGCAGGCACCCTGTGGTGGGTGGCTGGCTTGCTGGCACCATTTGGTGGCTGGCTGACACCCTTTGGTGAGTGGCTGGCTGGCACCCTGTGGTGAGTGGGTGGCTGCCTGGCACCCTTTGGTGGGTGGCTGACTGGCATCCTGTGGTGGGTGGGTGGCTGGCTGGCACCCTTTAGTGGGTGACACCCTGTGGTGGATGGCTGGCTGGCTGGCACCCTGTGGTGGGTGGGTGGCTGGCTGGCTGGCTGGCACCCTTTGTTGGCTGGCTGGCACCCTTTGGTGGGTTGCTGGCTGGCACCTTGTGGTGGGTGGCTGGCTGGCACCCTGTGGTGGATGGCTGGCTGGCACCCTGTGTGGTGGGTGGTTGGCTGGTACAGGCCCAGAGCATGTGGCTGGCTAGCTGGTACAGGCAGGGCCTATGGCTGGCTGGCTGGCTGGTACAGACCTGCAGGCGTGTGTGTGGCTGGCTGGCACTGGGCGCGGGCAGCTGTGGGTTGGTGTATGTATGTGGCCGGCGCCTGTGTTGAACACACTGTGTGCACTGTACTCACTGTCCCGAGACTCCCTGACTCCAGACGTGGCTGAGGGAGGCGGCCTAAGAAGGCAGAAGCTGTCCCAGTGCGCGGAGGCACATGGCGCAACATATGCAATGACGTCACGGCAATATCGGGGAAAGCGCATATCAGGGGCCGATTCCGATATATCGGGGAAAGCGCATATCGGTACTTGATATATCGGCCTTGCCGATAATCGGTCGATCCCTACTTTCATCCGTTCAATAAAACGGATGTTTGCGGAAGCGGATGAAAACAGATGTAAATAAATGATCATCTGTTGTCATTCGTTTTTCCATAGGAATGCATTGATGTCTGTTTTTTATCCATCAACGGAGGGATGAAAAATGGACGAACGGTCCATATGTGTGAAAGGGGCCTTAATGAAACCAGAGAATGTTGATATCCAGAGAGACATTGTAGGGCAGCAGCTTTGCAAGTTTTTTTTGTTCAGGGTTTTGAAAGGAAACTCTTAAACCTAGTACACACGCAACGAATTTCCGCCGACCGGTCGTTCGTCTTTTGTCCAGAGTGGTGTCTGTTGGTTGGAATGTGCTCTAGACTGCACACGAATTTTGTCGTCCGACAGAATTATACTTCAGAAGTGATGTCGTGTTGGATTGCTTTCTTTGTGTTCTTTCATCTCTGAGCATGCCTAGTCTTGCTCATAAGATTTTTCCCTGTCGAAATCTTTACTGACTGCACGAAAATCGGACGTGTTTTGACGGTGGACAAAAATTTTATAGCCTGCACACCAGAATTTTGTCGGCCGAAAAGTCGGAGTCGGTTGTCGAGAGCACCATACTAACAAGCCGAAAATCGGCAGATCGGTCGTCGGACGAAAATTCCCGGCCGAATTTCGACTCGTGTGTACGGGGCTTTAGGCATGCCATACAAAGTTTGAATCCTGCTGAACTGGCCGAGATTTTAACCATGTATGTCAGACTGAATGTACCAAGTTGATTGATCGATCAACTTGGGTACAACCTGCCGGATTTTTCTTGTGATTATCGCTAGCTGCTGGTATAGCTGCTAGCAATAATCACTGTCTTCTCCCGGTGGGGACAGCTTCCCCCATCTCACCACCGGGAGAATACAATAGCTCAGCAGGAGGGATTCCTGCATCAGCACTGTCTGTGTTTATTGGGGAATCGAGTGGTTACAGGAAATAAATTTGCACTTTGTATGGCCATCTTTATGTGTGCACTCATAAGCACTATCATCAGGCCTGCCTAGTTCTCTAGTTTTATGAGCTGGACAGGCTAGGATTTATTGGTATGTGTTATGTGCTATTGCTGTGGAAAAGTTGCTCAAAGGGTAAATCCACTTTCGTAGAAAGAAATCTAGCAGATTAAAAAAAAATAATATAACTTATACAATGACCACACGACGTGGCCAATGGCCAAGGCTCCATTCACACTAATGTGTTTTTTAATGCTTTTTGCAGAAATGCATTTCATTTTTTAACTTGGGTTCCCATGGAGCACGTTCACACCATTGCATTTTTGTGCCTCTGCGTTTTTTGGAAAGGGTCAGGGACTTTTTTTTCTGCAAAATGCAGTGCTTTGTATGTAATAGACTTCAATGGACCCACATCCAAAATTCAAGTATTGCATTTTTTGCCGCGGTTTGCGTTTTTAATGCCCCTTTCACACTTGTGCGACTTGTCCTGCCACTTGGGACTGCAAAGTCACATGACAAGTCATACTCCATGATTTCCAATGAGTACCGTTCATATCTGTGCGACTTCAAGTTGCAACGACTTCAAAGTAGTCCCTGCCCTACTTTGGTCCGACTTTGATGCGTTTTGAGGTCCAGAGACCTCAAGATTACACAGGCATTGCATCAAGTCTAATCAAAATTGCGGCAAAAAAGCGGTAAAAAAATGTGCACCGCACAGCAAAAAGCACTAAAGAAACACTCAAAAGCAACATGCATAGGTGTAGGTGTGAATCCAGCCTAATTTCATGGTATTAAAAATTACCTTTCCTTTTCAATCTTCAGCTTCTTATTTTCTAAACAATCCAATGCAATGTGGTGACCTGGAGGCCTTCTGTACACTGTTGGTGTACTCAAAAGTCTGCACTAAGGTACAAGTCAAATTTTAGGCACCCACTGCAATAGAAATTCCAGTTTTGATGCGATACTTCCTGACAGTGGTGGCTGGTGCTCCATAGGCTGGGGCAGACGGATCACACCAGCCCGCACGCCATACCCCCCCCCCCCCTGGACAACACCAGCCCACACACCACACCACACCCCCCCGGTAGCCGGCTCACTCAACTTGGACCGATATGTAGAGGTCAGGCAGCGGCGGCGGCGGCAGCTTCCCCCTCAGTCTCTTCTGTGGGTAGGGCTTCCCCTGCGTCTCCTCCCTCCTCCTCCTTGGCCCATAGTATGTCTCCTCCTTTCGGCCAATCAGGAAACGGGTCTCAGGACCCGCTTCCTGATTGACAAGGAGGAGAAATCGTGTGACAATAGCAAATATTCATTCGCTATTGTCACACAACTGGGTGGCCTCTGGCTCCAATCACATGCTTCAAAAAAAAAAAAAATCCCATTGGAATCCATGCGTCTGGTGCCCTGCATATAGATTAGGGGGCCTGGATGCATAGATAGGGGGGGGCGGTACCCCTGCGCCCCCAATGGAAAGGCCACCACTGCTCCTTGAGGGTTAAATACTTTGTAGGGGATTCAGACCCTGCAACCTTTCTCATTAGAACGCTGAACGTGCACCAGGTGGTTATAAAGAACCAGACTCTTCAAACCAGAACCAGTCTGCAAAGGACCTGGTGAAACAAACTGCTATTTCTTCAGAGCAACAAAGGGTAGGAATCTGCCAGAAAGTTTCTTTTTTAAATATCCTTGTAATGTACATTGATCACTACAAATAAAAAAGGAGGGCGCAAACGCCTTCAACACCAATGAAAATGTATTAAAACCGCCAAAGACATACCCACAAACATGAGAAGATAAAACACATGTCATACACAACTCCAGTGTCAGGGATGACATAACTCTGTGTTTGGAAAGCTTAAGCGTTTCAGGAGACAAGCTCCCTTCCCCAGAGCCCTTTATTGGTGTTGAAAGTAATGCACTAGACCATGGGTGTCCAACCTTTTGGCTTCTCTGGGCCACATTGAGTGTAGAGAAATTTTCTCGGGCCGCATATAAAATATATACTATAGTTAAGGTATATGAGTAATAAAACGCCGCCGCGCCCTTTCCGCGCCGCTGCTCCCCCGCACTAATTTAGCACAACTATAGAATGATGAAAAATGAAATGGAATGAGTATATGGAGGTTTACTTCTTCTGAGAGATATAAAGGAACACTCTAACCACCATGACCATGTCAGTGATTTGAAGTGGTGATGGTGGGAGGAGTCAAACACTGCACATGCTGGGATAGTTACAGTTATGTGCTGGGGGATAGTTGCAACCCTAGGACATATGACTTAGACAGCCAGAAAATGTCATGTTCTTACTCATACATGTATGAACAAGGACATGACATATTATGACAAAACACAACTGCTGGTGCGGTTACTGCTGGTGGGTAATGCTGGTCATGATGTCGGGTACTGCTGGAGGAAGCAGCAGCAGCTGCAGTAGAGAGCAGAGCCGCTGCTTCCTGTATGGCTCCTGTCACAGGTGGAGGAGGGGTGCATTTCATATCACTGCGCCTGTGACGGACCCCATGAAACAGCAGCTCTGTCACTGACTGCAGACATCCTAAGTCTCTTGCGGCAGCTGGGAGATCGTACGGCACTTGCAGCCTACTGCGTGCCCATCCAATACAGCCTAAACAGTGCCCATTCAATGCAGCCTCTCCAGTGCATGTCTATCTAATGCAGCCTCGCTAGTGTATACCCATCCAATGCAGCTTCACCAGTGTGTGCCCATCCAATGCAGCCTGATCAGTGCCCATCCAATGCAGCCTCATCAGTGCATGCCCATCGAATGCAGCTTCACCAGTGAGTGCCCATCCAATGCAGTCTGCAATGAAGAGAAAGGAGAGCCGCTGGATTGCACAGAGCGGGGATCAGTCCTGCCTCCTGGACCGTCTCCTATGATAGACGTCACCAATGTGCTGTCTATCGTAGGAGCCAGTCCAGGAGGCAGGGCATCGTATGACCGTGGCCGCCGGGTAAGCAGGAGATCCCCGCTCTGTTTGTAATCCGGCGGCACTCACCCCCCTCCCCTCCGACGCAGCCTCTGCCTACAGTTAGTTGTAAGTCACTGTGGCCGTGCCCCTGACTCAACTTCCTTCCTCCCCAGCAAAAAAAAAAATAATTGTCAGGGGGCAGTGGGCCGCATTGCCTGTGGTTCTGGGCCGCAGGTTGGACATGCCTGCACTAGACGTTTGCACCCTCTTTTTTTCTTTATAGTGCTTCCCCAACTACCACTTGAGGCCCTCTACCAAAAAGGATGGTAAAAGCAAGGCATTTATCATTACACAGATGATCGTGATTAACATACAATTTAGCTTATTTAGCAAACATATTGCAAATTCTTAAACTGTATTACACACAAGTTATTAGTTTTGCAACTCGACAGTAAGGAGTAAATGGCATGGAAATAGTTGACACTAACACGGTTAACAAAAAAAAATGAAAGTTATATCAATTTTATATATAGGAATTATTTGCATTAAAAAGTAAGTGAATTGCAAGCATACATACAAACACACAAACAGATAATAACTACACAACCCTATTTTTAGGCTTCCTCATTCTATGATACAAGTATATGGCTAAAGACTTAGGCCCCCTCCGTTCAGTTCGACCTCTGGTGCCGAGGGGCTGAGCCGCGACCCGACTCCCCGCTGAAGGACACACACACCTCCCTCCATCATGTATGCCTGTGCGAAGTTCGTCTCTACCCCTTCTCTGATCCGCGCTGGGTCCAGGGCTCTGTACAGACCAATTTCTGCATCAGTTTTGTCTCGGCCAGAGGTGCGAATTGGAGAGGGAAACACACTCCTCAGTGGGACACACAACCCATGCACCCAGCTGGTACTAAGGGAATTTCAGACCAGTGCAGTCAGCAGGGACATTGATACTGCTGCTAAATTCATCGGTGCTGGTGCTGCCACAGTCGGTGTGGCTGGCTCTGGTGCTGGTATTGGATCAGTTTTTGGAAGTCTCATTATTGGTTATGCCAGAAATCCTTCCTTGAAGCAGCAGTTGTTCTCATACGCCATCTTGGGATTTGCCTTGTCTGAAGCTATGGGTCTGTTTTGTTTGATGGTTGCTTTCCTGATCTTATTCGCCATGTAAATAAGGCTGGGAATGTCGACATTCAAGTGAACAACTGTCAACATTATTTTACTGTGGCTCCCAAGAAATGTTGTGTTGAAGAAAATTTATCATATTTCCAAAGTCCTTTCATTAAAAATGGTAAAACTTAGATAAAAAAAAAGACTTAGGCCCCTTTCTAACTAAGGGTTCGATCAGGTCTGCCTTTCATTTTTTTCAGGCACACCTGATCGGACCCTCCCTTCACCCCTATGGACTGGCGGGTGTAAACTGACTTGTGTCTACTTCCAATTCAATCCACTAAAAAAGAAAAAAATGGAAGGGGATCTGCCCCCCCCCTCATCTATGCAGATTGGATCGGAGAGCAGTCGGGTGTAAATGGACAGCGGAGTCCTTTCACATCCGACAGCTCATAGCAAAGTGGGCTCGGTCCGTGTCCGCTCTGCAGATACTGAGCGGACACAGACCTGTCATCTGCCCACTTTGCTCAAATCAGCAGGAGATAAGCTGACAGATCCCCTGCTGATCTAAATGGAGCACACCCCATGTGAAAGGGGCCTTAACAGGAAATCCAACATAAATCCTTTCACATCCGACAGCTCATAGAGCAGAGTGGGCTCGGTCCGCTCTGCAGATACTGAGTGGACACAAACCTGTCATCTGCCCACTCTGCTAAAATCGTGCAGGTCATAAGCTGATAGATCCACTGCTGATCTAAATGGAGCCCACCCCATGTGAAAGGGGCCTTAACAGGAAATCCAACATAAATCCTTTCACATCCGACAGCTCATAGAGCAGAGTGGGCTCGGTCCGCTCTGCAGATACTGAGTGGACACAAACCTGTCATCTGCCCACTCTGCTAAAATCGTGCAGGTCATAAGCTGATAGATCCACTGCTGATCTAAATGGAGCCCACCCCATGTGAAAGGGGCCTTAACAGGAAATCCAACATAAATCCTTTCACATCCGACAGCTCATAGAGCAGAGTGGGCTCGGTCCGTGTCTGCTATGCAGATACTGAGAAGACACAGACCTGCCATCTGCCCACTCTGCTAAAATCGTGCAGGTCATCAGCTGACAGATCCCCTGCTGATCTAAATGGAGCCCACCCCGTGTGAAAGGGGCCTTAACAGGAAATCCAACATAAATCCTTTCACATCCGACAGCTCATAGAGCAGAGTGGGCTCGGTCCGTGTCTGCTATGCAGATACTGAGAAGACACAGACCTGCCATCTGCCCACTCTGCTAAAATCGTGCAGGTCATCAGCTGACAGATCCCCTGCTGATCTAAATGGAGCCCACCCCATGTGAAAGGGGCCTTAACGGGAACTCCAACATAAATCCTTTCATATCTGACAGCCCAGAGAGCAGAGTGGGCTCGGTCCGTGTCCACTCTTGCAGATAATGAGTGGACACAGACCTGTCATCTGCCCACTCTGCTCAAATCAGCAGGAGATAAGCTGACAGATCCCCTTCTGATTTAAATGGAGCCCACCATGTGTGAAAGGGGCCTTAACAGGAAATCCAACATAAATCCTTTCACATCCGACAGCTCATAGAGCAGAGTGGGCTCGGTCCCTGTTTGCTATGCAGATACTGAGAAGACACAGACCTGTCATCTGCCCACTCTGCTAAAATGGTGCAGGTCATCAGCTGACAGATCCCCTGCTGATCTAAATGGAGCCCACCCCGTGTGAAAGGGGCCTTAACTGGAAATCCAACATAAATCCTTTCACATCCGACAGCCCATAGAGCAGAGTGGGCTCGGTCCGTGTCCATGTCCGCTCTGCAGATACTGAGCGGACACAAACCTGTCATCCGCCCACTCTGATAAAATTGTGCAGGTCATCAGCTGACAGATCCACTGCTGATCTAAATGGAGCCCACCCCATGTGAAAGGGGCCTTAACGGGAACTCCAACATAAATCCTTTCACATCCGACAGCCCAGAGAGCAGAGTGGGCTCGGTCCGTGTCCGCTCTTGCAGATACCGAGTGGACACAGACCTGTCATCTGCCCACTCTGCTCAAATCAGCAGGAGATTAGCTGACAGATCCCCTTCTGATCTAAATGGAGCCCACCATGTGTGAAAGGGGCCTTAACAGGAAATCCAACATAAATCCTTTCACATCCGACAGCTCATAGAGCAGAGTGGGCTCGGTCCGTGTTTGCTATGCAGATACTGAGCAGACACAGACTTGTCATCTGGCCACTCTGCTAAAATCGTGCAGGTGATCAGCTGACAGATCCCCTGCTGATCTAAATGGAGCCCACCCCGTGTGAAAGGGGCCTTAACTGGAAATGCAACATAAATCCTTACACATTCAACAGCCCATAGAGCAGAGTGGGCTCAGTCCATGTCCGCTCTGCAGATACTTAGCGGTCACAGACCTGTCATTTGCCCACTCTGCTAAAATTAGCAGGGGATCAGAACCCCTGCTGATCTAAGTGGAGCCCACCCTGTGTGAAAGGAACACAGGAAATCCAACCTAAATATTTTCTTATATCCACAAAACAATTTACATTCAAAAGTACACAGAAAGCAAAACTGGAAATAAACCCTTGAGATGTGCACATGAAGCACAGCCTTCCTAGTTTTACATCCAACCGTTACTTTCTACCATTTTCTGACTACACAAAATCTTCCCATATATTATAAAGGTGAGAAGGAGGGGATGCGTTCAATAGTCCAGCAAAACTGTGAGAGGCTGACAACTCTGCTTGGAAATTTAGGGCAGCAGATGTGGGAGTGTTCTCAAAGTTAGGAGCTCAGGAGTTGATTTACTAAAACTGTAGAGTGCAAAATGTGGTGCAGCTCTGCATCGAAACCAATCAGCTTCCAGGGTTTTTTTTGTTTTTTTTTTGTCAAAGCGTAACTGAATATGCTGAAGTTAGAAGCTGATTGGCTACCATGCACAGCTGCACCAGATTTTGCACTCTCCAGTTTTAGTAACTCAACCCTATAGTGTATTTCTGGCAGAGCAATAGGCATTTTCTGGTATTCACAGCATTTTTAAAAGGATAAGACATAGGGAAATGTGCATGTATTGGAAAGATGTACTCAATGTATACTTTTTTTTAACATTTTATTTTGCTCTGACTTTGACAGTCACCAGTCAGATTTAAAGTACTATATGTTAACCCTCACCATGTAAAACAACCCATTCAGTTTAACCACTTTACCACCGGAGGATTTTGCTGTCTTAAGTCCAGGCCACTTTTTGCGATTCGGCGCTGTGCGACTTCAACTGACAATTGCGCGGTCGTGCAACGCCGTACCCAAACGAAATTTACGTCCTTTTTTTCCCACAAACAGAGCTTTCTTTTGGTGGTATTTGATCACCTGTGCGATTTTTACTTTTTGCGCTATAAACAGAAAAAGTGCGTTTATTTTGAAAAAATAACAATATTTTTAACATTTTTTTATTTGAAATTCCCCCCAAAAAAGATGTAAAAACCAATTTTTTAAAAAAATTTTGGCCAATTTGTTTTATGCTACATATGTTTGGTAAAAAAAATCGCAATAAGCGTATTTTGATTGGTTTGCGCAAAAGTTATTGTGTTTACTAACAAAGGGAAAGATTTCTGTCATTTTTGGTGTTTTTTTTTAACGCGTAATGGCGGCGATCTGCGATTTTTTTTGCGGGACTGCGACATTGCGGCGGACAGATCGGACCCTTGA
This sequence comes from Pelophylax lessonae, assembly GCF_965119305.1. Taxonomy (NCBI): domain Eukaryota; kingdom Metazoa; phylum Chordata; class Amphibia; order Anura; family Ranidae; genus Pelophylax; species Pelophylax lessonae. The sequence goes on along the minus strand of NC_138769.1, from coordinate 708,496,679 downwards.
CTGACATTTTTGACACTTTTGGGGGTACCAGTGACATTACTGCAGTAATCAGTGCTATACATATGCACTGTTACTGTAAAAATGACACTGGCAGGGAAGGGGTTAATTTTATTGGAGAGGGAGGGGTTAATGTATGCCTGGTGCTTACTGACGTGTAGGGGGGGAGGTGACTGAGTGAGTCATGGACAGATCGGATGTCCAGCTATGCTGAACAGTCCGATCTGTCACTCCCTGTCACTATGGAGATCCGCCCGCTGTGTTTACACACAGCGGGCGGATCTCCAGACTCGATCCCCGACGATCGGGTAAGAGCAGCGGCGATCGCCGCTGCTCCTCCCCTGGCCCGACTCCCGCTGTGAATGAAAACAGCGGGAGCGAGCCTCCGGCGGCGCGCAAGCGCCGCCCAGAAGGGGGAGTGTCCAACGACGTTAATACTACGTCGCTGGACGATAACGAACCACTCTGCCGCAGTAGTATTACTGTGAGCGGTTCTAAAGTGGTTAAAATAAATAAATAAATAAAAATAAAAAAATTGTGTGCAGATATAAAAAAAACATTATAAACACAATTTTTCCCTCCTTTTTTTATAAGTGATCACATACCCTCTGTTCTCAACTGCATAAGAGCTAGGGGGAGCAGAAACAGCAGCACGCTGAACTTCCCAGTGAAAGGCTGTGCAGTGGGGCATGTCAGCAAGAGTCTGATTATTGGAGGAAAGCACAATGAGTTTGCAGCACAGCTAGAGAACTGGTCATGCTGTAATCTCCTGCCTAGTGCGGTCATTTTTTAACAGGAAAATAGAAGGACTGGCAGAATCACCAGGGATTCCAAACAAAGGAAGCAATACATACAGAACAGGATGCTTTTTCATATAAGTACATGGTACGGCAGGCACAATTCAGGAAGATAAAATGTTGGGATTACATCAGGCATGTCCAACCTGCGGCCCGAGGGCCGCATGCGGCCCAGAATGGCAGCCAATGCGGCCCACTGCCCCCTGACAATTTGTTTTTTTTTCTGGGGAGGATGGAAGTCGAGTCGGGGGCAAGGCCACATTGGCTTCCAACCAACTGTAGGCAGAGACTGCAACTGCATTGGATGGGCACGCACTGGTGAGGCTGCATTGGATGGGCAAATCACTGAAGTGGTCATGTTGGTTAGAGTGTCTCTTTAATATCTCTCAGAAGAAGTAAACCTCTGTATACCAATTCCATTCCAATGGTCATCCTCTAGTTGTGTTGAATTAGTGCGGAGGGGAAGGGTGGGGTTTTTATTACTTATATACCTTAACTATAGTATATATTTTATATGTGGCCCGAGAAAATTTCTCTACACTCAATGTGGCCCAGAGAAGCCAAAAGGTTGGACACCCATGGTTTACATACTCTTTAAACCTGCCTTGGACGCTCCAATGTGATTGGTGATACGGGAAGCAGATAGGAAGTTACAAATCTATTACTAATCTCTCTGCTCCTCCTACTGTACCTGTCAGATGATCTGTGAAGCCTGGCTACTGTGGGTTATAGAGAACTCAAATCAAGGAAAAATTGATGAACTTTCTAAAGTGCAAAATTTAGGTAAGGTCTGTACTGCTCAGGTGAGTCACTTAACCGCAGTTCAGTGTGGTTGCCTGCCCTGGCTTGCTACCACAAGCATCAGGGAAAATGCAAAATTGGCCAGACACCACCAGAGATCTGATGCAAAACAGTTTCTTCAATGTCCTCATAATCAGGAGAGCAAGACAAGACAAGCTGTTGATGCATTTCACACTCAAATCACATGCTTATTCAAAACCACCATATGAATTAGCACGTGATTTGAGTGTGAAACGCGTCAACAGCTTGTCCTGTCTTGCTCTCATTATTGTGAAGACATTAAAGAAACTATTTTGCATCAGCTCTCTGGTGCTGTGCAGCCAATTTACCTTTTCCTCCAAAGTGCAATGTTTGCTTAACCAAATTCGTTCTCGGAAAAAAAAAATAGAGAAGAAAGAGAAAAAAAAAATCAAGAAAGGGGAATCCACGAGAGCCCAATATATTGTATTCTAAGGGAGTCAAGGTTAGTAATATTTTGTTAGAAAATAGTGCAGATTACTGACATCTGGGTAGGTTGCAGTAAACCTGACCTGCTTGTCCCCACACAGTTCTTTGTGATTTCTGGTGATGGTTATACTTAATGCATTGAGAGAACCAAACCTTGGTCCATCTGGGTGGACTTTGCAAGGAATTGTTGATAAAATTGGCAGGGGAGTATCTAAAATATCTCAGCAGGCTTTGTGTTGCAGAGGCAACCTACGTGAATGATAGAAAAAAAAAGTTAGGGGACTTTATGTCTTCAGATAAATGCATTTTGTGGCTAAGATGCGACTTCTTCAGGAAGGAAAGAAATTTGTTGGGGCTGGAAGTTATGCCACCAGCGTTGAAGAGACAAACACACTCACTCACGCATACCCTTCCCCACTAATGGCCTAGCTTCCAGTCCCTAACAACAATGTTCTGAAACACCTTTTCTGAAGAAGTGGAAGCTTGGCCATAAAACACATTATATATTGTTTAATACAACAAATGAACATTTTCTGAAGACATCAAATCTCTGGATAAATCTCTTCTAAGCATTAATATTGGGCACTGCTGCAACACAAAGCCTTTGTAAGTTTTTGAGATACTTCCCTGACTTTACCAAAATAATAATTCATTTTTTTCATCTGCCTAGAGTTCAACTTTAAGACTAAAGAGAGAGAGATATTACAAAAATATAATGCCAAGCTAACTTTAATAATAACAAAATTTTTAATACTAACTATTTTTTTCACAAAGTTATGTATGGGCAAGGTATTTACTAGAGCAGGGGTCTCCAAACATTCTAAGCAAAGTGCCAGTTAACTGTCCTTCAGACTATAGGGGGGTCGAACTGTGGCCAGTGGGAGTTGACAATGTCTTGGGAGTGGTAGTAAGTGGGAATAAAAAAAAAAAAAATCACATAGCACCTGGAGCCAGTAGGAGGAGGAATAGTGCCTCATCATTGGTATTAGGAGGAGGAATAGTGCCTCATCATTGGTATTAGGAGGAGGAATAGTGCCTCATCATTGGTATTAGTTGGAGGAATAGTGCCTCATCATTGATATTAGTGGGAGGAATTGTGCCCCATCATGGGTATTAGTTGGAGGAATAGTGCCTCATCATTGGTATTAGTGGGAGGAATTGTGCCCCATCATGGGTATTAGTGGGATGAATAGTGCCCCATCACGGGTATTAGTTGGAGGAACAGTGCCTTATCTTTGGTATTAGTGGAAGGAATGGTGTCCCATCATGGGTTTTAATGGGAGGAATAGTGCCCCATCATTGGTATTAGTGGGAGGAATAGTGCCCAATCATGGGTATTAGTGGGAGGAATAGTGCCCAATCATGGGTATTAGTTGTAGGAACAGTGCCCCATAATGGGTATTAGTGGGATGAATAGTGCCCAATCATGGGTATTAGTGGGAGGAATAGTGCCCCATCATGGGTATTAGTTGGAGCAATAGTGCCTTATCATTTGTATTAGTGGAAGGAATGGTGTCCCATCAGGGGTTTTAATGGGAGGAATAGTGCCCCATCATTGGCATTAGTGGGAGGAATAGATCCCAATCATGGGCATTAGTGGGTGGAATATTCCCTCATCATGGGTATTAGTGGGAGGAATAGTGCCCCACTGTTGATGTCGTGATAAAAAAGGTACCTTATCAATGGTGTCAGTGAGAGGAATAGTCCCCCAAGGGCTGCATAAAAGCAAGTAATGGGCCACATTCTGCCTGGGGGGGGGGGGGGGGGGGGGTTCTGCTGTTTGAAAACCACTGTACTAAAGGAATATTTTTTTATTCTGAACAACCTAATTCTCCTGAATTAGTCAGTCTGTTTCCCTGGTATGCAAGCAAATGCAGGCTCATTGGTATATTATAACATCTATTCCATTAGAAAATCACCTTTTAGATATCCACATTCAACTCTAAGCATAAGGAATAGTCTTACATTTTTATTTAAGGCAATATATACAACTACTGAATCTGCACTCTGGTACATAACAAGATTTAATGTATTTGTTTATTTCCAAACTTATGTAACTTAATTGAATATTCAGCATCTCCCATATACATTAATAAAGTGCACATAGTGATTAGATTATCAGCACTTCATTGTCATAGTTGTGCCTTTGATTCATTTCTATCAAGGACAAAAGCTGGAATGTGGATTTATTTTAGTGTGGTTCTCCCACAATTCGTAACTGTCCTGCACCCCAACTGGTCCTACTAGGTTAGTGAATGTTTGTCTATGACTATGGTAGGAGACATTAAAGCTGAACTCCAGGCAAACCAATAAATATGCAGTTTAAATATATAAAAGGGGATTTCTTTTCTGTTCATATGATTTGTGTTTCCTTCCCTCTGGCACAGGACAGTCCTATTTGGTACATTTCTGCTGCACTAACACTTACAGGTCCTTCAAACATCCTATGAATGGGCAGTGAAAGGAAAAGCAGCAAACTGATATGTTCATCTCTCTCTCACTTTACTCTTTTCTCCTATCAGCGCCATCCTTGATCTGAATTGCAGTATAACTGAAGGACTTCTTATGTTGCCTCTCTCTGAGATGTTGCGCTGAGGGGCTGAGCCAGTTGCTTGTCAGGAATCTGGGTGGATCCCGACTTTAAAGTCAGGATCTCTCTAGTATTTTGACCTGTTCAGTGACATGCACTCCTGTGACCTACAGTAAATATAGAGCCAAAAGAGCGTTGGCCATACTTCTCCTTTAATGATGCAGATCTGCATTAGGTTGACCATGCACTATGTCATGGGTGCTCAACCTGTGGCCCTCCAGCTGTTGTGGAATTACAAGTCCCATGAGGCATTGCAAGCTACTGATAGTTACACGCATGACTTCCAAAGGCAGAGGCATGATGGGATTTGTAGTTCCGCGACAGCTGGAGGGCCACAGGTTGAGCACCCATGCACTATGTAATCTGATTGCATAATCTTCTTTAGATCATCAACTAGCTAGTACAAGGGCCTGCCTTTATTGATACAAAATTAAAGAATTGGTCAGGGGTTTCCTTATATTGCTAGTTTTGGTAAATCTAAAGAGCTTGTACAGAGAGTGTACAATCATATTGTATGGGCATTCAAAATATGTGTTTTTTATATTTGACTGGGGTGTGTGTATGGCACCACTGAACTGTTAGAAGTAGAATATTGGAACTTTTGGATTTAATCTCACAATGAGTCCTCCTTTGTGAGCTCCTCCTGAGTGAATGAGCAGTGTAGACTAAACCTTGTTCTGATCTCGGGCTGCTGCCTCTTTGATAGGACATATAGTTGGTATAAAGCTTTGGGATAGGTGTTAAGGAGCACCCTATACAAAAGTTCAGGAATTTTAGTCCAAAGTTGTATTGGTATAGAGCAGGGGTCTCCAAACTTTCTAAACAAAGGCCCGGTTTACTGTTTTTCAGACATTAGAGAGGCTGGACATTGGTGTCAGTGGGAGGAATTGTGCCCCATCCTTGGTGTCAGTGGGAGGAATAGTGCCCCATCATTGGTGTCAGTGGGAGAAATAGTGCCCCATCATTGGTGTCAGTGGGAGAAATAGTGCCCCATCATTGGTAGTGAGAGGAATAGTGCCCCATCATTGGTAGTGAGAGGAATAGTGCCCCATCATTGGTAGTGAGAGGAATAGTGCCCAATCATTGGTGTCAGTAGGAGGAATAGTGCCCCATTGTTGGTCAGTGGGAGAAAAATTCTGCTATTGTTGGTGTCAGTGGGAGGAATTTTGCCCCATTGTGGGGGTAAGCAATGGTACACATCAGGCCACTTAGCCCCAGTTTGGAGACCACTGATATAGAGCATCAAGAGCATGTTTTGGAGTAAATGCCTTTAAACTTCTAATCTTAAAAGTTGAGATTGGAACTGTCAGATCCGTTGCCTTGCAAAAGCTTTTTCTGGTGGCTCAGATCTAAACCTCATTATAGGCATCTTAATTCAATCTCATGGCGAGTCCAATTGTATCCAAGGCCGCAGACCTAAAGTGGGTGAGGCATTTCCTTTGAAACGCGTTGGATTATCTTGATCGTCTCTATATCAATAAAATTCTGGACTAAAATACCTGAAGTTTCATTAACTTTTTTTTTATTTACCTGGAATTCAGCTTCAATATATAAACTCCTCCAAGATCTCAATGTTCTTTTTAAAGCACTAGTAAAAAAAAAAAGATGCTAGTGCTATACAAATAAGTAAAACATAATGCACACCCCATGTCGTACAAATGTCTTACATAGAAAAACATGTTTTGTAAATTTTTTAGATGAACTATAAAAAGCCTGAGTTTGTTTTGGAGATTAGGAATTAAGATTTAGTTGGCAAAAATAGCCTCTGTGTGAGCAATATAATAAAAGGCAAAAAATATAGACAGAGGATTAAAAAAATAGCAATATCTTAAAAAATTGACATAGATTAAAAGGTCCTCATCTCACCTGGAACAGATCAGGAACGATCTGTGCAGTACAAGCTTCTCTAATCTCCCAAACTCAAGCAGTGTAGCTACTTCCTCAGCTCTAGCACGGTTTTCTGGACAGCCTGGCTTGTTGCGGAGCGTTAGTCGGTCTCTCAATAATTTAACTTTACCGACTGACTGCACCTGCAAAAATGAAATTGGAATAGTCTTTAATATGTGCTCTTTCGTATTGTTAGAAGAGTTTTAAAGTACAACCTAAAACTTTGTGCATCTATTTAGCCTAAAGGAGCTCTTAAGTTTTGAGTCTGATTTAATGCCTTCAGAAAGCTAAATTACAAAATTATTTTCTATTTAATTACTCCTTTAAAATTGATGCATAATTGGTTTCTCTAAAAATGATGCATAACAGATTGGTGCAAATATTAATGCACAGTACTTAGATCCATCTATTTTAATTAAAATGAATAAATTTGAATTTTATTAATATGTTATGTAAATTAATATTGAATAACATTTTACCAAAATAGTCTGAGATAAAAAAAAAAAATAAATAAATAAATAACTCAACTGAATCTGTTTTCATAAAAAATAAAATGAAATGGGATTTTACCTTACCAGGATTACCTTCACCCTTTCATGCTCATATTCTTCTTCCAATAGCTTCGGCTATTCAGACCAGAAAATATTCTTTGGCTTCTAGGTCAAACAAAAGGGATCATCATACCTGCAACACTCATCAGTTTAATTACTCTTTTGGAGCTATTTTATGAAAGAAGTTTTTCTATTCGTAGCCAGTATTACCTTTTTATGGAATTTATATTTTTAGTATCTACATTTATTTTATGGCGTTTATTAAAAAAAACTACGATTGAAACCTATTTTGGCTATATATTTAATTAGGTAAATATGGATAATCCTGCATGTGACATGGTCCATGGTGATTCTTATTGATCTCAAAAGCCCCGAACACACGTACCGATTGTCGGCCGTAAATATTCGGCCGCCGAACGATCGGCCGATTGTCGGCTTGTTAGTATGATGCTTCCGACAACCAACAGCGACTTTTCGGCCGAACAGAATCGGGTGTGCAGGCTATAAAAATGTTGTTGGTCTTCACCAAAACGGCCGATTGTTCGCCAGTCAGTACAGAATTCGGCCGACAAACAGCAGATTAGCAAGACTGGGCATGCTCAGAAAAGAAAAAACACACGGAAAGTTAACCATTACATGACATCACTTCTGCAGTCGGCTGTTGTTGGCCGACAAAATTTGTGTGCAGTCTTTTGCACTTTTCAGCCGACAGGACAGCACCGGACAAAAGACGGCCGATCGTTCGGCCGACATTCGGTATGTGTGTACGGGGCTTAAATGTTTTTTTTATAGTTGTTTGGCTACAAGCAGAGAGGGGAACATATTAATTAGTTTGACTACAGAGGCTGCCAGAAAGCATGCAGTAATGCTGGGCTTTCTTCTTGGAAAGCTTAGCATGCAGTGCAATCTGAATGTTATGGTTGCACCCTATATTAGATCTTTATAGTTAAATAAAGACGTTATACTGACTACAGAAAATGCCAGAAAGCATGCAGCAATGTTGGGCTTTTTTCTTGGAAAGCTTAGCATGCTGTGCTATCTGAATGTCATGGTTGAACCCTATATTAGATCATTATAGTTAAATAAAGACTTTATACTAATACCTTTAAAAATAAATACAATTATTTTATAAACTTGTAAACTTTCAAACAGTTATGTAAAAAATCAACAACCATTATAGTTTTCCTTTACATTTCCAAAAAATAAATTCAGGAATAATTTAATATTTTATTATTTTAAGATTATTTTAAGTAAACACAGACTAGGAGGAAAATGACCTCTTTAGTAAGGTGTCCCCTTTGCTATTAATTTATTTTATAGCCAGAATTTATAGAGTAAGAAAATGAGGAGGCAGATTGCATACATGTTTGAACCTTGTGCATTCCCCATAATTATTTTGACTGCGTTTTTACAGTAGAATTGTTTTTAATAACTGTGCAAATAAAATAAAGATTATGATTTTTTTAATTTGTGTTTAAAATAGATTGTCAGAGATCAATATCATGTATTTACACTGTATAATGATATGATCTGCTTCGCGGGTAAACTATAAACTGTACATTTTTAATTGCTGTAGCAACAATTTTCTTTTACATTTTTAAAAAAAAGCACCATCCTAGAGCTTGTTTTGTAGCTGCAGGTGATAAGTTGAGGGAGATTTACTAAACCTGGGGGGTGCAAAATCTGGTGCAGTTCTGCATAGAAACCAATCAGCTTCCAACTTCAGTTCGTTCAGTGAGGCTTTAGCACTAAAACCTGGACACTGATTGGTTTCTATGTAGAACTACACCAGATTTTGCACCCTCCACTTGTAGTATATAACCATGGGTAAGTTTTCTGCTTATTGTCTAATGTAAGCAGCATTAAACCTTGTTTTGTACCATGTTGCAAGATCCTGTTCTTCGATAGTACATTTGCAATGAAAGTTTTTGAACTGATTCCTTTCCATTTCTTTGGGAATGACATAAAACTGATGACCTGAAAATTAGGTTAGAGATAAGTTTCACAAATTTAATTGTATATATTAAACTAGGTACAAAAGATTTGTTTAATTTTATGGTCTCATAAAGTATGTTGCTTGCATTATTTAGAAAAGTGAGCTTTATGATAAACCACCTGTGCTTTAAAAACACAATCTGGGTTTCAAAAACAGAAGAATATTGGCTCTAAAAATAAACCCCTAGCACCTGTAAGTTTCAACTTAATTTATAATTCATTAATAATTCATTTTCAAGGTATGTCAATTAAATATATACTTTTTATATATTTTAAGCATCCGGATATAATAGAGCATAAAACTCTATAAATGTAGAATTCTTTCTGATTTTAAGGAGAAGTTTGGGCAAAATGTAAAATTATATTTTGAGTTAAATAATTTTCCAAGTATGTCAATTAAATATGTACTTTTTATTTATTTTTAAGAATCCAGATATAATAGAGCATAAAACTCTATAAATTTAGAATTCTTTCTGATTTAAAGGAGAAGTTTGGGCAAAATGTAAAATTATATTTTGAGTTAATTCATTTTCCAAGTATGTCAATTAAATATATACTTTTTATATATTTTAAGCATCCAGATATAATAGAGCATAAAGCTCTATAAATTTAGAATTATTTCTGATTTAAAGGAGAAGTTTGGGATATTTAAAAGAAAAAAAAAAGAAACATCTATACTCACCTTTGTGCTGCAGCATCGGTCTGATGCTGCAGCTGTACCCCCCATCAGCTCTAAGCCTGAGAACTGAGCGATCACATGACCGCTGATTGCTCAGTTCTCAGTCTTATCAGAGAGGAGGGTGGTGTCAGACACTGCTTTAAAAAGCACAAAATGCAGAAGTAACCTCCATTTTGCTGTATAGGGGAATGTGGTAATAGTAATGTGAAGAATTCCGAATTTTAAGCCATAGCTGAAAAGAAGTTTTTTTTTTTCAAACTAAGTAACCCATACTAATAGTTTCTGTTACATCATATGAAACTTAAGGCCACAAAGCTGTCTGTAGCACCTCTAAATTAGTGGCCATTAACATTTGTAAACACTGCTAGCTGCAGTTCTTGCTCTTTAAACAGGTCCCTAAGGTTTAGGACTGTGTCTATCAGTAGCGGCTGGTGCATTGGGGGCGCATGGGCGCCAGCCCCCCTATCCATGCATCCGGCCCCCTAATCTACATGCAGGGTGTCGGACGCATGGACTTCAATGGGGCTTTTTTTTTTTTAGCCATGTGATTAGAGGCAGAGGCTCTAATAGGCTAAAAAAAGGGTGGGCTTTGGGCACAGAGCACTGCACCCCGAGCCCACCCAATTGTTTGACAATAGCGAATGAAAATTCACTATTGTCACACGGATCCTCCTGCTGGCCAATCAGGAAGTGGGTCTTGAGACCAGTTTCCCGATTGGCCAAAAGGAGAAGCCATGCCATTGGGCATGGAGGAGGAGGGAGGAGACGCAGAAGACAGGAGGAAGAAGCCGAAGCTGCCGCCTGCTGCTGCTGCAGATATTCAGGCAGGGTGGGTGAGCGGGAGGGGGTCCTGTCCTCTGTCCAGTCCTGCTGTGGTCCTGGGGGGGTATGGTGTGTGGCCTGGTGCGGTCCGGGGGGGGGGGGGTTTGGTGCGGTCCATCTGCGACCCCCCACGGCCCATGGAGCACCAGCTGCCACTGGTGTCTATGGGAATGTTTGACCATTCTTCCAGAAGCACGTTTGTGAGGTCAGGCACTAATGTTGGACGAGAAGGCCTGGCTCGCAGTCTCCACTCTAATTCATCCCAAAGGTGTTCTATCAGGTTGAAGTCAGAACTATGTGCAGGACAGTCAATTTTCCCCACCCCAAACTCGCTCATCCATGTCTTTATGGACCTTGTTCTGTGCACTGGTCCAAATCATTTGGTGGAGGGGGGATTATGGTGTGGGGTTTTTTTTGCAGGGGTTGGGCTTGGCCCCTTAGTTCCAGTGAAGGGAACGCTGAAGGTGTCAGCATAGCAAGACATTTTGGACAATTTCATGCTCCCAACTTTGTGGGGACAGTTTGGGGATGGCCCCTTCCTGTTCCAACATGACTACACACCAGTGCACAAAGCAAGGTCCATATAGACATGGATGAGCAAGTTTGGGGTGGAGGAACTTGACTGGCCTGCACAGAGTCCTGACCTCAACCCGATAGAACACCTTTGGGATGAATTAGTGCACCCTCACTGATAGTGAAGAGCTATGGTGGCTAAAGAGTCTTCAGCATCCCTCACTTCCAGGGATGAAAGCTGCCTGGTGTCCCACCACTCTCTGTGGTTCCTCTATACCATGTTCTACTGTGCCCTGTTGTGACATCAGGACTGGCAGATGGACACACTAGGCATAGGGAAGGTCAGGCACAATTAAATTCCTTTTTTATATACATTATATTGTGTATGTGCTCATCTCAAGTGACAACCCCATGTCTTATAATGTCCTGTTTTTCTATGTAGGGGTATCTTTCCCCTTTTTTTGACTGAATCTCGTATATATTTAGGGTGTGGATATGGGGTGTTGTCCCTAGAACCGATATAATATACTAAGAATATGCTTGTATTCCTTATCTTCCAAATGAGGCTTCCATAACTTAATGTATCGATACAAGCACACATATGCATTTGTGCTAATGTTCGAATAATTTAGGATTTTGCCCCTCAGTAAGAAGATGCATCCTCAACAGCAACACCAGTTCACTTTTGACCACATGTAAAAAAATAACACCGCTCAAACACTTCTTTCATCCTTCTATTGGTTCTCCTCCCACGGTGGGTGCAAGTCCCTCTAAGAGCATGTCTCACTCCATGAAACAATCACAATAGCAAACTTGGGGGCCCACACCACATAGATCAACCACATCCGCTGGTAAGTTACCAGTGGATGTGGTTGATCTATGTGGTTAGGGCCTCCTATTGAGACCGGTTCACCCTTGTTATATTTGGGAAACATTCTTTGGTTACAAACTCTACTTTTCTTACTTATATTTTCTGATATCTACTATCTCAATCATTTCCCTAACCCACACCACTTTACAAAGTTCAGTTTCACAGAAGACTCTAAGTTATTAAATTACAGGTAGGAGAGAGAACAAAAAGCGCCTCTAAGTTCAGACAGTTTACAGGTTTATTAGGTGAGATAACATACAAGGGGCAACGCACAATGGAGTGAAGTAAAAAAAGGTAATCGGGAAGGGGAGTCCGGGAAGTCAGAGCTGGATGTCCATGATGTAGACAGCCAGGATCTGCTGCTGCATGGAGGAGGCCAGGCAGAAGTCCTCAGGTGGAAAGCCAAGCAGAGGGGATGAAGCTGGACCATGGCGTGGACCGCGGCGTGGACCGCAGCATGAAAAGATAACGTTACCACGGAGGGGAGGTCGCAACGCATTACCGAGTATGTGCAATGCCAGTCCTGGGCATGCGCACTCCTTCATCAGGCCTGAAGGAGTGGGCATGCCATGGATTCAATGCCATGGTCCAGCTTCATCCCCTCTGCTTGCCTTTCCACCTGTGGACTTCCACCTGGCCTCCTCCATGCAGCAGGGGTCCTTGGGGGTCCACATCGAGGACATCCAGCTCTAAAATCCCAGACTACCCTTACTGATGAGCTTGTTTTACTTCACTCCATATGAGTTGCCCCCTTTTTTTTATTGCACCTAATAAACTTGTAAACTGTCTACACTTAGAGGCGCTTTTTATTCTCTCTCCTGCCTGTCATTTAGAGCCTGCTTCTGCTCCTGCGAATAAGTCTGCCCTAGTGCTTGGACACCTTGTCTCACCATGTTCCTGTTGGATCACTTCCTCCTGTCCTATGAACCTCATACTTATATGAACTTCTTATGAACTATCTATACAGAGACTGCCCCCCTCACACAGGGACTGGTTACCTGTTTGCGCCTTCTATCTTTGTCGTGTTTATTAAATTGGCCTAATAAAATCTGATATAATCCCATGATCAGTCCCAGTGTTATAATAGAAGAACAAAATGATGAGAATATTAGTCAATCGCAAGAGTTGGAAATAGCTTTCTGTAAATAGTGTACAGAACACTCTCTGTGTTGCCATGGCTTTAGTGTCGATTCACACTGATGCAAATTTGTTGGGAATTTGATGCGTTATAAAAAGCCTAGATTTGCATGACATGCAAAAACAGGTTGTTCACATCTACGCATTGCGATTTCTATGCAAAAAAAGGGTCCAAGTTGCGGTAAGATTTTCCTCTCCATAGACATCAAAGGAAACAGACACAAACTCGCTTCTTATGTTCAGATGTGTGTGAATACTGCTTTTTCTGTGTCGATTTTTATATATTTCCCTCTTGCAGAAGTTGCAGCTGCACCCAATCTCATCTGATAATGCATTCAATTCTCATTACAATTGCATTGTCTTTAGCACAAATCGTAATGCAAAAATTGCACTGAACACCAGCAAAAATCCACATGAGAATTGTATTTGCATCGCATAAGTGTGAACACGGACTATAGGAGACAGTGGGGTTCATTTACTAAAACTGGAGAGTGCAAAAATGTAATGCGGCTGTGTATGGTAGCCAATCAGCTTCTAACTTCAGCTTCTTCAATTCAGCTTTGACCAAAAAAAACCCTGGAAGCTGATTGGTTTTTGTGCGGAGCTGTGCCAGATTGTGCACTCTTAAGCAAATCAACCCCAGTATCTAAAGTTCTGGGTTCTTTTACATAACTATATCTGGCTGTAGATTAAAATGAAAAGATAATGTTTTATACCATTACATTACCAAATAGCTTATTAGGGAATATATACACTTATCAAGTACCCAGAATTCAGCACATTAAAGTGATACTAAACACACACTATTTAATTTACATTGTCCCTTCTATTTCTGTATGTGGATGATGGCACTGTAATTATTTTAATTAAAAAATAAAAACCCCATCTAAGTACCTTTTTCCTAATTGATATCCAGCTGTCACATGACCGAGATCTTTCCCAGCCTGTCTGCAGGGAAACATAAGCAGGAGGAGCTTCTAGCCCTCTGCTGCCGGTCACATGTTCAAAAAAAAAAAAAACAGCCTTTGGAATACAGAGTAAAAACAAATAATGAATATCAATAAACTGTTTTAAATTATATATAAATTAAAATAAATTATATATAAATTAAAATACATTATATATAAAATTAAAATCAATTAAATATATATAAATATATATTTAAAATCAAATCGTTATTATTTTTTTCACAATAACACGGTGTGGGCGGATTTCTGCCAGTCATAGGCTGTGTCACACTCCTCCAGCCTGTGTCTTACCATAAGAGGGAGGTGAAGTTTCCGTTAATCAACATGTAATATCCCCCATTGTGTTTAGCTTTTTAGTTGGCATAAAAGAGGAAGGAGAGAATGGGTTGTCATGTACCACTGTGTATACGCCTACTTGTATCACTCTATAGTCACATGGGCTGCTCAGATGTGATAGGGAAGAAATGCTCAGCATAGAAACTCACTGAAAACTGAGCATGTGCAGAGTTGCCACCACAGCTAAACAATCCCTTCCTGAATTGGGGACATGAACAGAAGGGGGAGATTGAGAGCTGCAGGATCAACCAAGTTGAGTATGAACAGCATATAATACAACATTTATTGATGTTTTTTTTTTCAAGATGTGGGTTTAGTGACACTTATGTATTATCTAGGGTGCCGATACTGAGTATTTTCACGAGTACTCATACTTGCGAAATTGCTCTGATACCTGAAACCGATTGGGGTGCGATTTGAGCCCATACAAAATGAATGTGCTCAAATCGTACTGCAAAGAATCACATGAGATTTGAACAGATTTGAGATTTGAACAGGTATGCGGTGCGATTCCTGTCCAAATTGCATGCAGTTTCCCACACCACTCCTGTGTGAACCCAGGTTTGTCAAAGTGACTTGACTAAAAGTATCAGTACTTGTACACGCTGGTAAAAAAAATATATCTAAAATATATATAATATTTAAGTATTGGTGCAACCCTAGTACAATCCTAATTTATTATTCAAAACTATATAAAATGGATCCTTTACTACTAAATATAGCTCCTCCCATAAAAACTAAATTTTTAATATTCATAATCTCTAAAACTATAATATTCCTCTAATGTCAAAATAAAACCATAAATGTAAGATTCTTAAGTCTGGATGGGGCTTAACTTCCTATTTTATTTGAATTATTAACGAGAAACATCAATCTTGTACATTCTTATTCTCTTCTGAGCAAGAAGGAAGGAGGGAAAGGAAAATATAAAATTGAATTTAAAAAACATCCATAGTAATAGGAAGGAATTCTGGTATTCACGTTAAAAATGCCATCCCTCTTGCTCAGCCTGGAAAACTTCTCTCCACTTCTAATTGGATTATCAAAGCATTCTACAATCTGAATGTTCAATCAAGGAGCCTGGATTAAATTTTTGAATTTAAATAAAATTGAACAACTGAAACTTCAATTTGGCTTTAATCTTTTAAAATGTGCCCACTTATTTTTTAAGCATGGCATTATATAATAATAATAATAATAAATGTTAGTATTTAAAATGTTAAAATAAGAATACATTAGAACTGTATAATTACCAGTAAAAATAGTTACGCTACACACATGCATATGCAGGCATTCAAAAAATCATGACAAATGTAATTTTTCCAAACAATGTTGTGCCTTTAATTTGCTTTGATAAAGATACAAACTACAAAAATCAAGTAAAAAGTCACATTTAGAACAATTTACAAGTTTTCAGTCCATCTTTCCAGTTCTGTATTTTAACACAAATAATTGCGTCAACAAATTGTATCAAGCACAATTCATAAAATCCTTTATCATCATTTTTCTATTGGCACAGGAGCACATTTAAAATATTCATGGTTTTCTTCTTTAATATACCCATGTTTTGCTTCACCCATAAATTGACCATAAATAAAAAAATAAGGGCATTAAAAGAAAATAAAACTGTATCTATTTTATATATTTTATGATTACTTTCAAAATGCATATTGCACGGGCTTTGTTATTTTCTGCAAACTAATCATAAATCACAAAATAATATTAAATATGCTATAAATGAAAAATTAAATATATTTAAATATTCTCTAAATATTGAATGGATTTAGAATTTTATGCCGTTAGCTGAAGCTGTTACTGCATATGCATAAAGATGAGTTCAATCACGTACAGGCCAGCAAGACAAATGTTTTATTTGCTGCCAACCTATGTGACACTTAAAGGGCAGAATAAGTGCTAGAATTTATATATATATATATATATATATATATATATATATATATATATATATAAAAACACATCAGGATATATATATATATATATATATATATATATATTATATAGTGTAGAAACATAAAATTCAAATAATATTAAATATATGGTTTTCATGCAATGATATCACAGAAATAATTCCAATTTCCAACTTTTAAATATATGCATAGAAGTATTTAAAATTACCTAATGCAAATATTTTTTTCCATAGCATTATTTTTAAAAAATACTATACCCAGTATTTGATTGTCTATCAATGGCTATTAAGTGATATGACACTTATAAACACATTCAATGAAATGTTTTCTTTGCATAAATTATCTTTTGTTTTTAATATTAAATAGAAGCACCAACATTTTCCATGAAGGAAAATATTCCATAATATAGTTGCACATTTTAATTACAATAAAAAATAAAAGCAAGGACATTTCATTACCATCTAGAAGTATAAAACATAAAGCTGTGTTAATACACAGGTGGAAGCTTTACTATTGCACCAGTTGATTAAGGATGTTCAAGTATGTTTCACGCTGCATTTTTCATAACTTTTATCACAGCAAACAATAATTCACAGTAGTCTTAAATACTCTCAAGTGGTACAATAGGCAAGTTGACATCTGCGTAACATAAGTCGTACAATTCAAGTTACTATGAATACAGACAAAAACATTTCCACTGTAGACAGAATATAATGATGGCTTATCAAAGGTATTTATCATGCAGCTTTAAACATCATCCTTTTTTTTTTTTCTATATAGAAACATTTCTATCATGCAATACACCTGGATACAGTGAATAAGGAAAAAGAAGCAAAAAAATTAATGACATGAATTTTGTTTAGTGATTCAAAGCTCAGTTTTAGTTTTGCAAAAAAATAAAAATAAAAAGAAAGAAATAGGGATAGAGCTTTCTGTTCAGTAGAGTTTATTTTAAAAAAATATATTAGCTAGTTTGTTTCTCATGTAATGCACGTTGATGTAGAAAATCATATGCAATATGAAATGCTACAATGATTTTTTTCATTTTATTAACCTGTATTTTTATTTTTTATTAATACACTATTATCCACCATAAAGTAAAAAAAAAAAAAAAAAAAAAGATACTGTGCATTATTAGAAATTCTAAAAAAAAAAAAAAAAAAAAAAAATATATATATATATATATATATATATATATATATATATATATATATATATATATATATATATATATATAAGCAGATAATAATCTTACTAATATTAATTATCATTGTGTATTTTTTAGTCATTAATTCAAATTACTCTGTTAGGATTGGGATTGGGTGCAGGCAGGTTCCCTATATTTTGATGAGAGGGGCACATTATTTTTTAAGAATATAGTTTATGTAACAAAACATTTAACATAACAAAAAATAAAAGTACAGGTTTACAAATAAGTGGTTTTCAGAGCTTTAAGCTAGAAAGGCAGCTTTTGTCACACATTTTTTGGCACTCAACAAGGTAAGAGTTGGCTTGAACCTAAACTAGGGGAAAGCGAGTGATAATTATTAGGGTTTAGAGTTAAGTGTAAGAGTTCCGGGTTTAGATTTAGGATTCACGTTAAGTTCTGGTTTATGGGTAATGTGATAAATATTGGTTAAGTGTTCAGTTTTAAAGGCAATTGTTAGGTCAATGGTCTAGTTTAGGTATTAGGGGAGGTTAAATGTTAAAGATTCCTTTTAGTTTTTGGGTTCAATTTTAAATAACACTATGGGGTAAGCGAAGGTTTTCTAAAACAGACACAAAATGAAAATATGACTTCTGTGTATGTGATTGGGTGTACTGACTTCCTCCAAAACATATTTTGATGCCTGATTGGCGTGCTGCTGTTTTTAGCACTTTATCATGTGAATAAACTAGAAAGCCCCACCCATTTAGAACTCGGAGAGTAGGAAATGCAAGGAGTATTTGTAACTGACCAGGGGAGGGTTGTTCTCTTCTAAAGTGGGGTACACGCAATAAGAAAATTCTCATATGAAAAATACTTTATTTTTTTATTTTTTTGTTTATTGTTTTTCTTTTCTGATTTTTGTGGTACGATAAGAGTCGGTTCACACTGATCCGACCCGACTTTGGGCGACTAATGCCGTCGCCCGTGCAGCGCGACTTCGGCGCGGCTTGCAACGACTTCACATAATGGAAGTCAATGCAAGTCGCTCCGACTTTGCAAAAAAAGGTGCAGAAATCTTTTTCTAAGTCGGAGCGACTAGAGTCACTCCTATTAGAACGGTTCCATTGCACAGCATGGACCGCTACTTGTCAGACGACCAAGTCGCTTGACAAGTCGGAACAGTGTGAACCGGCACTAACGGTACATATTAAACGAAAATCATTTGTTCGTTCTGTTCCCGTACCAGAAACATTTTGGAGTTTGTCCCTTTGGGAATTTGCTTACGAAAAGTCAGAATAGGCTGTCCAAAGTTGTGTACACACTTTAAGAAAATTGTACGACAGTTCTTTGGATGAAAATTCTCGCCTGATTTTCTTATAGTGTGTACGATCCTTAGGTAAAAGTAAAATTCCATTTTAAGGGGTTGATATACTAAAGACAAATATTCTGTTCCCTTTTCAAGGTCATTTCCACATTGCAATGGAATTCACCCTAAGCTTACTGGTAGTGAATGTGGTGAAAATCCACTTTGTAAAGAATACCCAATCACATGCAACCCCCCCCCCCCCACCCCACCCCCTAAAAAAGCAATAGTTTTGCTTGAACACTATTGAATAAAAGAAGTGTTAGATTAGGTTTAGGAGAGAGGAAAATGTGGGACAATCCTCTACTTTTTAAACGTTTTAATGCCAAGAAATTGCACCGATAACTAGCAGCACTGAAAGCCAGCATACTGAAACATTATGTGATAAATTAAAGAGGTTGTAAACCCCCCAAAAAAAAAAGAAAAAAAAAAAAACCCTGTAAGATAAAGGCATAATGAGCTAGTAGCATTGCCTACTAGCTCATTATGAAATACCTTAGAATGAAGCCCCGCAGTGCCACCCACTCAGCAGTGACAAAGCCAACATGTTCAGCCGCCCTGCTTCCGGGTTCACGTCTCCCGGCCATCCGATTGGCCGGAGGCGCGAAGAGACATCATTCCCACGCATGCGCGCGGGAGCCGCCGTTCACGGCACAGGGCTTTGAAGGAACGGAACAGGTGCCCGTTCCTTCAGAGCGCATGTGCCAATGACGTCAACGGCTGCATTAAAAGTAAATATCTCCTAAACGGTGCAATTTTGGGAGCTATATACAGTATATATCATACCTTGGTAAGGTATATCATACCTTATTAAAGGCTTACCTAAAGGTACAATTTATAAGAGAGTGTTTACAACCTCTTTAACAAATACTACACTTTAACCATTTGCTGACTGTATACTGTATATATACGGCAGGAAGGCGGCTCTCCTGCGCTGGATCACGTATCAAATACGTGATCCAGCACTTCCAAGTCTGGGGCGCCAGCGACCCACTACCACTGTGATTGGACACAGCGGGAGCCAATCAGTTGGTCCGGCGGACGCGATGTCCACGAGACCCGCCGATTGTTCGGGAGAGAAGCAAAATGAACAAACAAGGCAAATCGCCGTTCTGTCAGCAGGGAAGGTATTGATTCCGTGTCTCTGCCTTCCCATGCTACAAACACCTCCCCCACGGTAATCAAGCACATTTTAGGCACACATTTAACCCTTTGATCGCCCCTGATGTGAACCCCTTCCGAGCCAGTGGCATTAGTACAGTAAACGTGCATATTTTTAGTACTGATCACTGTATTAATGTCACTGGTTCCTAAATAAAGTGTCACTTAGTGTCCGATTTATCCACCGTAATGTTGCAATCCCGCTAGAAGTCGCTGGTCGCTGCCATTACCAGTAAAAATAAATAAAAATTCCATAAATAATTCTTAAAGTTTGCAGACGCTAAAACCTTTGTGAAAACCAATGAATATATGTCTATTGGGATTTTTTTTACAAAAAAATATGTAGTAGAATACATATTGGCCTGAAATTTATGAAGACATTTTATTTTTTTAATTTTTTTTAATTTGATATGTTTTATAGCAGGAAGTAAAAAAAAAAAAAATAAATAGAAACCGCAGAGGTGATCAAATTCAACCAAAAAAAAATTGCTCTATTTGTGGAAAGAAAATGGACATAAATTTTTATTTGGGCACAGCATCGCACGACTGCACAATTGTCAGTTAAAATAACGCCGTGCCGTATCGCAAAAAATGGCCTGGCCATGAAGGGAGGTAAACCTTTGAGGTAAAGTGGTTAAATAAAATATATATTTAGGGTATTACCTATCATTCTTTTCATATTCACTAAATAAAACTAATGAAATGCTGGCACATTCTTCACATACAACGATGTAGGAGTGGCTTAAAAACAGAAAATAATTACACAAAGGTATAGGTTGAAGTTTTTATAATTTTTGACATTCAGATCATTTAAATGGAAGAACAATAGACTTGCATCCCTAAACAATACAAATGACTGACTTTTAATTTATTCTGTGTTCTACCCCTCACCTGCAAAACCTACCTACCACCTACATAACCTTTCCTTCACTACCCCATTACTTCACTCAGCTGCTCTGTGTAAATTGTTCATATAAGCCACAGCTTACACAGTGCTCTAGATGCTCCCCATGTAACTGCATTAGAATAATGTGAGGTGTAGCTGATTGATTGAGAGCATCCCTTAATTGTATACTGAATAGAAAGAGAACCCTCATATATGGGACGTTTGCCATGAAAGTTGCTCATGATGGTTGGAGGACCACCATCATAAGCAGCTTTCATGGAAAGTGTCTCTCTGACAGGCTTGGCTCCTATATGACTTTGGGTCGGGACATGCGTTTATCTGTAGACCCATCCATTTTCTTTGGTTATATTGGGGACCATTGTTTGATTAAACTGACAAAATATGCAACACTTGCCAAAATATGGGACACTTGCCATGAAAGCTGCTTATGATGGTTGGAGGACAACCATCATGAGCAGCTTTAATAGCAAGTGTCTCTCTGACAGGCTTGGCTTCTATATGACTTTGGGTCGGGACATGTGTTTTATCTGTGGACCCATCCATTTTCTTTGGTTGTATTGGGGACCATTGTTTGATTAAACTGCAAAAATATGGGACACTTGCCAAAATATGGGACACTTGCCATGAAAGCTGCTCATGATGGTTGAAGGACGAACATCACAAGCAGCTTTCATGGCAAGGGTCTCTCTGACAGGCTTGGCTCCTGTATGACTTTGGGTCGGGGCATGTGTTTATCTGTGGACCCATCCATTTTCTTTGGTTGTATTGGGGACCATTGTTTGATTAAACTGACAAACACATAGTGGCCCATTGACTGCTCCTCCTAAAGAGATGCATACCCCTTTTTTACATCCAACGTAAGACGGCCATATCTGTTGATATAATAATGCCCTTTGAAATATCTTTAAGACTGCTGGACTCGCTCTAGGTCTGACTGACCCCATTAATTCACTGGTTGACTGCCCCAACCCTGGCTACCCCCCACCAATTGAGTTTACCCACCATTGGAGTTTTTTCCTTTATAAATTCCTGTGGTCTTCCTCTATAACACCATATACTGGCCAACTTACATTTACAGTGAACTAAATATCTATTTCTTGGCTGTGGTGCTTGTGTGGACATACTTCACTTCGCGGTGAGTGCCCTGTGCATTTATTCCCATGCTCAAATGGTTGTCGTTGTAGTGCCCAGCATTATTGTACACATTATTATGTACTAACTTCCTTGTATATCTATCTCTTAGATATAATTGTGATGGGTATATACTTATATTTCCCTGAAGAAGGAATCAATGTTAGATTCCGAAAAAATGTCGGGATGTTCCTACTGCATTATGAGGTAGTGATTCCACTACTGACACTGGTCCACATGCGATGGATTTGGACATTACCCTGATTATGTCTTCTTTTTTATATATTGATTGTTGTTAGCCTTGTATTTTTTGTATACATTTTAAATGTGTTTAATAAACCTTACTTTTTATTCTACTCATTTCCATCTTCTATACTTATTATACTGATTAACTTGTCCAATCAAATTCCCCTGGGACACTCCCTCTTTGCCATTTCTATATATGTTTTGGGGAAGGTACATGTGCTGTTTTAGGTACACCTACATATCTTTTCCCTGCTTTGTTTGAAATAACTTTAAGACTGCTGGTTCGCTCTGGGTCTGACCGACCCCATTAATTCACTGGTCAATTGCCCCAACCCTTGCTACCCCTCTGGTGGAAATTAGAGGACAATATCTATGACTGTGTTTTTTATCCTTGCCTATCCTCCTTTTGTGCACATTACTTTCAAACAGAGTGTAGCTCCTTGCTTCTACAGTGGATGTACCCCTGAAGAAGATTACGAAAGAAATGCTGAAACGCGTTGAGCGTTCACTACTTGGAGCATTCTGTTTGATGTATTTTTACAGTACTTCCATGATTTATTGTACAATATTGTAGCCGGGTATAGCCATCTATGCTGTGTTTTGTATAATGTGTTTTTATATTTTATGTCATAAATAAAGACCACTTTTTATATATTTTTACAAAATCCTTTAAGGATATAATTAATTATAGACAATCACTTATTGCCATTTAAATTCCCATATATGAGGGTTTTCTTTCTATTCATGTACCTGCATTAGTGCTTGGTGATTGGCCCAGTGCATTCACAAATGTCATCCAGGAATGTTAGATACCAGCAGTGACCTGAGAGAGAGTGAAGATTCGAGTTTCAGCCCACTGGCTTGGTAAGTATTTTTAAGTATTGCTGTTTGGTTTGTTTTTTTGTCAGGGCCACTTTAGGAATGTTTTTCCCATTTTAGCATTATTTATTAAAGTGGAACTTCACTTACAAAAGGAAGTTCCCCTGACCCCCCCCCCCCCTCCACTTGTATCGGAATGTTTTTTTTTAGGGTACTTATTTCTTGGCAGGTACCCGCTCTCACTTCCGCATTTCTCTCCTAGGCGAGCAGAGTGGATGTTTGGGCCTCTCCCAGGAGACTGCGGGACCAATCAGAAAGTGCATGGGAAATGGGGAGCTGGCTGTGAAGCATCAGGAAGTCCCAGCCAGCCTCCCACAGTCAAGATGGCGACTCTGGGAACCCAAAATATAGCCCAAGTGAAGACAGCACTGGATCTTTGGGATGGTAAGTGTGAGCATATTAAAAGTCAGCAGCTGCAGTATTTGTAGCTGCTGACTTTTAACTTATTTTTTTTGCTGAAGTTCCTCTTTAACTAGAAGTGTGACGGTACTCACCGTCACTGGGAGTGAAAGACAGATACTTCATGGTTTGGATTGCTTCAAGTGGGAGTAATATTTGTCGGCAATATCTCTCAGGAAATATGAAGATTTAATCCCACTTTACACTGTGAGACCTATAGCCTGTTGCCATGAAGTCTGACTCATTGACTGTCATTGGCAGTCTTTTCCTATTGTCTATCTATTGAGATGGAATGTGGATTGTGTTAAAGTCTGTCTGTTCCATTGTTAAATGTTAATGAGCCCACATTGTTTTGTCCAGATGGCTAGATAATTAGGTCAGGTTAATTCTGTTTCTGTATACAATTTCATCTGCATATGATAATGTAATCAGGCGGAGGGGATTGTGTACACTGTATGGGAGTGACTGAGTGTAAAATTCTGGTTTTTATTGGATTGTGAATTTCATGGCCTGTTCCCCACAAGGTCCACCTGGGCGGTAACCTTGTGGGGGAAAACTGTATACAAGAGCAGCTGTACCATTAAACCTTGAGTTCTACTTCACCCTCAATCTAGAGTCCTGTCTCTTATTGGGGGAATCTGCTACAAGGGATTGCTATGCTCTTCATACTCCCTTGGATAATCACTAAGCTCTTGTAAGAGCTTGTTCCTGTTCCTGGCACACTCTCTGGGGAAAGAGAGAAGAGAGGTTCACCCACTGGAACCTGGAGCCTTGTCGTAGATCCAGGGTGGGTAGGAGACGGTGAGACCCCAACCAAGCTGTGGCGGTTCCTGGGGTCTAAGGTTGTTATGGTGTCTGGTGGAGTGCTTGGAGCCCTCGGGAAGCACTAGGAGCATCCATCAACAGAGGTACCCAGTTGGGTTGCCAGTTGATCCGTTACAAGAAGCAATGCACTAAATAAATGTATTGAATTGTAATAGTTTTTAACTCTTAAACTGGTTACAAATATATCCAAATGTATCAAAAACGAAAGAAAGAATGTGTTTTCACTTCAGCCTAGTTAGGAAAATAATTGTCTCACATTTTTTTTAAGTTTTTTTTTTAATCACTCTAGAATATATCAGCATATATATTACAATTTTTTTTTTTTTTTTTAAATATTAGGGCTGATTTACTGAAGAGGTAATTTTCACTTTTAATGGTTAAATGGTTAAAGGGAAAGTTAAAGAAAATGTAAAAGAAAAAAAATATATATATATAGAATTAAAATGTAGAATAAAAAGTTGAAAACAAAGTAAATAATCAAAAATATTAAAAATTATTTTAGAGCGTTTCTTTATGAATCATGGTAACACCACATATTTATTAAGATATCAAATTTACACATGACAAATGTCATAAAACACAATTTCACAAAGGAGAAATTTGCAGCTCGAATATACTTGCCTTCCTAGCATCACATTGTGCTTATTAGAAATGCACTTCTGGCTAATATTTTAGAACAAAATAATTAAAATGCAAAACTATTAGCTAAGTTATCGTGCTCATGTGTTTTCTTTTTTTTTTTTTTTTTTACAGTTCGTGTCATATTACAGTTTTACATAAATTTGAAAAAAATGTAAACAGATGCCTTAAAACTTATTAGGATATTATTTATGCCTTTTTGTATAGGGGATCTCCATAATATTCCTGATGGTATGAGTATGAGCAGCCAGGGGACATTTTTTTTTTATTAACTCATAATGCAAATTGGAGAAAGACGACAAGAATGGACAACCACATCAATGGAAATTGAGGTAAAGTCAACAAAGCAATGCAAATGCATTGTGGGTGAATTTAAAATCTGCAGGCCATCCCGATTCTTCATAGCATACAACTCAACAAACATGGTTTTAGTAGAAATTGGTATAGAATCCAAGATTTGGAAGTGCATGGTTACATCAAGCCCTGTCCGTTGATGAGTCTCCTTGTGGGTCTTTGATTTAAAATCTACTACCAAAAAAATAAAAATGTATCACAGGAGCATGATAATTAATAGCAAGCACACAGTAAAACACATTGAGCTTCTAAGAGGATTTAAAAAAACAACTTTTTTTCAGTAGCAAATTTGTGAAAATTTGGGACTGTAAACTATTTCACGAGCCACTTCAGAAATTGATTGATTTTGTCAATTAACAAGTATTGATCTTCCTAAAATGTACATATATAATATATATCTATTTTTTAACGTATAAAACCATGGGCTGAGTTAATAAAGGAACAATGTTTATGCTGGCCTGCTGAATTCACATCAAATGTTAAATCTAGTTCATCCCTTTTTTTTAAGTGTTCACCCAAAACATTTACTTTTAGCTTTAGATAAGGTAGAAAAGAGTTGGAATCATTGTTAGTTTTTTTTTTTTTTTTTTACTGTTCTCTGTGCCTGCTCTCTATTTATCCTGTGACTATTGTTACTGTGACTAAAAGTGACAGCAAATTCAAAATGTCGCCAGAACAAGTTTAGAGGGGAAACCTTCCATTGGGGGTTCCAATAACAACTGTCCAAGGGAGGACTTCCCTTACTTTAGAGTGATGTTCTCTCACTTCTTGTTGTATTTCTGAGACAAGAAATTTCCCCAATGGGACACATGTGGGATCTTATGTATTTATTGCTCTATCCAAAAATGAAAAAGCAGTTTTGACTTTACATAATTTTAAATTTACATAAGTCTGACTAAATGCTTTAAATAAATGCCAGACAGTGTATCTGTTATATTAAATAGACCCACATATAATTTTGGCATGATATTTTGAAATTGCAGTACAAATATTTATTTTTAAATATATTGTTGCCTTATAACTAGACTATATATAATACTGCTATGGAAAATAAAAAGCAAAAAAAAATGTTTTCCCCTACTTGTAGCCATATCTTGACTCAGAACCCTGCAACATTTGTCAAAGTAAACAATGTGTTCTACCTAAAAAATCTGCAACTTTATGTTACAATTTGGAAATATTTAAATAATTTTTGTCAAGACAGCACAAGTAGGAAGGCAAATATTGGGACCAAGTTTACTTCTGTGGTGCACAAAATAAAACTGGTTTATTTTGCCACTATCGTTTCAAAGAGAAACCTGGTGGGGATTTTGTAAGAGAGCATCCACATTTAATGTATATAAAATAGCAAGGATAAGTCAAAGCAGTGTAGTATATTCTTTTTAAATTAAATCATTTAAAAGTTATATGAAAAGGGCAGAGTAAAGTGATTTAAATAAGCATGTTTCCAACACACAATATATATTGAGCTGATTCAGGTAATAGATAAAGATTATACTGTGCTTGATGTCAACCAAACAGAACATTATCCACCAGTTTCATTACCATCGAAAGTCAAATTTCCCCAAGTATTTGCCAAGATCAATCACACAGTTATTCTTTGAACTCCAAACTCTAAACTCTGAACTGTTGACATTAACACCAATTTGCGTTTTATTTGTAATTCAATTACCCACAGAGAAGGAACAGTTCATGTGAGTTAAAGGCAGTAGACAATCACAACAGATCTCTGATGTATGTGACACATAGCTTAGTCCAAGTAGTGGAAGGAATCCAACATACATGCAGGCGGTGGATGGATTCCCCTTAAAAGGTTTCCATGTTGGGCTACACAATGATTCACCCAGTAGGCAAAGAAATTAGGATATGGTCATCATAATTTGAATTTAGTTCAGGCACCTAGGCAGATGGTTGTCAAAACATGTTGTGTTTCTCTAAGGAAAACCTCTAAGGAAATCTATTCTCCAACTTTGTTTTAGAAGCCGATGATGGAACCCTGCTTGTAAAACCCTTGATATCATATTACTTGCTACCTGTTGTTGTGTTATTGTGGCCAATAACTCTAAAAAGCACAAGGAGGAGACTGGCAGAGGAATTTCATTTCTGGGCAAATTAAACTAAACAGTAATTTTGTACACACAGGGTATATCAATGACCCTATGTTCAATAAAAAAATAATATATATATATTTTGGGTAGAGATTTTTTAGGTTATTTAACAGCTTTGAAAGTTCTTGAGCTTAATAATACACTTGAGTTGTCTTTAATATATTACACACTTTAGTTTCCAACTTTTATAGGAAATTAAATACAAAATATTATTTTTTAATGACTCACAGAGGTTGAAAACTGATTCCTACTGCCCTGTTTGGACCTCAACACTTTGAGATACAAGAAGTTTGTGGACCTTTTTCATCCATAATTTGGGTGTTTTCACACAAGATTCCCTCAGCTTACACCATACATTTTTTTTTCCTAATTTCTAATTTCAACTGGATTCAGTTGGGAGAAAGTCGTGTAAATCTTGTGTGAAAATATTTAGAAATATTATTGCCCATTATTTGTGTTTATAATTAAAATGTTGATAGGCCCAATGCCCAAGGTATTCCACATTTTGCAAATTTGGAGGTTGCCCCTAACAGCCTTTGTTAATCAACCAATCCTGTTCTATTGTTATTCAAAAAATACAAACCCAATTTTAAAAAATCAGTTGGGACACTGTACAAATTGTGAGTAAAAAAGGAATGGACTAATTTACAAATCTCATAAACTTATATTTTATTCACAATATAATATAGATAACATATCAAATGTTGAAAGTGAGACATTTTGAAATGTCATGCCAAATATTGGCTCATTTTGGATTTCATGAGAGCTACACATTCCAAAAAAGTTGGGACAGGTAGCAATAAGAGGCCGGAAAAGTTAAATGTACATATAAGGAACAGCTGGAGGACCAATTTGCAACTTATTTGGTCAATTGGCAACATGGTTGGGTATAAAAAGAGTCTCTCAGAGTGGCAGTGTCCCTCAGAAGTCAAGATGGGCAGAGGATCACCAATTCCCCCAATGCTGCGTCGAGAAATAGTGGAGCAATATCAGAAAGGTGTTTCTCAGAGAAAAATTGCAAAGAGTTTGAAGTTATCATCATCTGCAGTGCATAATATCATCCAAAGATTCAGAGAATCTGGAACAATCTCTGTGCGTAAGGGTCAAGGACGGAAAACCATACTGGATGGCGGTGATCTTCGGGCCCTTAGACGGTACTGCATCACATACAGGAATGCTACTGTAATGGAAATCACAACATGGGCTCAGGAATACTTCCAGAAAACATTGTTGGTGAACACAATCCACTGTGCCATTCACCATTGCCAGCTAAAACTCTATAGGCCAAAAAAGAAGCCAAATCTAAACATGATCCAGAAGCGCAGACGTTTTCTCTGGGCCAAGGCTCATTTCAAATGGACTGTGGCAAAGTGGAAAACTGTTCTGTGGTCAGACGAATCAAAATTTGAAGTTCTTTTTTGAAAACTGGGACACCCTGTCATCCGGACTAAAGAGGACAAGGACAACCCAAGTTGTTCTCAACGCTCAGTTCAGAAGCCTGCATCTCTGATGGTATGGGGTTGCATGAGTGCATGTGGCATGGGCAGCTTACACATCTGGAAAGGCACCATCAATGCTGAAAGGTATATCCAAGTTCTAGAACAACATATGCTTCCATCCAGATGTTGTCTCTTGCAGGGAAGACGTTGCATTTTCCAACATGTCAATGCCAGACCACCTACTGCATCAATTACAACATCATGGCTGCGTAGAAGAAGGATCTGGGTACTGAAATGGCCAGCCTGCAGTCCAGATCTTTCACCCATAGAAAACATTTGGCGCATCATAAAGAGGAAGATGTAACAAAGAAGACCTAAGACAGTTGAGCATTAAAAACCTGTATTAGACAAGACTGGGACAACATTCCTATTCCATCCTAAACTTCTGCAACTTGTCTCCTCAGTCCTCAAACGTTTGTAGACTGTTACAGTGTGTTACAGAGTGGTAAACATGGCCTTGTCCCAACTTTTTTGAGATGTGTTGATGCCATAAAATTTAAAATCAATTTATTTTTCCCTTACAATGATACATTTCTTCAGTTTAAACATTTGATATGTCATCTAAGTTGTATTCTGAATAAAATATTGAAATTTGAAACTTCCACATCATTGCATTCTGTTTCTATTCACAATTTGTACAGTGTCCCAACTTTTTTGGAATTGGGTTTGTATATACAAAGTTTTGATTGGTTGCTATAGCCAAAAATGCTACTTTCTTGTCTTCTTGCCTATTTTAATAAGTCTCCTTATTTCTTTGAACTACATTTTAAAGGACCCATGTAATTAGTGATTGTGAAGAAAATGGCTCCATTATCTTAAGTAACCATGAACAATTCTGAAACATTTTCTATATGATATACCAAGCATATTGCACAATAGTGAGGTCCTCTGTTAGGGTAAATAATTTAAATATTTGTTCCCCAAGCATCCTGCAGGTAGCAATATGTTCCGAAGGTTTTTTTTTTTTTTTTTTACCGCGGTTTATCAGAGCTTATCAACTTTTTCTACTGTTTTCTACTGTTTGAATCTCAACAAAAAAAAAAAGACCATAGCCTTAGATACTAAACGACAGAATGTTCAATACATCCTATAGATTTTTGTTCTCCACTTATACATATGAAAATTAGCATAAGCCAGGGGTGGACAAATGAAGGCCAATCTCAAGAGCAGACCAATCAAACCGATGAACCAGCAGATGCTTTAGAAACCAGGAAACAATCTTAAATTGGCAAAACAAAAGATTTTAAAAACAAGCTGGTTCCCAGGTGCAATTTTTCTAAAGGTGAACTCCAGGTGAACAGCTAAAAATATATATGGGGGGCTGTTTCATTTGCAAAGTATATGTATTTCTGTCCATAAAGTTCTTACACACCTGCCTGGAGATCAGCCAGGAGCCTTGGCTATTTAGCTCCCGGCTTTTGTCAAGCCCTGGTACAACTTATGCTAACATATTCCTTGGACCAGCCAAGACCTTGAAATTAATTGACCCATAGTTTTTTTTGGAAGTAATAGAGAAAGCCAGAGTAATGTTCCTAAGTTTATTTAGGTAAGTTACAGTGCATCCCAATATATAAATATAAAGCACACACAGTACTGTAAAGCTTGAAGGACATTCAGCAATTTCCTCAAAGTATAAGTCCACAGCAAAAAAACCAAAACATTACAATGTCAATGGCAGTTTAAGGAGGCGTCCTCCCCACACAGTGATACTGACGCTACAAGGCAGCTTGTGTTAAAAATAAAAGATATGTAAGACGTTTTCTGACCTGGTGTAGTCATCCTCCACAAGCATGTGCTTTGGGATAGGAGAATATCTTCCTGGAGAGATTGGCGCCAGAGGACTCTTGTATTCCAGTGTGCCATTGTTAGCGCTGCTGAGGATGTGACTATCCAGAGGGGGAGAATATGCTGGGGATAAATGAAAACGGTGTGTTATCTCGGGGTTCATATCGAAAATGCATGCTGAAATAGATATTTATTGTAACACTTTTATGTATGCATTACCTCTCACCGAGATCACAGTGAGGATTTTCATCTTTTTTTGAGAGTTCCACCTAAAGGCATTTCCCCTACTTGCTAATAATGTCAAATTTCCAGGTCTTTCTTGGGTCGCAGGTTCACATGGGTCATTTGGTTTCATTTTCAAATGTACATCTTTACAGTCAATTGTATTTGTCCAGTCCTTCCTGTTTTACCAATGAGTAAACTGTTTTTGGTGTACTTACCTATGTACCTTTGTTTGCAACACTTCAGAAAATAAATTCATTGTGTGGATTTGCCATTTTTTTGTGCAGCATCCTTTTCTTGCATACTAGATCTTCAGAATGGCAGTTGAAGGACATTTTTTACTTTGCTAGCATATCTCACCCCTATTTTGAACATATATACTCTTATAGGTCATTAAAGTTAACTTCTTACAAACTTGCTTAGATTGGACACGCTAGATACCCTCAGTTGCCATTGTGCTCTGCTGGGCATCTTTAAATACTTGAGCTTCAGAAGGTTTTACCCCCTTCTTGACCAGAGCATGTTTTGTTATTCAGCACTTGCACTACTTTACCTTGCAATTGCGCGGTCTGGCAACGCTGTACGCAAATTAAATTTATATCTTTTTTTTTACACAAATAGAGATTTCTTTTGGTGGTATATAATCACCACTGGGTTTTTAAAATTGTTATTATATAAATGAAAACAAAATTTAAGAAAAAAACATATCAAATAAAATATCCAATAAAAAAATAAAACATCAGTGCAACAGTGCGTACTTTCTGAGCATTTTTCTCTTCTTTTTTTTTTGTGTCATTTCTGTTTTTTACCTTCCTGTTAAATCTGTTTCTTTTCTTTTGTTCCTTTTCTGAAGGATAAGGGCCCTATTGAATTTAAAGCGGTTAAGGAAAGGAAAAGGAAAAAAGGAAAAAAAAAAGGAAAAGAGGAAAGGCTTCCCCTTCTCCTTTACCCTCACCCCCTTCTTTCCCCCCTTTTTTTGTTGTTGTTTGTTTTAGGGGTTTTGATTTGGGTTATATAGAAAAATAGATGAGAGGGTGAGGAATGTATATTCGAAAGAGATAGGTAATGAACAGAATGATGTAATACCCAGCTTTTTTTTTTTCCTGAATATGATATGTTTTGTTTACTGGATTCTACTGTCTCACCCTGGAATCTTAATAAAAATTATATTTGAAAAAAAAAGAATTTAAAGGGATTGTATACTTAAAAAAATAAATAAATAAAAAAGAAAAAAACCCTGCAAGACAAAGGCATAATGAGCTAGTATGCATCGCATACTAGCTCATTATGAAATACTTACCTAAGAACGAAGTCCCGACACGGACTCCCGGACACCACTGTGGGAGCTGACATGATCCCTCGGCATCAATTCCGGGTTCAGCGGCTCCGGCGCTGTGATTGGCCGGAGCCGCGATGACGTAATTTTTCGGCAAGTTCCCAGCAAGGAACGCTGAAGGTGCGCCGGACCTTCAGAGCGCATGCGCCGCTCGCGTGAGCGGCTGCATGCAGTGAAAATATCTCCTAAACTGTGCCGGTTTAGGAGATATTAATTGTACCTACAGGTAAGCCTTATTATAGGCTTACCTGTAGCTAAAAGTCGCAAAAAGCGGTATACTACCACTTTAAGCAAAGGGATATTATCCCTTTAGTTTTGTAGTTATAGTGTTTCCATCAATTTAGTAAGGCAACTAAGGCGCTTTGACATACTGACATGGTAAATATGGCTCTCTGTTATATACTCAGTGGAGCATTAAGTCCCTGGACCATATTTATGGTATGAGTTGGCCTTACTATTAATATATTAATGATATGCAAGCTGAAACTATTCTATGCAGTTAAAAAGTGTTTGCTTGATATTTAAAAGTTGGGTACCTATATCCCCGTCACAATATGTTTTGTATTATGTAAGATGGTTTTTGAAGGAGTCTTTGTCCTTTTTTCCTTGTTGTATATTTCTATTTCCTCAATAAAATAAGATTGTAAAGAAAAAATAAAACATCTAATTTCTTCATAAATTTAGGCCAAAATTTTTTCTGCTCTGTCTTTGGTAAAAAAAAAAATATATATATATAATGAACATTAATTGGTTTGTGTGAAATTTATAGTGTCTACAATCTACTGGAATTTACATAGCTGTGATGCTATACTGGTATAGGGAGATGAAACAGCTAGATTGCTGTTTACAGTACACAGAGTTCTTTGTGTTTGTAAACACAGAACCCTGTGTTTGATTAGACACAGCCGATCAGCTAAATTCAGCAAAGTCATTGGCTGAAATCAGCTGCAAAACTCTTGAACTGTCCATTTTGGCATGCCCCTCAAACCCAGAAGCAAGCCAGCGATGTACAGGTGCATTGTCCGGCCTGCCTCTGCCACCCGTCCACAGTAAAATTATAGTGGGGGGGGGGGCGCAAGTGGTTAAGGTGGAATGGGCTCCTTCTAGGCATAACTGCCCAAATGCATCTCTGGGTCTATGTGCTCCAATATGGAGGCTCTCGTAGACTGGTATTGGACTACACTAAAAACCTCTGTTTTTACCACAAAATGTTAGACAGTGAAATTTCTTTATGTGTTTTTCTACTGGCTAGCTGGTGAGTGTGCTAGGAAATGCATTTTGCTTCGATTGCTCTAAACTTCTTACAAACTTCTTCTCTCCTTGCAAATTCCAAATGAGAATAAGATGAACGGTGCATATGCATTGATTAGAGAGAGAAACTGTATGTCAAAATGATCAGCAGGACCAAACATATTGGCAGTTGAAGTTAAATGCAAACCATTTGTTTTCCTGAGCTTCCTAGATAAACTTTCTTATTGATCAATTGGGTTGCATATCATATTAAAGGAGTAATAGATCAGCTGTAAAGACAGAAGGGTGTGGAGTGAATCTTGGATTTTTACAGTAAAAGTTGGGATACGTATACAGTAAACCCCCGTTATGTTGCGGTTCCGTTTTCGCGGTCCCAGTATATCGCGTTTTTTTCTGTAAGACCTATTAATTTTGATACTGCGTATATTTTGCCATTTCGCTGAATCATCGTCATCGCTCTGCACAGCTTCATCATCGTCGTCTTCTTTGCTGCTGAGTATGTACACACTCTATTTTTTATACTCTTTGCTCAATATTTTTGTGTTTTCCATTGCTCTTGCTCTCTCTCTAATCGCCCATTCAGACTGGCGCGACACATCTTGCTGGGGCGACCTGTGAAGTCGTGGTGCATAGCAAGCACCACGACCTCGCCGCGACTTGCAGGGACTTCATATAATTGAAGTCAATGCAAGTCGCCTCCAGGTCGCCCCAAAGTAGTACAGGACCCTTTTTTTAACTCGGAGTGACTTGTGTCGCTCCTATTAGAACGGGTCCTGTACTATTCAATGGCGAGTGACCGACCGCGACTTGTCAGGCCACCAAGTCGCCTGACAAGTCGCGCTAGTGTGAATGGACCCTATATCTTTTATGTATTTAAATGTGTTTCTGTTGTTTTAAAAGTGTGTTTAAAGACCTTAAAATGCTTTTAAAAAGTTATAAAAACATGCCTAAAGTGTATTTAATTAGGGTATTTCTATTTTGCAGATTTTCAGTTATCGCGGGTGGGTCTGGAACGTAACCCCCGTGATGGAGGGGGGTTTACTGTATATGTAACGTCAGCTGCCAATATCTCTCTACTGCTCAGTTCGACATGCACTTTTCACTGAAGGTAACCTCTGCCTATGGATTTTTTTTTCATTACAGTTTCTAATTTGCCCACATTTTTAAGATAAACTTAAGCCTCGTACACACGCGTCGAAAATCGGCAGGGAATTTTCGTCCGACGACCGATCTTCCGATTTTCGGCTTGTTAGTATGATGCTTCCAACAACCGACTCCGACTTTTCGGCCGAAAAAAATCCTGGTGTGCGGGCTATAAAATTTTTGTCCGCCGTCAAAACACGGCCGATTTTCGTGCAGTCAGTACAGATTTCGACAGGGAAAAATCTAATGAGCAAGACTGGGCATGCTCAGAGAAGAAAGAACACAAAGAAAGCAAACCAACACATGACATCACTTCTGAAGTAGAATTTTGTTGGGCGAGAAAATTTGTGTGCAGTCTAGAGCACATTCCAACCAACAAAACACAACTCTGGACAAAAGACGATCGGTCGGCCAATAATCGTTGCGTGAGTACTAGGCTTTACTTTTGGAAGGCAATATATGATATGAAAAGGTGTCAATATTATAGGAAACCTAACGGAGATTTCTCATTCTGAAATGCTACTTGCCTGACTGTTGACCCTCTGGCTTCAAGTTTGCAGATAAGGCCTACTGATTTTTTTTAGCTGACTTTCTTTATCTGTATATCTGTTTTTGGTCAATGACTCAAACTTTCAAAGCCAGAAAGTAAGCCTAATGGCCAGTCAACTAGCGTTTTCAGATGTAGTTCAGCACTCAAAATATAGAAAAGTTTGCTTCTTACCAAAAATCCATGATCTCTAAATATAGGCGATCATTAACAGCATAGGATGTAGGATACTTTCAATCACCCAGGATCAGCTGTGTATCGGCACTGTGTGGGAGTAAGATCTTATGTTCCACCATAGATGTCTCAACCAACACTCCAGATCTCTTTTTAGGAGCCTCGGGCCAGCTGTCTTAAATAGCAAAACAAATAGATACAAGCAGTAGAGAGAGGGGTCAGCACAGAACATAGAGACATCACAGCTCTTATCTCCTTCCTAAGAAGATAGGAGCTGTGACGTCACTATGTGAGCGGTGTAACCCACAGTTGGACCCCTCTCTCCACCGCTTGTATCTATTTGTTTTGCTATTAACCCCTTTAAGACCGGAAGGATTTGCCCCCTTAATGACCAGGCCCTATTTTGCGATTCGGCACTGCGTTAACTTTAATGGAGTACCCAAATAAGTACGCTGTACCCAATTAAAATTTATGTCCTTTTTTTCCCCACAAATGGAGCTTTCTTTTGGTGGTATTTGGTCACCTCTGCGATTTTTTATTTTTTGAGCTATAAACAAAAAAATAGAGCGACAATTTTGAAAAAAAAAAAAAAAAAAAACAATATTTTTTACATTCTGCTATATAACATTCCCCCCAAAAAATGTAAAAATCTAAATTTTTTAACATTGTAGGCCAATTTGTTTTTTGCTACATATTTTTGCAAAAAAAATCGCAATAAGCGCATTTTGATTGGTTTGCGCAAAAGTTATTGCGTCTACTAACTACGGGAAAGACTTATGGCATTTTTATTGTTTCTTTTTTACTATTAATGGCGGCGATCTGCGATTTTTTGTGGGACTGCGACATTGTGGCGGACAGATCGGACCCCTAACTGACATTTTTGACACTTTTGGGGGGACCAGTGACATTACTACAGTAACCAGTGCTAAAAATATGCACTGTTACTATAATAATGACACTGGCAGGGGAGGGGTTAACCCTATGGGTGATTAATGGGTTAAATGTGTACCTAAGGGGGTGATTCTAACTGTGGGGGGGTGTGGCTTGTGAAACAACCATAGAGACATGTGATCCTAAATAGAAGGAACACATGGGCTCTATGATTATTTCAGAGAGAAGATCAGTCGGCTGTGTTTACAACAGCTGACCGTCCTTTTCTCCCAGTGGGGAGTGATCGCGGGTGTCAGGGGGCAATCGGAGCTGCCTGACCCGTGCATCGGCTTCCCCGCTGCCGAATGGGGGCGGGAGCGCCCCGCCGATGGCACGCGCTCGCCCCCTAGCTTCCCGCACGCGCAGGAGAGTCATCCTGCAGCAGTAAATCGGCGGCGGGTGGTCGGGAAGTGGTTAAAGACAGCTGGCCCGGGGCTCCTAAAAAGAGATCAGGAGTGTTGGTTAATTTGTCTATTTTAAGTAACATTTTCTTGGGTTAAATTATCACTATAGCGTGAATATATATTTTTGTCATCAAAAAGTGCACTTTTATATTATATATATTTTGTCTAATTTCAGTATTCAGGGAATTTTATGTGCAGCAGTTGGTTTAAAAATCTGTCTTGATCTGGTCTGGTTGATCGTTTATATACCCCTAATACTTACCTGAGCCCCATCTCCGTCCGCGAGTCCCTCGACCATCCGGGACTCCTCCTGATTGGCTGAGACACAGCAGTAGCACCACTGGCTCCCCCTGCTGTCAATCAAAGTCAGTTAGCCAACCAGGAGAGAGAGGGGAAGGGCCGAATGGCAGCTCTGTGTCTAAATGGATACATGGAGCTGCAGGTCAGCTCGGGTGCCCCCATAGAAAGCTGCTTGCTTTGGGAGCACTCAACAGGAGGGGAGGGGCCAGGAGCAATGAAGAGGAACCCAAGAAGAGGAGGATCCGGGCTGCTCTGTGCAAAACCAACTGCACAGAGCAGGTAAGTATAACATGTTTGTTATTTTAGAAAAAAAAAACACAAGACTTTACAATCACTTTAAGCTGCTTTTGCATTGTTATTAACATGTAACGGGTAATCTAAAGGGGCGTTCCTCTTGTGGCTTGTTGAGACTGAATACAATGGGGCTGATTTACTAAAACTGGAGAGTGCAAAATCTGGTGCAGCTGTGCATGGTAGCCAATCAGCTTCTAACTTCAGCTTGTTTGATTAAACTGTGACGAAAAGGCCGGAAGCGGACGGAGCAGGACGCAGGGATACAGAGCTCCGCATTCAGTGAACTAAAAGATCCCCCATCTAGCCTATTAACACCGCTGATCACCCCAAAAACTATCTCCCCCACCTCAGCGGAGGACGAGGTATCGGCCGCTACCCGCAGTTTATCCCCAGAGCTCCGCGGACCGGAGCGGCGGGATCGCGGCCTACTACAGAGCCCGGCGCCATTGCGGCCTAACCTCAATCCGGCACAATCTGAGTGCAGGGTACCATCCGGAACCACATCATTCTCCCCAGCTACCCTGCAGAAGCTTGGGCTTCGGTGGATGCCTATATTTTGCAGGGCGAAGCTGAAAGAAAAGAGGATTTCTCAGGCGGACCGAGGTGGATTGCTGTGTGAAGAGCTCTGCCATTTACAAGATTAATCTACAGCAATCCGCCCGAATTACAACTCCTAACATACCATCCGTCCACTAATCAGCCTTCTTGGACCATGGAGTACCCTCCCAGTGCCTTATTTTGAGAATAAGACAGCGGACGGACGAGTGAGAAGCTCCGTCGAACGGAAACTAAATCCGTCTCAATCCTCCTCCATCCTACAATTTAACGGACAATCCACACCAGGATCGGCTTCCTGAAGCCGTGGGGGACCATTTCTACCCGTCATTTGCTGAAATAGAGCTCCGGGAGAAACGTACACATCGAGGCCTAGGTAGGCCCAAAAGCCGCGGTCTTGCCTGAATAGCGGCATCCGGACACCAGTAAGACTACACCTTTCTCTTCATCTCCCATACTGCCTTACTCAGCGGCGCACATGAAGGTGTGGCACCCCTGCACGGCCATCTGACCCCCTTCCCAATAGAACAATCTGTGCCGAGGCGCATGCGCGGAACTCGCCGAGTCAGACATGTCTGACTGAGCTCCGCTCCGATTGGTGACAGCCCGCCACTCTCCACGGTGACCAGCCGCATTCCGAGCATACCGATCATACCCCGCTGACTCCCGCAACCCTCCTCCGCCCCGCCATGGTCTCGGGAGGCGCCAAAGCGAAGATCAAGAGCCGCAATATCCGCGATGTCCTGGTCAGGGCATCTTCCAAGATGGCGCCGCCGCTTGTCTCCCGCGCCGGCCCCAGCACACCCAGGACCCCCAGGAACATTTTACCTCACCCCGATGAAGGTGAGTCTGACTCCGACTATCCACTCACCCAGAGGGCTACTGCAGCTTACGGCTCCTCACCTACTGAGATGCTGCAGAATTTTGAGCGTATCCTCCATAAGGCCCTAAAAACCACCTCAGACCAAATTACTGACAAGCTTACTAAGGAAATTAGAGAACTGGGCCAACGTACTGCTGACCTAGAACTCAGGGCTGACGAGCTTGAAATCAGTGTCTCTCACCATTCAGTCGAGCTAGAGGCCCTCAGGGAGGAAAACCAGCTCTTACAGGACCACTTAGAGGACCAGGAGAACAGAGCTAGACGCTCTAATATCAGGATAAGGGGGATCCCTGAAACTGTGGTGGACTTGCAATCCACGGTAACAGCTCTCTTCCAGGAACTCTCCCCATCCATCCCTATTGAGCGCCTGGAAATGGACCGCATACACAGGGCTTTAGCTCCCCGTAAATCTGAGGGACCTCCCAGGGATATCATAGCCAAGCTCCATTTTTACAAAACTAAGGAACAACTCCTTCAAGCTGCAAGGCAAAAAGATACCCTACATTTCCAGGGCTACACGTACCAGCTCTTTACTGATCTCTGCAAGGCTACCATTACCAAGCGTAGGGCATTCAAACCTCTTTTACAAGTTCTCCAACAACACCATATCATTTACTCCTGGGGCTTCCCCTTTTCTCTGCGCTTCACCTACCAGGGCCGCAAGCACACTTGCAAAACCACTGATGACCTCCAGCAGCTCCTCCAGGACTTGCACCTGACTACAGCCCCTGTGACACCCACAGCTCAACAACAGCGCAGGCGCTCTGCCTCACGCTCCCCCCTGAAACCTGCAGCCACTACACCCACTACCCCTAAGCGGAGCCGGCACATCTCCCCCTTGCCTGCATTTATGGACTCGATGGACTGAGAGCCCCATCTACACAAGTCCTTGCTTATTTCGTACCACCTGCTTTTGAGCGACTCCCGCCACAATGTTCTTCATATGCTAACTTTGAAGTTTTTTGTTGTTTTTGTTTTTTTTTCTCTCCCCCACCCCTTTTTTTTGTTTTTTTTTTGTTTTTTGTTGTCCCCTAGACTGAGTTTGTTCACTAGGCCAACCCCACGGGCTTCCTTCGGCGGACCCTGGATCTCTCGTCAGGTAGCTATGCATCACGGATCACCATCTCATCTCCACGCTTGACCATCCTAGCAACGACTGCACAGTCTGGACTGTACTCACGGTAACTCTAATCCTGCCGGGAACTTCTTTTCCTCTTCTACCCAAAGAATCCCCCCCGCTGGGGACATTGATGGACCCTATCTCCCTTCCCCCCATTTTTTTTTTTTTTTAATGTTCTTTAACATTGTGCTTGTACCTACTGGTTATGCTACACCCTGACACGGTTACTCCTCCTTTTGTAACCTATTGTCTCTCCTGGTCACCAACATGGACTTTATCACCATATCTCGCCCACGGGCGGGTCTGTCACCCGTCGGCTGACACTGCTGCCTCCACCCACCTCTGAAACCCTCCCTCGGGAGACTTCCGGTGGTGGCTCTCCTCCCTCAGCGTAGGTGTTCTCCCACTGCGTTGACGGAGGATGTTCTTGGTTTTTTGTTTTTTGTTTTTCGTACTTTTGCCTGAGCTGATATGTCTGCTGCTCCCAGTGTCTCTCCTTTCCTCCTCTTATCTTCCTAGTCTGAGCCTTCTCTCTGCCTCCCCTTCTCTCCCTCCCCTTTCCCCTCCTCCTCGCCGGGGGGCTCCGGTTGTTATAACTTGGTTCCTTAATCTAGGCTCCCAGCCCACACCTGCGCGATGGCCTCTTTAAATGTGTTGACCCTCAATGTGCAGGGTCTCAATTCTCCACAAAAGCGGCGCAAGGCCTTTCGCTCATTGGCCTCCCTTGATGTGCATGTAGCTTGCCTCCAGGAGACGCACTTTTCGGCCTCACATACCCCCAAATATTTAACTTCCTCTTACCCTCAATTTTTTACAGCGTCGGCCTCAGTTAAGAAGAGGGGGGTTTTGATAGCTTTCCACAGAACGGCACCGTTCACACTTCATTCATCCATTGCAGACCCTGAAGGTAGGTACCTTATACTCATTGGCACCTTATTAGACACGAAGGTAACCTTGGCTTCCTACTATGCACCTAACGCAAACCCCCAGGCCTTTCTCTCCCACTTTCTCCGAATCACTGAAGAACACAAAAAAGGCACAGTTATCCTCTGTGGAGATTCCAATCAGGTCTTATATCCTTTTCTGGACAAATCCCCAGCCGCTCCTTTGCAGTCCACAAGTAGACTCACCTTCCAGCAGCTACTCCACGCTCACTCTCTAATCGACACGTGGCGCGAACATAACCCGTCGAAACGGCAGTATACTTTTTATTCCAACCCGCACAAGACATCCTCACGTATTGATCATATTCTCACCTCCATAGCTACTTCACCCTCACTCTTGGCTTCCTCGATCCTTCCAATCCCATGGTCGGATCATGACGCAGTAGTTTCCACCTTCGACTCCCTGATACCCAAGCAGCGTTCTTTCACCTGGTCGTTGAACGACACCCTCCTAACCCACCCTTCCCACAGACTGGAGATAGCCGGAGCGCTTAAAGACTATATTGCCCACAATGACACAACTGAGGTCACGCCATTTACGCTCTGGGAAGCGCACAAGTCAGTCATCCGCGGTGCCCTCATTAGTCTGGCCTCTCGTCGCAAAAAGGAACGCCGACACCTCTACCACACCCTAGACTCAGCCTACACCAGTGCCCACCTCCAGTACCAAACACAACCCACCCCGGACAGCAAACTTGCCCTGGACAAGGCCGCGTTGGAGCTGGATCTCTTCCTCACTGATTCGGCTGAAAAGCAACTGCGACGGTCTCATCACAGGTTTTACATTAAAGCCAATAAACCTGATACATTTTTAGCTCTGTCCCTTCGTAATGCCAATGTCGTCCGAAAACCTATACGCCTTAAAACCTCCCCCACAACCCACACTAGCAATCCGGTCAAGATCTTAGAGACATTTCGTCACCACCTGTCCAAGCTCTACTCTCCTCCTCAACCCTCCCCCGACGCGCAGACTTCGGACTTCCTCTCAGACCTCGACTTGCCCGCCTTATCAGTTTCGCAACGTGAAGCTCTAGACTCACCCATCTCGGACCTCGAAATTCGTAATGCAATCAAAACTCTTAAACTCAATAAGCGACCGGGTCCAGATGGGTTTACAGCCTCTTACTACAAACATTTCTCTGACCTCCTGACTCCTATGCTGACCAAGGCTTACAATTCCGTACTCAGGGGCCATTCCTTTGGTCCTGATTCCCTCACCGCTGCCATCTCGATGATCCCTAAACCACAGACTGATGACACTTCCTGGGCTAATTACCGCCCGATATCCCTCCTTAATATTGACATTAAGATCATGGCCAAAATCCTAGCGGCCCGCCTAAACCCGATAGTGGGATCTTTAGTGCACAGGGACCAAACAGGTTTTATCCCCTGCCGTCAGGCTGGTGACAATGTGCGTAGAGCGATACACCTAGCTTACCTGGCCCGCCAACGTAAAGTCCCTACGTGCTTTGTCTCCCTTGACATTAGAAAAGCTTTCGACACCCTATCTTGGTCGTACCTGCACACTGTGCTCCGCACGTGGGGTTTCGGGCCCCACTTCTTAGCCTGGATCTCCTCACTTTATTCTTCGCCATCAGCCTTTGTTCGATATGCGGGATTTAGATCTCCCACATTCCCTATAGGCTGCGGCACCAGACAAGGGTGTCCTCTTTCCCCTCTCCTCTTCGCCCTCGCTATCGAACCTCTGGCCCAGAAAATTCGTGCTAGTCCTGATATTA
Organism: Pelophylax lessonae; assembly: GCF_965119305.1. Classification (NCBI taxonomy): domain Eukaryota; kingdom Metazoa; phylum Chordata; class Amphibia; order Anura; family Ranidae; genus Pelophylax; species Pelophylax lessonae. The sequence continues at coordinate 708,454,072 of NC_138769.1, read as the reverse complement.
AAGGCTTGGAAATAGGAGGACATCACCACAAATTGTGCTTATTTGCAGATGATATCCTCCTGTTTCTCACATCCCCGCTAACCTCCACCCCCAATCTCCTTGTTCTCCTACAACGATTTGCTGCATTTTCTGGACTAGTCGTCAACCCCCGAAAGTCGAAGGCTCTTAACATCTCCTTGCCCCCCCCACTCCTTCAGCAACTGCAGTCTGTACTCCCCTTTACCTGGGCTACTCATCACATTCCCTACCTGGGAATTAAGCTCACGGCGGATCCATCGGAACTTTTCACGGCCAACTACCCTCCCATGTTGCGTCACCTCACTAAACTCATGAAAACTTGGGCTCCTTTACCTGTAGCCTGGTTAGGCCGGATCACCGTAGCTAAAATGGCCTTGTTGCCTAAAATACTGTACATGTTCCGGGTTTTGCCTGTACCTGTCCCCTCTTATTACCTTCGGCAACTCCAGTGCCGAACCTTCTCTTTCATCTGGGGCAAATCCAGGCCCAGGATCCCCCGTAGGGTCCTCTACCTTCACAAGCTACAGGGAGGTTTGGGTGTTCCCCAATTTGCCAAATATTACCAGGCGGCTCAGTTGGCACAGCTGCCCAAGTGGCACGCCACCCAAGAAATCCCCCTTTGGGTGTCCCTTGAAGCAGTGGAATGTGATCCCCTTTCTGTAGCTAATCTGTTGTGGCTGGCACCCTCAGACCGTCGTTCACTAACTAACCCGATCTTGTGCCATTCCCTTCGTCTCTGGAACACACTGAAATTCAAATACAAACTCCAGTCACCTCACAACCCTCTATTGTCATTTTTACATAACCCTTCTTTTCCCCCAGCTTGGGACTCTCCGTCTTCGTTCCACAGATGGGCTTCTGCTGGCCTCGTTAGGGCACACTCCTTAATCTTGTTTAATGCCTTCAAGACTTTCCAAACACTAAAAGACGCACATAGGCTCCCAAGCTCTGAAATCTTCCACTATCTACAGATTAAACACTTCCTAACTCCGTGCATTCAAACCGACACTTCCTTGCCCACCCTGACCTCCTTCGAACACGTTTGCCTTCACGACCCACATACCCGTGGCCTGATTTCCATGCTCTATTCCAGGCTCTCAGACCCCCCGAGTCGAACCCCCCCCCGTACACTGCTAAATGGGAACATGATTTGGGGCTTACGCTTGACCCCGCAGACTGGTCACAAATTTGGCAGACGACGAAGGCTGCCTCGCAAAATGTAGTGGCATCCGAGACGAATTACAAGGTTCTAATGCGCTGGTACCTTGTGCCAGCGCGCATTGCTAAGTTCTTACCCACGTACCCCTCCGTATGTTTCCGGGGTTGCTCAGCTGTAGGCACGCACATGCACATCTGGTGGACTTGCCCTACAGTTCAAAAGTTTTGGCAAGCGGTCTTTCGAATCCTCTCCACCCTCATGGAAGTACCCATCTCCCCGGATCCTTCGCTGGCCCTGTTGAACCTGAAACCAGACAATGTTTCTAAATTTCGACATAAGTTATTCCTGCAGGTCACCACAGCGGCCAAACAAACTATAGCGAAAGCTTGGAAGACGTCCCATTTGCCTTCGCCAGAACTCAAACATAGAGTCACCAACGCGATGATCCATGCAAAAATAGAAGCGATCATAACTGACAAGGTGGAGAAGTTTGATAAACTTTGGCACCCCTGGGTGACCCATTATCTGCCCCCCAACTTTGACGAAGCCTTGCTGCTTCCTTAATCGGCTTTCAAGCTTTGCATAGCTCACACCGCTTATTTCTGGTGTCCCCCCCGGCGACCTGTCTTACCCCCCCCCCCACCCCTCCCTCTCTCTCTCTCCCACCCACCCCTCTCTCACCCTCCTCTTTACTTCCCTGTTCTGTTCCCCTCCTCCCCCCCTCTCTTTTTTCCATTACTGCTATCTATTGACCCCTCTTCTTTTTCTTTTCTCTTTTTCGTTTTCTTTTTTGACAACGTATTTGTCTGGTTCAACTACTATTGTTCAACCACTGGTCATGTGGTAACGGAGAGCTATGTTTCCCCCTGTTTGCTACTCGTAACCTCATGCTCCAGCTGTCTTGGTCCCTGCCCAGGACAGCCCTATTTGTCCCACGCTTCCCTCCTCCGGGATCTGATTACCCTCTTGCAGTTGCCTCATAACTTGGTGAGTGCTTGTTGGCCGCGCCTCTCCTCCTGGGCACAGCTTGTTCCCTTTACGGGGTGCCTAGGGGATGGGTTCCTTTTACCCTTCTCCATCCCGAGATCCCCCATTGGTTCATAGCCTTTGTTGTCACTTACTGAGGTTTTCCTGAGGTTACGACTGTTTGTTACTTTACTGTTTGCTCTCTGTACCCTATGGGTTATTAGTTGTTTCTCTGTAATTCTCCAGTGCATGTTAAACGTTGTACTACATTTGTTAACTCCAATAAAATCTTTGAAACAGTAAACTGTGACGAAAAATCGGGAAGCTGATTGGATTCTATGCAGAGCTGCACCAGATTTTGCACTCCCCAGTTTTAGTAAATCAACCCTGATGTCTGTTTCATGACAAAAATAGCCGTGCAACATTCCAAAAGAGCTGCCATTTAAGTAACTAGAAAAGGCTGATCAGGGATCCTCATTAGGACACATGTGGAGGGAGTTCCTACTTCACTAATTAACCAGTTCTGGACCAGAAGGATTTGCCCCCTTAATGACCAGACAATTTTTTGTGATTCGGCACTGCGTTATTTTAACGGACAATTGCGCGGTCGTGCGATGCTGTACCTAAATAAAATTGATGTTCTTTTTTCCCCACAAATAGAGCTTTCTTTTGGTGGTATTTGATCACCTGTGAGTTTTTTTTTTTATTTTTTGCGCTATAAACAAAAAATGTGCGACAATTCTGAAAAAAATAAAACAATATTTTTGACATTCTGCTATATAACATTCCCCCCCAAAAAATTAAAAATCTATTTTTATCATCCTTTTAGGCCAATTTGTATTCTGCTACACATTTTTGGTAAAAAAAAAAAAAATTGCAACAAGCGTATTTTGGTTAGCACAAATGTTATCGCGTCTACAAACTAGGGGAAAGATTTATGTAATTTTTATTTATTTTAGTTTTTTTACTAGTAATGGCGGCGATCTGTGATTTTTAGATGGACTGCGACATTGCAACGGACAGACCGGACCCCTAACTGACATTTTGACACTTTTAGGGGGACCAGTGACATTACTACAGTAATCAGTGCTAAAAATATGCACTATTACTGTAATCATGACACTGGCAGGGGAGGTGTTACCTAGGGGTGATCAAAGGATTAATTGTTAGCCTAGGGGAGTGTTTTCTAACTGTGGGGGGAGGGACTTGTGAAATGATCATAGCGACCTGTGATCCTATATAGAAGGATCACAGGCGCTCTGTGATCATTTCAGAGAGAAGAACGGTCGGCTGTGTTTACAACAGTTGACCGTCCTTCTCTTTCAGTGGGGAGCGATCGCGGGTGCCCGGCGGCAATTGCGGCTGCTGGTCCCATGGATCGGCATCCCCGCTGATTAGTGGGAGCGGGAGCGTGCCACCGACGGTGCTTGTTTGCTCCCCCCACTCCAGCACCACTCCCGCGAACTGAAATACCTCTTTGTCGATTTGCGCAGCCAAGTCAGCCTGCCAGAGTATATGTGCAGTGGGCGGTCAGCAAGTGGTTAAAGGGAATTACATCTTTAGGGCTGAATTCAGGAAAAAAGCTAAATACCTGCATAAAATATATATGTGAGAGCTGTTTTACCTGCCAAAGTATTTCTTTTTCTGTCCTCCCAACCTCCCGATGTCCTCCCATCGGCCTGTTCACTGTTAGCTCTGTGTGCTGCTTTTCCCTCTCCCATCTAAGTTTTGCTACACAGGGGTTGATCCAAATCAAATTCAGGTACTTAACCACTTGCCGACCGCCGCACGACTATTTACTGCGGTGGTCAGCCCCTCACAGGCAAAGCGACGTAGTACTCCCACTCCCACGTGGTCAAGGACCCCCCTGCGCATGTGCCGGTGGACCCGATGTCCGCCGGGCACTCGCGATCGTCCGTTACACCAGAAGAAAGGCAGGCGGCTGATGTAAACAAAGCCTCCTGTCATTCTTCCCTGTGTAAGAATGGAGATCAGACGGTTCTACTATGTAGGACCGTTGATCTCTGTTCTTACACCAGTAGCAACAGCCAATCACAGTTAGAAGCAGGCCCCTAGGACACACTTAACCCCTCCCTCTCCAATACAGTTAACTCCTTCACTGCCAGTGTAATTTTTACAGTAACAGTGCATATGTATAGCACTGATTACTCCAGTAATGTCACTGGTAACCCCAAAAGTGTCAAAAATGTCAGTCAAGGGTCCGATCTGTCCGCCGCAATGTCGCAGTCCCGCAAAAAAAAATCGCAGTTCGCCGCCATTACTCGTTACAAAAAAAAAAACAACAAAAATGACAAAAATCTTTCCCTTTGTTAGTAAACGCGATAACTTTTGCGCAAACCAATCAAAATACGCTTTTTGCGATTTTTTTTACCAAACATATGTAGCAGAAAACAAATTGGCCGAAAATGGTAAAAAATTTAGATTTTTACATTTTATTTTTTTTTGGGAACTTAACCACTTGCCTTCTGTGCACTTAAACACCCTTCCCATCCAGGCCAATTTTCAGCTTTCAGCGCTGTCACACTTTGACTGACAATTGCGCGGTCATGCTACACTGTACCCATTTGAAATTTTTATCATTTTTTTCACACAAATAGAGCTTTCTTTTGGTGGTATTTAATCATCTCTGGGTTTTTTATTTTTTACAAAAAAAAAGAATAAAGACAGAAAATTTTGAAAAAAAAAAAAAGTTTTTCTTATTTTCTGTGAGTAAATTTTGAAAATAAATTTTTCTCCTTCACTGAAGGGCGCTGATGAGGCGGCACTGATGGGCACTGATAGGCTGCACTGATGGGCACTGATGAGGCGGCACTTATGGGCACTGATGAGGTGGCACTTATGGGCACTGATGAGGAGGTACTAATATGCCGCAATGATGAGCACTGATAGGCGGCACTGATAGGTGGCACTGATAGGTGGCACTGATAGGGGGCACTGATAGGGGGCACTGATGAGCACTGATAGGCGGCACTGATGAGCACTGATAGGTGGCACTGCTGGGCACTGAGAGGTGGCACTGCTGGGCACTGAGGTGGCACTGCTGGGCACTGAGAGGCGGCACTGGCGGGCGGCACTGCTGGGCACTGAGAGGCGGCACTGATGGGCACTGGCGGATGGCACTGATGGACAATGACGGGTGGCACTGATGGGCAGCACTGATGAGCACTGATGGGCAGCACCATCAGTGCCCACACTCAGTGCCCATAGTGCTGCCAGTCAGTGCTTATCAGTGCCTAGATGAGCAGGCACTGATGGGCACTGACTGGCAGCACTATGGGTACTGATTGTGGGCATTGATGGGGACACTGATGGCGGGCACTGTGGGCACTGATGGGGGGGCACTGTGTATGTTTTTTACCTTGTAGTAATCAGGGCACTGGTGATCAGTGCCCTGATTACATGTCTCTTTGTCCCTGGCGCTGTGCAGCTCTCCCTCCTTCCTCACACTGCAGGCTCCGTGTGAGGAAGGAGCGCCGGCGATGAGAGATGATCTCATATGTTTACATATGAGATCATCTCTCATTGGATGATCCGATCACGTGGTGAATGGCCGCTGTGATTGGCCATTCACCACGATCTGTGATCGGCCGTGTCCAAGGGACACGGCCGACACAGATTCTCCCCGCTGCGCGCTCGCGGGAGCGCGCGGGGGGCGTGTCACTGGGAGGCCGTTTAAAAACGGCCTCCCGAAAATTCGAGTCCGCGCTGCAGCCGTATATAGGCTGTAGCGCGGATGGCAAGTAGTTAATATAACAAAATGTGAAAAATATTGTTATTTTTGCAAAATTGACGCTCTTTTTTTGTTTATAGCGCATGATCAAAAAATCGCACAGGTGATCAAATACCACCAAAAGAAAGCTCTGTTTGTGGGAAAAAAAGGACATCAATTTCGTTTAGGTACAGCGTCGCATGACCGCGCAATTGTCCGTTAAAGTCACGCAGTGCCGAATCGCAAAATAGGCCCTGGTCAGGAAGGGGGTAAAATCTTCCGGGGCTTAAGTGGTTAAACTAATTGCATTTGAAAACATACATTTAATGTTGGATTAATGAATACATAGCGACATGAATTTGTGTCTTTTAAAACTGCCTAGAGTTGAGTTTAAAGTCTAACTAACTGATTAGTCTAAATATAAATTCATTACATTCCATAAAGTACTTACAATGAGTGATATCCGGAGGTCCGTAAGGATCCGTCATATATATTGTTGTGGGTTTCCCTACTTTTATGTAAACTACATCTGACGTGTTCTTCAGAATAGCTACAGCTTCTTCATGTGTCACTTCTTCTAAACTGTAATTGTTAACCTTAAGAAAAAGAGAGAAATAAAATTGTTGAATGGTTGCATCCAGCAAAGTTGCATCGTGAACAGGTGCAAGACATCATTTTTAAACTCTAAGGCCCCTTTCACACATACAGTCCGCTCAGTTCATCAGTTCAGTCACGTCAAATGTATCAGTTTTTCATCAGTTTTTCATCCGTTTTTCGTCAGTTGTCATCCGTTTTTCGTCAGTTGTCATCCGTTTTTCATCCGTTTTTCATCAGTTGTTATCCGTTTTTAATCCGTTGTCGTCCGTTTTTCATCCGTTGTCATCAGTTGACATCAGTTTTTCATCCGTTGTCATCCGTTTTTCGTCCGATCCGTTTTTTTGACGGATGAAAAATAGGGCATTCATCCGTTCAAAAAAACGGACATTGACGGAAGTGGATGAAAACGGATGTTAACTGATGATCATCAGTTGTCATCCGTTTTTACATAGAGATGCATTGATGTCCGTTTTTCATCCATCAACGGATGGATGAAAAACGGACAAACGGACAGCATGTGTGAAAGGGGCCTTATGGTGAGCATACACATAATAACAAACACCTGTTAGATGTTAAAGGTTTTATAATGATCTTTCACTTAAAAACCATCATCTGATTCAAAAAACAAAAAAAAATTGAGATGGGTTGAATCTTCTTTTTTGATAGGAACAATTATTTATTGATCAACCTGCCCATTTTGTGCAATCAAATTCTAAGGGAATATCTTTATTGCACTGATTACAGAAAGATTCATCAGCCCTGTGAAAGCTCCAAAGAGGGAGGAAGGTGAGTATGAAGCTGGGAATGTGGGGACCAGGGATGGATCCGGGGGGGGGGGGGCAATGCCCCCCCCCCCCCGAGAAAATATTAACGGCTCCGAAACATAGCCACCTTTCTAAACTATGAGGACAGGGGGGAACAAATTGGGACTTTAATTGAGGCAAAATGGTGTTGGAAGTTTAAACATGGTTGAAAACCATATGTTTATTAAATGATGACACATTGAAAGAAAACACATATCGATGGCAACATTCATATGTACCACTACATGTATAACACCCAGCAGTACAATAGACAATCAAGGTAAAATAGTACATGATAAAATCATAGGGATACATGATTGAAACCCATTTGGTAATAGCAGAAACATGACATATTCCAAAGTTGACATCTAGTGCTGTTTATTCATGCATATCGTAGAGCATAGCAGTGTGCCATCGTAATAGCAACTAGTAAAGTATGGTCAAATTCAGATGCATCATAAGGCCCTACGCGTTTCGTGATCATCATCACTTCTTCAGGGCCGAATGCATCATAGATCTAAAATAAAACATGTAAAAATAAATGATAGGTCCACACTTAGGGGAAAGGGGGAGATAACGGGGTATCCAAAAAGGGAACAAGTGAGCCCTCTCTGTGTAGTACTTACATAGCCACTGTATATAGGACGGTAGTCCGTCGTAAAAGGGGGGGAAATGCCCATGTAGTCTACCTTTCTAAACTAGATTGCCAGAAATTGTTGCTAGGGCCACCTCGTCTGGCACATAGCAACCAGTAACGTCAGAGTCTCACTCAGAGTGAGGCATATCGGAGAGAGGCCTGTGCCTAGTGCTGCACTGCACAGCTGTCTCCACCTACCTCCTCCTTTTCCGGTGCACAGCGGCATGAGAGGGAGTGACTTGGTTGGTGTGTGTGTGTGAGAGATCTTCTTCATGCCAATGTCTCCACTGCTCCGCTCCATCTCCGACGCCCATGGCTCACCACTGCCCCGTGGCATTGCATTCAGAGAGAGTGACTTGCAACCTTTTCTGTCTGTGTGCTGCTGCACTGCTGGGCTAACTTAGATCCATGGCTGCCCGAGTGACAAAAGTTATTTTACTGTATGAGGAACATTTAAAAATAAAAATTGTGCCTATGTTGGTCTCATGAGATTTGGAGTGAGATTGGGTGATGTCACTGCTGTGCTGCTCACTTTTCCCCTTGCTGTAGAGAAAGCTGTACCTGAGAATTTGCAGTGCATACTTCTCTCTGCTTCTAATGATATGCAGATGTAGATTACATGACATACCTACAGGGTAACTCCACTTTCATGGAAAAAAATATACCAACTTAAAAAATAATATAGCATAAACAATTGCTACACACGACCTGTTGAAGGATCAGGCATTTTGTATACTTTTTGTATACATTTGAAAATCTTTTTTTTTTTTTTGCTATAAAATGTTTTACAACCTCAAAATATTATATATATTTTTTTAAAGCAGATGCCCTAGAGAATAAATTGGTGGGTTTTGTCATTTTTATATGCCACACAGTATTTGCGCAGATTAAAAAATATATAAATATCACCAAACGGCAATAAGATATATCCCCTGCGCACAAGTAAAATCAATCAAATGAGTCTTATTAAAGACTTGTCGCTGCTACTTAAAAAAGAAATCTGTCAAAAGAATGCTCAAATCAAAATCCCAAATGGAATCACGAAAATAGTATTAGTAGCGCAGACAGCTCGCATATCATTCCTTAATGACGCGCAAATATAAAAGTCCTTTGAATGTTCAAATATGCATAAATATAGATAAATATAAAAAACTACACATATAAGCATCCATCAATATGTATAAAGGGTAAAGATCTTGCAACAGTCCTCTCCACCAAGTAGGGGTCACCAGTGTGTGTCGGGGTAAACAAACAACAAATCCTCCACCGTTGGGACATAAAGGGGGGGATGGCAACTCACCAGAAAAAAATGGCCCACCTATTCTCATAGGACAGGCTCACAAGCATATACACCAGTCTCCCTCTTGGATCAGTTGCAGCTGCAGCTGCAGATCTAGGCATTCATCCCTGGCGATCCTTAGGCAATAACAAACATCCCTTTTCCTTGCGGTAGTTCACCCATACAGTTTTATGTGGTTGATTGCTGAGCACCGGACAGAACCTTTGTGATGTCTCCTGCCTGGGAATGGTGCGGAGTCCAGGCTGCGGCTCCCACTGAGGACGGACAGTGGGAGCCGCACATTATAATATATATAATATTTTGAGGTTTGGGATTTTGATTTGAGTATTCTTTTGACAGTATTTGCGCAGTGACTTTTCAAACACAATTTTTGGGGAAAAAATTACACACTACAAAATCCAATTTTTTTGTAAAATATAAAAGATGATGTTACACAGAGTAGATCGATACCAAACATGTCACACTTTAAAATTGTGCACGACCGCGCAACAACAAAAAAATAAGTCAATTTTACTATCGATAGGAGACACTTTAAAAGCCTTTACGTGTTACCACTTTATATCTACATAGGAGGTCTAGTGCTTGAATTACTGCAGATGATCTGCCGTTCATGGCGATACCTCAAATGTGGGGGAAAATCGCTGTTTGCGTGTGTGCGGGACCCGACGCATGCGTTCATCTTTGCGTGCTAGCACGGGGTGGGGGGACGTGGGCACTTTACATTTTTTTTCTTTATGTATTCATTTTTTTTATTTTTTTTTATCACTTTTATTGCTGTCACAAGAAATGTAAACATCCTTGTGGCAACAATAGGCACGTGACAGGTAATCTTTATGGATGGATCTGGGGTCAACCCCAGAATCCCATGAGGAGGCTGACGGCTGTCTCTCCTCTTGTCAGAGCAAGTGAAGGTGTCCTGTGCAGTCGGACTGAAGGACCGGAGGTTGAGCTGTGCTGCAGAGAAGGGATCCAGAGTGTTGCTGACCAAGTGGAGCTGCTGGGCACAGATTTCCAGGAAAAACAGTGTTGTGAGTACTCGAGATCTGCCCTGGGGTCTGACTAGGATAGGGGGCCACTCCAGAAGGTCAAAGGGATCCAGGAGCCAGCTAACCGGTAGATGTGGCATAGAGAGGGGGTGCCAAGTGTTAAGCTCTGAAGATAAGGGAGTAAAAGGGGGCACCAGTGTGGGCCTTGAAGCGTTCAGCAGTGCAGCAGAGTCTACAAGTAGCTACCTCAGGAAGGAGTAACTGATGCAGCTAAGAGAGGACTTCTTTAGTAAAAGGATTACAGGAACAGTTCAGCGTTAACCGGCATCCGGCCAGCGTTAACCAGCATCAAGTCGGCATTGGCAAGCATTCAGCCAGCTTTAAGCCAGTGTTAAGCAGCATTTCTGAAAGTGTCTCTGCCAAATTGTGCATAGTTAAGTTAAGGAGTATCCCATTCATCCCTTCTCCCATCCAAATTCATAAATAAATCAAAAACCCAAAGATACTGGACTGGTCATTGTCTCAGTGCTCACACTTGGAGAAACATGCTTAAATGTGCTGTTGTTGCTAGTGGTAACCCAGGGGGACCCATATCCAGCAAAACAGCTGGGAACTGTGCTACAAAAACCCTGCAAAGTAAAGGCATAATGTGCTAGTATGCATGGCATATTAGCACATTATGAAATGCTTATCTTAGAACAAAGACCTGCACCGCTGGGCTGTGAGCTCTGACAGATGCTTTCATCATCACCCGGTCTTCCTTCTGAGTTCACATCCTCCGGCCATCTAATTGGCCGCGCCGCAATGACGTCACTCCTGCACATGCACACGGGAGTCAAGGGAGTCATGGCACGAAGCTCTGAAGGGACATCACAGGTACACCATCCTTTCAGAGTGCACATCACTGGCTGCATGAAGTGTGAATATCTCCTAAACTGTGAATGTTTAGGAGATATTCATAGTACCTCTACAGGTAAGCCTTACCTGTAGGTACAAGCCTACAGAATAGGTTAACATCCACTTTAAATTATAACTACTTACTAGTTTATTTTTTGGATAGAGTCGAAAGGGACTAGAACACCTGTCAGGTTTTTATTGCGGTTTGTTCTCTTCCTGTTAGGAAGATTAATCCCCTCTTTATTCCCTATATTATTTATCTTTCCATTTACTATTATCACAGAGAGGGAAAGAGAATCCCAAATTTTCAGTTGTCATCAGAACAGAAATAAGGGGAAAATCTTCCCCTTCAAATCTAATGTGGACACTAGCTCTGGTGACCCTGGCGACAACCAGGGATTCCCCAACTTTGCAGGGATTGCCTTGCGTTTCTCTTTGTGACTATGGGACAGGAGTGAAGGGAAATCTCTCCAATCGGACACAGATGGCCAAAAAATGGACAGGGGTTATAACCCTCCCAAAATGAAAAAAATAAATACATTTGCCTTTAGTTCTACTTTAACTGTACTGTTTAAAAGCAATTTAATTTAAATTGCCGTGTCGCAGCTTGACAGACTGAATAAGCTTTTAAGCCAAATTGCAGTTGTCATTGGTCCAAATTCATTCTTCATAATATGCTGTGGAGAATCTATTTGACGACTCAAAATACAAAAATACTACTTCCTATTTCCTAGAAATGTCCCCCCTACTTTTAATCAAAAAGACCTTACAGACCTGTGATACAAATAACTCAGCTGAAATGCCAAGCCATGCCAGGGGTAAACTCAGATCTCTATGCTGGAATCCCGGACCCTGACAGCAGTGACTACAAAAGGAGGAATTGGAAAAATGGAGGCATACATTTTGGGTGTAGTTGGTTAGCAAGCCTCAAATTTTGAAAGAATATAGCAGTCACTCTTACCATCAGCAACCTATCCCCGACTTGTAGGCGCCCATCTTTTTGTGCTGCTCCTCCTTCGATAATTTTGGTAACATATATACTGTTGTCCCCTGGAATGTGCTGGTTTCCGACTCCTCCTGCGATACTAAAACCCAAACCTGTATTGGGTTGAAACATGTAATTGGTTACAAGAAACAGCATTTAAATTCACAGTGCAAGATTAAAGGGATCATATGATTTTTTGTACATTCATTTTATCTTTATTATGGTCATTGCTCAAACCCAAATATGAATATTTTTCATATTATGAATAATATGACTTAATTGTAGCGCCCTCCTAGCTAGGTGCTAGGATGAGTGTATTATAGTTTTGGTTTCTCTGCTTAACAGGGAGGCAGCTAGGTACATTTATGTGCTGACTGCTTAACAGAGAGCTTTGAACAGTTAGTGTAGCCTGCTCAGTAGATTGGTTCCTCTGAATGCTGCCCCCGCCACTCCTCCTATCCAGTTCACTTGCGTTCTGCTGTCTCTGGGCCCCTATGTGCTCCCCTGGTCCCCCCCCCCTACTGTGCTCCCTCCCCTCTCCTGCCGGTTGCTGCAGGGGATGTGTCACAATAGAGTACCAGGAAGGGGTCGGTAAATATATAAGTCATAGTCATAGAAAGTGACATTGTAAAAAGATAAAATAAAATGATAAAATATAACACAATTAAAATACCAAAAATAAAAACTACTGACACCAGTGGGTGAACTTCCAGGATCGCAAAGGTCACACTTGCAACCGGGCCCTGGCATTCCACCACCATGGGGAGGCCCCAAGATGGCAGGAAGGGGGCCCACTGCAGAACTTGTGAAAGGGTCCCATGGCGGGACCGTAATAAAGGGCCCCGCTACAAGAGTAAAGGGCCCCAGGATCAGTGGGAAGAGCCCCAGGCTTAAAAGGAAGGGCCCCAGCCAGGGTCCGGGGGGGGGGAGGGCCTTCATGGTTTCTTGCACCGGGGCCCTGAAGGTTCTAGTTACGCCTCTGATAAGAGATTCTGACTATACTTGGTCATAAGGACCTCAATGGGTATTTAATTGTACTGTATATGTATTTCTAGCAACAACAAATGAGTTCATGTTGGGGGGGATTTAAGTGTTTTCAATCATTTTTTTCAGAGATATGTTTTGATTCACACATTCTACACAAAAGAGAATAAAATAGCCTTGCTTCTTTAAACATTGCCTTTGCGCAGATAACGTATAAACACAATAGAAAATGATTAAAACACAATACCTTTTGGTCCTTTAAAAAGTTTAATCTCTACAACAGTTTCAAGGATGGGTCTTCTTCTGCGTACATATAGACGAACAATGGAACCGGCTTCTTTTAGCGCTTCTACAGCTCTGCTGTGTGACACCTCCGAGACATCCACTTCATTCACTCTGAGAATACAGTCATTGACCCTGAAAAACACATTCAGGCAAGTTTACTGTAAATGATTCAACTGAGCAAAAAAATAAAAACAAAAATTAAACAAATGTCCTTGCTTTTATTTCGGCACAATGCTCTGTCATATAATTTTAATAGCATACGAAAGCAAAGCAAGAGTTCAATGAGAATGGCATGCTGTAAACAAGTACAGCGAAGACAATATATACCATCTCTGAGCTCTGCCAGAGAAAGACATACATTTTCTTTATACATAAAAATCATAACAAATCAGGCACTATGAGTCACTATATTTAAAGGGAGCTGGCAAGAAAAGGATTTTCAGATACATGCAGTATCTCACAAAAGTGAGTACACCCCTCACATTTTTGTAAATATTTTATTCTATATTTTCATGTGACAACACTGAAGAAATGACACTTTGCTACAATGTAAAGTAGTGAGTGTACAGCTTGTATAACAGTGTAAATTTGCTGTCCCCTCAAAATAACTCAACACACAGCCATTAATGTCTAAACTTCTGGCAACCAAAGTGAGTACACCCCTAAGTGAAAATATTTCCAAATTGGGCCTGAAGTGTCAATATTTTGTGTGGCCACCATTATTTTCCAGCACTGCCTTAACCCTTTGGGGCACAGAGTTCAACAAAGCTTCACAGGTTGCCACTGGAGTCCTCTTCCCCTCCTCCATGACAACATCACAGAGCTGGTGGATGTTGGAGACCTTGCGCTCCTCCACCTTCTGTTTGAGGATGCCCCACAGATGCTCAATAGGGTTAAGGTCTGGAGACATGCTTGGCCAGTCCATCACCTTTACCCTCAGCTTTTTTAGCAAGGCAGTGGTCATTTTGTAGGTGTGTTTGAGGTCGTTATCATGTTGGAATACTGCCCTGCGGCCCAGTCTCCAAAGGGAGGGGATCATGCACTGCCTCACTATGTCACAGTACATGTTGGCATTCATGTTTCCCTCAATGAACTGTAGCTCCCCAGTGCCGGCAGCACTCATGCAGCCTCAGACCATGGCACTTCAACTATCATGTTTGACTTTAGGCAAGACACACTTGTCTCTGTACTCCTCACCTGGTTGCTGCCACACATGCTTGACACCATCTGAACCAAATATGTTTATCTTGGATTCATCAGACCACAGGGCATGGTTCCAGTAATCCTTGTCCTTATTCTGCTTGTCTTAGGCAAACTGTTTGCAGGCTTTCTTGTGCATCATCTTTAGAAGAGGCTTCCTTCTGGGACAACAGCCATGCAGACCAATTTGATGCAGTGTGCGACGTATGGTCTCAGCACTGACAGGCTGACCCCCCCACTCCTTCAACCTCCGCAGCAATGCTGACAGCACACATACATCTATTTCGCAAAGACAACCTCTGGATACGATGCTGAGCACGTGCACTCAACTTCTTTTGACGACCATTGGCGAGGCCTGTTCTGAGTTAAACCTGTCCTGTTAAACCGCTGTATGGCCTTGTCCACCATGCTGCAGCTCAGTTCCAGGGTCTTGGCAATATTCTTATAGCCTAGGCCATCTTTATGTAGAGCAACAATTCTTTTTTTTCAGATCCTCAGATAGTTATTTCCCATGAGGTGCCATGTTGAACTTCCAGTGACCAGTATGAGAGAGTGAGAACGATAACACCAAATGTAACACAACTGCTTCCCATTGACAGCTGAGACCTTGTAACACTAATGAGTCACATGACACCGAGGAGGGAAAATGGCTAATTGGTTCAATTTGGACATTTTCATTAAGGGGTGTACTCACTTTTGTTGCCAGCAGTTTAGACATTAATGGCTGTGTGTTGAGTTATTTTGAGGGGACAGCAAATTTACACTGTTATACACTCACTCACTCACGCTGTACACTCACTACTTTACATTGTATCAAAGTGTCATTTCATTAGTGTTGTCACATGAAAAGATATAAGAAAATATTTACAAAAGTGTGAGGGGTGTACTCACTTTTGTGAGATACTGTAGGTGAATTTGACCCTGTCGCTATTAAACCAAAACTAAATAGAGCTATTTTGTAAAAAGACATGTTAAATACTCATCTGTTTGGTGGGCTGTTAGTCCATTCCTCTTTGTCAAAGTGTTACTAAACCCAGGAGCCTGCATTAACTATATTTGGTCTCCCACACTACACAGAAATGTCTTTAGTAAATATAAATAGCTTTAGTAAATATAAACTGCTAAATACCTTTTCTCATTAGCAGTACATAGCAGTCTTGGGACTTCTATCAGTGTCTGGTTAAAGCTTGTAGGAGGAGTTTTCATTCTCCCATGACTGTCCTATGAGGATACAGGACCCCTGACCGTCTGTCTGGACAGTGCTGATTGGCTCTGTGCTGATCACATGCATTCTCCCAAGAAAAAAAAAAAAAAAACCTCTAGCAATACACACCTAACTGAGCATGCGCAGCTTGTCCCTCAGCCTATGTACTATCAGGAGATATATTGGGGACGGGGAAGATCAGAGGAGACAGGATCAAACAGATTTTTTACACAATGCAGAGGAATAACCCCTTAGGTTTCACAGTGAGTATAACAAGCATGCATTACTGCATATACAGACTGATTTTACTTTTGTGGGTTTAGTAATACTTTAAATAGTTAGAGGTGTCAGGGTCATGTGTTGAGGGAAGTTCTCTTAAGCTTCCCCTTGGCGGGGTCATGTGACACATCAAAGCCGAAGAGGAGTTTAGGACACTTTTTCCTCGGCTCTGTACCATCTTTGTATTTGAGATCTTAAAAAGCAGTCAGGGTTGTCCTACAAAGCCTGCAGGGCCAAAGGCAACCCGCCTGCTGGATGTCTCCAACATGACTATACCTGTGCCAGACTGCCTGCCCCCCCTAGCCCTTCCTGGGTAGGCCAGACATTGCAGCTCACAATAGGAGGGTAAGCAACAAAGGCAGTGCTGTCAATCCAGAAAGCAGGGGGCAGGGCTAGGTGCTGATTGACAAGCTACAGACTGACAATTATGTTAACCCCACTACCTACTAGGGATCATCCGATATCGTTTTTCATTGCCGATACTGATATTTTGGTCATCGCATATCGGAATCGACAGATATGGGCTGATATTTTCGTACATTTAAATTTTTTTTTTACTTGACAGGTACTTTTGTGGAGGGATCTAAAAGACCCCAAACCCCTCCTCTGCACCTAAAAGCATTCAAAACTCCGTTAATCTGGAGCCATGGAGACCCGATCAGAGCCGAATGTGGCTTTGATCGGGTCTTCGACGGCCATGCAGGCTGGTTGCCCGGGTCTCCCGGTGGGACGGGAGACCCGGGGTGAGCCGCAGGAGGAGGCAAGGGGGGCGTGTCCCCTCCTGGGGGAGCGTCCCCTCCCGCTCCTTGTAATGACAGCCGAGCAGCTTCTCCACCGCATCGGTTGACATTACAAGACGGCCGACCGTCGGCTTTGGACGCCGGTACTGGGGTGAAGCCTCTAGCTTTCCGAAATATCAATAATATTGGCAACTTCCGGGGCTAATTCTGAGATATCGGGGAAAGTGCATATCGGCCCTCGATATATCGGCTTTGCCGATAATTGGTCGATCCCTGCTACCTACATTTATTTTTTTCACTGTAGAGCAGGTAGGCATAACCTACATGAGAGTGGTAACTCTGCTCTGAATTCAGGAGCAGTGCAGCATCATTCACCACACCATCACAGGATGCCGCATTGGGTGGACTTCACTGGCAGGATCAGCAGGTGTTTGTGGGACTTTTCCACGAGAGAAAACTGTAAGTGCAGTTTATGCAACATAGTTATAGTTTTAATGAGCAATCATGGTTCTATTTTAAATATAAACATACTATAAATGTGTAACAGCTTGGGGCTGATGTACTTGTTTTTTACAGGCTGAACTTCTTGTTGTTTGGTGGCCATTATAAGCACTGGTACATCTGCATTTCCTCCTTTTGCACTTCAGTACAATTATAACTTGAAGGACAAACCATAGACATATTACGTAGTAAAATCTGTGATCTGTGCAATATAGAGAAGCCACCGGTGTCAAGGTATTTTATCTTTGTAAGTCCCAAGCACCAAACAGACTCAATGTACTCAGAACAGATTGCATGTTTTATGGAGCCGGAATTCAATGCCAGTAAACTCCACATAAAACAGAACATAAAAACCTGTATAATGATGAGAACGGTCAACACACTGTTCAATGTTGGTTTGTCATTTCTCTATCTGCTGTGCAGGACACAAAGTCAGGACTTATATTTTCAAGGGCGCGCAGTAATTGAACTGAACCCAGGTCAAGCAGCAGGCCAGAATGGTGATTGGTGCCCCTGTGCTATGCCAAGTTACCGCTTTAAATTTATACAGCACTTAAAGGGTTTACAGAAAGAAAATGTAAACACTTTATAGAAGAATTCCAGGTATGGATATTTTATATAATTGGTCCAACTTGGCCAGTGTAACAATGTATATACCATACCTGGCTGATGCCCCTGGAAGCTGGAAATCACTGAAGTAGACACCACTGCTCCAGTGGTCTCCCCTTGCTTTTCAATCACAGGCACCATTCAAGGCAAAGCATTCTCTGATTATATGAGGTGGAGAGGCAGTTTGAAAACACATCAGATCTCAATGGGGAAAAATCTCATGCTGGATATCTATACTGATATGGACTGGCTAATGTTAGGATCGAAAGGATGCCACATCATTTGATGGAAATTAAAATTATCAACCTACAGGGGGCTGAATTCAAAGACACCTCAAAATTCAAAGTGAAAAATTGATGCAGCAGGCTAGTCCATTTTACTGAAAGTTCATTGCAAGAACTCAAAATGGTACTCAGTAGTTTGCATGGCCCCACGTGTTTGTATGCATGCCTGGCGACGTCAGGGCATGCTCCTAATAAGATGACGGATGGTGTTCTGGGGTATTTCCTCCCAGTTCTAGACGGGGCATCACTGAGCTCCTGAACAGGCTGAGGTGCAACCTGGTGGTGTGGGATGGACCAAAACATAATGTTCCAGAGGTGTTCTATTGGATTTAGGTCATGCAACCATGGGGGCCATTCAGTGGTATAAATCCCTTCATTCTCCAGGAACTGGTTGCATACTCTCCCCATGTGAGGCTGGCCAATGTCATACACAAGGAGGAACCCAGGACCCACTGCACCAGCGTAGGGTCTGACAATGGGTCCAAAGATTTCATCCCGGTACCTAATTGCAGTTCAGGTGCCATTGTCTAGCCTGTAGAGGTCTGTGCGTCCCTCCATGGATATGCCTCCCCAGACCATCACTGACCCACCATCAAACTGGTCATGCTGAATGATGTTTCAGGCAGCATAACATTCTCCACGGCTTCATCAGACCCTTTCACATCTGTCACATGTGCTCAGGGTGAACCTACTCTTATCTGTGAAAAGCACAGGGCACCAGTGGCAGACCTGCCAATTCTGGTGTTCAGTGGCAAATGCCAATTGAGCTCCATGGTGCCGGACGGTGAGCACAAGGCCCACTAGAGGATGGTGGGCCCTCAGGCCACACTCATGAAGTCTGTTTCTGATTGTTTCGTCAGAGACATTCACATCAGTGGCCTGCTGGAGGTCATTTTGTAGGGCTCTGGCAGTGCTCATCCTGTTCCTCGTTGCACAAAGGAGCAGATACCGGTTCTGCTGATGGGTGAAGGACCTTCTATGGCCCTGCCCAGCTCTACTAGTGTAACTGCCTGCTGTCTCCTGGAATCTCCTCCATGCTCTTAAAACTGTGCTGGGAGACACAGCAAACCTTCTGGCAATGGCACGTATTGATGTGCCATCCCGGAGGAGTTGGACTGCCTGTGCAACCTCTATAGGATCCAGGTATCCCCTCATGCTAGCAGTAGTGACACTGACCCTAGTCAAATGCAAAACTAGTGAAAAACAGTCAGAAAAGATGAGTAGGGGAAAAAAAATGTCTGTGGCCTTCACCTGTAAAACTATTCCTATTTTGTAGGTTTTCTCATTGTTGCCCATTTAGTCTGGTCTTCATTTCATTAATTAAAATTAAAGCACATACTGTTGAGAAGGAAGTACAACAGCAAGCTGCTTAAGTACTGTGAATTTTATATGCATTATACCTATCTATGCATCAGGTGGCGCTGTAGTGTTATAGTGTAATGTGCATGTAATTCTTTTGTAACTTTATTGTATGATGCAATGAGAGTTTTTCTCAGTGTGTTCAGTTCCTGTTTTCCATGCTGTTAAGATAGGTACTGCTATCCTTCATGCAATAAAGTTGTTTCATGTGTTCAACGTCTGTAAAAGCAGCATTTTTTGGCTCAAGTGTGCATGAGGCCTAATAAATACACAACAGCCATGGCCCCTCCACACTTTCTGGTTGCTGATGTCCTTGCATAACCCAGCCGGAAGCGGTGCTATACATCTCAGAACCGGATCCCCATTATTCCTGTGAAGTTTTCCATTGCCAATGACCATGTTATTACAAATGCTATATTTGTGTTATATAGATAACACCCTGTGGGAAAGGGCGAAACGCGTTGATGCAATTTCCAGTTCCCTAACCAATTATATCTCTTCCTCTATCCGTGGAATGCACACGGAGCCGCAGTCAGCCCGGAAAAGCCCTTGTACCTTGCAAAGTGATATTTGACTGAATACTCTGTAAGTGTAATTTAAATTTTGCGTTTAAGGGCCAGTTCACACCATAGAAACACAGTACGGATGCGTTCCAGATGCTTTTTTGCATGCATGTTTTTTACATGTTCCAGTGTATTTTTGATGCGTTTTTGATGCAGTCTGGTGCATTTTACCCCTTCTTTTTTCTTAACCTTAAATAAGAACATGTGTGCTCCAGTGCGTTTTTGGTGTGTTTAGATGCGTTCCAGTGCGCTTTTAATGCATTTTACAGCGTCCCAGTGCAGAAAAAATGTAAAATGTTCTCCTTTTATTTCTGGAACTACAAGCACTGGTGTGAACTATGCTATTGGAAACCATATACACTACTTTAAAACCATATACACTACACTACTAGAAAAAAACGCACTGGACTGCATGTGGTGTGAACTAGCCCTTAAATAAATTTGACATACTACACTATAAGAACTCTCTCCTTCTATTGAGCCTGGTGAAAAAGTATATTGTTATCCATATACAGAACCAGTGTGTTGGAGGCAAACACAGAAAGAGAAGAACACAAAGAGAACACACGTACATGGCAAAAAATGCACATTAATGTATGCAAATGTAAATGGGCCCAAAGTTACGGTGGTAACAAACCAAAAAACATAACTTTAATATATAGCAGCTTACTAATTTTTAGATTTGGTGACTGCATTTGTTTTCTTTTTTTTTTTTGCCTTGTGATTCTGCCAGTAAATCTGTTATTTTGTAGCTTCCTTTAACAGACCAAGCTGTCCAGCAAAAGTGGCGGTTAGAGGGTTGAAACAAACCATTTAGCACTGACAGGTGTGCCCACAATGTTATTATTATTATTATTATTATTATTATACAGGATTTACTTATATTGTGCCAACAATTTGCTCAGTGCTTTACAATATAAAGGAGGAGAGCACAAGTACAACGCAGTTTAATACAGAAGGAATAGGAGGACCCTGCTCATGGAGCTTACAATTTAAAGGGATGGGGAAGTGGTACAAAAGGTAATAGCTGCGGGGAATGATCTGATGGAAGCTCAAATACAGTTTTTGGGTGGAGGTGGGCTAGGTTTCCCTCAATAAATGAATTTTCAAGGATTGCCTTTAGATACCAGGGTAGGTGCTGACCAGGCATCCTGAGGGAGGGAGTTCCAGAGGATGGGAGAGGTTCTGCAGAAGTCCTGAAAGTGAGCATGGGAGGAGGTAACAAGGGAGCTAGAGAGCAGGAGGAGCGGGGAGGACGATTTGGGGCGATATCTGTAGATGAGGTTAAAGATGTAGCTGGGGGCAGTGTTGTGAATGGCTTTGTATGTTGTAGTAGTTTATTTATTTATGGATTGTCTTCAAATTTAGTAGTAATTTCTTTTGCATGTGTGCGCTATTCTTTTTTAATATGCATGTCTCTTGGTTCATAGCTGCACCAGCTTTAGAAATACATGGGTATGCTCCCCCAAATTTTTTGCTTGTTTATTATGTATTCGGTCTGACCAGACTACCGAGGTTGAGCACCCCACCCCACCCCCCCACCCCACCTCCCACACAAACCTGTACTCTATCAGTGTCCACTATCAAGTAGATCCCCTGTAGTGCATTTGCACATCTCTCCCAGCAAGGAGTATTATCTCCAAGGGTTAGAAAGGCTGGATTCATCTATTTTTCATGGATAGTGTAGGACCCACTGATAATGGGGTACTTTGACGCAGTGGTGGGCTTGAGCACTATATGGCCATATGGTGGGACCAAATCCCCATTTTTATTTATGGATTGTCTTCAAATTTGGTAGTAATTTCTTTTGCATGTGTGCGCTATTCTTTTTTAATATGTTGTAGTAGTATTTCAACTTTTATATATTGGGCTATGGTCAGCTTTTATTCATTTATGTAAAACCTTTTACCCCAAAAGGAAAAAAAAAACTGGTTATAAAGTATTAGCTGGAGTTCAGCTTTATTTTGTCCATCTATATCTGCTAGTCCATCTAAAGCCTTGTACACCCGATCAGATTATCGGATGAATTGTTGTCTGTTTTTTGCTAGTCTCATATGGAAAGTGAAGAGGTTACCTTTATCCAAAAATTCTCGTATGACAAAAATTCAACTTCAGAAGTGATGTTATGTGTTGAATTGTTTTGTATGTATTCTTTCATTTACGAGCATGCCTAGTCTTGCTCTTACGATTTTTTTTGGACCAAAACTGTACTAATTAAACGAAAATCAGACATTGTGTTCATAAAAAAAATTATAGCCCGCACATTCAGTTTTTTTTTGTCCTAAAATTTGTAATCGTCTGTCGAAAGCACTATACTAACGATCTGAAAATCGGCAGATCATTTGCTGGATGAAATTTTACTTCGGATTTTCTTATCGTGTGTATGGGCCTTAACACTACGCTCCTACGTGTTCCTGTTGCTCCTCAATCCAAAGTGGAGACAACCCAAGACAGGGAGTATGCTGCTGGCCAGATCACCAAATGCCCTAAAAAAAAGAAGAGGAATGCAGCCATCCAGTGCTGGCACAAGGTCATCTAGAGCCCAGGGCGCACATGCCAAACTGCCCCCCCGCCAAGATGTATGAACATTATGTGTCAGCCATGCCCCCCCCCCCCCAAAAAAAAAGAAAGCACTAATCTGCATGCTTTCCTTCTAACCATACATTTCCCCTCCTCACAGTACAAATCAGCCTCCCTTGATGAAGTCACCCAGCACAAATGCCCTCCCCCCCAAAAAAAACATCTCCTCCCCTAGCACAGATCCACTTGTCTTCAAATATTTAAAATAATCCCTCCAAGTACACAACCAAATACCCCCCATATCCCCCCCCCCAACAAATTTCCCTTTCTAGCACAACCCCCCCCCCCCACCAAAAAAAATAAATAATAATAATTCCCTTCCTAGAACAATTTCCCTCCCCTCTTATATCACCTCTTCTAGCACAAACCCCCCAAATTCCCCCTCCTAGCACACAAACCCTCTTCCCCTATTCCTTCTCCCAACACAAATTCCTCTAAAACACCACTCCTAGCACAACCACCTTAATTTCCCTTCCTAGAACAATTCCTACCCCCTGCTGCCCCCCAATTTCCCCCTCCCAACACACATCCCCTCCCCCACAAATCTCCTCATGGCGCCCCCCACCTCATATAATACCATAGTGCCCAGGGCAGCCCACCGGGCAGCCCACCCCCCCCCCCTCCCTCCTGCCCACCCCTTGTCCCGACCCTGCAGCCACCACATTGAAGGACTGGTAAGCTGCAATAAATTACATTTGTTGTTTTGCTTTGACATTTGAATATAGGTCTGCTTTATCCCCAATCACCCAGAACCAAGCTAAAACCAAGGCATCACTGTACATAGAGATCATTGATCTTAGTTACCTGCCGTTGTGCTATCTTTCCAGAATAGTCCAAAATTAACTTCATTCTTTTTATCCTTACAGTAAATATAAGTATTAAAAGAGGCATCCAAAAATATTCTAAAACAGAGAGCCTGCTTGATTTTCTCCACTAGGGGTTAATAAAGAGTCTCCATGTTTTGTGAACGATACACTGTGACCAGCATCGCGATCGGAGTCATTCGGATGAAACAAGGAGAGAAGTCTGTGCGTTGCTCCGGGCGCTGTGTGACGCTAATTTAGGCTGAACACATGTGACTATCAAAGTCCAGACACAGCTGAGCTTCACCCAAACACGCTCTGTTCTCTTTCTTATTTCACATGGAACATCTGCTTACTCCTCTGCTCTTTTTGTAATTTTTGTTTGCCCTTATCATGCAATCTCAAAGGACATTGCAACTTCTCCCGACAAGTGCTCCACTCATGTATTTATCATGCCAATGTGGACAGTATACAGTTTTGAGATATGGTCCACATGTATGGTTGAAATAGTATTCAATGGTAGGAGTTATAAAGCCCTCTATTTAACTATTAGCCTATGAATCATTTAGCATCCCTGTGGAGAATAAGTACACTAGTCTCTTCACATATTGTCTTACAGAGTGGTTTTTTTTTTTGCTCGTTCCCCCCAATGGACCTCTGTAGGACTCAAGCTCGGTCCAGTGCCCGTCAATTAGGCCCTCCCCCTTTCCAGGTTTGCCCCCCCCCCCCTGGTGTCAATTTCCTATGTGGGGAAATATCTCCGGGTCTCTGCACTCATTCCTTTGCCATGGAACGTCTGTCTTAATGTGCCTAACATGCTTGGTAGTGGTCTGATCAAAAGGGTAAGCATACTGTAATTGATATGTAAAAAAAGTGATCTTTGTGTATACAGTCTGAGTGTATTTGTGATTGTATGCACTGTTTTTGCTTTTTCTTTCTTTAATCTAGTCCCTAGAAACAGTTTATTAAATACTGAATATGGTCCCTGAAGAAGCTACTATAGGAGCCTAATCGCTCAGCAAAATGCGTAGGACCCACCAGTACTGTGTTTCTACTTATAGACATGGCAATTATATTTCAACTATGGATGTAAAATCTACTTATATATATATATATATATATATATACATATGGTGTTTATCTTCTATTTGATGAACTCAATAAAGATGTGTTTTTTTAAGAATATGTTGTATGATGATTAATGGCAACTTCACAACCTTCAAAATCCCATTTTCAAGAGGAGGTCTGTGAGCCAACTCTCCCATTCTACTGGGGTTGAGTTATCTGGCACCTTTCCTCTTCTCTGCTCCTGTTTTATATGTTCTCCTGACAAGTGCTTGCCAGCAAATCTGTTTGAGCAGTCCTGTGTGTTGGAATTATGTTTTATTTAAGTGTTATATAGTCATGCTTAACCACTTAACGCAAACTGACGTAGGTTTACATTGGCTGCATTTAAGTGGTTGTAAGTGGCTGTACCTGGGTGTTGCCTGCCGCTAGAGGCATCACCCCGGTACAGTTTTTTAGAAACGGCTTTCCGGCGGTAATGACCGATGTGGCTCGGGAGCCGTTCGATCGTTACCCCAGCGAGCGGGAGGGGACACTCCACCCCTCCCGCCACATTCCGCGGCTCTGCCTGGGTCTCCCGTCCCACCGGGAGACCCGAGCAACCAGCCGGCGCATCCGCCGGCTGGTTGGAGTCCCAATCAAAGCCGGATGCGGCTTCGCTCAGGTCTCCGATGACGCAACCCGGAGGCGCCGTCCATGACATCACGTCCTGACCAGAATGCCGTTGCATACAGACTAAAAGACCATACCTGTCTTGATGTCTTTTTTCCATGTGCTTGTAAGTTCTTTTCAGGTTGGCCAGCAGAAGTGTACCTACCAAGGGGTATTACCTTTCAGAACTGGTGTCAGAAGTGGGATGTGACTTCACCATCAGAGGTAAGTGAGACTTTCTGTCTTATGACACCCTGATTGCAGGCACATTTCAAAGAATCCAAGTACTGTGGGAGCACAGGAAATATGTCTGTTTGAGCTGAGGTCGCTCACAGACAGATTATTGACCTAGGCAAATTTAAATAGTTGTAGGAAGACTCATTTTAACCTGTAAAGAGTGATGTGAATGTTTTGCTTATTGTGCTTTTGTGAGATTGCTTATTGTGCTTTTATTAGATTGTTTATTCTCCTGTTGTTAGAATGAAATGTTAGAATTTTTCGTACTCTTGATCTCTTCAAGATGCACCATCTCTCTGGCTAGCTTAACGGCCGTGACCCAGAGAAGGTGAAAGGAAGTGGGGGAGAGACGGAGTGTTAGGGGTGTACTGAATTCTGTCCGATTTAAGCCATAACTGCGCATGTGCTGTTGAGAAGTTTTTGATGGAGGCTCTATGTGAGTGATATCAGCTCCTCCAGCACAAAAAGTATTGGGCAGATTATCACTACACTAGGAACCACTTGCATAACCACTTTTTTGCATCCAAAGGATGGGAAAATCCCTAGGTAAGGGGAAACTCCCAGATCCACCTAATCCTTCTAGAAAGGTTCTTAGAGAAAGTAAATTGTTGCGTAAAAAGCCAAAATCAGCTCCAAAACCAAATCCTGAAATGTAACATGTAAAGAGTAGATTGCACGGACATCCCCCTGGGAATAATATTTTGTAAATCCTTGGGTAGATAATCTGTCAGGATACACTGAGTTAATGCATAGTTCAAACCCCTTTCCCAGAGATGGCGCAAAATATGAGTTTCATATGAATATGGTGAAGGGTCTGTGCCTGGGAGACAGGAAAGCTTTCCCATTGGTTGACCCTGATCCAGAATGGGATAAAAAGTATATGGTGGCGGGATGATTAAGCTGGTTAAAATATGCACCAGGATATCTACCTTCAGGACCATCCCAGGCAGAAAAAAAAAATTGAATAATCCTTTCCTTTTAGATACAATGGAGCCCACTGCTCCAACCCTGGGGGCCCCATAATTATATACAGATATACCCGCAACTACCTCTAACATCACAGTTAATACCAGAGGATGAGAATGCAACAGTTTCTAGACTGCGTGCAAATCGTCCTCAGTCTCAGTATCTCAAGACCTCACCCGTACAGCGGGGTGACAGGGATGGGGTTCCCCAGCAATCAGTTCAGGCAGGTAGTTCTGCCCCTAAGGTGTGGGATGAACAAAGAGGGGGAGCCCAAGGAGCTATAGTAACATCCTCTACTGAGGAGGGAGGAGTGGCAGCTAACACAGAAGGGAGATTTGTTAGTCAGGTTCCCTTAACCCCCCTAGTACTTTGAGAAGTGGTACCTTAACCACAGGGCCTATTTTTGACACTTGGTGTTTACAAGCTAAAATCATTTTTTTTTGCTAGAAAACTACTTAGAACCCCCAAACATTTTTATTATTATTTTATTATTATATTATTATTGTTATAATTAAATATTTTTTTTTAGCACTTTAGCATTTTATGTACAAATCAGCTAGGAATGAAGACATCACGGGATTACTGGACATAAGTATCCTTATATTAAAAGTCAGCAACTACAGTATTTGTAGCTGCTGAATTTTATTATTATTATTTTTTTTTTTTTACAGGCTGGAACTCAGCTTTAAGAACCACTTTTCTACATTCATGCAAATTAAAAAAAAAGATTTACTCATCCTTAACCACTTTACGTCCAGCCGCCGCAGATGTACTGCAGCAGGCTGGCTCTCCCAAGCAAAGTCCCGTACATGTAGGGCGCTCACCTGGGAGGAGCTAGGTAGCGCACGCACGCCACCGGCCGGCGTGCTCCAGCACCCACTAGCTAGTGCGACTGTCAGGTGGCTCCGATGGCCCCGGACACTCGTGATCTCTCCCCACTGACAGAGAAGGACGGATGGCTGATGTAAACACAGCCGTCCGTCCTCCTCCCTGAGATGATCACAAAGACCATGCGATCCTGCTATATAGGATCACATGTCTCTATGGTCATCTCACAAGCCCAACCCCCCCACTCCCCTAGGCTTACATTTAACCCCTTGATCACCCACAGCATTAACCCATTCCCTGCCAGTGTCATTATTACAGTAACAGTGCATTTTTTTAGCACTGATTAATGTAGTAATGTCACTGGTCCCCCCAAAAGTGTCAAAAATGTCAGTTAGGGGTCCGATCTGTCGCTGCAATGTCGCAGTCCCGCAAAAAATCATAGATAGCAGCCATTACAAGTAAAAAAAAAAAATAAATAAAAAAATAAAAATGACATAAATCTTTCCCGTAGTTAGTAAACGCAATAACTTTTGCGCAAGCCGATCAAAATACGCTTATTGCGATTTTTTTACCAAAAATATGTAGCAGAAAACAAATTGGCCTAAAATGTTAAAAAATTTAGATTTTTACATTCTTTTTTTTTGGGAATGTTATATAGCAGAATGTGAAAAATATTGTTCTTTTTTTTTGTTTTTAGCGCCAAAAAAAATAAAAATCGCAGGTGTTCAAATGTGGGGAAAAAAGACGTCAATTTCGGTTGGGTACAGCGTCGCACGAACGAGCAATTGTCCGTTAAATTCACGCCGTGCCGAATCGCAAAATAGGGCCTGGTCATTAAGCAGCAAAATCTTCCGGTCTTAAAGTGGTTAAGACGATTGTAATTTGTGACATTTTTCACATTTTGAGTCAAATAAGGTTCCGAATCTCTGCTCACTTATGTTTGTAAAGTGCAATGTTTATTTAATTATTGTCATGCATTTGCATCACTAATCATAAGTAGTGTTGAGCGAACACGGACTGTATTATTCGTGTTCGTACCGAATAATTGGATTTTTTGTACCCGAACACGGACACGGACACTTTACTGTATGTTCGGGTAAAAATCCGTGTTCGGTCGTTTTATTTCCGGGTTTTGCATGCTTTGGCGCTCTTTTCATGGCGGGCTTTCAACAGCCAATCAACAATCGTTTAACTGGTGTGCCTTAAGCCATCCCAGCCATGCCTGCAAATGTCTCAGTAGCTGTGATTGGCCGTCTGAAGCATGTGACCAAGTCTTTATAAGTTCGAGGCAGCCGCAGCGGCGTCATTATGCTGCTTAGATTCAGGGACAGAGCACACATCAACGTGCTGGCTGCTGATTAGGGAAAGATAGGCAGGAAAAAACCATTTGTGTCCGGATAGAATTGAGGGACAGGTCGGAGTGTTTAGGCAGGGCGAGTTGTAGGCATTTTAGGGATAGAGTCTGCTGAATTATATAGGGTCAGTGTCTTCTACAAACTACAATCGATATTGCTGTGTGGGGGGTGGGGTCTGCACTCAATCCTGATCTACGATCTCTTCTCAATCCTGTTAGGGACAGAGTCTGCTGAATTTTAGGGAAACTGTGTTCTACAAACTACAATCGATATTGCTGTGTGGTGTGGGATTGGAGATAGGCAGGTGTCAGTGATCCACATCCATTTTTCTGTGTGTGAGCTGCAGTGAACACAATCTTTTTGGGCTGCAGTGAACACAATCTTTTTGGGCTGCAGTGAACACAATCTTTTTGGGCTGCAGTGAACACAATCTTTTTGGGCTGCAGTGAACACAATCTTTTTGGGGTGCAGTGAACAAAATCTTTTTGGGGTGCAGTGAACACAATCCTTTTTGGTGTGCAGTGAACACAATCTTTGTGGGGTGCAGTGAACAAAATCCTTTGTGGGGTGCAGTGAACACAATCTTTTTGGGGTGCAGTGAACAAAATCCTTTTTGGGGTGCAGTGAACAACATCCTTTTTGGGGTGCAGTGAACACAATCTTTTTGGGGTGCAGTGAACAAAATCCTTTGTGGGGTGCAGTGAACACAATCTTTTTGGGGTGCAGTGAACACAATCTTTTTGGGGTGGAGTGAACAACATCCTTTTTGGGGTGCAGTGAACAAAATCCTTTTTGGGGTGCAGTGAACAAAATCATTTTTGGGGTGCAGTGAACACAATCTTTTTGGGGTGCAGTGAACACAATCTTTGTGGGGTGCAGTGAACACAATCTTTTTGGGGTGGAGTGAACAACATCCTTTTTGGGGTGCAGTGAACAACATCCTTTTTGGGGTGCAGTGAACACAATCTTTTTGGGGTGCAGTGAACACAATCTTTGTGGGGTACAGTGAACAGAATCTTTGTGGGGTGCAGTGAACACAATCTTTGGGGGGTACAGTGAACACAATCTTTGTGAGGTGCAGTGAACACAATCTTTGTGGGGTGCAGTGAACACAATCATTGTGGGGTGCAGTGAACTCAATCTTTGTGGGGTACAGTGAACACAATCTCATACTGAAGGTTTGAGGGTGCTGCCTGTTCCATACTCCCCCTACTCCTCATCTAGCCTTTTAGGGGTACAAACAATAGTAATTGGGGCCTAGTGTGGTTGTGTACGTGTGATATACATACACTTTTTTGGGATCATATTTTCTATTCCGCTATTTAATCAAAAACCTTTGGGGATCAGTTAAATTGGGGGATAGTCTGTGTTGGTACGTGTGAGAGAGATCCACCTTTCCAAGTTGTTGGGGTTCATCTCATACTTCTGAAGGTTTGAGGGTGCTGCCTGTTCCATACTCCCCCTACTCCTAGCCTTTTAGGGGTACAAACAATAGTAATTGGGGCCTAGTGTGGTTGTGTACGTGTGATATACATACACTTTTTTGGGATCATATTTTCTATTCCGCTATTTAATCAAAAACCTTTGGGGATCAGTTAAATTGGGGGATAGTCTGTGTTGGTACGTGTGAGAGAGATCCACCTTTCCAAGTTGTTGGGGTTCATCTCATACTTCTGAAGGTTTGAGGGTGCTGCCTGTTCCATACTCCCCCTACTCCTAGCCTTTTAGGGGTACAAACAATAGTAATTGGGGCCTAGTGTGGTTGTGTACGTGTGATATACATACACTTTTTTTGGATCATATTTTCTATTCCGCTATTTAATCAAAAACCTTTGGGGATCAGTTAAATTGGGGGATAGTCTGTGTTGGTACGTGTGAGAGAGATCCACCTTTCCAAGTTGTTGGGGTTCATCTCATACTTCTGAAGGTTTGAGGGTGCTGCCTGTTCCATACTCCCCCTACTCCTAGCCTTTTAGGGGTACAAACAATAGTAATTGGGGCCTAGTGTGGTTGTGTACGTGTGATATACATACACTTTTTTGGGATCATATTTT
Source organism: Pelophylax lessonae (assembly GCF_965119305.1). Taxonomy (NCBI): domain Eukaryota; kingdom Metazoa; phylum Chordata; class Amphibia; order Anura; family Ranidae; genus Pelophylax; species Pelophylax lessonae. The sequence goes on along the minus strand of NC_138769.1, from coordinate 708,423,447 downwards.
CTATTCCGCTATTTAATCAAAAACCTTTGGGGATCAGTTAAATTGGGGGATAGTCTGTGTTGGTACGTGTGAGAGAGATCCACCTTTCCAAGTTGTTGGGGTTCATCTCATACTTCTGAAGGTTTGAGGGTGCTGCCTGTTCCATACCCCCCCTACTCCTCATCTAGCCTTTTAGGGGTACAAACAATAGTAATTGGGGCCTAGTGTGGTTGTGTACGTGTGATATACATACACTTTTTTTGGATCATATTTTCTATTCCGCTATTTAATCAAAAACCTTTGGGGATCAGTTAAATTGGGGGATAGTCTGTGTCGGTACGTGTGAGAGAGATCCACCTTTCCAAGTTGTTGGGGTTCATCTCATACTTCTGAAGGTTTGAGGGTGCTGCCTGTTCCATACTCCCCCTACTCCTCATCTAGCCTTTTAGGGGTACAAACAATAGTAATTGGGGCCTAGTGTGGTTGTGTACGTGTGATATACATACACTTTTTTTGGATCATATTTTCTATTCCGCTATTTAATCAAAAACCTTTGGGGATCAGTTAAATTGGGGGATAGTCTGTGTTGGTACGTGTGAGAGAGATCCACCTTTCCAAGTTGTTGGGGTTCATCTCATACTTCTGAAGGTTTGAGGGTGCTGCCTGTTCCATACTCCCCCTACTCCTCATCTAGCCTTTTAGGGGTACAAACAATAGTAATTGGGGCCCAGTGTGGTTGTGTACGTGTGATATACATACACTTTTTTGGGATCATATTTTCTATTCCGCTATTTAATCAAAAACCTTTGGGGATCAGTTAAATTGGGGGATAGTCTGTGTCGGTACGTGTGAGAGAGATCCACCTTTCCAAGTTGTTGGGGTTCATCTCATACTTCTGAAGGTTTGAGGGTGCTGCCTGTTCCATACCCCCCCTACTCCTCATCTAGCCTTTTAGGGGTACAAACAATAGTAATTGGGGCCTAGTGTGGTTGTGTACGTGCGAGATACATACACTTTTTTTGATCATATTTCCTACTCCGCTATTCAATAAAAACCTTTGAGGATCAATTGAATTGCGGGATAGTCTGTGTCGGTACGTGTGAGAGAGATCCACCTTTCCAAGTTGTTGGGGTTCATCTCATACTTCTGAAGGTTTGAGGGTGCTGCCTGTTCCATACTCCCCCTACTCCTCATCTAGCCTTTTAGGGGTACAAACAATAGTAATTGGGGCCCAGTGTGGTTGTGTACGTGTGATATACATACACTTTTTTGGGATCATATTTTCTATTCCGCTATTTAATCAAAAACCTTTGGGGATCAGTTAAATTGGGGGATAGTCTGTGTCGGTACGTGTGAGAGAGATCCACCTTTCCAAGTTGTTGGGGTTCATCTCATACTTCTGAAGGTTTGAGGGTGCTGCCTGTTCCATACCCCCCCTACTCCTCATCTAGCCTTTTAGGGGTACAAACAATAGTAATTGGGGCCTAGTGTGGTTGTGTACGTGCGAGATACATACACTTTTTTTGATCATATTTCCTATTCCGCTATTCAATAAAAACCTTTGAGGATCAATTGAATTGCGGGATAGTCTGTGTCGGTACGTGTGAGAGAGATCCACCTTTCCAAGTTGTTGGGGTTCATCTCATACTTCTGAAGGTTTGAGGGTGCTGCCTGTTCCATACCCCCCCTACTCCTCATCTAGCCTTTTAGGGGTACAAACAATAGTAATTGGGGCCTAGTGTGGTTGTGTACGTGCGAGATACATACACTTTTTTTGATCATATTTCCTATTCCGCTATTCAATAAAAACCTTTGAGGATCAATTGAATTGCGGGATAGTCTGTGTCGGTACGTGTGAGAGAGATCCACCTTTCCAAGTTGTTGGGGTTCATCTCATACTTCTGAAGGTTTGAGGGTGCTGCCTGTTCCATACTCCCCCTACTCCTCATCTAGCCTTTTAGGGGTACAAACAATAGTAATTGGGGCCCAGTGTGGTTGTGTACGTGTGATATACATACACTTTTTTTGGATCATATTTTCTATTCCGCTATTTAATTTAACTGGGCCTCCATGCGAGACCTGTGTGCCTTGTTGCGCTGTTTTGAGTACTCCACCAACATGGCCAGTGGCAATGACGCCGTTCTCAGCTTAACTATCCCACTTCCATGCCTCCTTGAAAAAACAATTCGGGCGATGATGGAAGAGGATGTGGCACAGGATGAGGAGGAGGAGGAGGATGAAGAGGTAACATTTCCAAGGCTTTCAGGGCAGTCATTCGCAAGGGGCTCCGAGGGTGGGTTCCTGCACACGCAAACGCCAGGGACGCAATTGTCCAGCAGGGGCACAGTTCTGGAGGATGAGGAGGATGAGGAGGAGGAGGAGCTGGAGGAGGAGATGGAACCATGTTCACAGCAGGGTGGCACCCAGGCCAGCTCATGGCCATCACTGGTGCGTGGCTGGGGGGATACAGAGGACACGGACGATACACCTCCCACAGAGGACAGCCTTTCGTTGCCTCTGGGCAGCCTGGCACACATGAGCGATTACATGCTGCAGTGTCTCCACAACGACCGCCGAGTTGCCCACATTCTAACTTGTGCTGATTACTGGGTGGCCACGCTGCTGGATCCCCGTTACAAGGACAACGTACCGTCCTTAATTCACTCACTGGAGCGCGATCGCAAGATGCGCGAGTACAAGCGCACGCTGGTAGACGCCATGCTGCTGGCATTCCCATCTGACAGCGGGGCCACAGTGGAAGCACAAGGCAGAGGAGGAGGAGGAGGAGGTCGCCAACGCAACCAGGGCACCGCCAGCACCTCAGAAGGCAGGGTTAGCATGGCCGAAATGTGGAAAAGCTTTGTCAGCACGCCACAACAAACAGCAGCACCAGCAGCTCAGATGGAACGTCTTAGCAGGAGGCAGCATTTTACCAACATGGTGGAGCAGTATGTGTGCACACGCCTACATGTAGTGAATGACGGGTCTGCCCCCTTCAACTTCTGGGTCTCCAAATTGGGCACATGGCTTGAGCTTGCCCTTTACGCCTTGGAGGTGCTGGCGTGCCCTGCAGCCAGTGTATTATCTGAACGGGTATTTAGCACGGCTGGGGGCGTTATAACAGACAAGCGCAGCCGCCTGTCCAGAGACAATGTGGACAAGCTCACGTTCATTAAAATGAACCAGGCATGGATCCCACGGGACTTTTCCGTACCTTATGCAGAATAGCAATGGATACCGACCTTACCCACCCATTGTTCCATTTTTGCTCTTTCTCACTCTTTTGGGGTGTACCCTCATTTAAAATTTTTGAAAAGAAGCAGTGTTGGCTACCTCGTCCTCCTCCTCAGGGCCAGATTAATGTAGGGGCTATTGGAGCTGCAGCTCCAGGCCCCTACCTTTTATATAGGCCCCGGGTTGGCCATATTCACTGTTACCGCTCTTCTGTCACTTGTAAACACAGAAGTCTGGCTTCTATGCTCGCTTCCCCAGGCAGCACCCTCAGAACCTCCCCACACAGCGTGAAGGCCGGACAAGGAGGGACAGTTGGCGATGCATGGATGTGTTTATGGGCTTCAGAGACAGCATCCCATGTTGAATTAGGCATGCATGGCTGCACCCTTCCTCCTCTGGGTGCATGGCAAGGCACGGCCCTTAAGGCCCTTCAAAATCCTCAGCACCAAGCCCATGATGCTGTTAATCCGGCCCTGGTCCTCCTCCACCGCCGCTTCCACCTACACCGCCCATAGGTGTGCGCAGCCTATTGCATTAAGGTGTGCACCCCAAAGTTGAAATACACATGCATGTGTTTGCCAGCAGGGAGAGTAATGTATCGGGGCCATGTACCTGTAGGCAAGGAGAAATAGAGCAGAGCAGGTCCCAGGGAGATCTTTCCCATCTCCTCACTGGCAATGCTATGTGCCCTAGGTGATTAGGGTGTGCCCAGGCACACCCAGCACACCCTGTGCGCACGCCTATGTCACCGCTAGGCTTGTGACGGTATCAGATTTTCATGCTGCGATTAATTGATTAAGGTTTTGCCACGGTATACGGTATTATCACGGTATTCTATTATTAAATTTAAATTATTAAATTTCCACCTCACTTCAATTTCATTGCTGAATTTAGGGGCTTTGGTTCACTTATGCACATTATTATATAGTCAGTCAGTACAGACTCTGTGAACCAGGCCTAAAATAGGTCATCAAGCAGTGTCTGGCCTAACTGGTGATAACTGGTTCTGGCGCTCGGCTCCGATCCGATGGCCTGGTCATTAAGAGGGCAAATCCTTGTGGTCAAGAAGTGGTTAAACCTGAAGGAGGTGTTGTTTATAAATTACTTTACTATTGCTTTAGGCCTGGTTCACATGTATGCGGGTTGGTGGTTCACATTTGCACAGGCATAGCAGCCCATTGATTTGAATGGGCTGCTATGCCCTCATTTTCCGCAGAAAAAAGGTGCATGCAGCATTTTTTTAAAATTCAGTGGCCTTGAAATCCATCCTGCTTTTGCACCATGCGACTAACCTGCAGTTCCTGCTCTGGCAAGCTTTCTGCATTTTTTGTATACGTGGGCACGGCATTTAAAAATAAACAGTTTGCGTGTGCAGCAACGGCAGGTAAGTCGCATGGTGCAAAAGAAGGATGGATTTCATGGCCACTGCATTTTTTTAAATTCTGCATGCACCTTTTTTCAGCTGAAAACGCAGGCATAGCAGCTCAAGCCCATTCACATCAATGGGCTGCTATGCCTGTGCAAATGTGGGCCCCCAACCCGCATACATGTGAACCAGGCCTAAAGCAATAGTAAAGTCATTAATTGGTTAAACCTGCAGGAGGACCGGTGTTTTTATCTATTAATGACTTTACTATTGCTTTAGGCCTGGTTCACATGTATGCGGGTTGGGGGCCCACATTTGCACAGGCATAGCAGCCCATTGATGTGAATGGGCTTGAGCTGCTATGCCTGCGTTTTCAGCTGAAAAAAGGTGCATGCAGAATTTAAAAAAATGCAGTGGCCATGAAATCCATCCTTCTTTTGCACCATGCGACTTACCTGCCGTTGCTGCACACGCAAACTGTTTATTTTTAAATGCCGTGCCCACGTATACAAAAAATGCAGAAAGCTTGCCAGAGCAGGAACTGCAGGTTAGTCGCATGGTGCAAAAGCAGGATGGATTTCAAGGCCACTGAATTTAAAAAAAATGCTGCATGCACCTTTTTTCTGCGGAAAATGAGGGCATAGCAGCCCGTTCAAATCAATGGGCTGCTATGCCTGTGCAAATGTGGGCCGCCAACCCGCATACATGTGAACCGCCAACCCGCATACATGTGAACCACCAACCCGCATACATGTGAACCAGGCCTAAAGCAATAGTAAAGTCATTAATAGATAAAAACACCGGTCCTCCTGCAGGTTTAACCACTTCTGGATCGCAAGGATTTGCCCCTTTAAAGACCAGGCCATCGGATCAGAGCGCCAGGACCAGTCATCACCAGGTAGGCCAGACACTGCTTGATGGCTATATAATAATGTAATGTGGGCTGCTAGGCGTGTGTGTGTGTATATATATATTTATTAGAGCTGCACGATTCTGGCCAAAATGAGAATCACGATTTTTTAGCTTGGAATAAAGATCACGATTCTCTCACGATTCTCTGTGTAACAAAAAAAAAAAAAATTGGGATAACTTTACTGTTACGTTTTTTTTTTTTTTTTTTTATTCATTAAAGTCTAATCATTGCGTTTGAAAGACTGCTGCGCAAATACAGTGTGACATAAAATATTACAACAATCGCCATTTTATTCTGTAGGGTCTCTGCTAAAAAAATATATAAAATGTTTGGGGGTTCTAAGTACTTTTCTAGCAAAAAAAAAACTGATTTTAACTTGCAAACAGCAAGTGTCAGAAAAAGATCCAGTCTTTAAGAGGTTAAACTTCCTTTCTCCCTGGCAGAGGGAAGGAAAAGATACAAATGTAATCATTTTTGTTTATAGTTAGGAGACTTAATGCTGAAAGGTGTTAGCTGAGTGAGTGAATGAGTCATCCAGCTCACTGAAATGTATCAATTCACAAGTCAGGCAGACTTGACAGAGAAACTCGGTATTTTAAAAATGCCACAATAACAATACCGTGGGTATGCAATACCGCGATATATCGAATTACCGAAAACCGGCATATGTCTAGTCACCGCCACATCCACCACCACCTCAACCTCCCTCCTACTCCATATGGGCCTCGTCCTTCAGAGATGAAGAAGAACATTGTTTTATTTTTCTGTTTTTTTTTGTTGTTTTAAGTTATTTCCCTATCCACATTTGTTTGCAGAGCACTTGCCATGCTCTTAATTACGTTTTGCTGCCATTTGCAGCACTCTAGCCCTTTCCTTTGGTGTTTTAGAGCCATTTTAGTGCCTTAAAGTTCGGGTCCCCATTGACTTCAATGGGGTTCGGTGTCCGGGAAAAGTTCGGTAAAAGTCCGGGACACGGACCCGGACTTTTTTTTAAAGTTCGGCCGAACCCGTCGAACACGGACATCTAGGTGTTCGCTCAACCCTAATCATAAGGCATCAAATATGCTGTTTTTTTGTTTTTTTTTTATCTGCAATTTTTTTTTTTTTTAAAAGAACAAAATTTAATTTCTGAGCACATAAAGTGGAGAAATGAAAGAACAAAATAAACACGAGCAGGTGTTAATGCCGATAATTTTCTGAAGGCTAAAATATGTCTAATAGATGTCTTTAAATTAGGGAATGTTGAAATAGTCATATCACAATAAATAATTACAAAGTTAGACTTCCCCATGGAATACAGTGTAATTATCTATCTTGAATTCATATTTGTGGCAGGGTAAGTGTGCATTAGCAGGCTTCAAAACACATTAGCATTATTCATATTTTCCAATCAGCGATCAGGTATCATCAGTTTATTTATTCATCTGCATTGGTTGTGAGGATGAATAAATAAACAGGTTTAATACCGTTTAACAAAGAGTAGAATGAATTTCATTAGTGACCTTCAGAAACCAGATGAAGGAAACGGGTTCAAACGGGTTCCAAGTTAGGGGAGATAAAGCAGCCCGTCCTATGGCCAAGGACCATGTGTCACCCTTTGTTACTTGTTGTTCAGCCCTTAGACTCCAGCAGTCTTTAGTTTGAGTGGGAAGGGAAAATACTAGTGATCACTACTAGCCTGATGTCCTCCATTGTCTGACAACGTCCAGGTGACGAAACGCATTGAATGTAGTCTATGTACACCAACATAATTACATGGAAAGGCGGTGGAGGCAAGCAACAGGAGGATGCGCTGGAGCAGTCAGTGTCCTCCACCATTAGTTATTTGAGCGATTTAGTCAATTTATGGTTTTAACTAATAAAGGATACTGCCCTAGGTGTGTGCAGCCTATTGCATTAGGGTGTGCACCCCAAAGCTCAAACACACGGATGCATTTCTCTGCAGCCTCAGCTGCATGGGACAGTGAATAAACGGGAAGTGCTCTGTGCTGAGTGGATTCCTGTTCATTCACAATAGGAAGCATAGTAATCGCAGTTTACTATGCTTCAGTTATGAATGAACACAGTGAGTGAGTGTGTTCACTGTTCTCATTTAGAAATTACATTTACTAGCCCCTTCCTCAGCTCTCCATCCTGAAACAGTCTCTGCAGCAGCTGGGAGGAGAGGAGGGAAGCCAGCAGCACTGGGGTGGGTGGGTGCAACATGAGGGAGAAGCCCAGGCAGTAGGGGGAATCTGCACCGCATGTAGTGATTAGAGTGTGCCCAGGCACACCTGGCACACCCCCTGCACACGCCTATGGATATTGTACTGTGATTTCCCTTTTCTTTTCATGTGCGTAGATTCTAGAGTGAAGAAATGTTTGACTAGATATATACTGTATATAATTAGATGTATAAAAACAACATATTTTTTAGACCAGCTCATCAATTTATCTGGTCATCTATATTTAGTGAGTTCTTTCACACAAGGGTTCATTCACACTAATTTTGGTCTCCAAATAGTGATCTGATCACTCTTCAGAGGCTGTTTGATTGGGAGTGAGGAAGTGTTGTACACCATCCACTTTTACCCCTTGATCCTGCACTAGCAGGCTGCAAACACAAGGGGTATAATTGCTGCCACGATTGAGAGGCATTGCTGCCTCTCGGTTGTAGGGTAGTGGTTGGGGGGGCAATAAAAGCGCTGCTCAACTGCAGAATTTTACCTACCCCAACCGCTAGCGTGAACAAGCCATTGGCCATTGCACCCGGTGGTGGTGAACAATTTTGTGTTATTTGGAGGGGCACAGAATGCATGGACTGCAATAACCCCTTCCCTACAAGAGTCATTTTCTTTTTTTTTGCACACATATTAAACAGTTGCTGTTTAATATGTGTGCAGATACATGATTCTGCTCTTCTGGGTAGGAGGCGCACGCACGCCGCTGTCAAGCCATTTGTGCTGTGATTAGTCACAGTTCAAGCAGATCAGCGTGTACCGGCCAATGGATGACCGCCGGCACCCACTGATTGGCAAGGAGACAGACAGGACATGTAAACAAGGCAGAGCGCTAACCTGTCAGCGTTGAGCAGGTGAAAGCACAACATACAGTACACACAAAACACTGGTTAGGCACACATTTCACCCTTTGATCGCCATAGATGTTTAACCCCTTCCTAGCCAGTGTCATTAGTACACTGACAGTCCATATTTTTAGCACTGATTGCTGTATTAAGCCCCGTACACACGCACCAATTGTTGGGCATAAATTTTCGGCCAACGTCCGATCGGCCGATTGTTCGTCAGTCAGTACAGATTTCGGCAGACAAAAGTCAGATGAGCAAGACTGGGCATGCTCAGAGAAGAAAAAACACACGAAAAGTAAACCAGAACATGACATCACTTCTGCAGTTGGTTGTTGTTGGCCGACAAAATTCGTGTGCAGTCTAGAGCACATTTCAACCAACACAACAACACTGGACAAAAGACGGCCGATCGTTCGGCCGACAATTGGTGCGTGTGTACGAGGCATTAGTGTCACTGGTTCCCACAAAGTGTACAAAGTGTCAGTACATGTCAGATTGACCGTTGCAATATCACAGTCCCGCTATAAGTCACTAATCACCGCCATTACTAGTATTTAAAAAAAAAAAAATACATAAAAGTTCCAGTATATCCCATAGTTTATAGATGCTATAACTTTTGGTCAAACCAATCAATATACACTTATTGAGATTTTTTAAACTAGCAATATGTAGCAGAATAGATATTGGCCCTAAATAAAAAAAAAAAAAAAAATGAAGAAAAAAACGCAGTGGTGATCAAATACCACCAAAATAAAGCTCTATCTGTGGGAAAAATGAAATAAATGTAATTTATGTACAGCCCTGCATGGCTGCGCAAAAGTCAGTTAAAGTAACGTAGTGCCGTATAGCAAAAAAAGACCTGGTCATGAAGGGGGGGGGGGGGGTAAATCTTCCGGAGGTCAAGTGGTTAAAATGCACAGTTTAGGCCTGAAGATTAGATAAACCACCCAAATTGTAGATATTTTCTGGTGGTTGTAATTTTGCACGTCACGCAATATTGGCGCACCTGTTTATCAAACACAAATGTTCAGTAAAAAATACATTAAGATATTGATATAAAGTTGCGACAAGTTACTAGATTCCCAGCATGTCAAGCCTTAAAGTTGCACACACCTGGGAAACTGCTACAAAATTTGGTACCTAAAATTAGTCTATAGCCACTCCGTTAAAAGTTATTACAGGTTATCAGTTTATCAGTGGTCCCCAAACTGTGATCTGAGGGCCGAATGTGGCCCTTTGCTTGCCTTTATCAGGCCCTTCCTCCCACTGATAGAGGACACTATTCTGTCAACTGACATCAACTATGGGACACCATTTCTCCCACTAACACCAACAATGGGGCACTATTCCTCCTAATGATATATATGATGGGACACTATTCCTCCCACTGACACCAGTGATGGGGCACAATTCCTCCCAATAATACCAACAATAGAGCTCTATTCCTCCCAATGATACAAAAATTATGGGGCACTATTCATCCCAATAATATTAACAATAGGGCATTATTCCTCCCAATGATACAAACGATGGGGCACTATTCCTCCCAATGATACCAACAATGGGGCACTATTCCTCCCAATGATACAAACGATGGGGCACGATTCCTCCCAATGATACCAAAACTGGGGCACTATTCCTAACAATGATACAAACAATGGAGCATTATTCCTCCCAATGATACCAACACTGGGACACTATTCCTCACAATGATACAAACAATGGGGCATTATTCCTCCCAATGATACCAACACTGGGGCACTATTCCTCGCAATGATACAAACATGGGGGCATTATTCCTCCCAATGATACCAACACTGGGGCACTATTCCTCGCAATGATACCAACACTGGGGCACTATTCCTCGCAATGATACAACCAATGGGGCATTATTCCTCCCAATGATACAAACGATGGGGCACTATTCCTCCCAATGATACCAACAATAGGGCATTTTTCCTCCCAAAGATACCAACAATGGGGCACTATTCCTCCCAATGATACCAACAATGGGACACTATTCCTCCCAATGATGCCAACGATTGGGCACTATTCCTCCCAATGATACCAACAATAGGGCATTATTCCTCCCAATGATACAAACAATGGGGCACTATTCCTTGCAATGATACAAACAATGGGGCACTATTCCTCCCAATAATACCAACACTGGGGCACTATTCCTTGCAATGATACAAACAAGGGGGCATTATTCCTCCCAATGATACAAATAATGGGGCACTATTCCTCCCAATAATACCAACAATATGGCATTATTCCTCCCAATGATACCATCAATGGGGCACTATTCCTCCCAATGATACAAACAATGGGGCACTATTCCTCCCACTAATACCAGCAATAGGGCATTGTTCCTCCCAATGATACAAACAATGGGGGCACTATTTTTCCCAATGATACCAACACTGGGGCACTATTCCTCCCAATAATACCAACAATAGGGCATTATTCCTCCCAGTGATACCAACACTGGGGCCCTATTCCTCCCAATAATACCAAAAATAGGGCCCTATTCCTCCCAATGATACAGACGATGGGGCACTATTCCTCCCCCTAGTACCAAATGTGGTTATGTTTACTCCCACTGATGCCAGGAAAATTTCCGCTAATGCTTGCCTTAGTCTGGCCCCCTAAAGTCTTAAGGACAGCAAACTGGCCCTTTGTTTAGAATGTTTGGAGACTCCTGGTTTAGAATTAAACAACAATCATGGCAATATGTAAAATACATAGCAAAATTAACATTGTTGGACGTAGGTGCATATACATGGGGGAGGGGGGGGGGGGGCTTAAAAAAAAACTGTGTCATACTTTCATGACAGGTTCCCTTTGTGACATCAGGAGTCTAGTAGCAGATTTCCCTAAAAGAAGGACACCAAAAATCACTTACTTTCTCTTCTGGCTATCCTGCAATGGCAACATAAAGTCCAAACGTGGTTTTAACATAGGTTTAACCACTTAGCGACCTCTCTATAGCAGTTTTACAGTTACCGGGCGGAAGCTGTGCGCAGGATCACGTATATGATCCTGTATTTCTACCTGCAGGGGGCGCACTCGCCACTTCTGCTGTGATTATTCAATGTCCTCCGACACCCGCCAATTGTGTGTAAACAACACAGAACGGGGATCTGCCTATGTAAACAAGGCAGATCTCGGTTCTGACATGGGGGAAGACATGGATTCTGTGTTCCTGCAAAAAAAGGACTAGAATCTCTCTCTTTCCCTAGTAAAAGCAGCACACATAGTAAGCGCAAACACTGACTAGGCACAAAGTTAACCCTTTGATCAACGTAGATGTTTAACCCCTTCCCAGCCAGTGTCATTAGTACAGTGATAGTGCATATTTTTAGCACTGATCACTGTATCAGAGTCACTGGTCCCCAAAAAGTGACAAAAGTGTTAGTTTCCGATTGCCCACCGCAATATCGCAGTCCCGCTGTATATCATTGGTCGCTGCCATTACTAGTATAAAAAACAAATTCCATATATATATCCCATAATTTGTAGACGCTATAACGTTCACGTAAACCAATCAATCTACGCTTATTGGGTTTTTTTTTATTTATTTTTTACCAAAAACATGTAGCAGAATACATATTTGTCTACATTTATGAAAATGTATTTATTTATGTTTATACAATTTATGAAGGGGGTACATTTTCCGGAGGTCAAGTGGTTAATCTGCTTTTCAGAATAGTGACTTTGCTATGGATGTGATAGATTTATTACAAAAAAAAACAACATTTAAGGGTCCTTGCTGAGCAGGCGGACGAAAGGCCAGTCTCCACGCACTGTGCTGAGATGGACCTGTCAGATCCCCGCTCTCCTCTACGGGAGATCGACTGAAAACGGACCGCCTGTCCTTTTTTTTATCCGATACGATCCTCCAGACGGATGGAAAATAGGGTTACCATCCGTCCGGACATTACAGACAGGATCGGATTGGATAACAACGGACATGTCACTGCTGACATCTGCTGCTCCATAGGGGTGCATGGAGCATTCAATCAGGTGGACCTGATCGGAAAGCCCGTGTGAAAGTGGCCTAATGCTTTCAGTGGAAGCACACATCGAATATAAGCCTTATCTCACCTGAGTCTGCCATCTTCTGCTGCTGCCCCTCCTGGGATAATCTTGGTAATAAAAATGCCCGGGTCGTCTCCTACGTGAGGATTATCTATACCTCCGGCAATGCTAAATCCAAGGCCAGAATTTCCCTAAAACAATAAAAAAGAAATCTGAGAACACATATAGAAACATATTTATAGAATATAAATAGAACAGAATAATGCATTATTAAATCCCATATTATTTATACACCTCTAATCTCATTTTCTTGATTGGATCCTTATGCCTCGTACACACACATCGATTATTGGCCGGGAATTTTCGGCCAACGTCCGTTTGGCCGATTTTCGGCTTGTTAGTATGATGCTTCCGACAACCGACTCCGACTTTTCGGCCGAAAGAAATCTGGTGAGCAGACTATAAAATTTTTGTTGGCCGTCAACACAACGGCCGATTTTCCGTCAGTCAGTACAGATTTCGGCAGACAAAAATCTGATGAGCAAGACTGGGCATGCTCAGAGAAGAAAAAACACACGGAAAGTAAACCAGCGCATACCATCACTTCTGTAATAGATTTTTGTTGGCCGAGAAAATTTGTGTGCAGTCTAGGCACATTCCAACCAACAAAACACAACTCTGGACAAAAGTCAGACGATCGGTCGGCCGATAATCGTTGCGTGTGTACGAGGCATAAGAGAGGATAGGATCAGACGTCATTCAGCAGAGCTAAAGCCATTGTACCAGTGGAGTGTCTTCTATGCTGGTGTCTACTTCTCTTCACTTCCTGTCCCAGAGATACAACAGGAGGTCAGTGGAAATTTCTCCAAAGCGAGAGGAAATCCCCTCCTAGGGCCACCAAACACATTACAAGCTGACTATATAATCAACTTTTGGCTACTTTTAAAAGACTCTTGGACATACATCTCAAGGATCAAAACATTCAGGGGTATGAGAAATGATTCATACCTTCACAGGTTGAACTGGATGGACTATTGTCTTTATTCAACCTCACCTACTATGTAACTATGTAACTATAAACTCACCTAAACAATGTAATATGAGAACCTACCTAATCTGTCTAATCAATCAAATCAGACATGCCCTTGAACTACATACTTGTTAGAAGATCTAAAGGAGATGATACAATCAGATTCCAATGTGTGTGGTAAGCCTTAGACCAGGGGTTGGTAACTTTTTAAAGGTTGAGATCTACCTGGACAACATGGAGGAAATCAAAGATTGATAGGGGGGCTAAATAAATAACTATCAAGACCCAAATAAAAAGATGGCATGAAGAACACACAGTGTGTCACAGTAGTGTCTCCTTTTCACTTCACATCAGCCCCCCCCCCCCCCCAGTAGCGTCCTCAGCCCCCCCGCCCCACAGTAACGTACCCTGCTCCCCACAGTAGTGGCCTCTGCCCCCCCCCCACAGTAGTGTACTCTTCCCCCTACAGTAGTGTCCTCTGCCCCCCCCACAGTAATGTACCCTGCCCCCCACTGTAGTGTCCTCTGCCCCCTCACAGTAATGTACTCTTTCCCCCATAGTAGTGTCCTCTGCCCCCTTCACATCACCCCCCCCCCCCACAGCAATGTCCTCTGCCCCCCCCCCACAGTAATGTACCCTGCCCCCCACAGTAGTGTCCTCTGCCCCCCCTCACAGTAATGTACTCTTCCCCCCATAGTAGTGTCCTCTGCCCTTTTCACATCACCCCCCACCCACAGATGTGTCCTCTGCCCCCCCCCAGAGTAATGTACCCTGCCCCCCACAGTAGTGTCCTCTGCCTGCCCTCACAGTAATGTACTCTTCCCCCCACAGTAGTGTCCTCTGCCCGCCCTCACAGTAATGTACTCTTCCCCCCACAGTAGTGTCCTCTGCCCCTTCACATCACCCCCCCCCCCCACAGATGTGTCCTCTGCCCCCCCCCAGAGTAATGTACCCTGCCCCCCACAGTAGTGTCCTCTGCCCGCCCTCACAGTAATGTACTCTTCCCCCCACAGTAGTGTCCTCTGCCCGCCCTCACAGTAATGTACTCTTCCCCCCACAGTAGTGTCCTCTGCCCCTTCACATCACCCCCTCCACCCACAGGAATGTCCTCTGCCCCCCCCACAGTAATGTACCCTGCCCCCCACAGTAGTGTCCTCTGCCCCCCTCACAGTAATGTACTCTTCCCCCCACAGTAGTGTCCTCTGCCCCCCCTCACAGTAATGTACTCTTACCCCCACAGTAGTGTCCTTTGCTCCCTCCCACAGTTATTGTCTTCTCCCCCCCAAAGTAGTTTCCTTTGCCACTCCGTAGCAGTGCCCCCTGCATCCCTAAACATCACGCACCTCCCCCACTGTAGTGTCCTCTGCCTCTCTTGACCCCCCCCCCCCCATAGCAGTGTCCTCTGTGTCCCCCCCCCCCCTCCTCCTTCAACAGTAGTGTCTCCTGCCCCACCCCCCATAGCAATGTCCTCTGCCCTCAGCCTCCTTTGCATCACCCCCCCCCCCTCTTCTGTCCCTCCAACCCCCCCCCCCCCCCACCGCCCCCAACAGTAGTATCCTAAACCCCCCTCCCCCCCCAAAGCAGTGTCTTTTGCCCCCTTCACAAACACACAGCACTGTGTAGACAGCAGCAACTCCTACCTGACAGCAGGTACAGCAGTAGAGTGAAATAAGAAGAAAAAACTGGCGCACACCACAGCAGAGCTTGAATAAAGTAAATGCTTTTTATTAATATTAAAATGTGTGATTGTGCTGCCTCTAAATCTAGGTAAAAATAATAACTAGAAAGTGACAAAAAATAAGTGTTTCATATATATATAAAGTGCCAGTGCAAATTAAATCCATAAACAAACATATAATGCAAAAAAGACCAATGTAATAAATAATAAAACTTCTTAAAGCTTGTGTAATCACAAAATTCTCTATTTGATGAGGTGCTTAATAGGGATGACACCACAGTATAACGACAATTTTCCACTCATGCTCCTTTCACCAGGTGAAGTGCAAGCTCCCCTCCATTACAGACCCCTAAGGGTCAACAAAGCATAAACACAGATCAATCTGATGGACCAAACTCTGGTGTTCAGGTCAGTGCTGTATCTTGGCCTAGGCCAACAAGGCCCAGGCCTAGGCACTTTGCAGGGGGACAGCAAAAAAGCTTCACCCCGCACGAAAAAAAAAAACAGCCTCCTCCCGGCTCCCACACAAAAAGGGTCTCCGCTGGCTTGCACTACACATAGTGCCAGTCTTATGGGGCAAATTGGGCAGGAGGGCAGAGCCCAGGAGGCAAATCAGTCTGGCAGCCCCATAAAGCAGTCACACTTCTACCTGCCGGATTGGTAATATCGGCCGGTGAGGCCGCCGACCACACTTAATACAACTGGCCCGATGGCCGCCAATGCTAATAAGTGTGGCACTGCAGCCTAATGCTTCGCCTACCCTCCTCCGCCCCCAGGTATGGCAGACATCATGTCAATAATATAATTTCATTTCTTTAAACATCCTTGTCCTTGAGAGAGCATATTGAATTGCATCATATACAATTAAGACTTTTACCTGTATATGATTGCAATTATATTTTGGACCTGCTCACCTCATATGTGCTATCGCAATATGTCACTGGATTAGTAAGATTACTCCAATCTTATAAGATATTTGGAACTGTTTGCTGCCGCTGATTATTTCACGTATTTGTATAATGATTATGAACTTCCTAGTCATTATACAAATTGAAAAACTTAAAAGGTTTGGCGCTCAACAGAAAATTAAATCACAATGATTATCAAAATTAAAATGAAAAGAAACCACATACGTGCTAATGGTGGATGCTTCAAACTTGAGTACTTAAACAAAAGTGACAATATACAGTATATAAATCAAGTCTCTAGTGCTCAAAATCATCAAAGTGTTAATCCAAATGACAGCAGCTGATGGAAAATCACGGACTTGATAGGAGTGTAATCCTTAACTGCTTGCCGACCGCCGCAAGTAGATTTACTGCGGCGGTCAGCCCCTGCCAGGCAGAGTGACGTTAATTAACGTCACTAGCCTGGGAGGGTCTGGGGAGCGAGCGCGCGCCCGCGGAGGCGCGCTCCCGCTCCCGCGCGGTCACGCACCCCCCCGCGCGTGTGACCAGCGGACCCGATGTCCGCCGGCCACTCGGCGATCGTCGGGGGAGAGGGAGAATGTCAGGCAGCTTGTGTAAACAAGCTGCCTGTCATTCTCATCGCTGTAAAGACACTGATTACTCGGATCTAGTATGTAGATCCGTTGATCAGTGTCCTTACAGCTAGAGCCACAGCCAATCACAGTAAGAATCACGCCCCTAGGGACACACACAGCCCCTCCCTCCCAAATAAAGTTAACCCCTTCACTGCCAGTGTATTTTTACAGTAACAGTGCATATGTATAGCACTGATTACTGTAGAAATGTCACTGGTAACCCCAAAAGTGTCAAAAATGTCAGTCAAGGGTCCGATCTGTCCGCCGCAATGTCGCAGTACCGCAAAAAAAATCGCAGATCGCCGCCATTACGCGTTAAAAAAAAAAACAACAAAAATGACAAAAATCTTTCCCTTTGTTAGTAAACGCGATAACTTTTGCGCAAACCAATCAAAATACGCTTTTTGCTATTTTTTTTACCAAACATAGGTAGGATAAAACAAATTGGCCAAAAATGTTAAAAAATTTTGATTTTTACATTTTTTTTTTGGGGAATTTCATATAAAAAAATGTGAAAAATATTGCTATTTTTGCAAAATTGTCGCTCTTTTTTTGTTTATAGCGCGTGATCAAAAAATCGCACAGGTGATCAAATACCACCAAAAGAAAGCTCTGTTTGTGGGAAAAAAAGGACGTCAAATTCGTTTAGGTACAGCGTCGCACGACCGCGCAATTGTCCGTTAAAGTCACGCAGTGCTGGATCGCAAAATACCCCCTGGTCTTTTAGCAGGAAAATCCTCCGGGGCTTAAGTGGTTAAAGCCACCACCGCCACACGCTCACCCAGTGCAAGCAAATATACCCGATTACCAGAGATATAGGACCCCTACGTTATAGGGGGTCATTATAGCATATTTCTTTCCACATTTGATCCGACCAAGCCCTTCACCAATATTATATGGTACTTGTTTGTAGAGCAGGTACTCTCTCACCATAGAAAGTGTATAGCCAGACCAAGAGTTAGTTCAGGATCAAGACATAGGTAGAGAGAAACAAAGAGGCTCTCATGGTGCAGTAATTTATGATAAAACCATTTCATGTTTGAAATCACACTTACTACAATCCAAAGTATCAAAAGCCTTCAGTGCAGGAATCTCGGTTACAGAGAATCGGAACGCCGCTATCACAATCCACCTGCGTTCCACTTAATCGGAAGTTGAGATCACACGTTCCCGACGTACATTTCGTCAGTCCGTGCTAACGTCATCAGAGGGTTGATCCCCTGATGACGTCAGCACGGACTGACGAAATTTACCTTGGGAACGTGAGACCGCAACTTCCGGTTAAGTGGAACGCAGGCGGATTGTGATAGCGGCGTTCCGATTCTCTGTAACCGAGATTCCTGCACTGAAGACTTTTGATACTTTGGATTGTAGTAAGTGTGATTTCAAACATGAAATGGTTTTATCATAAATTACTGCACCATGAGAGCCTCTTTGTTTCTCTCTACCTATGTCTTGATCCTGAACTAACTCTTGGTCTGGCTATACACTCTCTATGGTGAGAGAGTACCTGCTCTACAAACAAGTACCATATAATATTGGTGAAGGGCTTGGTTGGATCAAATGTGGAAAGAAATATGCTATAATGACCCCCTATAACGAAGGGGGTCCTATATCTCTTGTAAGCAGGTATATTTGCTTGCACTGGGTGAGCGTGTGGCGGTAGTGGCTTTAAGGATTACACTCCTATCGAGTCCGTGATTTTCCATCAGCTGCTGTCATTTGGATTAACACTTTGATGATATTGAGCACTAGAGACTTGATTTATATATATATATATTGTCACTTTTGTTTAAGTACTCAAGTTTGACACATCCACCATTAGCACGTATGTGGTTTCTTTTAATTTTAATTTTGATAATCACTGTGATTTAATTTTCTGTTGAGCACCATACCTTTTAAGTTTTTGCAATTGTCCACGTGTACCACGTTTATGTTGCAGCTCATAGGGTTGAAAGAAATTTCACAGCACACACAAATTCACATTTAATTCAGTAGTTTTTAATTTTATCACATTCATTTGCGCAGGTTTAGTTGGTGGTTTACACCAACCTCCTTCCTTCATTATACAAATTGAAATAATCCTATGATTACAATCAGTGGCAGCAAACACAAGTCCAAATATCCTAAAAGGAAGGAATAATCTTACTAATCCAGTGACATGAGGCTGTATTAATGGGCACTGATAAAGCTGCACTGATGGCCATTGATAAGGTGGCACTGATAAGCTGCACTGATGGGACTGCACTGATAAGGCATCACTGATATGCTGCACTGATGGGCACTGATATTCTGCACTGATGGGCGCTAGTAGGCTGCACTGATGGGCACTAATATGCTGCTCTGATGGCCACTGATGATACAGCAATGTTGGGTACTGATAAACTGCACTGATGGGCACTAGTGAGGCTGCACTGATAAGGCAGCGCTGATGAGCACTGATGAGGCTGCACTGATGGGCACGAGGCGGCACTGATAAGCTTCACTGATGGGGTAGCATTGATATGCTGCCCTGATGGGCACTGATATGTTGCACTGATGGGCACTAATAGGCTGTACTGATGGCCACTGATGAGGGGGCACTGATGGAGCTGCACTGATAAGGCAGCACTGATATTATGCACTGATAGGCTGCAATAATGGGCACTGATGGGCTGCACTGGTGGCCAGGGATGGGGCTGTACTGATGGCCACTGATGAGGCTGCACTGATGAGCACTGATAAGGCTGCACGGATGGGGCTGAATTTTTGTGAACTGATGAGGCTGCACTGATGGGCACTGATAGACTGTGGTTGTGGTCTGTGATTTACAGATGACAGGGCGGGTCATAAACAGGAAAGGGTGTGGCTTTTACAGGAAGGGGTGGGGTCTTTTTTAAATTAGGGGGTGCCCAAGTTTAGTCAGGCCTAGGGCAGCACAAAACCTTAATACACCACTGGTTCAGGTTCCTTTAACCATTTCTGGCCTTTTTCTGACACTTGTTGTTTACAAGTTAAAATCAGTTTTTCTTGTTATAAAATGACTTAGAACCCCCAAGCATTATATACAGTGGGTACGGAAAGTATTCGGACCCCCTTAAATTTTTCACTCTTTGTTATATTGCAGCCATTTGCTAAAATCATTTAGGTTCATTCTTCTTCCTCATGAATGTACACATAGCACCCCATACTGACAGAAAAACACAGAATTGTTGACATTGTTGCAGATTTATTAAAAAAGAAAAACTGAAATATCACATGGTCCTAAGTATTCAGACCCTTTGCTGTGACACTCATATATTTAACTCAGGTGCTTTCCATTTCTTCTGATCATCCTTGAGATGGTTCTACACCTTCATTTGAGTCCAGCTGTGTTTGATTATACTGATTGGACTTGATTAGGAAAGCCACACACCTGTCTATATAAGACCTTCCAGATCACAATGCATGTCAGAGCAAATGAGAATCATGAGGTCAAAGGAACTGCCTGAAGAGCTCAGAGACAGAATTGTGGCAAGGCACAGATCTGGCCAAGGTTACAAAAAGATTTCTGCTGCACTTAAGGTTCCTAAGAGCACAGTGGCCTCCATAATCCTCAAATGGAAGACGTTTGGGACGACCAGAACCCTTCCTAGAGCTGGCCGTCCGGCCAAACTGAGCTATCGGGGGAGAAGAGCCTTGGTGAGAGAGGTAAAGAAGAACCCAAAGATCACTGTGGCTGAGCTCCAGAGATGCAGTCAGGAGATGGGAGAAAGTTGTAGAAAGTCAACCATCACTGCAGCCCTCCACCAGTCGGGGCTTTATGGCAGAGTGGCCCGACGAAAGCCTCTCCTCAGTGTAAGACACATGAAAGCCCGCATGGAGTTTGCTAAAAAAAACACCTGAAGGACTCCAAGATGGTGAGAAATAAGATTCTCTGGTCTGATGAGACCAAAATAGAACTTTTTGGCCTTAATTCTAAGCGTTATGTGTGGAGAAAACCAGGCACTGCTCATCACCTGTCCAATACAGTCCCAACAGTGAAGCATGGTGGTGGCAGCAACATGCTGTGGGGGTGTTTTTCAGCTGCAGGGACAGGACGACTGGTTGCAATCGAGGGAAAGATGAATGCGGCCAAGTACAGGGATATCCTGGACAAAAACCTTCTCCAGAGTGCTCTGGACCTCAGACTGGGCCGAAGGTTTACCTTCCAACAAGACAATGACCCTAAGCACACAGCTAAAATAACGAAGGAGTGGCTTCACAACAACTCTGTGACTGTTCTTGAATGGCCCAGCCAGAGCCCTGACTTAAACCCAATTGAGCATCTCTGGAGAGACCTAAAAATGGCTGTCCACCAACGTTTACCATCCAACCTGACAGAACTGGAGAGGATCTGCAAGGAGGAATGGCAGAGGATCCCCAAATCCAGGTGTGAAAGACTTGTTGCATCTTTCCCAAAAAGACTCCTGGCTGTATTAGATCAAAAGGGGGCTTCTACTAAATACTGAGCAAAGGGTCTGAATACTTAGGACCATGTGATATTTCAGTTTTTCTTTTTTAATAAATCTGCAACAATGTCAACAATTCTGTGTTTTTCTGTCAGTATGGGGTGCTATGTGTACATTCATGAGGAAGAAGAATGAACCTACATGATTTTAGCAAATGGCTGCAATATAACAAAGAGTAAAAAATTTAAGGGGGTCTGAATACTTTCCGTACCCACTGTATATTTTTTAGCAGAGACCCTAGAGAATAAAATGGAGATTGTTGCAATATTTTTTAGCACACGTTATTTTCGTATCGGTCTTACAAACACAATTTTTTTGGAAAAAATTTACTTTTTTTAATTAAAAAATGAGAAAACAGTAAAGTTAGCCCAATTTTTTTCTATAATGTGAAAGATGATGTTACGCTGAGTAAATAGATAACCAACACATCATGGAATGGCGACAAACATTGGTACTTAAAAATCCCCATAGGCGACACTTTCAAAATTTTGCAGGTTTACCAGTTTAGAGTTACAGAGGAGGTCTAGGGCTCAAATTATTGCTCTCGCTGTAAAGTTTACGCCGATACCTCACATGTGTGGTTTGAACACCATTTACATATGTGGGTTGGGGACGGGGTGCTTTCATTTTTCTTTTTCTATTTATTTTATCTTTTATTTTTTTATTTTTACGCTGGTTTTTTTTAAAAAAAATGTTTTTGAACACTTTTATTCCTATTCCTATTTTATTCCTATTACAAAAATAGATGACATAGAGATAAAAATCCCTTGTAATAGAAATAAGCATGACAGGTCCTCTTTAATGTGAGATCTGGGGTCAAAAAGAAAAAAAAATGGGCTCTTTAAATCGGTTGCTAGGAAGCGTTGTATGACGTTGCTCCGGTCCTCCAAGGCCATAGAGTCGAGTGAGGGCCATCTTGCCCTTACTCAACTTTCTGCCTGAGGGGACAGTTGACCAGATCATTTTCCTGGCGGTGGGTCCGGTAAGGGGGGAAAACGACCGGGAAGTGGCAGGGGGGGGCACCTCTCCCGCCGCCCATAAGGGTGATCCCGTGGTGAATCTGCCGCTGGAACCACCCTTATGTTAAAGCGGACTGCCCGCAGTGTCAGAAAATACCAGGGTTTTGGCAGTGCCATAACCCCGGTATTTAACGTCAAAGTATTGAGCGATGGAATTCCCTCTCCAAGATGGCGCCACACCGCTCACACATAGGTCATAGGCAACAAACAAAAAAAAACAGCTTCCAATAGTGCAGTACCCGGGTTATTAAGCTCAACACACTGCACAGAGCCCACTTCATAAAATGCACTCACATTTATTAGGTAAAAAAAACAAGCGTATAGTAAAATCAAACGGCGGGAGTTTTCACTGGATCACGTGAGAAGTTGGGATTTGGCAAGGCTTCACCCCCTTTCCCTCCGAGGCAGCCAGGTACAAATTCGGCATATAACACATAAAACGATTTGCCCCCTATTTTCAGTGGAAAAAAGTGTGTGTTATATGTCGATAAATACAGCATATGAAACACTTACCTATATTTTTTGTCACTTTCTAGTTATTATTTTTACCTTGATTTAGAGGCAGGGCGATCACACATTTTAATATTGATTTATTGCGGATGTGGGAACACATTTGGTGATTGCAGCAGCTGCACCCTGTAATTTCCTAATTTCTATCAATAGGTGGCAGTGTGCTACTACCACATTTAAATGCTTTTTATTGACACATGTCAAGCCTCAATGTACAAACAGGAAAATGTAGATGAAATTTTTCATGTGAACAAATACACTGCGTCCGCGTGAAACGCGTCTACATTTCCGGTTTGTACCTTGAGGCTTGACATGTGTCAATAAAAAGCATTTACTTCATTCAAGCTCTGCTGTGGTGTGTGGTTGTTTTTCTCTTCTTGATTGTACTATTGCGGTGGCGAGCCGAGGCCAGGCACCCATGCTGGATTGCTGACATTCATTCACCTGAGCGGTGTATACACCTCTCTGGCATTTACAGCATAGTGGAGAGCGGGAGGCAGCACAGTACTGGATGGAGGACGGGGTGGGAGCTGCCAGAGTTACTATTTTAAGTTAACCAGCAGGTGATTGGTTGCTCAGAGCGTCCGGCATCGCAGCAACCAATCACCTGATGATTAACATGAAACGTTAACGGAGTGTCTTCTATGCTGGTGTCTGCTTACCTTCACTTCCATTCCCAGAGATACAACAGGAGGTCAGTAGAAATTTCTCCAAAGTGAGATGAAGTCCCCATACACATTACAATCTGACTACACAATCAATTTTAGACTTACCTAAATTATGTAATATGAGAACATATCTACTCTGTCTAATCAATTTGTATCCAATCAGGCAGGCCTTTGCAGTACATACATGTTGAAACGTCTAAAGGAGATTGTACATTCAGATTCCAATGTGTGTGGTTTGCTTTAGACCAGGGGTTGGCAACCTTTCAAAGGTTGAGATCTACCTGGACAACATGGAGGAAATCATAGATTGATAGAGGGGCTGAGGGGGGGGGGCGCGACCTATCAAGCCCCCATAAGAAGATGGCATAAAGAACAAATTGTGTGCCTACAGTAGTGTCCTATGCTTTCCTTCACATCCCCCTCCACAGTAGTGTCCTCTGCCCCCCTTTACATCACCCCCCACAGCCAAGGTAGTGTCCTCAGCCCTTGCCCCCCCACACATTAGTGTCCTCTGCCCCCCACAGTAGTGTCCTTTGACCCCCCCCAGTTAGTGTCTTCTGTCTTCCTGCCCCCGCCCCCCCAGTACTGTCCTCTGCCACTCCATAGCAATGTCCCCTGTACCCCTACACATCACCCCCCCACTGTAGTGTCCTTTGCCTTATTTACTACTTAACAGCAGTGTCCTCTGCGCCCCCCCTCCACAGTAGTGTCCTCTGCCAGGCCCCCCATAGCAGTGTCCTCTCCGCTGCCCCCTTCACATCGCCCCCCTTCCTCCACCCTACTGTTGTGTCCTCTACTGCCCTAAACCCCCCCCCCAACTGTAGTGTCCTTTGCTTCTCTTGCTCCCCCATATCAGTGTCCTCTGTGCCCCCCCTCCACAGTAGTGTCCCCTGCCCCTCTCCCCATAGCAGT